>NW_027256884.1:13995904-14595904 GCF_029215685.1 Pituophis catenifer annectens | reverse complement strand
AGGGCAACCCCGTGGGCCAGATCCAGCCACCAGGCTTTGAGTTTGACACCCCTGATCTACATCGACACAGGGGTGTGTATGTTAAGAAAACTGGCCAACTGCCTTACTTAGTCTGATGTTAACTGTACCGTGTTTCCCTGAAAATAAGACCCTGTCTTATATTTTTTGAACCTTGAAATAAGCGCTTGGCCTTATTTTCGGGGAGGTCTTATTATTTTGGGGCGCACGGAGCAAGATGGGGCTCCTCTTGCCGTCTTACCTGATTTCCAGCTCTGCATTTAAATATTTTCGGGAAGAGTTTATTTTTTGGGGGAGGCTTATTTTAGCACATGCGCTCAAAAGCCCGATTGGGCTTATTATCAGGGGATGTCTTATTTTGGGGGAAACAGGATAGTAGGTAGTCCTGTCCTGGGACCATGGTAGGTGATTCCTCTTCCTCCTTGAGATCATTGTTTGCGGTTTTTTTTGCAACCGAAGGAGGATAGAGGAATATCTATTCCGAATTCTCAAGGAAAGAGCCTTGAGAATATATATATATATATATATATATATATATATATATATATATATATATATATATATATATATATATATATATATATATATATATATATATATATATGCTACAAACAGGGAGTCCATGCAAAGCTGCTGTTTTTTTTAAAGAACCGTCCCATGTTTAACAGAAACAATTATGGACGTTCTACTGACTGAACAGTGAGAAATGAAACAGATGTAGCTGCGGCTTCCTCCTATTTGAATTCATCACATCTACTATTTGAAATGATTATTTTTCTCCTCTGATAACATTGATGTTCGTTTCAAGCTTCCTGTAGATTAAATACTCTTGATAACCATGGATGATCATGAGACGAATGTGATTCACTTGCTGTTTCCATCCTTCTTAGGATATGAGAAGCCAACTAAGTTTGGATCCCATACAAGTGGTTTTTAATCAGTGGATAAGACCCCAGTGCTTTCCACTCTAAGTACCACATCACCAAAGATGCCATTTCTCACGTTATTAACTTCCTTAAAGCAATGTTTTTTAAACTTAGTTCTCTCAGGACCCTTTCCTACTCGTAAAATTAATGGAGGATTCCAAAACACATTTTGTTTGTATAGATTATATTTATCGATATTTATCATTTTAAAAGCTATTTTTTTAAATTATAGTTTTATTAATTTATAATAAGGTAGAGGTAAAGGTTCCCCTCGCACATATGTGCTAGTCGTTCCTGACTCTAGGGGGCAGTGTTCATCTCCATTTCAAAGCCGAAGAGCCAGCGCTGTCTGAAGACGTCTCGATGGTCATGTGGCCGGCATGACTCAACGCCAAAGGCACACAGAACGCTGTTACCTTCCCACCAAAGGCGGTCCCTATTTTTCTACTTGCATTTTTTATGTGCTTTCGAACTGCTAGGTTGGCAGAAGCTGGGACAAGTAACGGGAGCTCACCCCGTAATGCGGCATTAGGGATTTGAACCGCTGAACTGCCGACCTTTCTATCGACAAACTCAGCGTCTTAGCCACTGAGCCACCGCGTCCCTCTAATTTATAATATGACGTACAAAAAGAATACGAAAGCGAATATTAGGTAAATTAGGAAAGGAAAAGGGGAAGATGGTAGAATAGAATAGAATAGAATAGAATAGAATAGAATAGAATAGAATAGAATAGAATAGGAGTTGGAAGAGACCTTGGAGTCTCCTAGTCCAGCCCCCTGCTCAAATAGGAGAATCTATATCATTTCAGACAAGTGACTGTCCAGTCTCTCCTTAAAAACCTCAAGTGATGGAGTGCCCACGATTTCTGGAGACAAGCTGTTCCACTGGTTAATTGTCCTCACTGTTAGGAAGTTTCTCCTTAATTCTAGATTGCTCCTCTCCTTGCTTAGTTTCCATCCATTGTTTCTTGTTCTGCCCTCTGGGACTTTGGAGAATAATTTGACCTCCTCTTCTTTGTGGCAGCCCCTCAAGTACTGGAATACTCCTATCATTTCACCCCTAATTCTTCTTTTCTCTAGACTAGCCAAACCAAAAACCGGCAGCTGTTCTTTGTATGGTTTACTTTAGTCTCTAGGCCTTTGATCATCTTAGTTGCTCTTCTCTGAACTTTTTCCAAAGTCTCAACATGAACTGTTGTAAATCTAGAACTACTGTGCACCTTCTTTGAGTTCAAACTCTTCAAACTTCATCTTTTATAGAGTAGTCACACTTGCTGATGGTCAATTGATCAAGGGCATTTGATTATCCTCTTCATACCTATGGAAACAGTAAGGATGCACTCAGTGTTTTACACAGGGCTTCTCCATTTTGACTTTCTTTTTGTGAAAGAAAGGGTGAGACGGTATAATGTGTCATGTGTTGTTGTTCATCTGAGGTTGTGTTTACCTACTGCAAAATCTCCATTCCCACCCCACTCCAGGGGGAAGGATACTGCAAAATCTCCTTTCCCTCCCCACTCCTGGGGGAAGGATACCACAAAATCTCCATTCTCACCTCACTCCAGGGGAAGGATACTGTAAAATCTCCATTCCCATCCCACTCCAGGAGAAGGATACTGTAAAATCTCCATTCCCACTCTACTCCAGGAGAAGGATACTGTAAAATCTCCATTCCCATCCCACTCCAGAGGAAGGATATTATAAAATCTCCATTCCCTCCATACTCCAGGGGAAGGATACTGTAAAATCTCCATTCCCAACCCACTCCAGGGGAAGGATACTGCAAAATCTCCATTCCCATCCCACTCCAGGGGAAGGATACTGCAAAATCCCCATTCCCTCCCAATCAGCTGGGACTCAGGAGGCAGAGAATAGATGGGGGCGGGGCCAGTCAGAGGTGGTATTTATCGGTTCTCCAAACTACTCAAAATTTCCACTACTGGTTCTCCAGAACTGGTCAGAACCTGCTGAAACCCACCTCTGGATTAGTTGTATTGTTTCATGTTTCGTGTTGTATTATTTTTCAACCTAGCAAAAACCAGGATGCAGTTAGTAGCCTTGCGAAAGGCATCTTGCTACTTGGCCATATGTTGGCATTTTATTATTACTGCCAACAAGTTTCATCTAAAGCAATTCTGAAGCCAACCAATTCCCAAGGCCCCAACCCAGAGATCCTGGGAAATAACAGACACTTTTCATACAACTGGCAAAATCTGGGCCAGAGAGGATAACAATAGCACTTAGACCCAAAGATGCTTTTTCAAGAGGCAATTGGATTTTCTGTTTTTCTTTGAAGATGTTTCCATTCTAATTCCAAGAAGCGAAATGTCTTCAAAGAAAAACCAGAAAGTCCGGCTGTCTCTTGAAAAAGCACCTATGGGACACCCATGATCTGGAGGACTGAGAATCTCCATAGACAATAGCACTTAGACTTGTATATTGCTTCTTAGTGCTCTACAGCCATCTCTAAGCAGTTTAGAGAGTCCACATATTGCCCCCAACAATCTGGAGCCTCATTTTACCAACCTCAGGAGGATAGAAGGCTGAGTCAACCTTGAGCCGGTCAGGATTGAACTCCTGGCAGTGGGTAGAGTTAGCCTGCAATAAAGGTAGTCCTTGACTTACAAACATTCATTTGGTGACCATTGAAGTTACAACAGCACTGAAAAAAGTGACTTATGACTGTTTTTCACATTAGCATCCCTATGGTCACATGATCAAAATTTGGATAGCAATAGAAGTCAGACTTATATACCGCTTCACACTGCTTTACAGTCCTCTCTAAGCAGTTTACAGAGTCAGCCTATTGCCCCCAACAATCTGGGTCTTCACTTTACCGACCTCGGAAGGATGGACGGCTGAGTCAACCTTGAGCCGGTCAGGATCGAACTCCTGGCAGTGGGCAGAGTTAGCCTGCAATACTGCATTCTAACCACTCATTTCTGTATTGGTCTTCTAAAATTCGACTCCTGCTTAAGATGCTCCTTAATTTTGTAGAATGCGCCACCCGCAACAGCACCACAATTATCACCCCCACAATGAAATATTTCTTTACAAAATGCATTCTTTGCAGAGCAGCACTCTATTGCTTTGGGGCCCTTAACCTGGAGTAAGAAGGTATGAAGAATGAGTTTGGGAGCGATTCTGATTTAACTGTATTAAGGGAGGAAAGAATTATTCATCTGCAATTTTATAAAGACATTCCCTGAACCCATCTGTGAACTGAAATGTAATTACAAGCTGAAATTGGTATTTTCAGATTGTTGCAATGCAGTTCCCAAGGCGGGGAGGAGAAACCCCCCAGAAAAATATATTTTAAAATCCCACATATGGATATTTCTGGAGAAATAAATTGCAGTAAGAGGATAGACTAGGAAAAATATGTACAATAATTTGGAAATGAGGACAAATGTATAAGAAAACATATGGGCATTTCTATTAATGAACACATATAACCAAACAGATTTAAGATTGAGGAAAAAAAATAGAACCAGCAAAATCAAAGCTACCTTTTCTAAACTGTTTCTAAACTTGTACGATCTTCAAACTTTTAGGATGCTCTTTATGAAACACTTGAGTATAAAGCTGATCTATTGTCTGTTTATCTCAGAAGGAAGGCTTTTCACAAATGAGACCACGACTTGTTTACAAGTTTTGCTGCATTGCAGCTGATCCTGAAGATTTTGGTAATCGTCTAATATTATTGAGTCCTGTTCTATAGGAAGCAAAAATCTGCACTCAATGGCCCAGTCCTGAAGCCAGTTATTGGATTGAATTCCACAGAGAAAGAAGACCTATTTGCATAACAGTGAAGAATGGTTGCAGGAACTGGGTATGTCTAGTTTAATGAAAAGAAGGACTGGGGGAGACATGAGAGCAGTGTTCCAATATCTCAGGGGTTGCGACAAAGAAGAGGGAGTCAACCTATTCTCCAAAGCACTTGAAGGTAGGACAAGAAGCACTGTGTTCTGATCTAGGCTTCCTGAGACAGTAAAAAGCACACGATTAGTCCCAAAAATCCTCTTTTTATTTCAATGGCTGTGAATTCTGTTCATTCACAGCCTGTAATGAGTCACAAATACTTTGTAAATAGTCCGACAGAAGTCTGCCACAATCCTTCGGGATAAGGCTAATAAGAACCCACCTTTATCTCCCTTGACACACTGCCAAGTATCTAATTGGCAATTAGCTTTGCAAGGCCACATGGAGCACAGAGTCAGAACAGAGCTTCAGAATTTAAACCGACCAACATGAACAAAGTTGCTTCCTGCAAAGGCTCATGTGCCTTTGCTCCTCCTTTATGTCTTATGGGAGGGGCCAATCATCTCCAAGCCTTACTCCCAAGTCACCCCTTTTATCTTAACTGTTCTTGTCTTCTGGCAGCTCTGTGCATGCGCACACTGGGAACAGGCTCCCCCTGTTCCTCTGCCTCGCTGATGTCAGACTCTGGAGGCTCTGGAGTCAGCACATAACTCCCAGATGGCCCTGGCCACATCTCTGCCTCCGATGCAGAGCCCTTGTCCGAGCCTTCCCCAGACTCCAGGACTGGCCCATGTTCCTCCCCAGCCTCCTCACTGTCCAACTGTGCTGCCAGCTCTGCAGGCTGCCAGCAAACCACAACACACTGGATGGAAACTAAGGAGAGAACCAACCTAGAAGCAAGGAGAAATTTCCTGACAGTGAGAACAATTAATCAGTGGAATGACTTGCCTCCAGAAATTGTGAGTGTTCCAACATGAGGTTTTTAAGAAGAGACTGGACATCCATTTGTCTGAAATGGTAAGGGTCTCTTGCTTGAGCAGAAGGTCAGATTATAAAATCTCTAAGGTCCCTTCTGTCATTCTGTCATTCTGCTGATTGAGATGATGGTGAAACCATTTCCTGATGTTTTTATATCCCGAGGCAGATCATTCTGTCAAAATCAGGCACCATCAGAACCTCTGAAGGATGCCTACTATTGTTCTGTCCCAGCTCCGGATTTCCGAGGATATTGACACACACCAACGGCCCTTATCAAATTTATTAAGTAGCAAGAATAAACAAGACCGGCAAAGGTTGGCAACCAGCCCAGAAAATAAAATATGATAAACCAAAATACTCTGATAATAATACAAGTTGTTTCCAGCAAGAATGCACTAGCTGCATGCGACTTAAATAGGCTAAGGGAGTGGCCAATTATCATCAAGCCCTACTCTCGAGTAGACCTCCTCCTCCTGAGTAGCCACTCCTGCCTTTTGGCAGCCCTGCGTGCCCGAGCATTGAGGAGAGGCTCCTCCACTTCGCTCTCTCCACTTGAAGGAGCCTCTGGAGGTTCTGAAGGCCCTGGCTGAGTCTCTGCCTCTGGCACCACATCCTCTTCAGCCTCCTTGCTGTCCAACGCAAGCGCCGGCTGCACAGGCTTCTGGCGCAACCCCACACCAGCCTCCTCTTCATCGGGATCAGCCACGATCAGCGCAGGTTGCTGGCGGGCCACAACAACTATGTATGTAGAGGAATGATAACTGCAATAACACCTTTTCCGGTTACAGATTTTATTAGACATAAGCTTTTTGCAGGAAGGTTTATCAGGCACAATGGAATGTTTGTTGACTCTCCTGCCTTCAATCTCTTCCCAGCAGGTGGACCATCTGACTGCTTCTAGCAGAGGAGCAAATTCTGGGGTAGCCGTGGCCTTCAGAGAAGTCCCAGGAGCTCTATTGCCTAGCACACTTATGAGCCGAATGAAAAAGTAAGTGCAACTGAGCATTAAGGACTCAGATGCCCCACTGTGAAATCAATGAGTGCATCTCTTAACTATCCGTTCAGACTTCAGAGCAATAATCATCTAAGGTAGATATAGAAAATCTCAGAGGGAAATCTTTTGGGACTTTCTCATCCGAAGTCATCTCAAAATATATATCTTCTCCGTGGCAGGCTTCTCCTGATCTTTTTCCAGCCTCCTCTCCCCTCCCTTCTCCAAATGAATTATTTCACCCTGAATATTTTACCGGTGCCTCTTCCAACGACAACGTATGATCTGGAGAGAGATGCAGGATGCCGTGGATACACAATGAACGCTTCCTGCGCTTGATTGTCTTTTGATTGGCCTTTGAAACAAGAAGCTGGGATAATGTGGTTGTGAGGCAGCAGACGCTTTCCAAGCGCCACTTGTTTACCATGATTTGCCACATGCTTGAAAGGAGCGTTTCATTTTGAAGCCTAACAACTTTGTTTTTCCTCAAAACTGCCATCATCTCACAGCGTGAGGCTATCTTCTAAGCCCCTGACTGCCACCAACAAATGTTCTCCTGAGGATATTTATTTATTTATTTGATTATTTATTTATTTATTGCCTTTATTGTTTTTTTTAAAAATAACTTAAGGTGGCGAACATCTCCAACATGCCTTCCTCTTCCTATTTTCCTCACAGCAACAACTCTGTGAGGTGGGTTGGACTGAACCCATCCAGCTGGGTTTCATGCCTAATGTGGGACTAGAACTCACAGTGTCCTGGTCTTTGATCCAAAGTCATCCAACTGGGTTTCATGCCTAAGGTGGGACTAGAACTCACAGTGTCCTGGTGTTTGATCCAAAGTCATCCAGCTGGGTTTCATGCCTAAGGTGGGACTAGAACTCACAGTGTCTTGGTGTTTGGTCCAAAGTCATCCAGCTGGGTTTCATGCCTAACGTGGGACTAGAACTCACAGTGTCCTGGTGTTTGGTCCAAAGTCATCCAGCTGGGTTTCATACCCTAAGGTGGGACTAGAACTCACAGTGTCCTGGTGTTTGGTCCAAAGTCATCCAGCTGGGTTTCATGCCTAAGGTGGGACTAGAACTCACAGTGTCTTCGTGTTTGGTCCAAGGTCATCCAGCTCACGCGTGCAGCAGTGCCAAAACCTGGCCTTCACATGCACACTGGCCAGCTGATCATTGGGTGCGCATGCATGCTAGAATCCAGAAGTTCAGCTTTTCTGGAGCATAGCCCCGACGATCGTGCACATGTACGCATGACATTTCCGCACGTTTTTGGCACTAGGTGCCGAAAAGGTTCGCCATCACTAGTATAGGGTTTCCTGCCTGAGCAAGGGGTTGGACTAGAAGACCTCTCAGATCCCTTCTAACTCTGTTATTCTGGTTTTGTTCCCAGTGATTGTCACTGGTCAGAGAAAGGGAGAAAGGGGATCTCCGTACCCACGGTAGATCGTCCTCTACACAGCACATCTCTGGATGCAGTGTGAGCATGCAATATAGTTCATGCACACAAATAAAATATGATAAGACCCCCACTTAAACAGCCACCAACCCAACTCATTTGCGGTGTTTACATGCAAAAGCACGAAAGGGCAGTTTTCAGTGGAGTTGAAGTCAGCGCTCAGTCTTCTGCACTGCTGTACAGCAGACGGAAATAATACACGGATTTGAAGTCCCCAGTGCAGGATAGATGCACTCGCTAAGCGTTGGTTTTGTGGACAGCGATCACAATGTCACACCTCCATCTGAAGTGTTTGAGAAGAGGAAACCAGGTAGAAAATATGCCACAGAATATGCCACGACAAATTTGTACTAACTGGTCTGAAATGGTGGCTGGCAGGCGCCACTCTCTCTGCACGGACGGGTTGATTACTCAGTTGGCAATTTTTATGTGAGACGCTGCACCGCTTCCCAGCACAGCCTGGACTTCTTGCTCTGTTCCCCAGGACGTGATTTGCATGCTGAACAGGTCAGAGCTCAGTTCCAGCCATGGTGACTGAAAGAGTAATGATGGGGGAGGAAAGGAGGACCCATCATATGTGGAAGTTGCCTAGACCATGTGCAGGTATTTTGAACACCACTTCTATATTCATTTTTCAGAAGGTTTTTCTGAAGGAATTCTGACCTCTTTTCCTTTCCTTTCCTTTCCTTTCCTTTCCTTTCCTTTCCTTTCCTTTCCTTTCCTTTCCTTTCCTTTCCTTTCCTTTCCTTTCCTTTCCTTTCCTTTCCTTTCCTTTCCTTTCCTCTCCTCTCCTCTCCTCTCCTCTCCTCTCCCCTCCTTTTCTTCCCTTCCCTTCCCTTCCCTTTCTCCCTTTCCTTTCCTTTCCTTTCCTTTCCTTTCCTTTCCTTTCCTTTCCTTTCCTTTCCTTTCCTTTCCTTTCCTTTCATTTCCTTTCATTTCCTTTCCTTTCTCCCTTCCCTTCCCCTTTTCTTCTTCTTCTTTTTTTAAATAAGTTCTTTCCAGCGAAAAGAGTGGAAGTGGAAACTTGCTCTTGTCTGACTCTTCACTACACTCTCCCTTCTCACATCTGTTTGTGAGGCAAGTCATGCAGAAGATTGGATCCTGAGGTGCATCTTCTCCACAAACTTCTTCCCTTCCATGAAGTGTCTCCAGGAAGGTGATGAACATCAAGCATGTTGACTGAGAGCCTCAACAATGTTCTGCACCTAATTTTCCTTATTCCTGTCTCCTGTGTTCGGCTAATCTCTCAGAAGAGTAGCTAAGGCATTGGGTCAGAAGGCAAAGAAGATATGGATTCAGTCATTCAAATTTGGACTGAATGGCATCCTTCATGGCTAGAATTGAATTGATCCATTCAAGTTACTCCCATGTGCACCAGATGTGATGTTACTCATGATCCTGATCAAGACCTCAGCTAGCTGAGGGCATTCAAGGCAGATCAGATGAAAGGCTCTCTCTCTCTCCCTCCCCCCCCCTCTCTCTCTCTGTGTGTGTGTCTCTCTCTCTGTCTGTCTGTCTCTCTTTCTGTGTCTCTCTCTGTCTCTCTTTCTGTGTCTCTCTCTGTCTCTCTCTCTCTCCCTCCCACTTCCCTCCCATCCCCTCTCTCTCTCTCTCTCTCTCTCTCTCTCTCTCTCTCTCTCTCTCTCTGCCTCTGTCTATCTGTCTGTCTGTCTCTGTCTGTCTGTCTCTCTTTGTGTGTGTATGTGTGTGTTGACCCCAAGCCTAAAGGCCTGATGCCCACACATCCCCTTGAACCCACCCCTTCGTTCATTGGGTCCATCCACTGTGTTTGGTAGAACCAAGCCCTTAGGGTATCTTAACTCTGAAGCCTGAAGAAAGATGCAAGAATGCTAACAAGAAATAGCTTAGTTTAGAGTCAGACATTGATGTACAATTATTCTGGTTTAAAAAGAAAAAAGAAAGAAAGGAAAGAAGGAAGGGCTTTCTGCCAGAACGACATGATAATTATGACTCCCAAATTTCTGGTTTTCTGTATTCAGATGAAAAGGCTTTTCATTCTTTTAGATGGGACAGGCTTTGGCTTCTTCCCAGGGGTGAAGGCATCCCTCCCCTGTGCCGCCTCCAACAAAAAAATAATATGGAACCCAGAGTACGTCTGACCGAAGAAGTCTTTACAGCTTTTGCAGGACTCTCAGAGATTAATCTTGCTGATGGCTCATCAGATGCATTTTACCATCGTAGAATAGAACTGCCACATTTTGTGCAGTTCTCTCAAAGCTGCTGCATCAGGTGCCAGGCAAATAGATGGACAATAATCACTCCCCCCCCCCAAATTAACATTACAACTCATCTTATTACAGTGCGTACACAATCATGGTAACTGAAAGGAACTTCCATGTTCAAAGGCAGCATTTATCTTTGAGTATGAGTCTAACCAGACGAAATGAAATGCTATCCGATATTACAATATATGCTATAATACGTGTGTATTATCTCTGGCACATTGCACCCCACTCCTGTGTACTGGTTACCAGTACCCAGCAATATCATATCACCCCACATTAGAATAGATAACACAGTTGGAAGGGACCTTGGACGTCTTCTAGTCCAACCCCCTGCTTAGGCAGGAAACCCTACACCACTTCAGACAAATGGTTATCCAATCTCTTCTTAAAAACTTCCAGTGTTGGAACATTCACAACTTCTGGAGGCAAGTTGTCCCACTGATGAATTGTTCTAACTGTCAGGAAATTTTTCCTTAGTTCTAAGCTGCTTCTCTCCTTGATTAGTTTCCACCCATTGCTTCTTGTCCTGCCCTCAGGTGCTTTGGAGAATAGGTTGACTCCCTCTTCTTTGTGGCAACCTCTGAGATATCGGAACACTGCTATGATGTCCTTCTCTTCATCAAACTAGACGTCCCCAGTTCCCGCAACCGTTCTTCATATGTTTTAGCCTCCAGTCCCCTAAGTCCCCATTGAAAGATAACAAATTCTTACTTGGCTGTGTAAGGCCCTCCAAATCCATCAGGATAATGCACAGTCCATCATCCCAAGATTGAAATCCTATAGCCAGCCTTGAAACCAACTATTCACTGAACATTTTCCCAGTTTAACCCTGGAAATTCCTTGAGAGAGGAACGGTCCAAGTTATCTTCTTGCTGCCTAGACATTAGTGAACCCTCTACCAAGCCACTGGTTTTAACTTGCCTCGGTCTGGATGAAATTGAACAGAATTAGATGTGACAGAAGAAGAAGAAGTGCCTCTGTCCTGTATCAATGGGGCTGGAAAGATCCCCCTTGTTGCGACTGTGGGGCTAATACACAACCTGTTAAGCATATTGTGCAAGGTTGCCCACAATGTCCATTCTTCTGGTTCCTTAGAAGATCTGCATGAAGCAATGCCAGAGGCGATAGCTTAGATAGCTGTTGAAACTTTGCCTATAACTACAGCCAACCAGAGATAGCACTGACCCTCAAGCAACCCACACAATTTCCCCCCACGCACCAGCAATCCCAATGATCCCAACCTGAGGTAATACCCTTATCACAAGACCCATCACAAGACTCACTGATGACTCACAGCTGACCCATCACAAGAGCTGTCACAAGACCCTCACTTGACACATGCACAGCTGAAGCCCTTATAAACAGAACAGTGACACTGACATCCCCTAAACTCCGCTGAAGATGTTACCTAGCCCGGTAATGTAAGATTCGGAAACCAACCCCCAAGCTCGGAGAATGAATCTTTACCCTCATAACTACATGAATTGTGTGTATATGCTTACTTCTCTTTGTTGTGTTATAATAATAATAACTTTATTATCATTGTACGTGTATACACAGTATACCCATACTACGAAACTCACTTAACACCCAAAGACCAGGTCCAACACACATAACAATCCCCAAACACACCCCCACCCACCACAAATTCCCCACCCCTAAACCACCCAAACATCCACACAACAGACCAAGTAATGCTGTCCAACAGCTCACTGATGGTGGCCCTTTAGTTCATTGTTTAGTACAGTTATAGCTCTGGGATAAAAACTATTCGGAAAACGTGTGGTCCAAGTTTTAATTGTTCTGTATCTTCTGCCAGAAGGCAACAGTCCAAAAAGATTGTAAGCAGGATGGGAAGAGTCTCTGAGAATGTTATGCAACTTCCTCAAACAGCGAGATTCGGAGATGTCGTCCAGGGCTGGTAGCTGGAGCCCGATGATATTCTGGGCAGTTTTAATGATTCTCTGTAGAGCTTTTTTTGTCTGCTACAGAGCTGCTCCCATACCATGCAAGAATGCTGTATGTCAGGACACTCTCAATAGTGCTGCGATAGTAGGACAGAAGTAGATGCTGAGATAGATTTATCTTCCTGAGCATTCTCAGGAAGTACAGCCTCTTCTGTGCCTTCTTCACAAGCATGTTAACATTCATAGTCCATGAGAGGTCCTCCGAGATATAAATGCCCAGAAATTTAAAACTACCAACCCTCTCCACCTCCTCGCCATTTATGTACAACGGTAGATGTACATCTCTCTTCCTCCTGAAGTCAATTATAAATTCTTTAGTTTTTTTTTTTGTGTTAAGTGTAAGATTATTTTCTTTACACCATCATGTCAGCCCTTGTACTTCCTTTCTATAAGCAGACTCATTGTTCTTATTAATGAGCTGTTGTCTTCAAATGCTAAATTATAATAATGCATGCTAAGCTAAGAAGCATGGCTGACTTCCTTTCCTCATTGAGAAGACAGTCCTGGCATGTAAGCCCCAGTGGGGCTCTGCTATAAGGACCAGCTGGCCTTGAGTAGAAGACACCATTCTGATGAGGTGGTCACTTCTGCAGTCCTTGCAATGCTGGCCTAAAATACAAGGCTAAACTACATCTTCCCACCCAAACTCCTGGTTTGAGAAGCAATCTTTGGGCATGTTTTTCTTGCTTGTAGTGGAAAAAACATACTATCCTGAAGCCAAAACACTCATTCTCACTGCTAATGTAGAGACGCGGGGTGGGGGTGGGGAGGAATGGGGGCAGGGGTCATCTTGTCTCTTCTGTGGCTGGTCATTTGCCTGACAGTGGCCTTTTTAGGACAGGAGGTGTGAGATGGGGCAATCAAGGTAGCTGTGTCACTGTGAAAGGAGTGGTATGTAGAACCATTTGTGTGCGAATTTTACTCTATATGTTATCTTATCCTGTGGAGCCTGGGTGGTGCAGTGGTTAAAGTGCAGTATTACAGACAAATTGCTCACAGCCCAGAGTTCAATTTTGATGGGGCTCAAGGTTGACTTAGCCGTCCATCCTTCCGAAGTCAGTAAAATGAGGACCCAGATTGTTGGGGGCAATATGCAATAATGCTTCTACCTTATAAATCACCCAGAAAATGCCGTAAAGCACTATGGCATGGCATCTAAACCTAAATGCGATTGCTATTGCTTGTTGCTACCCTATCTCATTAGGCGATCGTGCAAATTATAATAGCATTCATCAGTCTGCTATTAAGCAGTCTGTAATATTCTTTTAAGCTGTGAAAATTGCTCTCATCAAGAGTGACGTGGTGAATACCAGATCCCTTGTAGCGATTATGTCTCCCGAATAATGTCACTGTGCATTTCTGGACTTAAATCAATGTCCGGAAATGACACCCTCAAGGATGTACAAGGGACGAGGAGTCAAAAGGCTGAAATGTCGGGACAATATATTTCACTTGCTGTAATATGTAGCGGCTACAGTTGCAATATATTCACGGCCTCTCAGACAGACGATGTTTTATTGGCCTCAAGGAAACATCAAATAAAAAGACAGAGATAGGGCAATTTCAGGTCAATTGGAGTAAGATGTTTAGTGTTGTCTCGAACCACAAATATATTTAATAATAATAATAATTGTTGATAAGAAAGGCAAAAAATATCCATCTCTGGGTAGTGGATGTGGCAGTGACTAGAGACAGCATAACAGAAGAGAAGGAACTGGAGAAGATAACAAAATACAAAGACCTACAAATAGAAATAGAATGACTGTGGCAAAAGGAAAGAAAGACGATACCAATAGTAATAGATGACTTGGGTGCAATCTGGTGGTGGGATTCAGCCGGTTTGGGCCGGTTCTGGCGAACTGGTTGTTAAATTTCTGGATGGCCCCGCTCCTCCCCTCCCTGCCCCTTCCAGGAGTCCCCACACACCCGTTTTGGCTCCCATGTAACTACAGGGAGGCCTACTAGGCCTTAAATGGGATGTGGGAGGTGGACTATCCCCCCCACCCCCCGTGGCCTGTTTTTGCTCCCAGGGGAGTGCAGGAGGCCGAGTGCTGCCTGTTGCATTCCCTGGCCATGCCCATCATGGCCACGCCCACCCAGCCTATCATTAGGGCAGAGAACCGGTTGTTAAATTATTTGAATCCCACCACTGGTGCAATCCCAAAACAACTGGAACACCATCAACATTGACAAATTGGCCATTAGTCAATTGCCAAAGGCAGTTTTCCTTACATCTTGGGACGATGACTATAATGCCATAAAGCACATGTCCCCGATCTTTGTGGCTCGGTGGGCACCTGGTGGGGAGGAAAGGGGAACTGGGCCACGTGAACAGTAGACCAGCATGCATTTGTGCACACACACACAACCATTGTGTGAGTGGTGGGCCGACGCATGCACAGTTCCACTTCCATCAGCATCGGGCTGGTGCGCACACACGCAAATGCCTGCCGGCCTTTGAGCCACTTGTACAACTTGAGCTGCACGCACAAACACAACCGCTCCAGCGAGTCACTCGAGTGGCCCAATGCTGAATAGGCCATGGCCTGTTAGTGGCCTGGGGGTTGGAGACCCTTTTCATAAACATCCACATCTGCCTATCTCAGTCTCGTGAAAAGGACTCAAATCGGTAGACAAAAATGCCAAATCCACCCTGAACATCTGGCTGACTGTGCTATGAACCATAAAAATAATATTAGTTTAGGGATTGCACCCAAGGCACCTGTTACTATTGGCAAAAGAAAGCAAAGGTGGTATCAATAATAATAGGCACATTGGGTTCCAAACAACTGGAGCACCACTTGAACATTATCGGCATTGACAAAATCATCACCAGTCAATTGCAAAAGACAGCTTTACTCAGAACAGCTTACATCCACATCTGCCTATCCCAGGCACTTGGGAAGAACTTGACAGATGGATAAAAATGCCAGATCCAGTCTGCACTTTTGGCTGACTACGGGACAAATAATAATTTAACCAACTTTAGACCCTTTCCAGGCTTTTCAGATCTCCAGGGCAGGGGTGAAATCCTCTGAAGTCTGCTACTGGTTCTGTGAGTCTGCTACCGAGCATGTGCTTTGCGTGCACATGCACATGTGCACCTGAGACACACCGCACAGTGCTAAAAAAGGAACATTTTGAAGCCTTCCGAGTCTACAAAGGTAAGTACCCCTGTTTCCCCAAAAATAAAACATCTCCTGATAATAGGCCCAATTGGCCTTTTGAATGCATGCCCTAAAATAAGCCCCACCCTAAAAATAAGACCTCCCCAAAAATATTTAAATGCATGCGCAGCTGGTCCCCACCATTTCCTCTGGTTTCCTCCATGTGCCCCAAAATAATAAGACCTCCCCGAAAATAAGGCCAAGTGCTTATTTCGGGGTTCAAAAAAATATAAGACAGGGTCTTATTTTCGGGAAAACATGGTAGAACAGCGAGGGGGGGGAAATCTACAATTTAGATTAGCTAGAAAGCAGGAAATCCGACGATTCCAGCTAATATAAATCGTGCATCACAGCTGATTGTCATCCAGCTGATTGTCGGAAATACCGGTTTGCCTGAACCGGTAGCATTTTTTACTACTGGTTCAGGAGAACCGGTCCGAACCAGTAGCATTTCACCCCTGCTCCAGATCCATCCTAACTAGGATCAGGGTGTCATATACCTCACCTGATCTACACCCATTGCACAAATGGTTTAAAGGGATGGGAAGCGTAAAGATTCCCAGGCTGATCCTCAGGCTTTTTTGTGAGTCTCTTTCCCCATCCCCCCCCCCCCCAAGGTTGGATTGACTGACATTCTCTTCTGCATCAGGAAGAAGAGAGGCCATTAACACATTTGCAACTGTAGCTGTTGCACATCACAGTCAGATGCACAAGGTTGTGCTTTTATCATTACACCAGACATTTCTTTGGTGCTGAAATTCATTACTATTATATGTCTTCACTCGAGGAAATTGTCAGGAATAAGGACGCTCGCAAAAGCCTTCTGACAGAAATCTGTCATCTTCCTTCTGTGCAGACAAAATGAAATGAAGTTACAAAATTCCCTCCGTGTTAACAGTTTTCATTGCAAGGGATTGCCCCTCTTGGAGGATATTTATTCTCTGCAGTGAAAGGTTGCCACTGTCAAGATTTAACCTTTGGATGGAAGCCTCTCTGCAAATACAGCAAAACAATTTAAGCAGATGATTTTATTTTTTATCTTCTTTCTTCTTTTGAAGGCATCCCAAAGTTGCTCTTTTATGTTTCGAGACTTTTATGCTTTCCTTCGCAGAAGAAAGAGATGCATCCAGAATGAGAAAGCAAAGCAAATCTCATTACAAGTTCATTTCTCTTTGATGCTGGGGAATGGGGAGGTTGACTTTCTTATAATTGGAGAGGTGCTGCCACTTGAAAACAGAGAAGAAAGAAGTGAAACCGGAAGCATAAAATCTTATGCACTAGTTTATTCTGTGGGACCGGGATTACATCTTTTTAGGTCCTTTGATGGGGCAGTTGCTCTCTGTCTCTGTCTGTTTCTGTCTCTCTTTCTCTCTCTGTCTCTCTCCTTGTCTCTCTCTCTCTCTCTCTCCCTCTCTGTCTCTGTCTCTCTCTCTCTTTCTCTCTCGTCTCTCCCCCCTCTCTCTGTATCTCTGCCTCTCTCTCTCTCTCTTTCTGTCTCTCTCATTCTCTTTCTCTTTCTGTCTCTCTCCTTGTCTCTCTCTCCCCGTCTCTCTCTCTCTCTCTCTCTCTCTCTCTCTCTCTATCTATCTATCTATCTCTCTCGTCTCTCCCTGTCTCTCCTTCTCTCTCTCTGTATCTCTGCCTCTCTGCCTCTCTCTCTCTCTCTCTCTCTTTCTGTCTTGGTCTCACTTTCTCTCTCTCTCTCTCTCTCTCTCTCCTTGTCATTCTCCCCCTGTCTCTCTCTCTCTGCCTCTCTGCCTTTCTTTCTTTCTGTCTCGTTCTCTCTCTTTCTCTGTCTCTCTCTTTGTCTCTCTCTCCCCTGTCTCTCTCCCTCTTTTTCTGTATCTCTGTCTCTATCGCTGTCTCTCTTTCTCTCTCTCTTTCTCTCTCCTTGTCTCTCTCTCCGCTGTCTCTTTCTCTTTCTCTTTCTCTCTCTCTCTGCCTCTCCTTCTCTCTCTCTCTGTATCTCTGCCTCTCTGCCTTTCTCTCTTTCTTTCTCTCTCTCTCTCTTTCTGTCTCTGTCTCTCTTTCTTTCTTTCTCTCGCCTTCTCTCTCTCTCCCCCCTCTCTCTTTCTCGTTCTGTATCTCTCTCCTTGTCTCTCTCTCCGCTGTCTCTCTTTCTCTTTCTCTCTCTCTCTCTCTCTCTGCCTCTCCTTCTCTCTCTCTCTGTATCTCTGCCTCTCTGCCTCTCTCTTTCTCTCTCTCTCTCTCTCTGTCTCTGTCTCTCTTTCTTTCTTTCTCTCTCCCCCCTCTCTTTCTCGCTCTGTATCTCTCTCCTTGTCTCTCTCTCTGCTGTCTCTTTCTCTTTCTCTCTCTCTCTCTCTGCCTCTCCTTCTCTCTCTCTCTGTATCTCTGCCTCTCTGCCTCTCTCTTTCTTTCTCTCTCTCTCTCTTTCTGTCTCTGTCTCTGTCTCTCTTTCTTTCTTTCTCTCTCCTTCTCTCTCTCTCCCCCCTCTCGCTTTCTCACTCTGTATCTCTGCCTCTCTCTCTCTCTCCCTCTCTCTGTTTCTCTCTCCTCCTGTCTCTTTCTCTCTCTCGCTCTGTCTCTGCCTCTCTGTCACTATCTCTGTCTCTGTCTCTGTCTCTCTGTCTCTCTCTCTTGCATAAATTGGAGTGAGGGGGAAGACAGTTAGCATCCCTCTTCATTTTCTATGGGTCCCCACAAACCACTCATCAGTTTTGAGGAACAACCCATCTGTGTCCTTAAACCAGTTTGTGCCCTGGAAGAGCAGTGGAAGACAGGACTGCCTTGCCAGGATGGCATTACATTCATCTGCCATCTGACTGCACCAGCCCAAGAGAAAGAAAGGAGAACGCTAGAAACCTTTTGTCCTCTGGTATGGGCAGCCTATTTCTTGAGTCAGCACATTTCTTGAGTCAGTGATGGCTAACCTTTTTACCATGGCGTGCCAAGAGAGGGGGGGCAGGGGAGGGTCGCACGTGCACATGCCCACACGCATGCGCATGTGCACGCAACCCCCCCGCTCCTGGCACATGATGGCCTGGTAGGCCCGTTTTTCTTTCTTACCTGGTTCCAGATCCTCTCTATTTATCTGGGAAGGGCGAAAATAGACTTTCTCACTCTCTCGGAGGCCCTCCAAAGGCCTGAAACGGCCCATTTCCCAACTCCCGGTGGGACAGGAAGTGACATTTTTTGCTGTCCCCAGCCTCCAGAGCCTCTCTAGGAGTCTCTAGGAGCCTCTCTAGGAGTCTCTGGAGGCTGGGGACAGCAAAAAACGTCACTTCCTGCCCCACCAAATGGGCCCTTTCAGCCTCCGTAGGGCCTCCAAGGGAGTGGGAAAGGCTGCTTTCGCCCTTCCCTGATAAATAGAGAGGATCTGGAGCCAGGTAAGAAAGAAAAATGGGCTGTCAGTGTTGGGACTGCATCGAAACCTGACACGGGCCTTCCCCCCCCCCCAGGTCCTCCAGAGGCAGGAAACAGCCTGTTTCCCTAGTTCTGGTGGGCCCAGTAGGCCCGAAAATCAGCTGGCCAGTACGTGCATGCACCCAGAGCTGAGCTGGCATGCCCACTAATATGTGCCATAGGTTCGCCATCACGGCTATAGGTGGTGTTGACATGAAGGAAGGCATGGACAGTCAATTTACTGTCAACCCCCTTTGACTAGATAAAATCAATGAAATAGATGGCTTGGACTCTGCTTACAATAGTCAATAGCCTCTTCATAAAAGACTTGGACACTTGTTAAAAAGCTAATTGGTTCAGGAGAGCTTGAACTTAATAACTGTGGACTATATGGTTGTTGTTTTCTTCTTCTTCTTCTTCTTCTTCTTCTTCTTCTTCTTCTTCTTCTTCTTCTTCTTCTTCTTCTTCTTCTTCTTCTTCTTCTTCTTCTTCTCCTCCTCCTCCTCCTCCTCCTCCTCCTCCTCCTCCTCCTCCTCCTCCTCCTCCTCATGGTATAAACTTTTCTTTATTTTCTGCCAATCTTATCCTTCTGAAAGGCATGGTGTCCCAGCATCCCTTGAGGTTTGATACTATTATCTTATTCTCCTGCACCAAAGGGAGTCGGAAGTCAATGCTTTTTCTTTCTTTCTTCCCTTTGCACCAGGGATGTCAAACTTCACTGAGGGTTGCATCAGGGTTGTGTTTGACCGCGGGGTGATGGAGTGGGCATGGCCAGTTTGACTTCACTCATGTTGGGGGGCACCTGTGGAGGCCCGATTGCTCTGCCAGTAGACTCCCGAGTTCTGTTTTTGGCTGGGACGGCCTCCTGCAACCCTTTGTCAACAAAACGGAGCTCATGTGTTCTATCCCCGTCCCCACACACACACAAACAGCCAGCCGGGGGTTAAAGAATTACTTGGCACACACAAGGTTCATTATCAGGAACTTGGCAGCAATACGATAACCGTCTGCCAAGTGCTTTACTTCAAGAAAGGGAGTTTTCCTCCACCAGATAAACACCAACAAATACACACAGTTTTCACAAACAGTCCAGCTCAAACAGAAACCTTCAGCAGATTCAGGCGTTGTACAAAGTGACTAGCCAGAAGTTAGCTTTGTCCGTCACAGAGTCTAAATGGCCACCACACTCTCTTATATAGCCTGTGGGGTGTGGTCCAGTGACTCAGCTTAATCCCTGGCACGCCTCCTCATCTGCTGCAAACGTTTATCTCGCCTTCGTTGGCGTGGATCCAGGAACGACGTATCACCGTCATCGCTGTCATCGGAGACACCTGGCTCCTGGCCAATCTCCTCTCCCTCGGCAGACACCTGAGGCATAGCCAGAGAGGAGGGGCCTGGAGAGGGAGGCCTGGCCAGCTCCTCTCCTTCATGTTCGGAGCCTTCTCCCTCCGATAAAATGGGCTCGGGGGTCGGAGCCACAACATCATGAGGGCCGCACACAGAGCTCTGGCAGAGGTACCACAGGTCGGTCCTTCACTATTTCCAAGATGGCCCCGTGGGCCAGATCTAAGCACCCGACAGGCCAGATCTGGCCCACGGGCCTTGAGTTTCACACCCCTGACCTACACTTTTCCCTTCCCTTTTCCCTCCCTTATTTTCCTACTATTTTCTTTGTATTTTTGTATTTTATATTACCAACTAAAAAAAGAGAAACTAAAAAAAAAAAAATCCATTTGTTGCCTTGCCTTAATGTCTTTAGCTTCTGAAGATGGTCTACAATCCTTATCTCATTCCTTGCTAACCTAATCACTTTAATTCTTATTTTATGGATGGACAACAGAGTTCAAAAGGCTCTGTAAACGCTCAGATCAAAGATTACTAGGAAATACTTTTCTTTTTCTTTTACATTTTGTATATTTGTACGGGCGCTTATCTTAGGGAGTGTTCTTTGAATATTTCAATATTAATAGCCTCTAAGTGCAGCTCAAATGATTTCCTAGAGAATTGAGGTGAAGTCATGTATTATAAAGACCTTTCTATTTAAAAAAATAAACAGCAAGACCCAAAGAATTAAAAAAAAATGAAATTGCTTTTTGTCTGATAAGACTTTTATCTTTCTTTCTTGTCCTAAATTCATTTTCCTGAGAAGCAACATTTTAAAATCAGCTTAAAAAAGAGTGGGAGGAACTTTCCAATTAGACTCTTTCTACAATAAAAAAAAATCCAAATTGAAGCTTAAACAAGCTTAGAGAAGACTCGGTGAATATTTGGTAACAGCACAATATGTGCCTCTGTAGGTTTACTGCCTTCATATCTATGGACCTAGCCATAAGATGTCCTGGTATGCCAAAGATCTCTTTGGGAGAAATTTATCTGATCTATTGATTTTATATCAATAGATATAAAGTGCGTATAGTCAAGGCTATGGTGTTCCCAGTTGCAATAGATGGCTGTGAAAGCTGGACCATAAGAAAGTCTGAGCACCGAAGAATTGAGGCCTTTGAACTCTGGTACTGGAGAAGACTCCTGCGAGTCCCTTGGATTGCAAGGCGATCAAACCGGTCAGTCCTAGAGGAGATCAACCCTGACTGCTCTTTAGAAGACCAGATCCTGAAGATGAAACTCAAATACTTTGGCCACCTAATGAGAAGGAAGGACTCACTGGAGAAGAGCCTAATGCTGAGAAAGATTGAGGGCAAAAGAAGAACGGGACAAGCAGAGAACGAGGTGGCTTGGTGGGCGTGGCTTGATGGGCATGGCAGGAGAAGAATACTGCAAAATCTCCATTCCCACTCCACTCCAGGGGAAGGATACTGCAAAATCTCCATTCTCACCCCACTCCAGGGAGAAGGATACTGCAAAATCCCCATTCCCACCCCATGGAGGGGAAGGTTACTGCAAAATCTCCATTCCCACCCCACTCCAGGGAGAAGGATACTGCAAAATCCCCATTCCCACTCCACTCAAGGGGAAAGATACTGCAAAATCTCCATTCCCACCCGCCTCCTGGGGGAAGGATATTGCAAAATCGCCATTCCCATCCCACTCCAGGGAGAAGGATACTGCAAAATCCCCACTCCTGGGGGGAGGATATTGCAAAATCTCCATTCCCACCCCACTCCTGGGGCCAGCCAGAGGTGGTATTTGCCGGTTCTCCGAACTACTCAAACTTTCCGCTACCGGTTCTCCAGAACCTGTCAGAACCTGCAGGATTTCACCCCTGCTCCTGTACACCCTAAGAATTTAAGGAGGGTCTCTTCTGAGAACCAATCTGCTTCGTTTCAAGTTATTGTGCTGAAAGGAAAAGCTGGGAAATGAATCAAAAGTGAAGGATTTCTGTTGGAATGTAAACATTTCGTCTTGGCCTCTCCTTTTTCTGCTGTATTTGCATTCCATAAAGTCACTTCATCATTCACCCAAGACTCGGCTTTGCCTCCTAGAAAGAGTAAAGAAAAATATGGAAGTGTTACAGATAAACATGCCATGCCTGGAGATTAGCTGGGATTTCTGGTTGACTGACTTTAACATCAAATTACTGTAGCAAGAAAGGGTCAGGAAGCATTATGTTTAAAACGAAGATGGTTTTTGGTTACTGCCTTTTACCATCTACCTTCTCAGGAATAATGAGTAAAGCCGTCTTTGATTTTGGCACCAGGGCCTTCAAACAGCTGGAGCTGAGGCCACCTTCTGGCAGTGCAGGGATTGGGAGTACAGTGGTGGGATTCAGCCAGTTCGCACCACTTCGGGAGAACCGGTTGTTAACTTTCTGAGCAGTTTGGCAAACTGATTGTTGGAAGAAATCATTAGGGCAGAGAACCGGTTGTTAAATTACTTGAATCCCACCACTGGATCTACCTGTTATTTTTCTTTTTTTAAAAAAGTTTTTTATTTTTATTTCTTATACACATACTGTAAATGTACATTCTCTTATCCATAATTGATCATATATATACGTATTTTTTCCTAATGAAAGCATAAAAATAAGACATTTTGATTACATTTGGGGTTACTCTTCTACCTTCTCTTTTCCCTCTTTTCACAACAAACCTTCTTTTCCTTCTTCTTTCTTTCCCCTCCCTCCCTCCTCTCTTCTTCTACTTTCTTCCTCCTCCTCTCCTCTCCTCCCCCACTTCCCCTTCCTCTCCCCCACTCCTCCCCTCTTTTCCCCCTTTCTAGCCTTCTCTCCTGCTCTTGTCCCCTATCCTTTCTTCCTCTCCTTCCTCTTTCTTCCATTCTTCTCTCTCCCTCTCCTCCTCTTTCCTTTCTTTGTCCTTTGTTGTGCAATACAGCAATCCATTTCTCAATTTTACCCTGTTAAAAAGAAGCTTCTGGTTCATGTATAAAATGCAGCGGCCCGCATGGTTTTGTGCAGATCCCAGTGTGCCCATGTATCATACCTCTCCTGCGGGAACTGCATTGGTTGTCGATTTGCTTCCGGGTGCAATTCAAGGTGCTGGTTGTCACCTTTAAAGCCCTTCATGGCTTGGGACCAGGTTATCTGAGAGATCATCTCTTTCCCGTCACATCTACCTGACCCATCAGAGCGGGGAGGCAGGGAATGTTGCGGGTCCCATCCCTGAGGGAGATACACTTGGTGGGACCCAGAAGAAGGGCCTTCTCTGTGGTGGCTCCCTCTCTCTGGAACATCATTCCCCCAGACATTAGAACAGCCCCCACTCTAATACTCTTCTGGAAGGCACTGAAGATCTGCTTCTGCTAGCGAGCTTGGGGAACCCAGAGCAAGATGGAGCCCATTAAATGGCTCGTGTGATCTGCTGTCGCCGGGGCGGGGTGGGTGGGAAGTGGGAGGTGATTTTATTATATTGTACTGTATTAATTTGATTCTTTTTGTTAGTTTTTATTGTTTTATATTGGTTTTATAGTGTGGTTTTATATTCTGTAAGCCGCTTTGAGTCGCAATGGGCAAATAGGCAGCAATATAATATAATAATAATATAATATAATATTATAATATAATATAATATAATATAATATAATATAATATAATATAATATAATATAATATAATATAATATAATATAATATAATATAATATAATATAATATAATATAATATAATATAATATAATATAATATAATATAATATAATTATCACGTTCATGTGTATCAGGGTCCCAATGTCCTGCAGTCTTCTCACATCAATGAGGCCCTTCCTGAAACTTGGTCTTAAAGTACCTTTTTCCCTGAATGATCTATGCCAGGGGTCTCCAACCATGGCAACTTTAAGACTTGTAGACTTCAACTCCCAGAATTCCTGGGAGCCAGCAAAGCTGGCTGAGGAATTCTGGGAGTTGAAGTCCAGAAGTCTTAAAGTTGCCAAGGTTGGAGACCCCTGATCTATGCCACAATTTTGCCACAGTTACATGGATACACCAAATGGGTACGATCCAAAAGCCATCATGGTCTCCTGTAGGCCCAGCTTAACAATATTTGGGTATCACACCTTAACATTCCACATTCATCATTTGTAAACCTTAGTTGCATATATCCCAAAGGTGCTTTTTTAAAAGGCAAATGGACTTTCTTGGGTTTCCCCCCCCACTTCAAAATATTTTGCTTTTCATCCAAGAAGTTTCTTCATTCCTGCTTCCTGGATGAGAAGCAAAATATTTTCAAGGAAGAAGAAGAAAAGGAAGAGGAAGAGGAAGAGGAAGAGGAGGAAGAAGAAGGAGGAGGAGGAGGAGGAGGAGGAGGAGGAGGAGGAGGAGAAGGAGAAGGAGAAGAAGAAGAAGAAGAAGAAGAAGAAGAAGAAGAAGAAGAAGAAGAAGAAGAAGAAGAAGAAGAAGAAGAAGAAGAAGAAGAAGAAGAAGAAGAAGAAGAAGAAGAAGAAGAAGAAGAAAAGCATCTTTGGGGCAACCATTGAGAATCTCTAGAGACACTCAGATGCACACACAATTCAAGACACAGGAATTGTTTTTTGTTTTTGTTTTTTTGTAGAAATTGGAGGAATGAGTTTGCTATTCTGAATTAGAGAAGACGAAGAGACAAAAGAAAGCCATTTCTCTGTTAAGAGTCTCATCTTTTATTCCAAGCGCTCCGCAAAACTCAGATTTATTTGGGGCCATCTGCCACATGCATAAAATTGCAGCTCTCGCAATAAAGAGATGTGCTCTGCGTGCTTATCGTCTACTTCTACAGCGCCTTCCTAATTTTCTCAAGCTTTTCTTCCCTTGTCTTTTCCAGTCCTGAGCTTTTCTGAAGGTGGCACTAATGCCCATGATTAATGGGCATTCACCCCTTTAGCCATTCAACAAGACTTCTATTAGTGGGGAAGAATAACACTGGCTGGTCTGAATTAAAGATTAAGATCCTTCGGTCCTTAGATCTGGATCCAGATCAATTGACACATGTCTGCTTGAATGAAAGGATCAGGGAAATGGATTGCTGGTGACCAAATCTCTCTTCAGCCCAATAACCCTCTCTTCCCAAATGTTACTCACGCCCGGTGGAAGCCATGTGACACCCACCAGTCCCATCTCTTCCGTGCGCACATCGTGAGGTTTCACTTCCATGTCCAGAAAGGGCATTCTGGATTGACACCCATGCTTCTGATACTGCCTTCTGCAGATGCTTGAGTTGAGTTGGGTTGAGTGAGCCATCTCTATGGGCCAGAGACTCTATGGGGCTGTATCCAGCAGAGAAGGTTTGAGGGAGAGGGTGTAGTGCACAAGACATTGACTTTCCAATGGGGTTGTCTTCATCTTTCTTTTCACTCTGTGTTAAGGGCGGTGATGAAGATATGTTTTGGTGTGTTTGTTAGCTGAAAAGGCCATTGTGGAGCTGCATTTTTACAGCAAGGTCACCTGAGTGGGATTTTAGAGGAGTCATGGGACTACAATTCCCCCCTCATTGATTTAAGTAGTCAGTATAGCCCCACTTCCCCTCACACACAACAACACACATACAATTCTTCCGATTAGGGCTGGTGGCCTCCCTGCTTGATGAGTTGTAAGTTCAAGAACCTCATTTTTGGAGCAATATCTACCAGGCTCCCAGAACATTTGCGGTCTTTCTTTCTTTCTTTCTTTCTTTCTTTCTTTCTTTCTTTCTTTCTTTCTTTCTTTCTTTCTTTCTTTCTTTCTTCCTTCCTTCCTTCCTTCCTTCCTTCCTTCCTTCCTTCCTTCCTTCCGTTGGAAGAAATGTCCATCTGGGTTCAGTTCCAAGTGGGGACACTGGAAACATGGTGGCTTATTGGAAAGATGGTTTTTAATGGTGGACAGAACCACATGGTTTGAGGTCCTGGGCAAAAAAAGGTACATGGGTGTGTGTGTGAGAGAGATTTATACCCTCTGTTGGGCTTTGAATTTGAACTTTGCCTGACCGAAGTGTCACCTCGACCTCTCATGAAGATGGACAGAAGTCTGTCAGCCCACAGCTTGAGGAACCGGTGGAAACCTGAAGAGTTAGGGTTGATGCTCCTGTCAAAGGAAGATGAAACGGCGGGCAGCTTGTATCCCACCAGTTCTTCCCTCTCCTCCCCCAGTCATGGCACTGTGACTGATGATGAAAAGAACATGAACACAGGCAGTCCTCAATTTATGACCACAATGGAGCCCAACATTTCTGTTGCTAAGTGAGACATTTGTTTAGTGAATTTTGCCCCATGTTATGAGATTTTTTTTTGCCACAGTTGCTAAGGGAATCACTGCCATTCTTAAATTAGTAACAGGATAAATGAATCTGTCTTCCCCATTGACCTGACTTGTCAGAAGTTTGCAAAAACTGATCCCAGGGACGTAATCCCAGGGTACACTGCAACAGTTATGGGTTATGCTGCAATGGTTGTAAGCGTGAAAAAAGGTCATCTGGTCACTTTTTCCATTGTAAACCTTCGTTGTAACTTCGAATGTAACTAAATGAACTGTAAGTCAAGGACTGCCTGTACAGTGCAGGGCCTCCACCATTGCGACATTCTGTGTGTCCATACAACACAATCTAACCAAGAGCTCCTCCTGTGGTTGCACTGAAGGGGTTAACAGAATCAAAGAGGCTTCGTCTCTCTCCTCCCAGAGGTTTGTTAGCTTCACCAGACGTGCTAACCCGATGACTCAGGGAGACTTGCATCGCTCTACGCCCACAGTGGCTTTGGCAGCAACCCAGGAGGGAGAGAAATCTTGGCTTTGGCCTGGTTGGGGGTCGAGGAGGGGGATGCCAGACGGCAACATTAGATGCTGGTGGCCTCCCTGCTTGATGAGTTGTAAGTTCAAGAACCTCATTTTGGAGCAATATCCACCAGGCTCCCAGAACATTTGCGGTCTTTCTTTCTTTCTTTCTTTCTTTCTTTCTTTCTTTCTTTCTTTCTTTCTTTCTTTCTTTCTTTCTTTCTTTCTGTCTTTCTTCCTTTCCTTTCCTTCCTTCCTTCCTTCCTTCCTTCCTTCCTTCCTTTCTTTCTTTCTTTCTTTCTTTCTTTCCTTCTTTCCTTCCTTCCTTCCTTCCTTCCTTCCTTCCTTCCTTCCTTCTTTCTTTCTTTTTCTTTCTTTCTTTTCCTTCTTTTTCTTTTTCTTTCTTTCTTTCTTCCTTCCTTCTTTCCATCCATCCATCTGTTGGAAGAAATGTCCATCTGGGTTCAGTTCCTAGTGGGGAGAAAGACACTGGAAACATGGTGGCTGATTGGAAAGATGGTTTGTAATGGTGGAAAGGACCACAGGGCTTGAGGTCCTGGGCAAAAAAGACACATATTTAATATTTAATATTTCCTAAAATATCTCATCTTCTTGGAGAGGGGTGGATGCTAACTTCCTTCCTTCCTTCCTTCCTTCCTTCCTTCCTTCCTTCCTTCCTTCCTTCCTTCCTTCCTTCCTTCCTTCCTCCCTCCCTCCCTCCCTCCCTCCCGTCCTTCCTTCCTTCCTTCCTCCCTCCCTCCCGTCCTTCCTTCCTTCCTTCCTTCCTTCCTTCCTTCCTTCCTCCCTCCCTCCCTCCCGTCCTTCCTTTCTTCTTGCGCAATGAAACACTCCCACACACAACTGCAGCATCATCTTTTATTTCACCCGATAACGTTTCCCCAAACCATTTAGTTCTCCTAAATTCCCCAGTTATAGGAATCCTTTCAAATTCCGAAGCGATGAACCCTGCTCTTATAAAAGCCCTGGTAATCATACTCTCGGAGAGGCATACCTAAATGAATAAATGCCTGTTTTGAGCTGAACGAAGATGGTTGGAAGGAGCTGAAATGTCTGAGTTAAGGAAGAGATTAGGATCTTTTGCAGTGATGTCGTGGCTTTGCATTTTTCAGCATAATTAAACAAAACAAAACAAAACGAGGTTGGATTTGGAAAGTATGACTTACACTAGTGGCCAAAATTGTGGAAACGTTTTGGGAAAAGTCTATTTTTGAGGTTTCATAGCTAATAACACCACTTTTTTTTTTTTTTTTTGGAGTTTCAAGATAATCCTATTCCACTGCTGGAATGGCCTGGGAATAGCCCAGACCCAAATGAAAATCTAGGAAGCCGAGTAAAGAAACTTGTTAGTCAGAAGCGACCCAGCAATAAAACCCAGTTAATAGAAGCCATCATTCAATCTTGGTTTCACATTATAACAGCTGCAAAACTAAAAGACTCTGTAAAGGGAAGACATTGTAAGGCTGTAATTCATGCTAAAGGTTACCCAACTAAGTATTAACTGACATGGTGATAATTTTCGTATATCTCATTTTTTCTACCTGTTTCACTTTTCTCTTTTATACTGTAACTGCTATTCTAATAGCAAATCCTTCATAAAAGTTATTGCACTACATTCTTGATTAATTTATCTTTCCATTGATATATAATTTTATGGTACTACTATTACTCTAAAAAAAAAGTGGCATTATTAGCTAGTTTTAGAAAATATACTTTTCCAAAAAGATTTCCACCATTTTGGTCATTACTGTATAGGGTGCCTTGCCTGCAGCCATACACTTTGGGACAGAAGGGGGTGAAAAAGGGAAATATTAGCTCCTGCAGCTCTTTATTTTTACTGACTTTCTGTGTTACTTGGATAAGCCACCATGGTATTAAAGTGACAAGGATGGGGTGACTTTTCTAGTCTTTTTGCTTTCAATGCCTTGCATTGTAACTGGCCTCAATGCACTGATGAGCAATGAAGATGTTATCCATTGAGTCTTGGCGATTCTACGGACCAGGTCTCTCGACATCTTCCGATCTTGCACTACTTCTTTGAGTTTTTCTATGTTCTGGCTGGTGTCAGCTCTGATGGTGTCCATTGTAGGAAGTTAGCACCCACCCCTCTCCTAGGAAAATGAGATATTTTAGGAAATATTAAAAGGGCAGAATATTTTCCCTAAAAGGGAGCCAGAAACTCACCCCCCCACCAGAGGTGGGTTCTAATTTTTTTTACTACCAGTTATGTGGGCGTGGCTTATTTTGTGGGTGTGGCTTGGTGGGGGTTAATATGACTGGCTGGGCGTGGCTATTTTTTTTTTTACTTTTAAAAGCATTTTTTCTACTACCTTAAGAGGTTGCAGAAAGAAATGCTTTTAGAAGCCTCTGACGGTCAGGCAACTCAGCTGGGATCGCCAGAGGCTATTAAAGGCATTTTTTTTTCTACAACCTCTTCAGCTGAAGAGGTTGTAGAAAAAATACTTTTAAAAGCCTCTGACGATCCCAGCTGAGCCGCACGATCATCAGAGGGTTTTTTAAAAACTTTTAAAAGCATTTTTTTCGGCCAAAGAGGTTGTAAAAAAAATGCTTTTAAAAGTAAAAAAAAAAAAAAAAAAAGCCTCTGATGAGGTGGGCAGGGTAAGCAAGTGGCGACCAGGCCGGGGACTGGTTCAGTGGCGTGGCCAGCCAATGTTATTACCGGTTCTCCGAACTACTACAAATTTTTACTACCAGTTCTTGCGAACCAGTGCGAACCGGGAGCAACCCACCGCTACCCCCAACCTTTGTCAATGGGCCATTAAGGCCTGGGCCAGCCTATTCTACATAACAAAAATCTACCTCCTTCAGGCAGAGCCATATTAGGAATCCCAAAGCCCTTTCATTACATCATCACCCAGCAAGAATCAACCAAGCCTGGGACATAGACAACCTACAAAGTTGCCCCTCCATGGCCCCACGGGAGTCTGACAACCAATCAGAATACAAGCTCAAATTCAAAAGCCCAGAGAGGGCATAAAACCCAGGCACTCTCAGCATCTCTTCCCTTTTTTTTCCCCCTTCGCCCAACATCTCCAAGGCATGTGATCCTGTTCATCAATAAACCTTCTTTCCAAGCAACTTCCATGAATCCAGTGTCTTTTTCCCCACTAGGAACTGAACCCAGAAGGATATTTCTTCCAACATCATCCACCATGTTCCTTGCCATCCTGGTTTCCGCTTACTGCTAACCAGTGGTGAAATGTAATATTTGTTACTACTGGTTCTGTGGGCGTGGCTTGGGAGGGATAATGTGACTGGGTGGGCGTGGTCAACTTTGTTTTTTAACTTTTAAAAGCATTTTTTCTGCAGCTTCTTTGGCTGAAGAGTTTGTAGAAAAAATGCTTTTAAAAGGCTCTGACAATCCCAGCTGAGCCGCGCAATTGTCAGAGGCTTTTTTTTTTAACTTTTAAAAGCATTTGTAGAAAAAATGCTTTTAAACATGAAAAAAAAAGCCTCTGATGATCGTGCAGCTCAGCTGGGCATGGGGGGGGCAGGGATTTCTGTTACCGGTTCTCCAAACCACCCACCACCATGGCTACCGGATCGGGCGATCCGGTCTGAGCCAGGAGCATTTCACCCCTGCTGCTAACTCTCCCAAACATAATTGATTTCTCCAGGAACCCAAGAGCAGAAGGATTGTCTTGCCTCTCAATTTAATGAGACCTGGGTCTACATCACTATCATAACCGAATGGCAAATAATCCCAAGATCAAATCTGTAGATACACTAAGAAAAGCCATCCACACATCCCAAAGTAGCTTTCTATTCTACCCAAATCCAATCCAAATGCACTTAAATGAGACTCATGAAAATATGAAACTAATTGGCACCTGATGAAACCTATTCTGCTTTGCCCTCTGTAGAAAACTTTAGAAGATTAATGGGAAAATTATCTAGCGGCTCGGGGAAACTAAGAGTGCCCATCAGCTCCCCCAAGAGATGGCTTTAATCCATAACACGCTGCTGCCCTGAATTACAAAGCCTCCAGTTTTTACTAAGTAATAATTACTTCGCAAAACATGTGGTGTGATTGTTAGCCATCTTTGTCATTCCTGGACTTAGTCTTGCTTTCTAAGATTTCACAGCGGAGGAGATGAAGAAATGGCAAAACGCAGGCATTCAAATGCTGCTAATGGAAAAAAAAAATCTTTCCAGGAAAAAGGCCAAGCAAGTATCAGGGTTGTGCAAAAAACTCACTTTCAAGGGTACAAGCTGTGGAGTGAGGATGGAGCTTTCCATCTCGGGAGCAAAAGGGGTCTCCAGGATGACTCTGGGGGAGTGAAATGGGCCCTGGATGTTTTCCAGTTGGGGGCTCTTATTTGCCCACACCTCTAATTCTGAGAGCGGAAAGATCCCACTAATTAGTACCTAACAGAGCAACCATAAACACATGTTAATAATAATGATAATATAACCCCACACACACTCTGGAGTTTGGCAAGCTATTCTTTCTACCTCTCTATCTGCCTCTCTCTCTCCATTTCTGTTTCTCTCTCTTTCTCTCTCATCATCATCATCATCTGTCTATTTCTATCATCTCTGTCTCTATCATCTCTCTCTCTGTGTCCATCTCTCTCTCTGTCTCTGTCTGTCCCTCATCATCACCATCATCTCTCTATCATCTCTCTGTCCATCTCTCTGTCTGTCTCTCATCATCATCTCTCTCTCATCTCTCTACTTTTTCTCTCTCTCTCCATCTCTCTGTCTTTATCATCTCTCTGTCTAGCATCTCTCTATCTCTAACAACTCTCTCTCTATCTCGCTGTTTCTGTCTCTCTATCATCATCACCATCTCTCTATCTCTATCTCCATATCATCTCTCTCTCTTTACTTTATCTCTCTCTCCATTTCTCTCTCTACTTTATCTCTCTCTCCAACTCTGTCTACTTTATCTCTATCTCTATCTCTCTCCATCTCTCTCTCTCTCTACTTTTGCTCTCTCTCCCCATCTCTCTATACATCTCTTTATCTTTATCATCTCTATCTCTCTCCAGCTCTCTCTCTATTTTATCTATCTATAGTCCATCTGTCTGTCTGTCTGTCTGTCTGTCTGTCTGTCTATCTAATGAGATCTTCTTCTCTATTGCCTTCCCATCCATAATGATTTGGTCAAAAGGAGGGAGAGAGTGACTGGCAGCCTCTTGGGAGAAACAGTGGACAAGACCCCCAGCTCAGCCTCCATGTTTCAAAGCCCAACACTGTGGTAGCTTTGACGTCTGCAACCGGTGACTCTGCAGCTGGGCTCTGTCTCCGACTGCTGTCCCTATTAAACCTGGCATTTTCATACAGATCATCTTCCACCTGCGCATTCTCCTCGTGAAGAGAAATGCTCAGGGCTTCAGTTTAATCAGGTTGCCAGCCTGCCCTGGGAGCAAGACGGCTGTGAGTGGTTGATCTTCCTTGACAAGGGGCCACAGTGAGCATATTTTATACAAGACAGATTATATGCTCTAGATATGGTCCTATGTGGGATTTTCTGTTCTCCTAGGTTTGGAGGAATGAAGATGGTGACTTTAAAAGGACGACATTAAATCACTTCTAGGTTTAGAGTAATGCTAAGAGTTCAAGGAATGATGGTCCGTTAGGCAGTTCTAGCCTGATGATGCACCCCCAACCTTTTGAGTATCTTTCTAATTGTTAATGACAGGGTGTTTTATTGCTTCTCATACAACCACGATGTTGAACAATAAATACGCCCCAGGGTCTCATTTACTGCTGACAGCTCTCTATTCTCCCTCAAGAGTGTGCTCTGTGGCACATTTGCCAAGCCGCACTGTGCATCGTGCATCAAAAAGCTCCTCGGTTTGGGGGTGGCAAAACATGCTTCTGAGGAGCTCCTAGATTCTAATATTAGACTAGGGAGTCAGCCTATTTTCCAAAGCACCAGGAGGCAAGACAAGAAACAATGGACGGAAAGTAATCAAGGAGAAAAGCAACCTAGAACGAAGGAGAAATTTCCTGACAGTGAGAAGAATGAATCAGTGGAAAGACTTGCCTTTAGAAGTTATGGGTGCTCCATCACTGGAGGCTTTTAAGAAGAAACTGCTCAACACTTGTCTGTAATGGTATAGGGTTTCCTGCTTGAACAGACCCTATAGAACTAGAAGACCTCCAAGGTCCCTTCCAACTCCATTATTCTGCTATTCAGCAGGACAAGAAGACCTGCCTCTGCCTCTCTTCTTGCTCTGCAACACATAACTGAGGGACTGAGTCCTCCTCCGTGTATTTATGCAATCCTTTCTAAAGCTGTCCAAATTAATGGCCCTCGATATGTGCGGTGATTATGAATTCCATAGAGTAATTGTGTGCTCCGTGAAGAAGCACCGTCCGTTTTCAATGTCCTTCCCATCAGCTTCGTCTCTGGAGAACAATTTTTCCCTATCCATTTTCTCCAGGCTGTCCATGTTTTTATACATCTCACACATCAACTGCCTTTTTTTGTAGGCCTTTTTTTCCCCAAGGCTCCCCTTCTCATATGGACGGAGTTTGAGCCCTTTATATATTTTGATGATTTGCTACAAAATAAGAAAAAAGGTTGACCAACATGACCTTTAGTCAATCCTCAAACTGTCCTGACCAAAGCCACTTTAGAGTAGAGTAGAGTAGAGTAGAGTAGAGTAGAGTAGAGTAGAGTAGAGTAGAATAGAGTAGAATAGAATAGAATAGAATAGAATAGAATAGAATAGAATAGAATAGAATAGAATAGAATAGAATAGAATAGAATAGAATAGAATAGAATTTTTTTATTGGCCAAGTGTGATTGGACACACAAGAAATTTGTCTTTGGTGCATACGCTCTCAGTGTACATAAAAGAAAAGATACGTTCATCAAGAAACATAAGGTACAACACTTAATGATAGTCATACGGTACAAATAAGCAATCAAATCATACCAGGAAACAATCTGAATATAAATCGTAAGGATACCAGCAACAAGGTTACAGTCATACAGTCATAAGTGGAAGGAGATGGGTGATGGGAACGATGAGAAGATTAATAGTAGTGCAGACTTAGTAAATAGTTTGACAGTGTTGTGGGAATTAGTTGTTAAGCAGAGTGATGGCATTCGGGAAAAAACTGTTCTTGTGTCTAGTTGTTCTCGTGTGCAGTGCTCTATAGCGTCGTTTTGAAGGTAGGAGTTCAAGCAGTTTATGTCCAGGATGCGAGGGGTCTGTAAATATTTTCACAGCCCTCTTTTTGACTCGTGCAGGATACAGGTTCTCAATGGAAGGCAGGTTGGTAGCAATTGTTTTTTCTGCAGTTCTAATGATCCTCTGAAGTCTGTGTCTGTCTTGTTGGGTTGCAGAGCCAAACCAGACAGTTATGGAGGTGCAGATGACAGACTCAATAATTCCTCTGTAGAACTGGATCAGCAGCTCCTTGGGCAGTTTGAGCTTTCTGAGTTGGAGCAGAAATAACATTTTGTCCGCTTCAGTGTTGCCACACTGGAACTGAGGGTCAGGGAAGGGGGATTTGAGATAGAAGGATTTTTGTAGCCAAAACAAAATACTTTCTCTTGCGAACCAAGGACATTTTCACACCTGGTTGGAAGAAGGCAGAGTGATGCCACCCAGTTGTCGGTCTGCCCGGTGATTGGATTATGTGACTGCTCATTTTGAGAAAGTGGAAAATCTTTTACTTTTAATATGGTGAAACTCGCAAGAGTTTTCAGAGTCGGTTTTCACCAGATATGTGCCAATATGATATTTCCAAGAAAAGTAATCTTTGAGGAATTCAATTACCTCGGAGCCTTGCTTGCAATGGATTTATTACTTGTAACCATGACACCTTTAGCCAAAATGCACTCCTGCAACTACAGTTTATATGCACAAATCATGGCAATCCTTAGAGACTCGTCGTCACCTACTGCGGATCTGAGGGATCTATTCGACCAGCTGCAATCTAAGGTATTTAGATTGCAGCTGTTTGCCTATTCCAACCCTTATCAGTTATGGCCAGTATGACTAGTGGGCAGGGAGAAAGGCCAGGGTAACCAATTCTGCCTGAAAACCCATTCGTTTTGCACTTCTGGATTTTGTTCTACTCTCCCGAAAGTTTGAGTAGATTACATTTTGGTCCTTTCGTCTCATCTCGAGCCTCTCTGCTTGACACTCTGCCAAAATTCTTTAATAGGGGTGCCCTGCAACCAGAGCACATACTGGTAGATAGATAAATTGAGTGTGAGAGACAAAATGTCACAGAAACAAACAAAAAGCCTGCAGGCATTTCTTTCACATCCTGCCCTTTTTCAGCTTTATAAGATATACTTCTAACACGATTGCAAAGGTCTTTGAGAGCCTCCTCCAAATAATTTCTCTCCTGGGTAAAAATAACAGCCAAACTCCAAAACCAGAAGTTTGTGCATATACAACCTCTTCTCCTCGCTCTCTGGGCAGCCTCAGAGAGCCAGGCGATGAGCAGAGACGTGCATAGCAACAGCAACAGCACTTATACCGCTTCATAGTGCTTTATAGCCCCTGCTAAGTGGTTTACAGAGTCAGCATATTGCTCCCAACAATCTGGGTCCTCATTTTACTGACCTCAGAAGGACGGAAGGCTGAGTTCAACCTTGAGCTGGTCAGGATCAAACTGCTGGCAATGGACAACAGTGAATTAGCCTGTAATACTGCATTCTAACCACTGTGCCATCATGGCTCATTAAGTGTCACAATCTGGGTCCTCATTTTACCAATCTTTGAAGAATGGAAGGATGAGTCAACCTTGACCTGGTCAGGATCGAACTGCTGGCAGTGAACAACAGTAAGTTAGTCTGTAATACTGCATTCTAACCACTGTGCCATCATGGCTCATTAAGTGTCACAATCTGGGTCCTCATTTTACCAATCTTGGAAGGATGGAAGGATCAGTTAATGTTGACCTAGTCAAGATCGAACTGCTGGCAATGAACAACAGTGAATTAGCCTGCAATACTGCATTCTAACCACTGTGCCACCACAGTGCCTCATTATATGTATGGTGTGCAGAGGACAAGGGCAAAGCCAGATCATTCTCCATGTGGAAGAGGACTTCTGTGTGGCTGGGAATTATGGGCATTGGTGTGGGGATTGGGATTAGACTGATTTTAGTCATCTTCAAGCAACTAAGAAAGGCAAAGTAGTCCTCATGACCATGATTGAGCCCAACATTTACCTTGTTAAGTGAGAAATTTGTTAAGTGAGTTTTGCCCCATTTTATGACTTTCCTTACCACCTCTGTTAAATGAATCACGGCAGTTGTTAGATTAGTAGCATTGTTGTTAAGTGAATCTGGTTTTCCCACTGATTTTGCTTGTCAGAAGGTCACAAAAGATGATCACATGACCCCCTGGGACACTGCAACTGATGTAAATGTGAGTCAATTGAATGCAAATCACATAACCAGGGGGATAGTTCCATCAATGATCGTAAGGTGAAAAAGGGTCATAAGTCACTTTTTCCAGTGCTGTTATAACTTCGAATGGTCACTAAGTGAACTGTTGTAAATTGAGAACTAGAATATAGAATAACAGAGTTGGAAGGGACCTTGGAGGTCTTCTAGTCCAACCCCCTGCTTAGGCAGGATAACCTACACCACTTCAGACAAATGGTTATCCAACATCTTCTTAAAAACTCCCAGTGTTGGAGCGTTCACAACTTCTGGAGGTAAGTTGTTCTACTGATTAATTGTTCTAACTGTCAGGAAATTTCTCCTTAGTTCTAAGTTGCTTCTCTCCTTTATTAGTTTCCACCCATTGCTTCTTGTCCTGCCCTCAGGTGCCTTGGAGAATAGCTTCATGGATGAAATCTAAAATTTTTCCCTACCGGTTCTGTGGGCATGGCTTGGAGGAGGGGGGGGGGGTCGTGTGACTGAGTGGGCATGGCCAACTCAATGTCACTTACAGCCATGCCCACTCAGTCACAAGACCTCCTCCCACCAAGCCACGCCCACAGAACCGGGTAGGAAAACTTTTAAAATTTCTATTCTGCCACCCACTCACCACTGCTCTCTCTTCGCTTTGGGTTGGGACCCAGGGCCCAGGGATATGCCATTCCCTGGGGTCCTGGAGCTGCCGCCTGCTCGCCGCCTGCCTCAACCAAGTCGGGGAATGCACCATTCCCTGATACCAGCCTTACCCCGGAGCCGCTGCCCGCTCTCTGATTGCCAAGTGGCGTGTCCTTACCTTTCTCCCGTGGCTGGCTGTCAGGGAAGGCAAGCACCCAAAAGTTACCAGAGTCACTCACTCTCCTTGAATGTGCTGCCACCATCGCCACACTGGTCCACGCACCGGGTGCGCAAGCGCACACCCAACCTGCCGCTGATGAGTGAATTAAATAAACAGTGTGCGCTTGTGCAGCTGGCGCATGGACCAGAGCGGTGATGGTGGCGGCACATTCACGAAGGAGAGTGAGTGACTCTGGTAACTTTCGGGCGTTTGCCTTCCCTGACAGCCAGCCGCGGGAGAAAGGTGAGCAGTAGGATACACCGCGTGGTGAAGGGCGAGCAGGCAGTGGGTCCGGGGCAAGGCTGGTATCGGGGAATGGTGTATTCCCCGACCTGGTTGAGGCAGGCGGCGAGCAGACGGCGGCTCCAGGGTGGGAGTGTGGGTGGAGCCTCCAGCTGCCATTGCTACCGGTTCTCCAAACTACCGGCCATCATCGCTACCGGATCAGCCGATCCGGTCTGATTCGGTAGCATTTCACCCCTGCTTGACTCCCTCTTCTTTGTGGCAACCCCTGAGATATTGGAATACTGCTATCATGCCTCCCTCAGTCCTTCTTTTCATTAAATTAGACATACCCAGTTCCTGCAACCGTTCTTCATATGTTTTAGCCTCCAGTCCCCTAATCATCTTGGTTGCTCTTCTCTGCACTCTTTCCAGAGTCTCCACATCTTTTTTACATCGTGGCAACCAAAACTGAATGCAATATTCCAAGTGTGGCCTTACTAAGGCATTATAAAGTGGTATTAACACTTCACGTGATCTTGATTCTATCCCTCTGTTTATGCAGCCCAGGACTGTGTTGGCTTTTTTGGCAGCAGCTGCACACGGCTGGCTCATATTTAAATGGTTGTCCACTAGGACTCTAAGATCCCTCTCACAGTTACTACTATTGAGCAAGGTACCACATATATTGCACCTGTGCCTTTTGTTTTTCTTGCCTAAATGTAGAACTTTATTTTTTCAACATTGAATTTCATTTTGTTAGATAGCGCCCAATGTCCAAGTCTGTTTACTGTCTACTTGTATTTAACAGAGAGATCTTGGCAGTGCTTGGAGAACTTCCTTGAGAGATCATCCTTTCTAGAGATCTTAAGAGGAAAGCTCACTTATTTGTATAAAGCTGTCATCCGTCCCATTGCTGACTTCCAATTATCTTGCCACTTTTCTACTGCCTTTTAACAGTGGCATCACCACATGCTTCTTAGTCCTTGATCTTGACTCTATTTATTGTAGAATTACAATTCCAACAACAACCGTTAACACACTTTCCGCTCACTCTGGCTTCATTTAACCCCTTCAGTTCATTCCTAACACTTTCCCAAACTTTGTAAAAATGGGACTTGACTTTCCCATGTACTGTATTGGATTTTTAACTTGGCTCCTGCAGTGCTCCATATAACGGAGGAAACCCTTTCCAATTTGAGGGAAGACATCTCAGATCTCCTAAAGCAGGGGTGTCAAACTCAAAGTCCGTGGGCTGAATTTGGCCCGCAGGGTGCTTAGATCTGGCCCGTGGGCCTGTCCTGGAAACAGCAAAGGAACAGCCTGCAGTGGCTCACCAAAGAAAATGGAGCTCGGGAAGGCTGCATCAGGGGTGGGTTCTAAATTTTTTTACTACCAGTTCTGTGGGCGTGGCTTATTTTGTGGGTGTGGCTTGGAGGTCATGTGACTAGGTGGGCATGGCTAGCTGGTCAGAGTCATTTCTGGAAGGTCCTCGCACTTACAACCCGACTCATTTGTTTGCTTTTAACACTGATCAGCTGTAGGATGGCCCTTTGAAGCCCCGCGGCAAGAGTTTAAACAGTTTTTTTCCCTCTAGTCATCAGCTGGGACTCAGGAGGCAGCAATAGATTGGGGGTGGGACCAAATAAAAGGTAAGAATAAAGTGGGTGGGGGGGTGGGAGGGCGGGGGGGGGGGAGAACTGGTTCGGTGATGTCATATCGTCACCGCTACCGGCTCGGCCGAACCGGACCGAACCAGGAGGAACCCACCACTGGGTTGCATGTTGTCCTCCCATGCTCTGTTTTCGGCAGCGACGGCCTCCTGCAACCCCCTACCAGTGAAAACACAGCTCAGGAGGGTTGCGTGTGGCCCTACCAAGCTCCAATTTCAGCTGCAACAGCCTCCTGTAATCCTCTGTCAGCAAAAACAAAGCTCGGGGAGGCTATGCATTGGCTCCATTTTCAGGCTCTCCCAAGCTCCTTTTTCGCTGTCCGAAGGTTGCAGGAGGCCATCATGGCTGAAAACGGAGCCTCAATGGGTGATGCCGAGCTGGCCATGCCCCCCAGTCATGCCCCCCCCCGGCCACACACATACACCCCCATGTCAAACACAACCCTAAAGCGACTCTCAGTGAAATCAAATTTGACACCCCTGTCCTAAAGCAATTTCTAGTTCCTTCCTTAGAAACACAAAAAAATCCAAAAAGGGCCTCACGTACTTAGGAAATAAAACAATGGCCATTTTCTTAGACCAATTTCAGAAAAGCACACAGCTGAAGCAGCCATATTCTTGGTCAGGAAGAAAGGTTAGAGCAATTTATTCTTTCAATCCGATGTTAAGAACTTCATGTTTTCATCAGGGCTATGCAGATGCCAACCCATCCTCTGGAAAATCTTTCTGTCTCCCATTTTGGAAGGCCGCAGGCAAAAAGCCAGGGCAGCGTTGCTGGGGAACCGTGTTTTAAACTCCAGCAGCTGATGGGAGGACAGCTGATATTATGTCTATGAGTGCCTACAGGGATGTGTGAATATGGAAATAAAGAACAGTTCTGTCCAGTGGTGAAATCCAAATTTTTTTACTACCGGTTCTATGAGTGTGGCTTGGTGGGCATGATGTGGCTTGGTGGGCGTGGCAGGGGAAGGATACTGCAAAATCTCCATTCCTACCCCACTCTGGGGCCAGCCAGAGGTGGTATTTGCCGGTTCTCTGAACTACTCAAAATTTTCGCTACCGGTTCTCCGAACTACTCAAAATTTCCACTACCGGTTCTCCAGAACCTGTCAGAACCTGCTGATTTCACCCCTGTTTGGGCCAAGGACTAACTGAACATATTTATTGAAGGGACCTTGTGAGTCTTTACATTTTTTAACATTCATGGCTAAAATATAACAGACCTAGCTCTGGAACACAGTTTTTCCCCCCCTGATAATGCAGTTTGCCATGGCAATGTTCATCTAAACTGAATTCTCAGTTAAAAGTGTCAAAATAAAATGCACCTCATAAGATGATCTCTCTACTTTTGTTCTTATATTTGGTGATAGACCTTCCAAGAAGCTGGGCTGAAGTTTTCTGTTCTCTTTGGACAGCAAAGAAAAACTAAAAGAAAAAAAAGAAAAAAGTCCCTCCTCCTTGATGGTAATTGTTGTCCTCAGTTGGAGTGAAAGATGCAATCCCAAATGCAAATTGCACCAGCGGACAAGATGTTGAATAATTCGATCAGCACAATACCATAGGTTCCAATTACTGGATTAATTCATGCTGATAGTTAATTCGGAACTGCTTACTTTCGTAACACTGATAGACTGGGAGTCCATTCTATAATCCCATCAAGATAAAACATTCAGATTTAAGCGTATTACTTTTCTGATTCTGTGGCATTCATTATGTTTAACTTTAGTCCCAGTGGCTTTTGTGGGAATTAATGTCTACTTTTCTCTCCCAGTTCCAGCCGCTACAATGCATCGGAAGAACCTTTAATGGCAGCCGATCCATTTAAGCAAATGGAAATCAGTGGAGCTAAGCAAAGCCTGATCTCCATTTTTACGAAGGACTTCAGCCAATTCACGCATCATAGAATAAATCCTGAATCACTCTGAAAGTGTTGTGGCCGCCAGTGACCAGCGGAGCTGGTGGCAAACTCAAGACAGTGAGGAGATTGGGGAGAAACATGGGCCAGTCCTGGAGTCTGGGGAAGGCTCTGACAAGTGCTCTGCATCGGAGGCAGAGATGGGACCAGGGCCGTCTGACAGTTGTCAGCTGCCTTTGGAATCGGACAACAGTGGGGCAGAAGAACAGCTGAAGCCTGTTCCCAGTATGCGCGTGTGCAGAGCTGCCAGGAAAAGGGAACAGCTAAGGAACAAGGGTCGACTCAGGAGTAAAGCCACAGGTGGATGGTGAACGGCCCCTCCCATAGGGAATAAAGAGGAACAAAAGGGGAGTGGAGTTTGCAGGAGACAATTAGTTTGCTTAATTGGTTCGTGACTCTCAGAGACTTCTTGCCAAGTTTTGAAGATATCGGCCTGGCAGATAAGGTCTGTGACTGTAATTTCTCCCTTGAAAGACTTTGCTGGATGTGAATGAGAGGAATTCACAGTAACTTAATAAAAAGGGTTTTTTTGTTGGGTCAAGGAATCTGCTTCATGCTCTTGGGAAGCCTAGGTCAGAACAGAAAGTTCAGCCTTCCGGTGCTATCCTTACCAGCTAGTTAGCTAGCTTGTTAAAAGAGGAAAAATATATGTAGTTCAAGGCTGAACTGTGGAATCCTTGATGCTCTCTGAACTTGTTTCAAGCAAAGTTGATTCAACCAAGCCCAGAGAGCACCAAAGACTTCACAGGTAGCTTGTTTTCAAAAACGTACATCTCTTTTTTCATCTTTTGATAAAACAGCCTGTGAAATAAAAGCATTGTGCAAAAGCTAACCCAATTTAAAACCAGGCATAATTTTAAAATAATTGCAGCAAAAGAGAAAAATTCTGTCTCCTTGGCAAGACCATGGTCAGACTTTTCCTGCATTTTCTAGAAGTTTCTGTTTCTTCTCCCTCAGGTGAAAAAATAAGCATGGCTCAGACCTTGGCTGTTTATAGTTCAGTTCCTCGCTAACCAATTTTGCTTCCCTCTCAGGCTCTTCCACTCATCCCATACCAAATTGTGTGACTGCTTTTGTGGCCTAAAAAGTCCATTCTCTGCAAAGCCAGTTCAGATACACCTTTCATGTGAGAGAAACCTTGATCCACGATAATAGGGAACCATGACACAGGGCAGATATCCAAAGCTTTAATCTTGTGTCAACTTCTCAATCAATGTGGACAAAGTCAAAGCAGAATAAACATTAAAGAAAGAGAAGCAGAATTCTGTTCATAATAATTTGGGATGGGATACATAGTGTGGTAGAGATGCGGTGGCTCAGTGGTTAAGATGCTGAGCTTGTCAATTGAAAGGTCGGCAGTTCAGCAGTTCGAATCCATAGTACCGTGTAACGGGGTGAGCTCCCATTACTTGTCCCAGCTTCTGCCAACCTAGCAGTTCGAAAGCACGTAAAAAATGCAAGTAGAAAAATAGGGACCACCTTTGGTGGGAAGGTAACAGCGTTCCGTGCGCCTTTGGCATTTAGTCATACTGGCCACATGACCATGGAGACACCTTCGGACAGCGCTGGCTCTTTGGCACCACCCTAGAATAGGGAACGACTAGCACATATGTGCGAGGGGAACCTTTACCTTTTACGTTTACATAGTGTGAGAAGCAGTGATGGGTTTCAAAATTTTTTACTATCGGTTCTGTTGGCATGGCTTGGTGGGCATGGCATGGCTTGGTGGGAGTGGCTTGGTGGGTGTGGCAGGGGAAGGTTACTGCAAAATCCCCATTTCCTCCCAATCAGCTGGGACTCAGGAGGCAGAGAATAGATGGGGGCGGGGCCAGTCAGAATTTTTACTACCGGTTCTCTGAAGTACTCAAAATTTCCGCTACCGGTTCTCCAGAACTGGTCAGAACCTGCTGAATCCCACCTCTGGTGGGAAGCCCCTCCCCATCCCCAGCAGAATGAAATATTTTGGAAAATATTAAAAAAGACAGGATAGAATATTTCCCCTAAAGGAGAAATGGGAAAAAAATCTTAATGGAAGCAGAAACCAGCCCCAGTCTCCCTGCCCCCAAGCAGAAACTGAGGAGGACAGCTTTTAGAAATGCAGGTTTGGTAATCCATTCAAGGCAGGATATTTCGAAAAGCCTTGCAGCAACATTTGACAGCTAACAAAGGCAGAATGGTAGGATTAGAAAGCTGCCCCTCACCCAAGTTCCAACATAGGACGAAAGCCATTAGCCATAACAGGCATTGCCCAACATCCTTTCAGAAGACAAGCACCCCCCCCCAGAACAGTTTAAACTTCAAAGTCACAGAAACCTACAAAGATCCATCCACTCATTCAACCATTTTGTCAGCTGACCCAGGACTGCTGTTGCTTCTGTTCATCGTTAAACCTTCTTTCCAATCAGCCTCCATGTTGCTTCCAGCCTCTTCTCCCAGCTTGGAACTGAACCAGATGGATTTTCCTTCCAACAATAGCTAAGTAAGGTTGGGCCTGGTTAGTATTTGGGTTGGAGACAGTGGTGGGATGCAATTTTTTTACTACCGGTTCTGTGGGCATGGCTTGGTGGGCGTGGCATGGCTTGGTGGGCATGGCATGGCTTGGTGGGCATGGCAGGGGAAGGTTACTGTAAAATCCCCATTCCCTCCCAATCAGCTGGGACTCGGGAGGCAGAGGATAGATGGGGGCGGAGTTGTGGCTCCGTTGCCTGAGCCTGGGCTATTGACAGATGCAGACTCTGAGAGTGAGGGAGAGGAGTTGGCAAGGCCTCCCTCTCCAGGAGCCTCCTTTCTGGCAATGCCTCCGGAGGACACCAAAGGCCAAACGATAGGCTCAGAGCCAAGCACGTCCCCGCAGCCATAGGTGGACAGCGATGAAGGAGATAAGTACTGGCTGGACCCGTGACAGAGGCGCAGGGAGAAGCGTGCACAGCAGAAGGGAAGGCGTGCCAGAGATTAGCTGAGTCACTGGACCACACCCCACAGGGTATAAATGTGGGTTTGGTGGCCGGTTCAGTTTGTGACGAGCAAAAATTGGAAATACTCCATGATCTCTGTGTTACTGGACTTTGCCTGCTTTATCGGACTGCATTTGGATTAATCCTTGTATTGTTGACACTCTGCCTGTTTTATTGGAATGCTGGCAGTCTAATCTTTGTTTTGTGTGAGTAAAGTCTGAATTGGCAGCTAGCCACTGGGTTGCTGCCAGCTTTATCTTCAAAGAGTTTTGTCGTGTGGCTTATTAACTCTGGGCCGTCTGTGGGGGTGCGTGTGGGGTACGGGGACAGAACAGGCGGGGCTAGTCAGAGATGATATTTACCGGTTCTCCGAACTACTCAAAATTTCCACTACTAGTTCTCCAGAACTGGTCAGAACCTGCTGAATACCACCTCTGGTATGGAGACCATAAAAAATTAATCTCAAGATTGTAAATTAAACTGCAAAGATGGAAAAGAAGTCCCAGAAGAAGGCAGCAATGATAAACCACTTTCATATTGTTGACTACATGGAGGTGGAACCCTCAAGGGCCAGCTTGATCTGTGGGACTTTTGGCTTACCGCTACAAAGATGACAATGTGGGATCTGCTCCAAATTATCTAAATTTAAGATGTCACAAATTTTAAAAAATGTCTCTAATTTGCCTGCTTGACACACATTGACAAATCTTGTGATGGCTTTATTTCAGCCGACGTTGTTCTTTAAGAAAAATGTTCGCTTCATATAGATTAAAGTAGGATCTGTTGGAAAATTAATAGCGTTCTGAATTAATTATAACACAAAAGAGCAAGAATAACTCTCTGGTAAGCAAACAGATGAATTGAGGGAGGGTTTAATTAGGAACTCGTTGCTGTTCACAGAGAAAAATACATTTCAGAACCCTGGTCTACTGGCTTTCTCCCAGGGTACCAATTATTCATTTCCCAAGGATAGGAGAAATGGAGCAACCTAGCTCTGGATGGCTCCCAACCCTGGAAGTTGAACTCCTGCTTGCTTTCTTCCTCACCAGAAGGAGTAATCCACAACTCCAGGGGCCTTATCCTATTTGCACCTATCAATGGGACAAGCATGCCCTGGGAACATATTTTTTCTTGCCTTCAACACATCCCTGTCTCGCTGGTAAGATGGGCTTCTCTTGCCAAGATGGACCCGAAAAAGAGAAACAGGCATTGAAGGATAGAAGAACTTCTGACAAGCAGATCCATCCATCCATCCATCCATCCATCCATCCATCCATCCATCCATCCATTTCAGAAAAGCTACCAAAGCTTTTATGAAAGAATGCAGGCCAGTGCTATGTGAAGGATGGATCTGTTAGCTCAGCGGACTCCCTGCACCTGGAGTAGAAACTGAGGACCAGACTCTGAGATCCTGAACTGCTTTTCCTTCAATTTGCAGGAAGAAAGGAGATGCTAGAGACCCATGGATGCATCCTGGATAGGAAGCAGCAGAAATTCAGCAACTTTGGCTTCTGGGAGGAGCGTTGAAGTCTTCTCCTCTTCAGCCAAATGCTGCTCTCGGCCTCCTTTCATTTCTTTCCATCTGCATGGAGTATTTATAGTGGACATTTAGACACCTTTGGCCTGGATGTTTGAGACTTCATTGACATATCTGTAGTGGACAATCTCTTTATGTAAGTCTGTACCTGTTGAGGATCCTGGTTTCCCAAAACCCATGTTCTGTCCTCACTACATGTTGCTCTGTGTGCAGCTCGACATGCAGCTAAACCCACCTATCCTCCAATAAAACAGGCCATGTGCGTAGATCTGAATGCTTTATTGAAAGAACAGGATATGGTGAAACTGGGGAAAATAGGGATACATACAATCAGAACCAAATACAAGATAGACAGTATTAAGTTACTGCTGAACATAACAATTAATAAACACGAGCAATTTAAATCTCACCAGTGATACTCTGTGTGTGTGATGTGGGTTTGTCCTTGGATGACCATGTGCCACAGATTAAGATGGATGCTTCTTTGTGCTTCTGCCTTCTCCAATGCTAAAGGAAATGAAGTCTGGCTTCCCAGACTGCACTTGTTTTGAGAGTGCAGGCTGATGGGTAAAGAGGTTGGATCAGCTTCAAACAATATACTTGGTACTTGCCTCTCCGACCACTAGATGGGGCTAGAGAGCAACAACATTATATAAAAGTTATATGCTGGGGCATGACAATCCACATGGAGAGTCTCCATGGAGAAAAGAAGCTGTCCATTGCAAACTCTCACCTTTGCACTTGGAGGGTGGATTGTTATGAAGATTCTCAACCATTCAGGTCATGATTGTTCCAAACAAAACAGAACTGAAGAAGCTTCTTGGGTGAAAAGTGAAACATTTTCAAGGAAAAACAAAGTCCAGTTGCCTTTTGAAAAGCAAAAGAGACCTGTAGGGTAGGAAAAAACATGACAAGGCTGCTCCTGGAACATCTTCTTCGGCTTAAAGAGGGATCTGTTCTCCCTCTCTTGCCTCCTATGTGTAAATATATTCACCTTGTATTCCTGTTGATCAAGATCAGGGCTGGGCATGGAGGAGGACCTCACACAGCACCAGTGGTGGGTTCCTCCCGGTTTGGCCCGGTTTGGCTGAACCGGTAGCGGTGACGATATGACGTCACCGAACAAGTTCTCTTTGTTCGGGAGCTGGGCCCTCCCGCCCCCCCCACCCATGTTAGTCTTACCTTTTATTTGACCCCGCCAACAATCTATTTGCTGCCTCCCAAGTCCCAGCTGATCGGCTAGAAGGAAAAAACCTGTTTAAATTCTTGCTGCGGGGCTTCAAAGGGCTGCCCTACAGCTGATCAGTATTAAAAGGCAGTGAGTTGGTAGACCAGTGTGCTCGAAAAACAAATGGGTAGACTGGTGCCCCCCAAAAACAAATGGGTAGACCGGAACGCTCCAAGAACAAATGGGTAGATCGGTACAGTTCTGCAAGCAGCTAAAAGCCTGGTAGACCAGTACCTCTGCTAAATCCTAAAGAATTGTCACATGACCATCAAACTATGTCCACCAAATAAGCCACGCCCACAGACCCGGTAATAAAAAATTTTAGAACCCATCCCTGCACAGCACCCCTTAATTATTCTTTAAAACAGCCTCTCATTTTGTTCAAACTTCCACGCAAGGTCCCAAGCACTTCTTCCAACTCATTTTTGAAAGATACACAGCGGGATACGAAATAATCAAAAGTAATAAACTGTGCAAATGCAAACCAGTTGTTCTTCCAGTGAGAACGAGAATAAGGGGCCAATTATCTTTGATATGAAAAACAGGAGTTTATATGCACGGAAATCTAGTAAATGAAGCCAGCGTTGAGATTGCTGCGCATCTGTGCTAATCACATTTTAGTGTGGCCACATTTTAGTGCTGGATTGGAAACGGCCTTACGGTTATTGTCAATGAAACGCAACTACCCCTGAGGGTCTTTGGGGAAGTTAACTTTCTTGTAGTTGTGTATCACTGAATTGTTTTCTGAAAATAAAACAAATGCCACTCAAGTCCAAGCAAAGAGCACCCTCAGGATTTGGGCATTAAACAAGGAACGTTGCTTATGCTTTGGCAAACAATTAGATGTCAGCTTCCCTGCTGTTGAGTGAGATCCTTTGCAGCAACCTTCTTTGCAGGAGGAAGAATTTCATCAACCCCCACCCCCCAAAAAAATAGGTCAGTTGGGGGGGATAGCAGAGCTGTGGCTTTTAGCCTGAAAGAGATCTGGTGGTCTCCCCTATTGTGTAGTGGGCTTCAGTAGGAAAGAACCAGACAAGGATAGCTGCAACAGCATTTATTAACTTAAAAATGGAATTGAGGAACTGCAGGCAAATGCTTGTTATTTATACTCTAGGCCAGGGGTCAAATCTAACAGGTTCTAACAGGTTCTGGAGAACTGGTAGCGGAAGTTTTGAGCAGTTCGAAGAAGCGGTAGCGGAAATTTTGAGTAGTTAGGAGAACTGGCAATTCCCACCTCTTATTGACCCCAGAGTGCAGTGGGAATGGAGATTTTGCAATATCCTTTCCCCAGGAGTGGGGAGGGAAGGGGGATTTTGCAGTATCCTTCTCCAGGAGTGAGGTGGGAATGGAGGTTTGCAGTATCCTTCTCCTGCCTACCAAGCCACGCCCAACAAGACACACCACGCCCACCAAGACACGCCCACAGAACCGGTAGTAAAAATATTGGATTTCACCACTGCTCTAGGCCCACAGGGCTGTTGTGACTCCGACCCCCAAGGCTGACTTATCGGAGGGAGAAGGCTCCAAACATGAAGGAGAGGAGTTGGCCAGGCCTCCCTCTCCAGGACCCTCCTCTCTGGCAATGCCTCAGGTGTCTCCCGAAGGAGAAGAGATTGGCCAGGAGCCAGGTATCTCCTCGCAGTCGGATAGGTACAGAGATAAGTCTTGTCTGGATCCACGCCAGCGTCAGAGAGACAAGCGCACGCAGCAGAAAAGGAGGCGTGCCAGAGATTAAGCTGAGTCACTGGACCACACCCCACAGGGGATAAAAGGGGGTGAGGTGGCCATTCAGACTCTGTGACGGACAAAACAAACTACTAGCGAGTCACGTTGTATCTTTGAAACAACGTTATCTGCCTTGGATTTAATACGGACTGGACTTGACAATTCTTGAACTGTGTGTATCTTGTTTGGGTTTATCTGATGGAGGAACAACCCCTCCCTCTATGAGTAAAGTTCTTGGCAAGCAGCTACTGGGTTGCTGCCAATCCTCTTATCAAAAGAATTTGTGGTCTGCAAGTTTTATTTAACTTCTGTCTGTCTGTGTGTGCGTGTGTGAGACGGGGACAGAACAAGAGCCTTAACCAATCATAGAACTAGAAAAAGCCCGCCCAAATATAAAGGTTTTAAATTTCCCTCCAAAACAGTTGGGGTCATCTAAAAATTAGTTTCACTTTAACACAACTATATACATTCAATACATAACACCCCTTACCTGGAGCATTTTTGCTTCCCTTGTTACCTGCAGATACCTGTAGTTGGACCAACCTTCTTTTGGAAGAAATATCCATCTGGTTCAGTTCCAAGATGGGAGAAAGGCACTGGAGATAAAATGGAGGCTGGAGGCTGATTGAAAAGAGGGTCCATTTATTGATGAACAGAACCACATGTTTGTAGTTCTGGTGCAGCTGACCACATGGAGTTGAGAGTGTCTGTGTGGGGGGTATTTATACCTTCTCTTGGACTTTGCACTTGAGCTTCCTGTTCCTGTGCAAGAACATGTATTCTATTGGCTGTTGTCAGACTCCCATGGTGCCATGTACAAATCCTAGGTGTTTATCTGAGCTAAGTTTGGTTGAAGTTTGAACTGCTGGGGGTGGGGGTGCAACTGAGATGATGCAATGAAGGTGTCAACTCGCAAAGCATCCCTGGGCTGCTGGGCATCAGCCGGAAGCCTGACAGAAGGGGCTTTGGGCAATTCTTATTGTGGCTGAGGGCTAATCCTATCTTTGTTGGATCTTGGATGAGGGTATTTGCTTATGAATAGAGCTAGCTATCTCTTTATCTCTTAAGTGCTAACATCTGCTGTGGGCTATTAAGGACGGTGGAGGGGGGCTGCTTTCCAAGAGTATGTCTCTCCATTTCTTATCTAGGGAAATATAATATTCTGCCTTTTTAAATATTTCTCAAAAATTCTTCTAGGAGAAGGGTGGTGCTAACCTTCTACACTTCTATCTTTCAAGATAGAGCACTAGATATATGAAGACCACTCCATCAAGCGTAGCTGCCAGCTTTCATCTAGGACAGTGACGGCTAATCTTTTTGCCATCGCGTGCCAGGAAGGGGGGGGCAGAGGAGGTTTGCCCATGCGTGTGCCACACTCATAATTCTATGTGCCCCACCACGCACATGCGAGCGTGACCCCCTTCCCCCCCCCACTCCTGGCACGTGATGGCCCGGTAGGCCCGTTTTTCTTTCTCACCTGGCTCCAGATCCTTTCTATGCATCTGGGGAGGGCGAAAACAGCCTTCCCCACCCCTTCGGAGGACGGAAGTTGAGAAACGGGCCATTTCAGGCCTCCGAGGGGGTGGGGAAGGCTGCTTTTGCCCTCCCGAGATGCATAGAGAGGATCTGGAGCCAGGGAAAAAGAAAAACAGGCCTTCGCCCTCCCCCCCCCAGGCCCTCTTCTGGTGGGCCCAAAAGGGCCAAAAATCAGCTGACAGAGCTGAAGTGGCGTGCCAGGCAACATGACTCTGCGTGCCACCTGTGGCACGCATGCCATAGGTTCACCATCACGGATCTAGGATGTCATGGGCCTTCAGCCTCAAACCCTTATGGCTCCTTGGGAAGTGCATAGGCTCAGATTTGAGATTCAGAAGCTGCTTGAGAGACCTCAGAAGAACAGCTGTGTCCTCTCTATCTGCAACATCTTGAAGCGGTGAATCTTTTTCCAGGATCACACTTGCTTTATGGTGCCAGAGACTAAAACTAAGAGACTGGGAAAAGAGCTTTTGTAATGGGAGTGGTGTTGATTCAGATTAATGTCAGGCTTCCAAGTAACACCCCCAACGAAAGAAAACTCCAAAGCTTGAGTTCCCTCAAAGTTCCATTTTATTAGAGATGTCATATTGGCAGATCTGGGAAAACCCAAATCTGAAAGTTTCCAGGTTTTCCCCACCCAAAGGAAAGTTCAAGTTCCCTGCCCAATACCCACATGTCCATCACATGGTCCAATCGAAGCACCGTCCCAACTGGAGATGCCTTCCAGTTCCAGCCATGCAGGTGCAGGGCAAGATGTCCTTGACTCTCTGAGAAAGGAATGTTATTATGACTATGTATCACCCTGCCTGGCTCCATACAGCTCCCCCACGCCCAGTTTCCCACAGTAGTAAATGTGGCAGGCCTGAAGGCCCAATGAAAAAGATGGCTTGCAGGCCTGACAAATGGAGGAGAACCATGATTTCAGTTCACTCTTGATGAATTCACTTATGATTTCCCCCCCATCTCTATTGCCCAGTGGAAAACAGCAGAAGTGCTGTTGCAGGAAAGCTCAGATGGCTAATGCTCACATATGTTTACACTCATGCACACTCACTCACTCACTCACCCTCCTACTGTACCTCCCAAGGCTTTGGAGTCATCATAGAATGAACACATGTCTTACATATTTTCTGAAATATTGGTGGCAAACATGAAGAATTGCCATATCTGTTCGGTCACATCTACAACCTTTTCTCCCCACCCTTCTTGGATCAGGCTGGCTGGCTTCAAATTGGAGAACAATCTCCTGGAAAAAGTCCACTGAATGTTGCTAGAACATTCTCATCCTTCTGGTCTTCCTCCCAACCACCCACTACCAGCTGTAGTATCCACACACGGTGTAGCTGCTCTGCGGCATGCAGGAATTATTCATGTCATGTGTGCCTTCTTCCAAAACATTGGATTTCTATCATGTGTTACATAAATACATCGAACCGTTCTTGGGAATGGCCCACTTGAATGTTGTTGGAAAACAATTTTGATCATCCATCAGACCAGCTATGTTCTCTAGGAGTGCAATGATGGCCAAGGATTCCCTGCCACCAGTGGTGAAATTCAATTTTTTTTTACTACCGCTTCTGTGGGCTGGCTTAATGGGCATGGTGTGGCTTGGTGGGCGTGGCTTGGTGGGCGTGACAGGGGAAGGACACTGCAAAATCTCCATTTCCACCCCACTCCAGGGGGATACTGCAAAATCTCCATTCCCACCCCACTCCAGGGGGATACTGCAAAATCTCCATTTCCACCCCACTCCAGGGGGATACTGCAAAATCTCCATTTCCACCCCACTCCAGGGGGATACTGCAAAATCCCCATTCCCTCCCCACTCCTGGGGGAAGGATACTGCAAAATCCCCATTCCCATCCCCACTCCTGGGGGAAGGATACTGCAAAATCCCCATTCCCTCCCCACTCCTGGGGGAAGGATATTGCAAAATCTCCATTTCCACCCCACTCCGGGGGGAATACTGCAAAATCTCCATTCCCACCCCACTCCAGGGGGAAGGATACTGCAAAATCCCCATTCCCACCCCACTCCAGGGGGAAGGATACTGCAAAATCCCCATTCCCACCCCACTCCAGGGGGAAGGATACTGCAAAATCCCCATTCCCATCCCACTCCAGGGGGAAGGATACTGCAAAATCCCCATTCCATTCCTACTCCTGGGGGAAGGATATTGCAAAATCTCCATTCCCATCCCACTCTGGGGCCAGCCAGAGGTGGTATTTGCCGATTCGCCGAACTGCTCAAAATTTCCGCTACTGGTTCTCCAGAACCGGTCAGAACCTGCTGGATTTCACCCTTGCCTGCCACTCAACCAAAAATGTTTGAAAGCTTGAAAGCATTGAATCATGTTGTTGATTGAAACATGAAATACAAAAACCTATACAGGTAGTCCTTGACTTATGACCACGATTGAAACCAACATTTCTGTTGATAAGCGAGACAGCTGTTAAGTCAGTTATGCCTCGTTGTACAACCTTTTTTTGCCATCGTTGTTAAGTGAATTACTGCAGTTGTTGAATTAGTAACACAGTTGTTAAATGAGTCTGGTTCCCCCTTTGACTTTGCTTTTCAGAAGGCCGCAAAAGGGGATCACATGACCCCAGGACACTGTCATAAATACAAGCCAGTTGCCAAGTGTCCTAATTTTGATCATGTGACCATGGGGATGCTGCAAAGGTTTACAAAGTGTGAAAAATAGTCATAAGTCATTTTTTCCCCCAGGATTGTAATTTTGAACAGTCACTAAATGAACAGTTATAAATTGAGGACTACCTGTAATCATCTTCATTTAATGACCCCATAATCCCTTGCGGGGTGGAGGCTGGGCAACTGAATGGAGCTAGCAAAGTGTTTACTGGCCGGATGCCCTTCCTGTTGCCAATGCGGAGTTTTGTTCAGCAGATATATTCTCAGTGTGCCCAGAGAGAGAAATATCTGCCTCTATTATTTCTGTTGTAAGCCGCCCAGAGTCCCTTGGGAGTTGGGCGGCATAGAAATATGATAAATTAAATAATTAAATTAAATTAAATTAAATTAAATTAAATTAAATTAAATTAAATTAAATTAAATTAAATTAAATTAAATTAAATTAAATTAAATTAAATTAAATTAAATTAAATTAAATTAAATTACCTAGGATCGAACTCACAGCCTCCTGATTGTGAGGCAAGAGCTCCACCTGTAGGCCACGGCACCACTCTGAGGAGTACCTGTAATGGAGTTTGAAAATCCAGCAAGCACACAAGAAAGAGCAAATGAGCTGAGATGGGGCCATCTGCAATTGCTCCATGCTTGCCATCACATATGTGATGTAGCTTTCCTAAATCTGTCCATAGAGCTTGAACCCTCTGTGGGTCTGAAATCTTCCCATGCTCAAGTGAGCATGAAAAGCTTCCATGCAAAGAGGAGCTGATTGTGCTGGGTTCCAACTCATGGCAAGTCCAGAGGTTGAGCTTCCTGAAAAGGCCTCTTTCAGTCTCTGCTTCTTTTGCTTTCCACCAGCCCAACCTGAAAGATTTAGGGCTGTAGGTATGCAGGAGAAATAGATACATGCCTGCCCCTGGACTTTCTTCACCTCTATTCCATGTTGACGTATCTAGAACAACTCGCTGCAGCCAACTCACCATAGCCAACTTGCCATAGGCAATAGCCAACTCTGTCAGGGTTCCAAGGAACACCCCCAATGAAATAAAAACTTTCTCAAAGTTCCAGTTCATTAGAGATGTCATGTTGGCACATCTGGGAAAACCCACATCTGAAAGCTTCCAGGTTTTCTACACCCAGCTAACAGTTCACAGCCCTGCCCCATGCCCACAAGTTCATCACATATCCCAATCAACTCTTCACATTCAACTGGATACAATCTCCAGGCAGTCTTCAGCAGATGCAGGCAAAAGTGTCCTTGAATATGGAATGTTGTTATGACTAACTTTCTATCGTTCCAACAAAATCCCAATCCCAATTTCCCAGGCTAAAATGTGTGGCAGTTAGGAAGCAAAAAAAAAAACCCTGTCTTCCAAAACTGACAAACTCACCATAGCCAACTTGCCATAGCCAACTTGCTATAGGCAATTGACCATAACCAACTCACCATAGCCAACTTGCCATAGGCAATTGACCATAACCAACTCACCATAGCCAACTTGCCATAGGCAATTGACCATAGCCAACTCACCATAGCCAACTTGCCATGACAAACTCACTATAGCAAACTCACTGCAGCCAACTCACCATAGCCAACTCACCATGGCCAACTTGCCATGGCCAGCTCATCAGAGCCAACTCACCATAGCCAACTCACCATGGCCAACTCACCATGGCCAACTTGCCATGGCCAACTCATCATAGCCAACTCGCCATAGCCAACTCACCATAGCCAACTTGCAATGACAAACTCACTATAGCAAACTCACTGCAGCCAATTCACCATGGCCAACTCGCCATGGCCAACTCATCATAGCCAACTCGCCATAGCCAACTCACCATAGCCAACTTGCAATGACAAACTCACTATAGCAAACGCATTGCAGCCAACTCACCATAGCCAACTCACCATGGCCAACTTGCCATGGCCAACTCATCATAGCCAACTCGCCATAGCCAACTCACCATGGCCAACTTGCCATGGCCAGCTCATCATAGCCAACTCACCATAGCCAACTCACCATAGCCAACTCACCATGGCCAACTCACCATGGCCAACTTGCCATGGCCAACGCATCATAGCCAACTTGCCATAGCCAACTCGCCATGGCCAACTCACCATGGCCAACTTGCTGCAGAACAACTCAGTGTGGGACATTTCAATGCTGCATTAATTATTTTGTTCAGTTAGTTTTATTATTGGTGACTGCTTTAGTCAAAATCATTGTAATTCTTGTATTTCTGGATTGACTTTCTTGATTTTATTATTATTGGCCATGGTTCCATCAAAATTAATTGAACTTTTGTGTTTGTTGAATTGTCCCGTGGCGAGGTGCCATGGGGACTTGCCCCATTCTGCCTGTTGACTATTGATTTCCTCAGATTTGCGAGGAAAACTTCTATCTGGAAGAGCTCAGGGCAGAGGTTGGTGGCAGGCTGAATTCTGCTAATCTCAGAGATGAAAAAAAATTAATATCCAGCTAGACACAGTTACTCTGTATTCCAGCTTGATTCTTAGTCCTTCTAGCCTAAAAAGATGTTGCCCGTTGACTATTTTTCTAACCATCCTAATATTCTAAATTTTATGTTAAATTTAAATTTACCGACAAAGAAATAAAGGGAGACTCGTATAGCTATTTCAAGCGTTTAGCTCTTATCAGCTAAAGTCTTTCTTTATTTCTGTGTTGGTAAATTTAAATCTAACACAAAATAGTTTGTCGTGGAAATGACTGCCTGTGAAGGCTCCTGGATTGGGGCTGAAAGGCGAAAGCAGATAAGGTAAAGTTAAAGGTTTCCCTTGCACATATGTGCTAGTCATTCCCAACTCTAGGGGGCGGTGCTCATCTCCGTTTCAAAGCCGAAGAGCCAGTGCTGTCCAAAGACGTCTCCGTGGTCATGTGGCCAGCATGACTCAACGCCAAAGGCGCACAGAATGCTGTTACCTTCCCACCAAAGGTGGTCCCTATTTTTCTACTTGCATTTTTTATGTGCTTTCGAACTGCTAGGTTGGCAGAAGCTGGGACAAGTAACGGGAGCTCACCCCATTACGCAGCACTAGGGATTCAAACCGCTGAACTGCCGAACTTTCGATCGACAAGCTCAGCCTCTTAGCCACTGAGCCACTGCGTAAGCTCCGTCCCATATTTGGGTAGACCAGGTTGCCCTGATAAACCAGTCTCACCAGAAAAACACTTATCCTAAATTTTACTTTAATAAGTTTATTCCTAAAAGGTGTTTTTGGCTCTTTCTGAAGTCTCTGAGAAGATGTAAGGGTCCATAAAAGAATAACAAAAATAAAACTGAATAAGTGATGGAGATGCTTTTTATAGATTTCTTCCCTCCTAAGGAACAGCTTTTCATATATTTTACCACTAGTCTGCAGTAGCTATAAATTTCCAAATCCCATGGTTCTCATGAAAACAGGGAACATTCTTGAAATTATTCTCCCCCAGCACAATAAGGGGAAAGACGAATGTGTACCTGTTTCTAGCATTCTCCATAAAGCATTTGGATCCAGAAATATTTGAGCTGCCACCCTCCTGCAGCTGACTGAATATATCCAGATGCTCCAAATTGCACATTTGTTAATTTTGCAGCACCCTCTGAGATGTCTACACACTAGACAAACCATGGTTTTACTTTCTTCCAGAAGAAGATGCTTCTTAAAGCAAGATGGCATTTGAAAAGAGTAAAAAATGGGCAGGTGTCCTGAAAAACACAGTTTCTCCCTCTTTCCCATTGAGTCCCGTTAAACTGCAAAGCACAATCCTAGTATTAGCTTTCTTCTTCCACTCATTGCCCCCGCCTCCCCACCCCCAAAAAAGCTGTATGGGACAATTCCTTTGTTAGAAAATAGCACAAAGCTCTGGATGACTCAATTCTGACCCCAGCGGGAACCAGAGAGTCTGGATTTATCCAACAGTGACATTTCAGTAACTGAAATCTCTGTGATGCATAGTTCTAAGAGAAGCATATTCTTTGCATACCAAAGATGGTCTTTCAGTCCTTAGCATCTCCAAGAAGGGCTGGATGGGGTCCTGCTTAAAAGCCCCGGAGAGGGAAGGGCAACTAGGAAAGATTGAACTCATTGATTCTGCAGACGTGTTTCAGGGAAGGGAAGGGGAAGGGAGTGGAAGAGAAGGGAAGAGAAAGGAGGGGAAGGGATGGGAGAGGAGGGAAAGGGAAGGGAAGGGAAGGGAATGGGAGGAGAAAGGAGGGGAAGGGAAGGGGTGGGAAGGGAAGGGAAGGGAAGGAAAGGAAAGGAAAGGGAAGGGAAGGGAAGGGAAGGGAAGGGAAAGGAAAGGAAAGGAAAGGAAAGGAAAGGAAAGGAAAGGAAAGGAAAGGAAAGGAAAGGAAAGGAAAGGAAAGGAAAGGAAAGGAAAGGAAAGGAAAGGAAAAGAAAGGAAAGGAAAGGAAAGGAAAGGAATGGAAAGAAAGGGAAGGGAAGGGAAGGGAAAGGAGGGGAAGGGAAGGGAAGGAGGGAAGGGAAAGGAAAGGAAAGGAAAGGAAAGGAAAGGAAAGGAAAGGAAAGGAAAGGAAAGGAAAGGAAAGGAAAGGAAAGGAAAGGAAAGGAAAGGAAGGGGAGGGGAGGGGGAGGGGAGGGGAGGGGGGGGAGGGGATGGGAGGGGAGGTAAAGGCAACTACTTCATTTGTGGAGGCCCTATTTGACTTCCATCCCAATGGGATGCCTTGCTCCATCCCAGCCCTTTTGCTTTGAAGAGGAATGACACAACAGCCCTGGCCCTGAAATCCTCACAATGACAAAAAGAGAAGGGCTTTAGATCAAGGGTGATCAGAATATAGTTGGCTTGATTCTTCTTGGGAGAAAAAACCAAGTGGAAAGATCCCCCGAGGAAAGAAATTTCCTTGGGAAAGAAACACATGAGAATAACAGAACTTAATTACTATGGAAATCAAGGAGAAAGATTATTTTTAATACACTTTTCCCCCCTTTCCTTTCCCACATTTTCTGCAATTAGGGGTATGAGCTGTTGAAAATTAAGCAGAGTTGATTAGCAACAGGCACGATGGATGAAAAATTAATCTGCCGAACGCATGATTGATTTCCACAGCAGGAAAGACTCGGAATGTTTCTGAAATGGCTGCATGCATTGTGCTGGGTTGCAAGATCGGAACAGCAGGGGAAATGAGGGCAGAGGGGCAGGAGGGCATGCAGACAGACAGAAGGGCACAGGTCCTTAGCAACATTCATCCCACTGGAGACAGAAGGAGACAGACTAACTAGAGCCGTGATGGCGAACCTGTGGCACGCGTGCCCAAAGTGGCATACGAAGCCATGTCACCCAGCACATGTGGCCTTGCCTGTTTGTCTTCTGGGTTTCTGGTGCACATGCGTGCACGACGATCAGCTGTCCTTTGTGTGCGTGGCAGTGCCTGAAACCAGTGTGTGCATGCGGGCCGGCCAGCTGATTGTTGGGTGTGCATGCACGCCAGAACCCGGAAGTTTGGCTTTTCTGGAGCATGATCCCTTCGCACATGTGGCAGTGCCAAAAACCAGCCTGTGCATACGCTCCAGCCAGCTGATCATCAGGCGTGCATTATGTGTGCTAGAACCCGGAGGTTCGGCTTTTCCGGAGTGTGGCCGCAACGAGCGTGTGCGTGCACACGTGACATTTCCACATGAGCTTTTCGGCACTCGGTGCCGAAAAGGTTCACCATCACTGAACTAGGGAAATACCTGTTAGCTTCTCCTTCCCTACTACCACCTTTCTATCAGGCTGCACGAGAGACAAAAGCTGGTTCTTTTCAAAGGTTTGGAAGAAGACTTGGTAGAGCTTGTCTTCTCGTCTTCTTACATTTTTTTTTTTTTTTTGCCTTTTGTGTCACAGACTCTTAGACTAGAAAACTGGGCTCAAGGACTCTCTTTATTTGGTAAACTAATCTGGGAGGCTTTTCAGCTAAAGAAGGAGTTAATTGTATTGTCTGTCTGTCTGTCTGTCTGTCTGTCTGTCTGTCCGTCCGTCCATCCATCCATCCATCCATCCATCCATCCATCTATCTATCTATCTATCTATCTATCTATCTATCTATCTATCTATCTATGATAGAGCTAAGCATAGAACAGTGTGTGTCCCATTTGTCTTCATAAAGTGATGATACCTTTCCACAATTTTTCTTTCATTGTATAAGGTAAAGGTAAAAGTTCCCCCACACATATGTGCTAGTTGTTCCCAACTCTAGGGAGCAGTGCTCATCTCTGTTTCAAAGCCGAAGAGCCAGCGCTGTCCGAAGACATCTCCGTGGTCATGTGGCCAGCATGACTAAATACTGAAGGCTCACGGAGCACTGTTTCCTTCCCGCCAAAGTGGTCCCTATTTTTCTACTTGCATTTTTTATGTGCTTTCGAACTGCTAGGTTGGCAGAAGCTGGGACAAGTAACGGGAGCTCACTCTGTTACGCGGTGCTAAGGATTCAAATCGCTGAACTACTGACTTTCTGATCGACAAACTCAGCATCTTAGCCACTGAGCCACCACGTCCCTTCATTGTATACCACCACTTAATATAAAGGTAGGTCAATGCATGGTGAATTTATCTCTGTTTTACCCTTTGACATGAATACCCAATATATGTTAGGTTTCGAGAATAGTGTGAAACAAATCAGAGGCCAGATGTCTTACAAAAGAAAGTACATTCTCTAAAGAATGAGGTTTGTGGTATGGGATGTTTCTGGACTCTACCTTCCTCTTGGCTGATCATCTTGGCAGATGCAACCGGTGAGGGTGGGGGAGATGTTGATGTCCTGGGGTCAGATGTGGGGTGCTGGGGAAAATGGCAATGAAAGCAAAGAATATATCCCCAACTCCATCACTCAACTCCTCCCTGGATGTTCACGTCTGAACCCAAATGAAGATTTAGGAATTAGCCAGAAGGTGCAGGGCAAAACAGCATCAGTCCCACTTTCTTGATTGACATGTGCAAGATTAGCTTGCTAAAATCCACCCCCTTTTCTTCCCCTGCTAATTACCGTTCCCCCCCCCCAAAAAAAGGGTGAAAATTTGGGTGCATCTTATACTCCGAATGTAGCCCTGCCCAGCTTCTCAAATGGAGGTTTCAGAGGCTGAAAAAAGCATCAGAAAAGAAGCTTCAGAAAAGAACCCCCCAAACAGAGCTTCAGAAAAAAAAGCCCCCAAACAGAGCTTCAGAGCCTTTTTTTCTGAAGCTCTGTTTCGGAGGCTTTCAGAGGCAGGAAAAAAAGATTTTTCTGAAACAGAGTTTCAGAATTTTCAGAGGCAGAAAAAAAAAAAAGCAAAAAAAAAAAAAAAAAGCAAGGCACAGAGCTCACAACCAAGGAACCTGTTGCTAAAATTCACCTCTGGGAACAGCTGATTGGGGATATTCCGGGAGGCCGATCCACCTGCCAATCAGCTTTTTTCTTATTTTCCTCCCCAAAAACTAAGGTGCATCTTATACTCCGAAAAATACGGTATATTATGTCAATATAATTTTTTTCTCCATATTTTGTCCAACAAGGTTTCATCAAAGGGAAGCACGTTGGAGGCTGCAAAACTGTGAAATATCTATCGGGAATATCTTTAAATGGATTGCTTTTATTGCCTTGAATGAGAAAAAAAACCGATTGCTTAATTTTCTTATTTTAAATATTGAACTCATTCCCATTAGAGATCTGTCTTTGGTCCCTCCCCTAAATCATCTACATTGAGCAAGAGGGTGTCGCCCCCTGAAGTTTGCCTGTCTCTTTGTCTGTTGTTCTAGAATCGGTTTTAACTTTGCTGTTCCAGCTTTTTTCACAACATTCCCTATTAATGTTTCTTGACCTGAGGTGCATTTGATTGATTCAAGTCAAAATCAAACTCCTCAGACACTGACAGGCACTGAGAATCTATTGGAAATCAGTGCCAGAAAAACAAGACATGCTAAGCATGAATATGATGAATTTCTCCTTTCAGAGTGAGCTGTATTGAATGTATATCTATTAACTTTAAAAAAAATCAATCTACTTCTTTCTATGGTGAAAAGAAACAACTTTTACAAAATTCTGATGCAGTCAAGGTTATATATGTGTGTGTGTGCGTTACCTCTTTTATTAAATTGCTTGTCCCAAGAAGCCGTGGATGTATTTGGTGGTGAACAATAAAGAAATGCAAGATGGATGAACCCAGTTACAGTAGTGATGGGTGCACTGTTGGAAGACCTGAAGGATCAAGTTAGTGGCAAATCATCCTGGAGAAAAATCTAGCTAAGAGTTGATATCACAAGATCGATAAGAAATGTGTCCCCAATGCACAACAGTATCCATGTATTGATCTATAATGCAAATCTTATTGGGCGCAGTGAATCAGCTCTGAAATTGTTAAAATTTCAGGTACCTGTGTTGGAAGAAAAACTCCTGGGTTCGTTCCCCAGCTGGGACACACCACAGATGCTGAGAAGAAATGGATGCAGAAGCCAGCTGCCAGAAAGCGGAATTCTTTTAATGTAGGAAGGCAAGAAGCTCTGGTAAAAGTGATTGCCCTGAGTTCTGTCTTCCTGCCTTAATAGGTTAATCCTGTCCCTCGACCTTTGATCCTGGGGGTGAATCCTGTCAGGAAAGAGGAAAAGAGGAGTTCTTGGTGAGTTATTTTTAGCTGGTTTTAAGTATTTTCAGGATCTGCTTTATGGTCAGGCTTTGTTATTTCTGTAACAGCCGTTAATGGCTTTTGGCTGCTCCAGGTTTTCCCTTCAGCTGGTGCTTTTGCTTTGGGGTTTGAATTTCTTAAAAGGGGGGTGGGCTGTTTTAAGTCTTTTGGCACTGCTATAGTGGTTCCTGGCACTGTCCTTTTGGGGTGTACCTCCCACACCTGTTAGAAATCAACACTACTTTTGATTTGCAGAACTCATACAGTTGGGTTCCATTTCAACTAAGGGGATGCTTTAAAGAGTTTGACATCAACAAGCTGCTTTAAAGAGAAGCTGCTTTGCAGATGGATTTCGCACTACCCGGAGCAGCTTCAGCACACTTTCCTCAAGGAACTTGGAATGCCTGCTCATCAAAATCACTTTCTTGGATCTGTTTCCGGTATCTAATCTTCTCTTACTTTGTACAAAATCAGTAACTGGTTCCAGTAAGAGGTTGTTAAGAAATTAATTTTATAACAAAGCAGCCAAAGGCATGTGCAATTGCCTTTGTTTCCATGATGGAATCTCTTTCCTCCCTCAGCAGTCTCTGTCCCAAACATCAAAGAGGTCCATCCAACCATCTCACCTAAGTTAGAGAGGCTAGATTTCCCTCCCACTACCTTGGATTGTTGGCATCTCCCAATTAGATTTCAGTATGTTCTTCATGGACTTCTCCACCATTAAGAAAACAGAAAGCTCCATATTTCTCTGCTGCTGGAGAAACGCTAGAGTATTTCTGAGGTGGGCTCAGCATCAAGGGGCCCAAAGAAAGTGTGTAGGCCAGGGTCCCCAACCCCCAGTCTGTGGTCCATTACTGGGACATGGCCTACTCGGAATTGGGCTTCGTGAGTGGGTAGCTGGAGCACATTATTGGGGTAAAAAAAATCCATCTGGTTCAGTTCCAAGATGGGAGAAAGATGCTGGAAACAACATGGAGGCTGATTGGAAAGAAAGTTTATTTATTGGTGAACAGAATCACCAGGGTTTGTGGTGACAAAATGGAGTTTAGAGTGGGTGGGTTTTTATACTTTCTGGACTCCTATGGAGGTCATGTGAGGTTATGTAGGGGTCATAGCTGGCTCTATAGGCAAAAGAGGAAATGCAAATCTTACTGTAGGTGTTGTATGAGCTAATTTTGTCAACCTTTTGTTTGTTGCTTATCTGAGTTTCTGTCTTGACCCAGTCTCTCTGAATGGATTACCAAATCTGCATTTCTAAAAGCTGGCCTCCTCAGTTTCTGCTTGGAGGGCTGGGAGACTGGTGCTGGTTTCTGCCTCCCTTGAGATTTTTTTCCATTTCTCCTTTAGGTGGAATATTCTGCCTTTTTAATATTTCCCCAAATATTTCATTCTTCTAGGAAGGGGGGGGGGATTCCCACAGTGTGCAAACTCAAGTTGTATGAGTAGCAGGCTGGTAGGCACTCACATGCATGTGCGCTGGCCTGCCTCTTGTCCAAGGACTGCATGCACACGTGCATGCGCCAGCCCACCACTCGTGTGGTCCAATTCCCCTCTCCTTCCGTCAGCTGAGCCAACAAGCTGCAAAGCTGGTTTAGGCCGTTCCCAGAAAAAGATGGTAATCAGGATCCACCTTATTTGGTGGAAAGAATGTTATTTTATAAGTTGAGATCCAGTAGCTGGTCTAGTCAGGCTGTTGAAATATGAGGGTTGCCACTTGCCCCATCCAGGGGTGGGCTGTTGGGGGTTCGCAGGGGTTCAGGAGAACCTCTAGCTAAGATTCTATGCAGTTCAAAGAACCCCCAAATCCCACTCCTGGCTGGCCCCACCCCATCCCTCCCCACCCCTTCGCTCCCAGGAGTCCCCACGTGGGCCATTTTGGATGAGGTAAGTACATGGCACACGCGGAAGTTCAGGGAGGGTGAAAAATGGGGCTACCGGAAGTTCGGGAAGACCAGAAACAGGTTTGTTTCTGGCCTCCAGAGGGCCTCTGGAGCCTGGGGACGTGGTTTTCGCCTTCCCAGAGGCTCAAAGAAAGCCTCCGGAGCCCAGGGAGGGCAAAAATGCCCCCCCACCATGATGCAGGAGGCCAACTAGGCCACACCCACCATGGCCACGCCCACCCAGCAACTGGGCAAAGAACCCCTTGCTAAAATTTTTGAAGCCCACCCCTGGCTCCATCCCTAGCAGCTCAATAGCAGACTGGGCTTCTCTGGTGTAAGTGGCTTTGGCCACATACCCAGTGCCCTTCCCCGGGAGTTGTGGGAAGTTAGACTGGAGTTAGTAGGATAAGGCATAGTCCACCGCATGCGCCCACAGTGAGAGGAAGAGCTTTGCGGCTTATGCAGGATCCCTGTTAGGAATTGATAGCATCTTCTAGAGTCATTTGTGGGACAAAATAGCAGCAGAAAGATAAGCATTCTTTCACTCCAGGGATGGCTGGGTGATGCCATAAAAAGATACGTGTGTGGAAGTGGTTGGAATGGATCTTTGAACTTCAATTTCCCAGCCTGACATCAAATCAATAAAAAGTTGGGAGGGACGCCAAAAGAATTTCCTCTCACCTCAACAGCTTATTTGTTTGATCCTGACTAGACAAGCAGAAGAGGGACATTGGGCAACCTACAGGCTGCAAGCAGAGGGAAACAGGAGTGGAAAGCCTGCATCGGCGGTGATGAGTTTGTGATCAAATGTGCAGGAATGGAGGGAGCCCTGGCAGGTAAGGCACTGGGAAACAAAGCTTTCATTGTCAGCCAGGACTTGACCTCCTGCTGCGGGTTGCCTGCGTTCTTTGGGTTGAGATTCAGGGGCGCCAACGCAAAAGGGCATCCATCTCACGGATTTGGAGATTGCGTTCAAAGGGGCAGCTGCATTGAGACAGGCAGCAGAGAGTCCCGTGCTTCTTAAAAGCAGGCAGATTGAAAAGCTTTATCCAACCCTTGAAGGGAAAGCTCTGGTGGTTACACGTGGGTGAAACAGCAGAGCAGGGGCTTTCGGTTCAGGAGAAAGGCAAGGTGAATTTGAAAGTGAACAAAAGCAGCTGCCACGAGAGATCCCATCGACTGAAGTTAAGAGGATTCAGTTCAAAAGCATCAGCTGAACAGTGGAAGGCTGCCCGTTCAGGTCCTGCTTTCCAGCTGTGTCTTTGGTAGGTTGGCAAAGGTGACATTGCAGAAACACTGATGGCTAGATTAGATAAAGAAGCATTTTGCACAACTGTTTTATTGTGTGAATCAGTGGTGGGTTGCCCCCGGTTCGCACCTGTTCTATAGAACCGGTAGTAAAACCGGCGGGAGGCCCCACCCACTGACCCTGATGTCATCAAAACGCTTCTGCGCATGCGCAGCAAGCATGCGCTTGCGGCCCTGCTGCGAACCGGTAGTAAAGGTAAGTAGAACCCACCCCAGGTGTGAATGCCTTTTTCCCCTTGAAAACAGCGGAAGTAGCAGGCAGCAGGAATAGGATGTTGGAAGAAACATCCTTCTAGGTTCTGCTCCAAGTGGGGAAACAGACACTGGAAACATGGAGACTGCTTGGAAAGATGGTTTAATGGTGGACAGGACCACATGGCTTGAGTTCCTGAACAGAAAAGGGCAGATACAGTAAATCCTCAGGTTTTTATGCTCTCTCTGGCTCTGCATTTCTTGGGGCCCCGAAAGAGTATCCTGATTGGTTGTCAGACTCCCAGGGGGTGGGGGTCTTAGCTAGCCGATGGTCACATGTGCTTCCCAGGTCACATGTGGTGAGTTTCTGCTGCTATTGTGTAGAGGGCTAATCCTATCTTTGTTGGATCTTTGGCAATTCCTACTATGGTTCTGTCTGAAGGAGGCAGATCTTTGTTATGTAGAATAGACTGGCCCAGGCCTTAATGGCCCATTGACAAAGGGTGGGGGGCAGGAAGGTGGGAGCTGCTTTGTCTGTAAAATATGCTTCTCCATTTCTCATCCAGGGAAATATAATATTCTGCCTTTTTCATATTTCCTAAAATATTTCACTCTTCCAGGAAAGGGGTGGGTGCTAACTTCCTACAAGGAGGTTCGGTCTGCATTGTGCCTCTGTTTTTGGGATGTGTGTGAGAGATTTGCTTTCTGAGCTTCATTGTGATGTCCGGTGAATCCTGTAATATCCTGACTTCTGTGACTGATGCTTTCTTTGAAAGAAAAGTATTTCTGTGGCACTAACCAGCTTTCCTTTCAGTGCAAATAGTAGAGCTGAGGATCCAATCCCAAGCTGAGCCCATGAGAATAATGTGGTATTTACTGTGGTCAATGACCAGCATTATGCATAGTTGTAGTGACCACTGCACAGTAGAAGAAGGAACATCAGGATGGTTAATTAAAAAGTTATGCAAAAATTAAGGCAAACTGAAAGGAGGAGGAAGAGGAAGAGGGGGAGGAGGAGGAAGAAGGAAGAAGAAGGAAGGAGGAAGAAGGAAGAAGGAAGAAGGAAGAAGGAAGAAGGAAGAAGGAAGAAGAAACAATATTGCTGCCCATTCTGAAGGCTTCTCTCCCATTTCAGAATGGGATTTATTTATTGGTTCGATTTATATGCCGCCCTTCTCCGGAGACTCAGGGCGGCTTACAATGCGTTAAGCAATAGTTTTGTATATACCTGCTTAGTAGGGCTTTCGCCCCCCCCCTCCCCAAGCGGTGTTCTTTTTTATACAAAATCAGCTTATTGCCCCCACAAACCGGGTCCTCATTTTACCTAGTTCAAAAGTTCTGTTTGACTCTGTGCTAAGTCTGGCCTTGCCTTGCATGCGGCAATTAGTTCTCTGGCAGCATTCCAAGGGAGATAAGGTGGGTGTTTGTAAACACTCCCCTGAAAGACTGTTTGTGAAGCCTTTCAGACTGGGCATGACAATAATTCACAGTCATTTGAATTAAAGAGGTTTGCCCAGGACTAAGATTGTGCTTTATGCTTTCTAAGGAAGCCTACCTAGGTTTGAACAGTTGTGCCAGGCTACAGTGGAACTGAATCCCCAAATAAGTCTCTGTTTTTTTAAGAAAAAGTTAAAATGAAGTTCTCTACGGGCAGATGCTGCTCATCATCCAAGGTCTGAGGAAAGGTAACCCTGTCCTCTTGGAAGGGTTTATGGAAGTGGACTTTTATTGGCTTTGCCAGTTTGAAGCACACATTTCATTCCGCCTCTTGCGAATTTATAAATTGAATTATGAATTATTTAATGCCCATAAAAAACATTGCCTGGTAAAGTCTGAGGCTGCAGCTGCAAATTCAATTATTTTTCCGAAGTAAAAATAATAAAAATTCATCCTCAGGAAAAAATAAATTATTCAGATTGTTATCAAATATGAATAGATGTACTCATTTCAATGGGTCACTTTTTGGATCCCTGCTTCTGAAAAACAACTCATTTCAGTGTGACTTTGGGAATATTTACACTCTCATGTTTTTCTGTACTTTCCGAATATCACCTTGAACAACTTTAACAGAAAAGGATAAATATCTTAAAATAACAGAAGGATTTTTTAATATATAAATGCAGGGGTGGGCTTCAAAAATTTTAGCAAGGGGTTCTCTGCTCGGTTGCTGGGTGGGTGTGGCCATGGTGGGCATGGCCTAGTTGGCCTCCTGCACCATGGTGGGGAGCATTTTTGCCCTCCCCAGGCTCCGGAGGCTTTCCTTGAGCCTCCGGGAGGGTGAAAATGGCCTCTCCAGGCTCCGGAGGCCCTCTGGAGTTCTTCCTGAACTTCTATTAGGCCCGTTTTTTGCCCTCCCCAAGCCTCTGTGCACCCCCTGTACTTATCTGCATCCAGAATGGGCCGAGTGGAGACTCCTGGGAGGGGAGGGGAGGGGTGGGTGGGGTCAGGCAGGAGTGGGATTTGGGGGTTCTCCAAACTGCACAGAATTTTAGCTAGAGGTACTTCCAAACCCCTGCGAACCCCCTGCAGCCCACCTCTGTATAAATGGTGAAATTAAAATAAACCCATGATACTAATGGAAATAAAGAGATTGGTAGTGATTATAGGGTAAAGAAAGAAGTTATTCTCCACTATTGTGCAATGATTAAAATAAACTGACAAAAATGGAAACTAATTATCTGAAAAAAGCTGTGCGTAATAACCATGGATAGCGATATAGAATTAATTAAATCTGTAAGCTTATCATCGGATCTAGTCTGTATAGCAACATCTTCTCATTTTAGAACAAAGGGGACTTTTCACAAATGGATGACAAGCATACATCCTGAATCCATCCCTTAAAACCAGAAGGGAAAATTTCTTTGGTCCGCGTGTCACTGGGACTTGTAAAAGACACCAGTGGTTCAATGAAACCATTAAAAAGAATGGGCCTCCTTTTTCGTCCCAATTGCAATGAGGAACAGTTAAAGACAACACCGCAAACATGTTTGGAACAGCCTGTTTGGTGTTTCCAGTACTGCCTGATCCTGGGTTTATCTGAGCGATGTCAGATAACCCAGCTTGGCTTGTTGGCAGCCACTTAAAGTCTCTGCACCATCTCGCAATGAGAGCAGGGGTGGGCTGCTGGGGGTTTGAGAGAACCTCTAGCTAAGATTCTGTGCAGTTTGGAGAACCCTCAAATCCCACTCCTGGCTGGCCCCATGCACTCCTCCCCTCCCCTCCCCTCCCAGGAGTTCCCACATGTCCCGTTTTGGATGCAGGTAAGTGGAGGGCATGCACGGAGGCTTGGGGAGGGCGAAAACAGTCTACCGGAAGTTTGGAAAGGCTGGAAACAGGCCTGTTTCCAGCCTCCAGAGGGTCTCTGGAGCCTGGGGAGGCTTTTTTCGCCTCATGGAGCCTCGAGGAAAGCCTCCGGAGCCTGGGGAGGGCAAAAATTCCCTCCCACCGTGGTGCAGGAGGCCGACTAGGCCACGCCCACCATGGCCACGCCCACCCAGCAACCAGGCAGAGAACCCATCGCTATAATTTTTGAAACCCACCCCTGAATGAGAGGGTAGCAAGATTATCCTGTGTAGCTCAGGAGACCCCATCTTCCGTCTCTTGAATCATAATCATTTGTGGTTCTGACAGAGACCAAGATTTTCTGGCCTAGGTTTTGCTTATGCTAAAACAATTTCTGTTGCTCTGTGTGGGTGAATAGCAAGATTGCTCCAGTAATCCATTAAGGCGAGACTGTGAGCCATCTGCAATTAGCTCCCTCAGGCGGATTAATGAATATCTTAGTATATTAGGTCCCTGTAAGAATTTGGAAGACAAGTTTAGTATCGCAATATGAAATGATGGCTTTTTCTCCTTGGTTTCTTCTCTCAATTTATTTTTGCTTACTGCTTAGGCCTCCTTATTTGTTTCAACCTTCCTGAATAAGGATTCCCATTTTCACGTTATTGGCTAGAGAGTGAAATCAGTTTCCAGATTAGAGTGTTTTATGGGCCGAAAATCCAGTCCAACTGGTTTCTGCACAGCAACTTCGTCTCATAATCCAACATTGTAATTCATTTTATTAGACCTTATTTTTCAACTACTAGATTCAATCTCATCAGTGTTTCTCTCTGGGAATATTTGTTGTGATCCACCAGCAGCCTGTGGAGCTGGCAGCAGAATCGGGCAGTGAGGAGGCTGGGGAGGAACATGGGCCAGTCCTGGAGTCTGGGGAAGGCTCAGACGAGGGCTCTGCTTTGGAGGCAGAGAGGGGGCCAGGGCCATCTGAGAGTGATGTACGGAGTCCGGAGCCTCCAGAGTCGGACATCAGAGAGGCAGAGGAACAGGGGAAGCCTGTTCCCAGTGCACTCATGCACAGAGCTGCCAGAAGGCAAGAACAGTTAAGACAAAAGGGGTGACTCGAATAAAGCTTGGAGATTATTGGCCCCTCCCATAAGACATAAAGGAGGAGCAAAGGCACGTGAGCCTTTGCAGGAAACAACTTTGTTCGTGCTGGTTGGTTTAAATTCTGAAGCTCCGTTTTGACTCTGTGCTCCGTGTGGCCTTGCAAAGCTAATTGCCAATTAGGTCTTTGGCAGCATGTCAAGGGAGATAAAGGTGGGTGTTTATCAGCCTTATCCCGAAAGACTATGGCAGACTTCTGTCGGACTCTTTACAAACTGTTTGTGACTCATCTGTGAATGAACAGAATGAGAATGAACAGGCTGTGAATGAACAGAATTCACAGCCGTTGAAATAAAAAGAGGGTTTTTGGGACCAACTGTATACTTTTTACTGTCTCAGGAAGCCTAGGTCAGAACAGTAATAATATTGGAAGTGTGGAAGGGTCTTTATATTGTATATTGACTTCTAGTAACTTTACCTGTGTTCATTTTGTTTGGACATAATTGTCCCTTTTTCATTTCAGCTGGCTGTCTGGTTGTAAAAAAAGGGGGAAAACGTACATGACCATTTCCCAGCGCTTAATGAGAATTTTGATACAAAAGGGCTTCATCGCCAAACAGTCACAAGGAGCTCTCTTACAAACGCACTGTTTTGATTTGAAAAAAGCGAGAACGCATTCAAACGTATAAAATTTAAAATGTGGAGGAGACAGCTAATAATTGATTTCATTTCCTGTTTCTACAGAATGCCAGCAAGGCGACATTGTTCTTTTGTTCGGTGACTTTCTGCAAACTTGAATCCAAAATTTATGTTGCTCAGTGAGACAGTGATCGAGCGAGTTTTGCCCCATTTTGCAATCTTTCTTGCCACCGTTTGCTAAGTGAATCACCGTAATTGTTAAGTTAGTAACATGGTTGCTAAGTGAATCTGGCTTCCCCGTTGACTTTTCTCATCGGCAGTTCACAAAAGTTGATCATATGGGCTCCCGGGACACTGCAGCGGTCATAAATATGAGTCAGTAGCCAAGCTTCTGAATTTTGATCACTTGACTGTGGGGATGCTTCAATGGTCATAAGTAACCTTTTTCAGTTCCCTTGTAACTTTGAACAGTCATTAAACTGTTGTAACATGTGGTAAGTAGGGAAGACATGCAGGGATGGGCTGTTGGGGGTTTGCAGGGGTTCAGCAGAGCCCCTAGTTAAGATTCTGTACAGTTTGGAGAACCCCCACATTCCACTCCTGGCTGGCCCTTCCTACTCACCACGACCCTCCCAGGAGTCCCCACGTGGCCCGTTTTAGATGCAGGTAAGTGCAGGGCACGCACGGAGGCTCAGGGGGGGGGGAATGGGCCTACTGGAAGTTTGGGAATTTCCGACCTCCAGAGAGCCTCTGGAGCCTGGGGAGGCCGTTTTCACCCTCCCGGAGGCTCGAGGAAAGCCTCTGGAGCTCGGGGAGGGCAAAAACGCCCCCCTCCCGCTGTGGTACAGGAGGCTGACTAGGCCACACCCACCATGGCCATGCCCACCCAGCAACCGGGCAGAGAACCCCTTGCTAAAATTTTTGAAGCGCACCCCTGGAGACATGATAGCAGTGTTCTAGTATTTGAGGGGCTGCCACAGAGAGGAGAGGGTCAAGCTATTTTCCAAAGCGCCTGAAGGCCAGACAAGGAATAATGGATGAAAACCGATCAAGGACAGATTCAACCTAGAAATAAGGAGACATTCTCTGACAGTGAGAACAATCAACTAATGGAACAGCTTGCCTTCGGAGTTCGGAAGTTGTGGGAGCTTCATCACTGGAGGCTTTCAAGAAGAGATTGGACTGCCACTTGTCAGAAATGGTGTAGGGTCTCCTGCTTGGATGGGGGGCGGGGGGGGGTTGGACTAGATGACCTACAAGGTCCCTTCCAACTCTGTTAATCTGAATACCTGTATCAACTGATGGTCACATTTTAAACCTAAAACCAAGAGCAACTCTTTCTCCAGAAAGATCTCACCAGACCAAAAAAAGGGCAACTTAAAACAATTGGACTGTATTTTTGATGTTATAGAGGGATGCGGTGGCTCAGTAGCTAAGACGCAGAGCTTGTCGATCGAAAGGTCAGTAGTTCAGCGGTTCAAATCCCTAGTGCCGCGTAACGGGGTGAGCTCCTGTTACTTGTCCCAGCTTCTGCCAACCTAGCAGTTTGAAAGCACGTAAAAAATGCAAGTAGAAAAATAGGGACCACCTTTGGTGGGAAGGTAACAGTGTTCCGTGCGCCTTTGGCGTTGAGTCATGCCGGCCACATGACCATGGAGACGTCTTCGGACAGCGCTGGCTTTTCGGCTTTGAAACGGAGATGAGCACCGCCTCCTAGAGTTGAGAACGACTAGCACATATGTGTGAGGGGAACCTTTACTTTTATCTTTGATGCTAAACTGTAGATAGAGACAGACCTTTCCCCCCATTCAAAACCGTTCCCACATGCAGAAAAGCAGGCAAGAGAGGTGCAATCTGCCTTGCCCAGACAGATCGTGGAAGTTTCCGCAGCTCCCTTGATGCTTTGATCAGCCTCAACCAGCCACCCTGCTTAGCGCCACTGCTTAGATGCCCAGGCCTCGGTGACAGATGTTCGCCTGAAGCTCCCACCTTTGAAGTATTTAAAAGGGCTCTGAAGCCCTTTTAAATAATTTTGAACATCAAAGAAATAAAGTTTCCTGATTGGTAAAAAAAAAAAAAAAAAAAGGATTTTTAAATCTTTTTCGGTGCTGTTAAGACTAGCCCTACACAGAGCCAGCATCTCTGAAGACGTAACCTGGTTAATTTGTGAGGCTTCTCAGAGTGAAAATAACGGCTGCATAATAAAAGGACAGCACAAAGCAATTGGCACAAAAAAAGCTCAACAAAACAAGGTGGTGGAAAATAACGGATACCCACATGTGACAATCAGTGAATGAAAATGGTGCAAGTTAGGTAGACTTCAACTTCATCCTTTTGATGTCAGGTCGCTAAGATTTCTGCAGCTTACTAGGTATAAAGCAGGAGCCGGTGAAATGCATTTTAAAAATTCTCCTCAAATTTAACTAGATTAATCCATTACATTCCTGCAGGGCGCCCTTTTGCAGCCAGTAGCTGCACAATTTCAGCAGAGGAATTGTCTTGACTTTTATTTGGGCATTAACTAGCTTGATAGCACCTTTAATCTTTTTGGGGGGATGGGCTTGTTCTGTCAAAAGAAAGAATCAGGTCACAATATGGCTGGCTTGGGGAGGTCTTCTTCACCGGACAAGTCACCACAGTCAACTGGCCATGACCAACTCATTCCCATTACATTCTGTCCCTCCTTTTGTTTAATGGTTCTATTCCACCATTTCTTGGATATTAATTTATCGTCGCACTTGCGACGACAAGAAGCTCTCATTCGGTAGTATAGTAAGATCCTGTTAAATTCCTCTCTACCCATACATGGATACATTCCTGATCTCTTAAGATGCCGATTAAAGTCAAGAAATCCACCAAACTTGACAGCGCGTAAGTTGATGGCCGATCACCAGAACACCACACAAAAGTGGATGGAGGCATGGAATAGCTGGTCCCCCCAAGATGTCTCTGAGCATATCAGTCCTAGTAGTATACCTCCAGGATTTAGCCTACCCCGACACATATGGGTGACATATAATAGAATTAGAACAACTCACGGGGTGTGTGCTGACTCCCTGTATAAATGGGGAAAGACACCTTCAGCACAATGTGATTGCGGGGCCCCTCGACAGACTATCCAGCACATAGTGAGGGAATGCCCTAACAGAAGGTATCCAGGAGATTCTAGGGACTTCCTCTGCATAACAACGGCAGCTACTGACTGGATCTCCAAACTCGACATTAAACTTTGAAATGTTATTTCTATTTTCCTTTTAGGTTTTCTTACTGCTTTTTTATTGTCTTAATTGTTTTTAACCTGTAAAAATGAAGTGTTTTAATGCTGTGTGTGACCAGCCATACGCTAAATAAATAAATAAATTGGATATTAATGTAACTGTTGTCCCATGGAGTATCGGCCGTAGTGATTTGGCCACAGCAAATTGACCGTGGCAAGTTGGCTGCAGTGAGTTGTCCCAAACCCCTTCCTCACAGCCTTTCCTGAAGTGATCCAGTCTAAGTCATGAGATGGAACACTTCCATGTTTTTTTTTAAAGGTTTGATTGTACACTTTTTTATATATACTGTGTTTCCCCCAAAATAAGACCTTGTCTTATATTTTTTTGAACCCTGAAATAAGTGCTTGGCCTTATTGCCATGCACGCAAAAGCCCGTTTGGGCTTATTTTGGGCATTTCTAGTTTCTACCTTTATTATCCAATCATTGGTAAAACAAGTCCCAAGTTCAAAAATATTCTGTGTCTTTCTTTTCTTTTATCTTCAGTGTTACTCTATCCATTTCTGCAGAGTCTAATATTTTTTAAATTATTTCTTCTTCTGTGGATGTTTCCTTGTTTTTCCAGTGTTGCGCAAATACAATTCTTGCTACTGTCAAAACATGTAATATTAAATATACATTATTTTTATCATATTTCTTTTTTTTTGAAAAAAGTTTTATTTTAGATTAAAATGAAAAAAAAAACACAACAACATAAAAATATCATCCTTACAAACAATTATAGACAGCATCTCAATCAGTTGAAATCATTTCGTGCTTACAATTCTCCAGATCTCCTCATATAACAATTATTCTTTACTTAAACTGAAGATAAATATTTAAACATTTCATATATGCTATCTCATCTCCGTACTTTTTTGTCAAACCATTGATAAAATATCTCCCATATCAAATAATATTGTTATCTTCCTGTTCTCTTATTTCAAATGTCAATCTACTCATTTCAGCACAGTCCAACATTTTTATAATAATTTCTTCATCAGTAATTATCTTCTCTTCTTTCCAGTTTTTGGCAAATACAATTCTGGCCGCTGTTAAAATGTTCACAATTAAGTATTGTAATTCTTTATTAAATGTCTCTGGTAAAATTCCTAATAAAAATATTTCTGGTTTAAAGTCAATATATTTCTTTGTCATTTTTTCTAACCACGTATGTATTTTAGTCCAAAATCTTCTTGCTTCCATGCATGTCCACCACATATGGTAGTACGATCCTGGAGTTTGATGACACTTCTAACATTTCTCCGATTTATTCTTGAACATCCTGGCTATTCTCGTTGGGGGTAGATGCAACCTGTAAAACATCTTATACAAAGTCTCTTTATATGCTGTTGACATTGTCATTTTATAATTATGTGACCAGAATTTTTGCCATTTCTCTAAATCAATACTATAACCAAAATTTTTCCCCCATGCTATAATTGATTCTTTAACTTGTTCTTCTTCCAGTTTTGCTTCAAGTAAATATCCATATAATTTTTTAATTACATGGTCATCTGAACCCATTAATATCTTAATGGGTTCAGTTAATACCTGGTTAACTGGTTAATACCAGTTGAAACACTATAAATACCTTCTTGTTTAAAGTCTTCTCGATATCTGGAATATGATATCAACAGGAGGTGCCCTCCACTGCCACAGTCAAACCTAGACTGTGGGTTCCTAACTGGACCGTCTGGCAGCGGAGCTATCGGTGGCGATTCTGGAGCCCCAAAATCACCCATCCGTCTCGCTGCGGCATCAACTTCCGGTCTCATATTTCTCATATTTCTCTGGTGATATGCCTAACAAAAACAATTCTGGTTTATAATCGATGCCTTAACATTTTTTCTAAACCTGTATGTATTTTTGTCCATTTTTTTTATTATTATTTATTTATTTATTTATTTATTTATTTATTTATTTATTTATTTATTTATTTATTTATTTATTTATTGCTTTTGGACATGTCCACCACATGTGATAATATGTACCCGGGGTTTGATTACATTTCCTACATTTAGTGGACATGTTTTTAAATATCTTGGCTAATCTGGCCGGTGGTAGATGCTTTTCTGAAAACCTCCATCTTGGATCTCATTTGAGACTGTCAGGGGCATTTTTATAGCACATGCTTGCTGGCGTGGAAAATGGTTGTAAGTGAAATGATATGTCCTACCTGATTGCTTTCAAAGACATCTGCAATAATTTTGTGAGAAAGCTGCGCTATAGAAGTTCCACAGCACATTGTATATGTGTGAGCAATAATCTTCTCTTGATCTCCATCTAGGATTTTAATCCAAACATGGAGTGTGTCTCTAACCACCAGCCAGCCTTGGGAAATTCTTCCAAATGTAATGTAAAGAATGATAGGGTTGTGTTCTTGGAAATGATTCTTCTGGGAATCTTTTTATCTTCCCACAGTCTGCACACTCGCAGTCCTTAGACTTTAATTCCTTTCCTCCTTTTTTCTTTTTCTTTTTTCTTTTTATTCATGCTTTTGCATTTGTAATTAGAAAGGAGAATTCCCACATAGCTACTTTAATCCCTCCATAGAAAGATACATCCTTCTGATTATGGCAAAGCCTTAACTTGAATGTTTTCAATATGTCATCCTGAGTTTTAAAAATCAGGAAAATATATATTGCAGTGTCTCTCGCAAATCCTCTCTAAAGAAACAATAGCTGCACAATATGGCATTTGAAGTGAATCTAGGCAGAAGCACAAACAGCTAGAGAAGATATTTTCCATGCAAATCAAGTGGTACAGAATAGCCAATTCTGTGCTACATAAATATATTAAGTAGATTTGGAAAGAAGGTAAATAAGAACAGAGTAACTATTAGATCTTGAATGATAAATTAGAGAGCAGCAAGGACTTCTGGGTTCTAGTTGCTAAGAATATAAGAAGTTAAAAAAAAAACCCCTTCCTTCTTTCCATATTAGATTCTGAGAAAGATTAGGGAAAAATCAGACTTGGCTCTTTCTTTCTTTCTTTCTTTCTTTCTTTCTTTCTTTCTTTCTTTCTTTCTTTCTTTCTTTCTTTCTTTCTTTCCTTCCTTCCTTCTTTCCTTCCTTCCTTCCTTCCTTCCTTCCTTCTTCTTCTTCTTCTTCTTCTTCTTCTTCTTCTTCTTCTTCTTCTTCTTCTTCTTCTTCTTCTTCTTCTTCTTCTTCTTCTTCTTCTTCTTCTTCTTCTTCTTCTTCTTCTTCTTCCCCCCCTCCTCCTCCCAGGGGTGAGGTCCTGGGGGTTTGCAGGGGTTTGGGAGAACCTCTAGCTAAGATTCTGGGCAGTTCGGAGAACTGTGCAGTTTAGAGAACCCCCAAATCCAACTCCTGGCTGGCCCCACCCCACCCTGCCCTGCCCACTCCATCCTGCCCCTCCCAGGAGTCCCCATGTTGCACTTACCTGCCCACGGATGCAGGTAAGTGCAGAGCGTGTGCGGAAGCTCAGGGAGGATGAAAAACAGGCCTACTGGAAGTTCAGAAAGGCCAGAAACAGGCCTCCAGAGCCTGGGGAGGCCATTTTCACCCTCTTGGAGGCTCGAGGAAAGCCTCCGGAGCCTGGGGAGGGCAAAAACACCCACCCACCCACCATGGTGCAGGAGGCCGACTAGGCCACCCCCAGCATGGCCATTCCCACCCAGCAACTGGGCAGAGAACCCCCTTGCTATAATTTTTGAAGCCCACCCCTACCTCCTCCTCCTTCTCGTCTCCCCTCTGTTTGTACCAGAACAGGGGCAAAATTCCCCAAGTGATTTGGATTCTCCTTCTCTGCTTGGCCTTGATTTTCATAAACTTTGCCATCTCAGGTTAAGGAAGCCATGGTCTGATATAGTCAAAGATACTCTGCAAAGACATTGACTGAGACAGTCCCTGCTTTTGATAAATTTCTGCTGGACTGTGAGGTGAAAGTGTGCCTTATTCGGTGAAATGTTAATGGATGAATTTACAGCTATTACAACCATGGAATATGATAATACCGTGTTTTCCCAAAAATAAGACCCTATCTTATATTTTTTTTTGAACCCTGAAATAAGCGCTTGGCCTTATTGCCACGCGCGCAAAAGCCCAATTGGGTTTATTATCAGGGAATGTCTTATTTTGGGGGAAACAGGGTAGTAGACAAGGAAATCCTTCTTCACCCATTGTTTACACAACAAACCAGACCAGAAGCATTTCAAACATCCAATAAAGCCCAAATTTATTAACAGGATCTGAAAGACATGAGCAAACAAACAGGGGCAGCAAAACAGTCAAACTACTTGACAAGAAGCCAAGAATTTGATTTACTCACTCATGCTTTCTAGGTCAAGATTACTCACAGTTGTTCTAAAAGGACAATATGTGATTTTCCGTGCCTAGAAAGACCGGGGAGAGTAGCTGGGTGGAAATACAACTTGTAACTCAAAATTTGAATACATTAAAAATGAATCTATGATGAATATTGCAAAGAGAAGCATGTTGTGTATTATTATAAAATTCGTTTGGTAAATATAAATAATGTAGGAAGACACCGTGTGGTTCGTAGTAAACCCTGAGATCCAAATCATCCTTCAGGCCCAGGCAGGCCAGTTCTAGGTAGGGAAGCTGAGAGCACCACATGGCATTTTTCTGGCATGAGGTACTAGATCAGGGGCGTCAAACTCAATTTCATTGAGGGCTGCATCAGGGTTGTGTTTGATCTTGTGGGGGTGGGGGTGGGCTGGCCAGGGTGGGCATGGCCAGTTTGACATCACTCATGTCAGGGAGCCTGTGGTGGCCCGAGGGCTCTGCCAGTGAAAACTGAGCTTGGGAGGGTCAAAAACGGAGCTTGGGAGGGCCGCATGCAGCCTTTCTGAGCTCCATTTTTGCTGGCAGAGACGCTGAGGGGCCGGTCCTTCATTGTTTCCAGGGCAGCCCTGTGGGGTAGATCTAAGTACCCCGCAGGCCGGATCCAATCCACGGGCCTTGAGTTTAACACCCGTGTACTAGAGTATAGCTGATAACCTCCTGCAGCAGACTGATTCAGGTTGATAGTAACAATGGTATTCTGAGTTATGATAATGGTTGAGGAGAAGCTATGGAAAAAGATGAAGCAAAACCATAGATTTATTAGCACGGGAAGCCTAGAGATGCCGCTCTTTAGGAGAAAAATCTTCCTTGTCCTTACCTGTATCACAGCTTTCTGCTTGGCACAGAGACAGGAGAAGATAGATTTTATTTATTCCATTTGCTGATATGATTTATATGGCCACTCATCTCACAATGGTGACTCTGGAAGGTACAAGGTTTAAACCACAAAATTACAGAATGGGGGTCAAGGATAAGAAAAGGACCAGGAGTTACATGATAGCAGTCTTTCAATATTTGAGGGCCTGTCACAAAAAGGAAGGGGTCAACCCGTTTTCCAAACCACCTGAAAGCCAGACAAGGAATAATGCATGGAAAATGATCAAGGAGAGATTCAACCTAGAAATAAGGAGGAATTTTCTGAGAGTGAGAACAATCAACTAATGGAACAGAAGTTGCCTTGGAAATTGTGGGACCTTCATCACTGGAGGCTTTCAAGAAGAGACTGGACAGCCATGTGTCAGAAATGGTGTAAGGTCTCCGGCTTGAGTGGGAAGTTGGACTAGATGACCTACAAAGTCCCTTCCAACTCTGTTATTCTATGTTCTATGACAGTGTTGGCGAACCTTTTCAGCACCGAGTGCCAAAAGGGGAGCATGTGCGCACGCATGCAGGGGAGAAAAGCAGCTAACTGGCGTGCATGTGCAGGAGCACTGGAAACCGGAAGAACAGTTCCCAGGCATGCATGCATGTGCCGGGAAGCTGAGCTTCCCGTTTCCCGTATCTGCATGCACGCCAGTCACCTGGTCTTCTGGGTTCGGGTGAGCATGCATGTGCAAAGACTATTTGGCCGGTGCACCTGCGCATGCCACATGCACCCCAGGGAGCTGGTCTTCCAGCTTCCGAAACTCCCGCACATGTGAATACCAGCTTTGTATCAGGTTCACCTGATCCACCAGTTGCGTCCCTTTCTGGACCGGGACTCCTTGCACATGGTCACTCATGCCCTTGTCACTTCCCGTCTGGACTACTGTAATGCTTTCTATATGGGGCTCCCCTTGAAGAGCACTCAGAGGTTCCAACTGGTCCAGAATGTGGCCTCGTGGGTGATTATGGGAGCGACACGGCGCACCCATGTAACAGCTCTCCTGCGCGAGCTGCACCCGGTGGTCTTCTGGGTGCGATTCAAGGTGCTGGTTACCATCTTTAAAGCGTTCCATGGCTTAGGACCTGGGTACTTATGAGATCGCCTTCTGCCACCGATAGCCTCCCACCAGTCAATACGCTCCCACAGAGAGGGACTCCTCAAGATGCCGTCAGTCAAACAATGTCGACTGGCAACCCCCTGGGGGAGAGCCTTCTCTGTGGGGGCACCTGCCCTCTGGAATGAATTGCCCCCGGAGATACGTATGATCCCTGACCTACGCACCTTTCACCGTGCCCTCAAGACATTATTGTTTCAACAAGCTGGGCTGGCTTACACATGAATTTTAATGGTTTGTTTTAGTTTTTAATAATATTGGGGCCAAATTATTTAATATGTTTTTAAATTGTTTTTTAAATTTTATGGATATATGTGTTTTATAGTTGGCTGTGCACCGCCCTGAATCTCTTGGGAGAAGGGCGGTATAAAAATTTAAATAAATAAATAAATAAATAAATAAATAAATAAATAAATAAATAAAAGCTGGCCAGTGCACATGTGCATGCCAGAACCCAGAAGAGCAATGGGCGACAGCTGTCATGCCCAGAGACATGGTGCTGCGGGCCACTTCCGCCACATGTGCCATAGGTTCGCCATCATGGTTCTATGATAACCCTATTCATGGAGAGACACTGCAGTAATAAAGGTCACCTAATTTCTTGACCTGTGGAAACAGACAGATCTTCAACATCTTATGAAAGGCTAGCAGGGGTGGAGTCATAGGAATGCAGTTCCATAGCTCAGGTGCTACATGAGATGTCAGTGTCTAGGACCAGTGGTTTGATAGAAGGGAGCTGGACTAGTGGTGGGTTGCCCCCAGTTCAGACTGGTTTGCAAGAACTGGTAGTAAACCCAGCGGGAGGCCCCGCCCACTGCCCCGGATGTCATCATCGGCGATCTGCACATTCACCGAAGCTTCTGTGCATGCGCAGAAGTAAGGCGTGCATGCTCGCTTCGCTCCAGGGCACGATCACATTCCGAACCAGTAGTAAAGGTAAGTAAAACCCACCCCTGAGCTGGACCATGCCATCTCTGCTAGAAATGGGATGGGGACAGGGGTGAAATGCTCCCGGTTCAGACCGGATTCCCCGAATCTGGTGTTTCGGAGAACCGGTAGCAAAAATCCCTGCGCCCCCCCCCCCCATGCTCAGCTGAGTCGCACGATCATCAGAAGCTTTTTTTTTTTACTTTTAAAAGTATTTTTTCTACAACCTCTTTTGACAAAAAATGCTTTTAAAAGTTAAAAAAAAAGCCTCTGATGATCGCGCGACTCAGCTGGGATCCTCAGAGGTTTTTCAAAGCATTTTTTTCTGCAACCTCTTGACCAAAGAGGTGAGGAAAAAAATGCTTTGAAAAGTCTCTAACAATCCCAGCTGAGTTGCCTGATCGGCAGAGAGGCTTTTCAAAGCATTTTTAAAAAAGCCTCTCTGACGATCCCAGCTGAGTTGCCTGATCAGCAGAGGCTTTTCAAAGCATTAGAAAAAATACTTTGAAAAGTTAAAAAAAAAAAGTTGGCCATGTCCACCCAGTCACATTACCCCCCCCCCCCAACCAAACCACGCCCACAGAACCGGTAGTAACACAGTTTACACTTCACCCCTGGGTGGGGAGCGGCTGAGAACATAGGAGAAGGGCATCCCCACAAGATGGGGATAAAGCTTTGGTTGTGGCTTTCTTAAAAAAGAAAAGAAAAAAGGGGGGTTGTGGGAAATAGGCAACGTCCTCCTGTATTGCATTAAAGTCCAGTATTCACAACTGAATTCCCCATCATCGTTAGTGACCCCATCTGAATGTGTGTGGAGCCGTGCTCCAGAAAACGAAGAGTCGCAAGCGAAGGATTCTTTCATAAATTTGAAAATACTTTGGTTTACTTAATTATCTTGTCAAGATTGCAATGAACAATTAGATTTAAGCAGGCGCACATAAGCAATACCCCATCCCGATTCTGGATGAAAGATAATTGGAAATAAATGATATGTACCAAGACAGTGTCTCCAACTGATATTTATTGCGGATGTGCATGGTCCAATTAGGACTGCAAGATTGTTTCATTTGCTTCATTAGGGAAGCCGAGCGCTCCCTTCTGAATAGCTATGAAAACTTTTGCCATGATGTCAGGTGACATCATAATAACTTCACAGTTCGGTGGTTTCTATGGTAACTGTTGAGTTTGGCTTCCTTGAATAGATTAAATATATACCGTATTTTTCGGAGAATAAGACGCACCTTTCCCCCCCACAAAAAAAAGAGGGTGAAAATCTGGGTGCGTCTTATACTCCGAATGTAGCCCTGCCCAGCTTCTCAAATGGAGGTTTCAGAGACTGAAAAAAGCATCAGAAATGAAGCTTCAGAAAAGAAGCCCCCAAACAGAGCTTCAGGGGCTTTTTTTCAGAAGCTTTTTTTCGGAAGCTTTCAGAGGCAGAAAAGAAAGCTTTTTCTGAAACAGATTTTCAGAAGTTTCAGAGGCAGAAAAAAAAGCAAAAAAAAAAAAAAAAAAAAAAAGCAAGGCACAGAGCTCACAACCAAGGAACCGGTTGCTAAAATTCACCTCTGGGAAAAGCTGATTGGGGGTATTCTGGGAAGCCGATCCACCTGCCAATCAGCTTTTTTCTTATTTTCCTCCCCCAAAACTAAGGTGCGTTTTATACTCTAAAAAATATGGTACCCTGTTTCCCACAAAATAAGACATCCCCTGATAATAAGCCCAATCGGCCTTTTAAGTGCATGGCAATAAGGCCAAGCACTTATTTCAGGTTTCAAAAAAATATAAGACAGGGTCTTATTTTTGGGGAAACAGTATATAAATCCTGGTGGTGTTGCAGGAAAAGGAACGGGACTAGGCCAAGCTCTTCAATGCAGGAAAAAGTTTATTGTGCACGGTTCAAACAGCCCAAAGGCAAACAAAAAGTCTGAACATTGATGGCTGCTTTTAGCCATGTATTTATACAGTTTAAAGGCAAAATTATTACAGAGAGTGATGCATTTCACACGTAGAAAATTATTACAGAGTGTGATGCATTTCACACGTAGAAGCTGCCCTTTCATCTATCTCTAGGAAAGGAAGTAACAATCCCGTTCTCACAGATTCAGGTTCTCTGCTCTGGAGCTCAAGACATAACAAAAGGAGATAAGAGGCTAGGAGATGCCTCAAGGGCAATAAAGGAAGCAGCACCCCTTATCCAGGGATATGCATGACATTTGGGATGCAATAAACATTAAACAACAGAATGTATCTGTTTAGGGTCAGTTTGCCCTTTTACAATTCTGTACCTACGTCAAATACCTTTTGCCAGCTTAGCACCTCGGCACGGAAGAGGCACTTCTGTCTTGACCAAAGATTTAGAATTATAATATTTGAATTTTGTCCCAATATTGGATCTTAGCCTGGCTCAGTGGAGACCAGTCAAAATAAAGGTAACTGAATTTGAGATGTGAGTCCTGTACTTTCTTGAAAATAAAACCGCTATAAGTTACTCTACAACAGGGGTGTCAAACTGGACAGACGCCTCCTGTAGCACCCTGCCGCCCAAAATAGGGCATGGTTTTGGCCAGCAGAGTGCTGCAGGAAGCCCTCCAGGCCGAAAATGGGGTGCGGGGAGGCTGCGGGCACCCCCCGTGCCCCGTTTTGCCTGCCAGAGGAACCACAGGTTGGTCCTTTGCTGTTTCCAGGCCAGTTCCATGAGCCAGATTTAAGCACCTCGCGGGTTGGATCCAATCTGTGGGCCTTGAGTTTGACACCCCTGATCTACAAGATAGAATATTTGGCTTCAGTTTTTAGAAGGTTGATTTTTTTATATATTTTTTTTATTCAATTTATATCCCGCCCTTCTCCAAGTGGACTCAGGGCGGTGCACAGCCAGACTAAAACACATATCGATACAAAATTTAAAATTATTAAAAGAATTAAATAAGTGTGGCCCAAAAATTTAAAACATTGAAACTAAAACCCCTTTGACAATTTAAAAGCTAAAAACTAAAAAGGGGAGGGGGTTTCACGCCAGCCCTGCTTGATGGAAAAGAAAAGTTTTTAGGGCACGGCGAAAAACCCGGAGATCCGATATCCTTCGTATCTCCAGGGGGGCAAATCGTTCCAGAGGGCAGGAGCTGCCACAGAGAAGGCCCTCCCCCTGGGGGTCGCCAGCCGACATTGCCTGGCTGATGGCACCCTGAGGAGTCCCTCTCTGTGGGAGCGTACTGGTCGGTGGGAGGCTATCTGCAGCAGAAGGCGGTCTCGCAGATACCCAGGTCCCATGCCATGGAGCGCTTTAAAGGTGGTAACCAACACCTTGAAGCGCACCTGGAAGACCACCGGAAGCCAATGCAGCTCACGCAGGAGAGGTGTCACATGAGAGCGGCTCCTTACTCTCATAATCCCCCGCGCGGCTGCATTCTGCACCAGTTGGAGCCTCCGGGTGCTCCTCAAGGGGAGATTCTATGTCTTTATGGCTGCTGGATAATTCAATCAGGATGCTTTTAATGGGGCGCTTTCCAGCCCCAAATAAAGGCAGGTTTCATTTGATGGACTTGGAAATTAAAGAAAGTGCTCTTGTTTCAGATGCAGAAAACCCAGCCTCCTCTCCAGGGATGTTATTCAGCAGGTTCTGACAGGTTTTGGAGAACCGGTAGCAGAAATTTTGAGTAGTTTGGAGAACCGGCAAATACCACCTTTAGCTGGCCCCAGAGTGGGATGGGAATGGAGATTTTGCAATACCCTTCCCCTGGAGTGGGGTGGGAATGGAGATTTTGCAGTATCCTTCCCCTGCCATGCCCACCAAGCCATGCACACCAAGCCACACCACGCCCACCAAGCCATGCCCACGGTAGTAAAAAATGTTGAATTCCACCATTGCTCCTCTCTCTTTCAAGTCTACTCTTGTGACAGATCCAGCAAGACAATGGAGCTGATCGCTTGTGAATTGTGGCCTGTTTGGGCAGGGCAAAGAAAGCAGAAACACAGAACTGAAGTATTTGGGAAAAATCCCTCATTGGCACACACACACACAAAAAAATGCATCAGGGAGAAAGATGGGTTACAATAGCAATAGCGCTTAGACTTATATATCGCTTTACAGCCCTCTCAAAGCAGTTTACAGCATCAGCCTTTTGCCCTCAATAATTTGGGTCCTCATTTTACCCACCTCGGAAGGATGGAAAGCTGAGTCAGCCTGGTGAGGTTTGAACTGCCAAATTGCAGGCAGCCGGCAGTCAGCAGAAGTAGCCTGCAGTACTGCACTCTAACCACTGCGCCACCGTGGCTCATGGTAATTGGTAATTCACAATGGTAATTCTGATCTTTAGCTTTCAGTCTAGGGGATGACACATTTCAAAATGTGCACATAAGTAGTGTCCAGTGAAGGGAGACTTCATCCCACCAGATTACAAGAGAAGTACAAGATCAATTGAACTTTCTTTTACAACAATCCTTCTTCTCCTTTTTCTCTCTTTCCCTTCCCTGCCTTCTTCTATCCTTTTCTACTTTCTTCTTTCCTCCTCTCCTTCCTCTTCTCTCCTTCCCCTTCCTTTCCCCCCTTCTCCCTTCTTTCCCCCCCTTTCTAACCTTCTTTCCTACTCTTTTCCCCCTCCCTTTCTTCCTCTCCTTTTCCTTTTCTTCTGTTCCTGTCTCTCCTTCTCTCCTCCTATCTTACCCTCTACTCTTCTCTCTCTCTAAAATAAGGGAGAAGAAAAGGTAGAAAAGCAACTCCGAATATAATTTAAAACATTTTTTTTCTTTAGAAAATATATGTATATGTGGGATTAATTATGGATAAGAGAATGTACATTTACAATATATAAGAAATAAAATAAAAAACTTTAAAAAAAAAAAAGCTCAATTGACCTCCAGGTGATCACAGGAAGTTCTCCTTGCCAACTCCCAAGAAAGCAAGCCAGTTGATGCCTTTCCTAAAAATTGTCCTTGCTTAATTGAGCCTGTAAATCCAGGGGTGAAATATAAAATTAGTTACTACCAGTTCTGTGGGAGTGGCTTGTTGGGGGAGGGGGGTAATGTGACTGGGTGGGCGTGGCCAACTTTTTTTTTCTTTTTAACTTTTCAAAGCATTTTTTTCTAATGCTTTGAAAAGCCTCTGCCGATCGGGCAACTCAGCTGGGATCGTCAGAGAGGCTTTTCAAAAAATACCTCTCTCCTGATCAGGCAACTCAACTGGGATCGTCAGAGACTTTTCAAAGCATTTTTTTTTACCACCTCTTCGGCCAAGAGGTTGCAGAAAAAAATGCTTTGAAAAGCCTCTGACTATCCCAGCTGAGCCACGTGGTCATCAGAGACTTTTTTTTTACTTTTAAAAGCATTTTTTCATCGGAAGAGTTTGTAGAAAAAATGCTTTTAAAAGTTAAAAAAAGAGTCTCTGATGGTCATGTGGCTCAGCTGGGCATGGGGGGGGGCAGGGATTTTTGCTACCAGTTCTCCGAACCACCCGCTGCCATCACTACCAGATCGGGCGATCCAGTCCGAACCAGGAGCATTTCACCCCTGTGTAAATCCATAGATGCTGGAACAAGGCTGCTCCTCCCCTACCCCAATATCAGGAAATGAGAAAGAGGTGCAAACTTTGGTTCTCTCTGAGAAGCAGCCAAAGAACAGGGTTCTTGGCAAATCCTTGTGTGATTGAAGCTGCGTTCCAAATATATAACTGGATATGCTGTCAGACGAGCCACATCTGTACCTTGCAACAGATGTTCTAGCGAAGATTGACTGCTGCAGTTTCTTGAGAACAGCTCCTCGGAGGTCTAACTTTTGAAAGTAAAGATCTGTCATTTTCAAAGTCAAGTTCCTCCAGGCTTCTTCGGGGGCTCAGAGATCTGTTTGTTTCCAATTTGTTAAAAGCAGAAAACTATTCACACAGAGGGGTAGAAAAAAGGATGAATTGAAAAAGCTGTGGATTTGACTAACGAAAGGATGGGCGGGAAAAAAATCAACGAAGGATGATGAGAAGTTCTGAATGAGAGAGAGCCCATTCTTTGCTAGTGTCAAAAGTGGATCTGTAGAAAATGTGGACTGGTTTCCCTGAAGATTTCTTCACAAATTATTTGACTAATGCCCCCATGCAAACGGTTCTCATGTTTTTACTGGCAGCTGTCCCTCCACCCCCTCTCGCTGTTCTACTTACCTTCCCAAGCCTCCTTTTTCCATGCAAAGTATTCATTTCAGTGGTGGGTTTCAAATTATTTTACTACCGGTTCTGTGGGTGTGGCTTGGTGGGTGTGGCATGGCTTAGTGGGCATGGCAGGGGAAGGATACTGTAAAATCTCCATTCCCACCCCACTCCAGGGAAGATTACTTTAAAATCCCCATTTCCTCCCGATCAGCTGGGACTTGAGAGGTAGAGAATAGACGAGGGCGGGGCCAGTCAGAATTTTTACTACTGGTTCTCCGAATTACTCAAAATTTCTGCTACTGGCTCTCCAGAACCGGTGGCAGCAAACTGGTGGCAAACTGGGGAGGATTTCACCACTGACCTGAATCCTCCGTTGAAAAAAAATGTTGCCAAGGAAAATGCAGGGACCTGTCCAGGTAATCTCCAGGAGCCAAGATGGACTTGAAGGCACAAATAATACAGTAACCTTCTGATGTTCAGCCCACTTCCCATTCATTCTGTGGGAAAATTCATGTATAGGTAGTCCTTGACGTACAATCACAACTGAGCCAGAGGTTGGTTTCAACAGGTTCTGACCAGTTCTGGAGAACCGGTAGCAGACATTTTAAGTAGTTCAGAGAACTGGTAGTAAACATTCTGACTGACCCTGCCCCCATCTATTCTCTGCCTCCTGAGTCCCAGCTGATTGGGAGGAAATGGGGATTTTGCAGTATCTTTCCCCTGCCATGCCCACCAAGCCACGCCCACCACGCCATGCCACGCCCACCAAGCCACGCCCACCAAGCCACACCCACAGAACCGGTAGTAAAAATTTTTGAAACCCACCACTGAACTGAGCCCAAAATTTGTGTCGCTAAGTGAGATATTTGTTACATGAGTTTTTCCCTATTTTACAACCTTTCTTGCCACATTTGCTAAGCGAATCACTGCCGTTGTTAAATTAGTAACACGGTTGTTAAGTGAACTTGACTTCCCTATTGACTGCTTGTCAGAAGGTCACAAAAAGAGATAACGTGACCCTCGAGACACTGCAATAGTCATAAATAGGAGTTGCTAAGTGTCCGAATTTTAATCACGTGACCATGGGGTTGCTGCAATGTTCATAAGTGTGAGATATGGTCATAAGCAGTGGTGGGATTCAGCCAGTTTGCACCTATTCGGGAGAACCGGTTGTTAACTTTCTAAGCAGTTTGGAGAACCAGTTGTGGGAAGAAATCTTATTTTGTTTTATTCCACTTTACAGGGCTAATCCTGTAAGGAAAGCAGGAAGGAAACATTCTGGTGTTGTTTCTAGCCTAATCTTTATTGCCCTGCTTACAGAAACTGCCTCTCTGGTTAACCCTTATTACATTGTAACAGCTAAGGTGAAGCACCCATCGATGTGAGTGACATTGAGTTGGCCATGCCCACACAGTCACATGACCACTGAGCCATGCCTACCCAGCTGGCAGAAAACCGGTTGTTAAATTATTTGAATCCCACCACTGATCATAAGCCACTTTTTTCAGTGCCATTGTCACTTTGAATGGTCACTAAATGAACTGTTAAAGGTCGAGGACTACCTATATCTTCTAATACTTTTTTTTCTAACAGGACTTGTCTTTTCCATTCCTGCAAAATCCTTCGAATTTGAGTCTTCTTTCTTTCACTTCTTTCTTTCTTCAATGTCCACTTCTCATAAATACCAGCCAAGGCATGAAAACTATCTGCATGGGGGAACCGGTCATAAAATTTGTGAAGAAATCTTCAGGGAAACCGGTTAGCTCTGGCATCGTTGCTGTTGTGGCCCGCCAGCGGCCTGCGCGGATCATGGCTGATCCCGACGACGACGAGGCTGGTGTGGGGTTGCGCCAGCAGCCTGTGCAGCCGGCGCTCACGTCGGACAGCGAGGAGGCTGAAGAGGATGTGGTGCCAGAGGCAGAGACTCAGCCAGGGCCTTCAGAACCTCCAGAGGCTCCTTCAAGTGGGGAGAGCGAAGTGGAGGAGCCTCTCCTCAATGCTTGAGCATGCAGGGCTGTCAAAAGGCAGGAGTGGCTACTCAGGAGGAGGAGGTCTATTCGAGAGTAGGGCTTGAGGATAATTGGCCACTCCCTTAACCTATTTAAGTCACACTCAGCTAGTGCGTTCTTGCTGGAAACAACTTGTATTATTATCAGAGTATTTTGGTTTATCATATCTTGTTTTCTGGGCTGGTTGCCAATCTTTGCCGGTCTTGTTTATTCTTGCTACTTAATAAATTTGATAAGGACCGTTGGTGTGTGTCAATATCCTCGGAAATCCGGAGCTGGGGCAGAACAGTTGCATTGCATCCTGTGTGGTGTAAAGCCAGAATAGAGGAACTGGTGGCTTTTCATTTCGGAGTAGCTGCTGGGATGGAATTGATGCTGTTCTTTCCTCGTTTGTCCTTGCTAACATCTGTTGGTCTTCCTTCTTGTTCTGTTGTGATAATGATGCCTCTTGGCTCAAAAGAGGTCATGATGTTGCCAAGATTTCATTTTTCATTGGATTTGGGGGGTATGTTTTGGATGGAGGCCACTGCTTTTAGCAAATCTGCTGGCTTTTACGCTGCCTTTTATTTTTCTGTAAAACACAAGGACGTGTTTTCAATCCAAATAAGGCATCTGTATAGAACAATAATTTCCCTGCACCATTGCACCAATGCAAAGAAGTTACTCCTTTGTGCAGTTCTCAAGGTCTACGCATGGAATTCTTTTTATGGTCATAGAGTCACCTGCAAGTGACAATTTACAATACTGAGTCTTCCTGGACTTGAGTTGTGGCTTAATTCTCCCTTAGAAATTAGTTAGCTGTGGTGAGCTTTAAGCCAAGGGTAACAAACACAAGGCCTGCAGGCTGGATTTGGCCTGTGGGGTGCTTAAATCCAGCCCACAGGGCCAGGCTGGAAATATCAAAGGACTAACCTGTGGTGCCTCTGCTGGCCAAAATGGGTCTCGTGCGGGCCCCCACACCAGGGGTGGGTTCCACTTACCTTTACTACTGGTTCGCAGCGGGATTGCGCACATGCAGATCACCAATGATGACGTCATGCCAGGTGGGTGGAGCCTCCTGCCGGTTTTACTACCGGTTCTATAGAACCAGGAGCAACCCACCACTGCCCCACAAGGCCCGTTTTCAGCCTCCATGGCTTCCGTGCGGCCCGTTTTTGGCCAGCAGAGTGCTGCTGTAGGCTGGGGAGGGTGAAAACAAGGCACTTGGGCCCCATTTTGGCCGGTAAAGTGCTGCAGGAGGTGTCCGTCCCATCTTCCACCCCGCTTCCACACACACACACACACACACACACACACACACACACACACACCGCCCCGCAGAGGAGAACTACAATGCTGATCCGGCCCTTGACTGGATTTTAACACCCCTGCTCTAAGCAGAGACTCACTGAAATTTTTTTTAGAGTGCTTACTCTTATTATTTATTTATTTATTTATTTATTTATTTATTTATTTATTTGTTTGTTTATTTATTCAATTTGTATGCTGCCCCTCTCCGAAGACTCAGGGCGGCTCACAATGCATTTAAAATCATTATAAAAAACATTTAAGAATTAAAAACATTAAAAACATTAAAACTCATTCACACCATTCATGGCCGGATCTCGCCAGATCGCAAAAGCGAGATCAACGGCCCCAGGCCTGCCGGAAAAGCCAGGTCTTCATCACTTTTCGGAAGGCCAATAGGGTGGGGATGGTCCAGACCTCAGGAGTAACTGGTTCCAGAGAGCTGGGGCAGCCACAGAGAAGGCCCTCCCCCGCAGGCCCACCAGCCGGCATTGTTTAGCTGACGGGACCCAGAGGAGACCAACTCTGTGGGATCTTACCAATCATTGGGAGTTATGTGGTAGAAGGCGGTCTTTTGTGCGCTTCTCCAAGTCTGCGCATGGAATTCCTTTTATGGTCGTAGAATCACCTGCTGTGGCAATTTACAATACTGACTCTTCCTGGACTTGAGTTGCAGATCAATTCTCCCTAAGGAATTGGTTAGCTGTGGAGACATTTTAAGCAGAAGCTCAGCAGAGGTGTCCTAGATCCCACAGGTGGAACTCAGAAGCAGTGATTGAAAGCATATCATAAAACAGAGCATAAGTCATGAAGGCCATAGCAGAATGTCTGTAAACTTCCTATTAAAAACTTCTCTTTGGATAAAGCAGACTGTTTTGTTTCTGTTATGGTGCAACCCAGCTTTTCAGCTGAATGATTTATAGGATTTTAGATAAGATAAAACTTTCCCTTTTCCAGTCATGCCCGACTCTAAGATACTCATCTCCGTTTCTTAGCTGAGCGATCCAGTGTTGTCTGAAGATGTTTCCGTGGACATGTGGCCAGCATGACTATATACCAAGGCATACGGAATGCTGTTACCTTCCCGCCAAAGTGGTGCCTATTTATCTACTTGCATTTACATGTTTTCAAACTGCTAGGTTGGCCTCAGTGGCGCAGTGGTTAGAGTGCAGTACTGCAGGCTACTTCTGCTGACTGCCGGCTGCCTGCAATTTGGCAGTTCAAATCTCACCAGGCTCAAGGTTGACTCATCCTTCCGAGGCGGGTAAAATGAGGACCCAAATTGTTGAGGGCAATAGGCTGACTCTGTAAAACCACTTAGAGAAGTCTGTAAAGCACTGTAAAGTGGTATATAAGTCTAAGTGCTATTGCTATTGGCAGGAGCTGGAGTAAGAATGGGAGCTCACCTTGTCATGCGGCATTCAGATCTCGAACCTGGGCTGTCAGCTTTGCAGCTGACCAGCTCAGCGTCTTTAACCAATGACCCATCGCACCCCTTGGGACTTTCGATACAAAAGCCTAAACATCACTGTTCATTTCCACTGAATGTTTTGGAATGGAGGAAAACCCAAGAACATTAAGCTATGTCAAATGGAGAGCGTAAGTTCTCTTCTTGTCCTCGTGTGATTTACATTCAGTGACACAATCCACAATTCTGCATCAGCAATGCAATCTATTTCCCTTTTTTCTCTTTCTCTTTGTGTTGTAATTCCCCAATTGGGTTTCTTCCAGATAAATTGAAAGTACGCCCCCCCCCGTCATCCCCAGTCACATGATACTAAAACTGTATGATGCTAATTCAACAACATCTCTGTCGAATGAATAAATCTGAGATGCTTCACACAATTTTATTAATAAGCTGCTCCCTTGATGTACAGTGAAATCCTGGCTCACCAAGGTCAAATTCTTGCATTAGAGATAAAGTTCCCTGTTGCGGAATACCAATCTCATTCCACAAAATAACACAATGTCCGCAGCTGAGCTAGCCACTCTGACTGACAGCCAAATTCTGATGAGAACATTTTGTTCTCCTGCCCTGAGAAATTCCTGCATTTTTATCCAGTGATACGCTGGATGAAGGTAAATATATTGAAAGTAAATCCAAAACACAACTCAAGAGGTGTTTCCTGGTCCAGGGATCACCAGCCTTTTGAAGGATGCATCTGATCTACTTGGGAATACTCCTGGACAGAACTTCATGGTTCTTGAAGATCCAGGAATGGCCTGAGTCTGCTAGCAATAGTCCAGAGGTAAGATCAAGTTCTCCATGCTGATGGGCAGAGAGACCAACTGTCTGGTGGTGTGCCCCCCATTCTCACATGCTCAATCTATTCAAGAAAAGTTGATAGGTTGGTCCATGACAGGGGTCGGCAACCTTAAACACTCAAAGAGCCACAAAGGTCCTAACTGGAAGCCCCCATTCAATTCTGGAGCTAACCAGAAGTCCGGTTCCCCCACCATAGAGTTTCCTTCTAGCACGGCGTCCATTTTTCTCTACCTGTCCTAACTGAAAGCCCTATCAATTGTGGAGCTGACCGGAAAACCTGCCCCTTGCCATAGAGTCTCCTCCTGGCACGCCTTGCTTTCACCCCATCTACAACTGGAAGTTCCTCTCAAAATTGTGGTGCCGACTGGCGACAGGGAGCTGCAGCAGAGGGATGAAAGAGCCACATGCGGCTCCAGAGCCACAGGTTGCCAACCCATTGTCCATGAGGCGACCAACATAGTGAGGGGGGGGATTGTTTTTTTGTTTTCTTCCTGGCTCATTCTGATTCCAAGATTGATTTAGTCTTTTGCTATTCTCCCCTCAGCCGTATTATAGTAGAATTTAATGGGTTTAAATATTCAGCTGCAGATAATCTTGCACTCTTATGAACTATAACTTTGAGCTTCTGTTTTGAATTTTCACTCCTGGAACCCTTGAAAAAAAGGATCATGGGTTCTGAAATATACTTGACAGTTATAACAAAACTTTAAAAGTCACTTCTGAGTATAATTTCATCTCCATTTTGCTTACTTTGCTCTTCTTGGCTGATACACATGTGGCTCCTTAAACCTGAAGTATATTAGAGAAGGCCAGATGTTGTTGATTTGCAAATTGTACAATATGAGTACATCTACCTTAAGGGGGAAGGATTATACAGCTTACTAAATTAGCATAGGTGGACATTAGTGTGTGTGTTAAGATTGAATTCTTGAGGGCACTGGGCTTGCAGATGCAGATCTGAATGTTCATTCTTTTATGAAATTATTTTTCCCTTTTATTTTGCTGGCCCAAAGCAAATCACAATCTTACAAGAGTGGAGGATAAAGCCTCCAGTCAGAACTGAAGAAGCTTCTTGGATGAGAAGCAAAACATCTTCAAGGAAAAACAAAGTCCAAAAGCCTGTAGAGATTCTCAGTCCTCCAGGTCATGGTTGGTCCAAAGGTGCTTTTTCAGGAGGCAACTGAACTTACTTGGTTTTTTTTCCCCTTTTGAAGATGTTTCGCTTCTCATCCAAGAAGCTTCTTCAGCTCTGCAAGGAATATAAATCCTTCCATTCCCCGCTATCTTGTCAGAGCTGAAGAAGCTACTTAGATGAAAAGCGAAACGTCTTCAAAAGGAAAAACAAGAAAGTCCAGTTGCCTTCTGAAAAAGCACTTTTGGGACAACCATGACCTGGAGGACTGAGAATCTCTATAGACTTGTAGCTATACAATTTGGGACGAACTCCCTTTGAATGCTGTGGGAGTAGGAATGGATTTCCAGAGGGGAAAAAAATTGCAGACTACAGAAACTAGGAGCATGACTCAGGTGACCCTGAGGACACACATAAGCCTTCAAGTGCTTCAATGACCCTCTAAAAGGATGCAAATGACCAGCTGTCTGCAAGGAGTATAAAATCCTTCCATTCCCCACTATCCCATCAGAGCTGAAGAAGCTTCTTGGATGAGAAGTGAAACGTCTTAAAAAAAAAAACACACACACACGAATTTTCCTAATTACTATTTTGTCTGAGGGCACATTATTTTGTTTCCAGTTTTGTGCAAATATGATTCTTGCTGCAGTGAGTATGCGTAGTGTAATATATTGAAATTTTTTGTTCATTTTCAAGTCCAGTATACCTAATAAAAATAGTTTCGGTTTCAAATCTGTTTTTTGCTATGTAATTTCTTCCAGCCATTTTGAATTTTGCACCAATATTTCCTTGTGATGGGACACGTCCACCACATGTGATAGAATGTTCCAGATTTGTGGTTGCATCTCCAGCATTTGGGGGATAAGTTTGGGTACATTTTGGCCAATCTTGCTGGGGGCAAATGCCATCTATAAAACATTTTATAGAGGTTTTCTTTGTAGGCGACTGCTGTTGTAAGTTTATAGTTCCTTGTCCATAGTTTGTCCCACTGTTCTAATTCTATGTTATGCCCTATCCCAGCTTCTTGAAAGTGCAGAAATGGATAAAATGACTATGGAGCTAAAAGAGAGGGATGATTCGGACTATTAGGAAGTATGGAATAAAATATACAGTTGGCTCGAAAATAGAAACCAAAACAAGAAATGTTTAACTTAGTACTGATGAAACCTAAATTGGAGTAATTGAACAACATTAAACAAAGAGATGTAAATATAAATGAATATAAATCGGTAGACAAGAATAATGAATACTACTATATGTATTAATATACACATTGATGTAACATTATTATACTATTATCGAGAAGTAAATAGATATGATAAAATAGAGAACCACAAAAGCAAAATACATATGCCGATACAGAAAGCTGTAAAATGACCTTAGATGATATGTATTGTTTGCTGTGTTTTGTTTTGTTTTTATGTACTTGTGGTTGTTTTTTATGTTGGTTTTAAAGACAAAACTGTTTAATAAAAATTATTTTTTTAAAAAAAACCACAAGAAAGTCCAGTTGCCTCCTGAAAAAAGCACCTTTAGGACAAAGAAGTGTAATCAGGCACAGGGCATCTTCTTCCACGTCTGGTGGCTCTGCCCAAAAATTAGGAAATATTGGGAAAAAATAAGAATTTGGTTAATAGAAATAACATCAGAAAAAATAGAACTCAAGCCAGAGATTTTCCTACTAGGGATGATTAAAGAAAACTATAGGAAAGAAATAAAGTACTTAATATTACACATAGTTACTGCAGCCAGATTGGCGCTCGCCCAATATTGGAAAACTGATCAACTGCCAACAGACCAATTGATAATCCAAAAGATCTATAATTGTATGGAAATGGACAAACTAACATTTGAAATGAAGGATAAGGTAGACTCAAAAGGTTATATAGCGTGGAATAGGTGGTATAATTGGATAATTCGTAGAAATGAGAGTAAATGTAAAATTCTGTATGATAATAATAATTAACAAATATGCACCATCAATAAGATAATGGACGTGAAACCAAAGTCACTTTTTTTTAATGCATTGTCGTTTGTATTAATATATGTATCTTGTATATATATGGTACAACATTTTACTTTTTATATGTTTAATAAAGTTTTGTTTTTAAATTTTTTTAAAAAAGGACAAAGAAAGTCCAGTTGCTTTTTGAAAAATGTACCTTTGAAACAACCATGACCTGGATGGCTGAGAATCACCATAGACAGGGAAGGGGTGAATTTACTTATAAGCTAAGGAGGTAATATGTAAATGTTGAATGTCTCTTTGCAGAAAGCTTGTCCTGCCTCGTCTTGAACATTTCAGGAGAAAGAACCTATTTTTGAGCCTTTAAGAATGCAGGCTCACCTGGCTTTGCTCATTAGCATGGAATTGCTGCAAAGGTTGGCATCTTTGAAAAGCTATCACGGCATTTCTGACTTGGAGATTTCCCTCTCTCTGCTGCTCTCTCTACAGATGATTCTATCACCCCGCTGGGACATGTTTGATGCAGACCGGATGCGTTCTCTGATGCAGCGAAAGGGCGAGAACAAATGGGAGCTACTTTTCTGCAGAATTAGCTAAAGGATACATTCGATCCAAATGAACAGGTTACCTTTGAAAAGGAGGTTGGGCCTTTATAAAAAAATCTACTTCCCGTGTTATCCTGTTTTTAACAAACATCTGTCATCAGGAGCTCCAATCAGAAGATAAATCAAAGTAATCAAGGAGAGGAGCAACCTAGATGTCAACCCTGAGGCTGACCTCACTGAAGCCATCTTGGATGCTTCCGTGTTGCCACACTCTAGCTGAGGGATAGGGAAGGGGGGAACAGAGATAGCTGCGGTTTTGTACAGTGGTGGGTTTCAATTTTTTTTACTACCGGTTCTGTGGGTGTGGCTTAGTGGGCATGGTCTGGCTTGGTGGGTGTGGCTTGGTGGGCATGGCAGGGAAAGGATATTGTAAAATCTCCATTCCTTCCCCAATCCAGGGAAAGGTTACTGCAAAATCCCCATTTCTTCCTGATCAGCTGGGACTTGGGAGGCAGAGAATAGATGGGGGTGGGGCCAGTCAGAAGTTTTACTACCGGTTCTCTGAACTACTCAAAATTTCTGGTTCTCCAGAACTGGTCAGAACCTGTTGAAACCCATCTCTGGTTTTGTAGCCAAAACAAAATACTTTCTCTTGGGAACCAAGGACATTAGCACACCTAGTCGGAAAAAGGCGGAGTGATCAGGGGTGAAATGCTACTGGTTTGGACCGGTTCAGTCGAACCGGTAGTGATGGCGGTGGGTGGTTCGGAGAACTAGTAGCGATGGCAGCACGAGGCTCCACCTACCCACCCGGTAATCCTTACTTCCTGGTTTTAACCAGGAAGTAACCTGCTTTTTACCCTCTGTGCATGTGCAGAAGGGTTTGCGCATGCGCAGGGGGTCCATGCATGCACATGATGCGCACACGCGAGCAGAGCGTGCATTTCCAAACTGGTCGGGAAGGTAAGTAGATTTCACCCCTGGAACTGATGTTACCCAGCAACTGGACACCACCTCGATTGGACCATGTGACTGATTGGGAAAAGTGAAAAAACTTTTAATTAGGTGAAAACTGTGGGAACCTTCAGAGTTGGTTTTCACCAGATCTGTGCCAATATAATATATCCAATAAAGCTATTCTTTGAGGAATCTACTTGCCTTGGAGTTTTTTTACAACCTGTGGACTTCAACTCCCAGAATTCCTGAGTGTGCCAAGCTGGCTCAGGAATTCTGGTAGTTGAAGTCCACAGGTTGTAAAAGAGCCACATTTGCCCACCCCTGGTATAGGGTCTCCCATCTCGAGCTGGTGGCTTGGACTAGATGACCTACAAGATCTCTTCCAATTCTGTTCTTCTCATAATATTCTCTCAACCATCTGTAGGATAAATGTCCACACAGAGCCTTGGACAAAGGAACAGTCATGATAAGGAGAGACGGGCAACTGGGCTCCCTATGGATATTTTGGATGCTTCACAAGTCCAGGTTGCTTTTTCTTGATTACAAGTGTTTGAGGACAAGGAACTTAAATCTGCACTCTACATAGAGTCCAAGCTCAGAAATCAGCTGAATTTCAGCGGTAAACCACTAAGAAGAAACAATTTGGGATGATCACCCAAATTCAGACTACAGGAACCATTAAGCACTACTCAGGTGACCCTGAGAACACAGATAAACTTCCAAATGCTTCAACGACCCTCTAAAAGGATGCAAATGTCCAACTGTCTGCAAGGAATATAAATCCTTCCTTTCCCCACCCTCCAGTCAAAGCTGAAGAAGCTTCTTGGATGAGAAGTGAAACATCCTCAAAATAAAAAAAACAAGGAAGTCCAGTTGCCTCCTGAAAAAGCACCTTTGGGACAACCATGACCCGGATGACTGAGAATCTCTACAGACTTTTCACTGAGAGGAAAAACCATTATTTCAAGCACAGATCAAAAGAGCAGGAAAGGATTTGTCAACATGATCGTAAGCAGAGATGGGTTTCAGCAGGTTCTGACCAGTTCTGGAGAACCGGTAGCAGAAATTTTGAGTAGTTTGGAGAACTGGTAGTAAAAATTCTGACTGGCCCCGCCCCCATCTATTCTCTGCCTCCCACGTCCCAGCTGTTCAGGAGGAAATGGGGATTTTGTAGTAACCTTCCCCTGGAGTGGGGTGGGAATGGAGATTTTACAGTATCCTTCCCCTGCCACAGCTACCAAGCCACGCCCACTAAGCCATGTCACGCCCACCAAGCCACACCCACAGAACTGGTAGTAAAAATATTTGAGACCCATCACTGATTGTATGGATTGTTTTTCCATGGGGAAATAAGAAGGGCTGGTTAGGGGCAGGTGAGTATGATGGGAGAACCCTGTTACGCTCATAATGTTTCTGTGAAGGCTCACGGGTGTTGTACCGTGCGGGTCTGAAGAAAGAAGAGAATGTGAGAAAATTGACAAAGATTGGAAGCGGGACTCCCTCCCACCACATCTTCAGGACTTATGCTGAAAGACCAGGTCACAAATCGGCCACACAAGGACAAAATCAAATCAATACGCTGTTGCGGGACAGAATTGCTATCAGGCAGTGCCTTCATTACAATATATCCAATTCTATATTCACACACTGGCTTCCTAGTACGGTTGTACAAAGAACAGCAAATTTGACGACAACTTGGTTTTCCGTGCTTTAAATAAACTCCTTTCACTTTTTTTTTTTTTTTTTTTGGTCTTTGTTTTGTTTTTCAAGATTTGAATTGCTCCCCATTCCCTGTAATGGAAAAATCTGCAAATAACTCTAAGGATTCTCTTTATCTTTCCTTTCTTCCCCCCTTCTCCCCATTATTATTATGTTTTTTTTTTGGCAAAACTAAATCAATTTAGCAGGCACTGTATGTATCCTTTCTGGATTGAATGCAGCTATATTTTTAGACCAATAGGCACAGCTGCTATTTTGTGAGGTCTTTGTGGAGAGGTTTTTAAGGGGAGTTGGAGTTTGTCCATCTTTTGTGGATAACTTGGAGGAATACAAGTAATTCTCCCAATACAAGCCCAGATAAGTTCCCTGAAGCATTTCAGGAAGCAGGTGTTACCAGCGACAAGGAAAAAAAACACCACACATTTGCTTTCTCACTCCTCCCTTCACTCACTTCCAGCTGAGTTTACGTGCCAGTTTTGGAGTTCTGCTCTCAACTGGTGAGTCTCATGAACTTGACATGTCAGAAAGCTGAGCGTTTTCTTGACTAATGAAGGAGAATATTTGTAATTCAGGGCTGAAATGAAGTGTCCTTGGTGCTCTCCGAGCTTGGTTGGTTGTTCTCTGAGCTTATAAACAATCAAGCTCAGGGAGCACCATGGATCCTTCACTTTCATGATTGAAAATTCTGCAAAGAGGATTCGGAGCTCTTCCAGCTTCTCAGTCGCAGTTCCATCAGAAGACAAAGAAGGTGTTGGAATTCATTGTTGGAATGAATTTCTGTGAAACAACTACAGTAGTATTCAGCCAGTAGATGGCAGTGTTTACAAGTTTGGACCTATGGTAGACATCTACTCTATGCTCTTTTGTTGGAAGTAGAGTTTCCTGTTACAGTAAAATAGTTGAGCAGTAAAGCACATGGTGACTGTAGTCTTTGTTTGCTCTGTGGTGCTATATATAAACAGAATTTAGGTTAGATACGACTGATATTCGGCTGGTACGAAGTGCTAGGACATTAGATTCTTCTTTTTTTCTTTTCACAAAAATTCAAAAATTGGTATGTAAGGGACAACATAAAGCTGTACATGGCACAGGGCCAGTTACCTATGGAGCAATTTATCCCCAACATATCTATCTTATCAGATCTAAGAGGCTGAAGATAGCCTGGGCCCCTTCTATTAATCCATGTTTTCTTGTGTGCTCCAAGAGTGGGTGGCCTTTATAATGGTGACCCTTGCTGATCCAAATGCCCTCACCCCAATTGGCCTTATTGACCTGACTTTTCCCCTGGTCATTCATGTTACTCAATGTTTTTGTTTGTTTTAGTGATGGAGACTGTGTCATATTTTAAAATGTTGGCACACTCTTTAGTATAAGATGGAGTAAGGAAAAACATGCAGGCTTTCAAGCAGTGGTAGGTTCCTCCGGTTCCTCCTGGTTCCGTCAAGCCGGTAGCGGTGACGATATGACATCACCGAATCGGTTCTGCCCCCCCACCCCTCATTATTCTTACCTTTTATTTGGCCCCACCCCCCAATCTATTGCTGCCTCCTGAGTCCCAGCTGATGGGCTATAAGGAAAAACTGTTTAAACTCTTGCCGCGGGGCTTCAAAGGGCCGCCCCACAGCTGATCAGTGGTAAAAGGCAGTTTGGTGGTAGACCGGTACCTCCAGAAACAAATGAGTAGACCGGTGCCTGCAAAAATAAATAGGTAGACCAGTGCCTGCAAAAATAAATGGGTAGACCAGTGCCTGCAAAAATACATGAGTAGACCAGTGCCTGCAAAAATACATGAGTAGACTGGTACAGCTCTGCAAGCAGTTAAAAGCCTGGTAGACCAGTACCTCTGCTAAATCCTAAAGAATTGTCACATGACCATCAAGCCACGCCCACAAAATAAGCCACACCCACAGAACCGGTAGTAAAAAAATTTAGAATCCACCCCTGCTTTCAAGGTTTTCTTATTATACCCAAAGAAGAAGAAAAATAGAGTCCCAGTGGTGCCCTTGATGTTTCTGACCTTGTCCACCTCCAAGGGATGATTTCCAACAGGCCTTCTCTCTCACCACTATCAGAACTGACCGTGACACATGAATCAAAGAGACCAGTTGAGGCAGGGAAAAGTAGCTCCTTTTCAGAATGGGACAACTCACCATGGCCAACTTGCCATGGCCAACTCACTGCTCCTAAGTCACCATGGTCAACTGACTGTGGCCAGCTCGCCAAGGGCCAAACTGCCACACGACAACTCACCACAGCCAACTAGTTTCAGGACAACTGGCTGTGGGACTATTCAACCATTTCATTATTTAAAATAATTTTAAAAATATTTTAATTCTTGCCCTTCACGTTTTATTTTTGTCTCTCCTTTTGCATCCTTTCTTTACCGATTTGATCCCACCATTTCTTTCATATTAGGTAACTTTTGTCCCATGGCAACTTGGGCATGGTAACTTGGCCATGGTGAGTTCCCTGGTCCCCCCACTCAATGCCCACATGATAGTAGTGTTCCAATATTTGAGGGGCTGCCATAGAGGGGTCAAGCTATTTTCCAAGGCACCCAAATGTCAGACAAGAAATAATGGATGGAAAATGATCAAGGAGAGATTCAACCTGGAAATAAGGAGAAATTTTCTGACGGTGAGAACAATCAACTAATGGAACAGAAGTTGACTTCGGAAGTTGTGGGAGCTTCATCACTGGAGGCTTTCAAGAAGAGACTGGACTGTCATCTGTCAAAAACGGTGTAGGTTCTCCTGCTTCGGTGGGGAGTTGGACTAGATGATCTACAAGGTCCCTTCCAACTTACAAGGACTTTTCCTGGGTCTTCGGAGAGGGACGGCATATAAATTGAATAAATAAAATAAATAAATAAATAAACTCTGTTAATCTGTAATCTGTAAACCATTTTAGAGATTTTAACCAAAGGCAATAAAGAAATACAAGAGATGACATGCAAATGTCAATCTGGGTACACAGAAAAACACATCTCAACTGTGTAGTAAGATTGCTATTTTGGAAAGAGTTGTCCTTGATTATCCAATGGAATCTCATAGCTGAATCTTCACAAAGCACACAAATTTCTCTGCAAATAAGCCAAACCAAAGAAATATTGCTCTCCTTCAGTAGCACCTAAATCACATTGAGTTAAATGCATTGTCGTTTTGTTGCTCTAGCTTTAGGGGAATAGTCTGGGGTTGGGTTTTTTTTCTGCCTTATTGGTTGCCAGAGATAGAGGGGGTATCTCTTTCCATCCAAACAGAAGGGGAATACGTATGGCCTCGTGATCATCATCCCCGCAGTCCTTCATTCAGGGCATGGGAAAATTGAGCAAGACACATGGATTTTCTCCAAGAATGGATTTTAAGTCTCACGTATAATGTTAATATGTAAAATTTTGCTATTAAAGGAGGAAGTAGGAAAAATGCAACAGCTATGTGATTGGAAAGTTTAGTACTTACTGGAAGGGAAATTTCAAAACTGTTTCGGTGGCAGGTATTAACCATTCTATAAAAATGTACTCCTTTAAATTCTCTCCACAACACTATTTTCTCTGACAACAGATCTTCTCCTACTCCCTCTCCTCTTCTTCCTCCTCCCCTTCCTCCCCCTCCTTCCCCTTCTCCTCCTCCCATCCCCTTCCTCTTCCTTCTCACCCTCCTTCTCCTCCTCCACACCTTTACCCTCCTCCTCCATCTCCTACTCTTCCTCCACTTTCTCCTCCTTCTCCCCTCCCCCTCTTCCTCCCCTCCCCGTCCCTTCTCACCCTCCTTCCCCTTCCTCTTCTCCTCCTCCCATCCCCCTCCTCTTCCTTCTCACTGTCCTTCTCCTCAACTTCCTTCTCCTCCCCTTTACCCTCCTCCTCCATCTCCTCCTCTTCCTCCCCTTTCTCCTCTTTCTCCCCCTCCTCCCTCTCCCCCTCCCTCTCTACCTCTTCTTCCCCTTTCTCCTCCTCCCCCTCCTTTTCCCATCCCCCTCTTCCTTTTCACCCTCCTTCTCCTCCTCCTCACCTTCATCCTCCTCCTCCATCTCCATCTCCACCTCTTCCTCCCCTTTCTTCTCCTCCTTCTCTCCTTCCTCCTTCTCCCCTCCTCCTTCTCCTCACCTTCCTCCTCTTCCTCACCTTCCTCCTCCTCCTCCTCACCTTCACCCTCCTCCTCCTCCCTCTCCTCCTCCTCCTCCTCCTCCTCACCATCACCCTCCTCCTCCTCCTTCTCCTCCTCCTCACCATCACCCTCCTCCTCTCTCTCCTCATCTTCATAATCATTATCTGGCATATATTATATCAGGGAGGTTGTTATAACTTCAAAGTCATCACAGTAAATACCATAAATGTTCCTGAATGGGGTGTACAAACAAACAAAAATAAACAAAGCAATTGTTGTAGGTATAGGATTTTCAATTTATTCAAAGCTGTATAACTCATGCAAAATTGTGATTCAGTTAGTTTCATCTCACTGAAGAGAAATCCTGTATGAAATTAAATCTAAATAAAATTCCTCTTTCCCTAGACAACTGATACGACATGCCTCCTAAAACCATTTCCTTACAAGTATCAATTTACAAATTGCACCTTACATAAGCTACTATTCCAGGTGAATCCTTGTTTTGATTCTCTTCCTCTTAGCACACCGAGTGTAATTCTGAAAGTGCAGTTCTCCGATAAATACCAAAATAAATATATAAAGTTTCTAAACAGACAACCGAAAAATATTAAAGGTCAGAGCCTTCCAGCTTGCAAAGCTGACAGCAGGAGAGGAAAAGCAGAGATCTGACCTTTTTCTCTGCAACAAGAGGTAGGGCAGAGAAGCCTCAGGGAGACATTGAGTGGTGAGCCTGCAGCCTTGAAACAGCCCAGAAAGAAATGAGAAATAGTCAGTGGGTGATTTGGCCATCCCATGGGAGACATGGATAGAACAGGCCCTCTTACTTGTAACCTGCAAGTAAAGCAACAGCAGCTAGTGAACAGGCCATGCCTCCTTTCCAGTATACTCTGCTAGCGATGCCAAACTGGTGATGGGAGGCTGGACGAGGCTAAAAGGGGAAAGAGAAAGGTTCCCCTCACACTTATGTGCTAGTCGTTCCCGACTCTAGGGGGCGGTGCTCATCTCCGTTTCCAAGCCGAACAGCCAGCGCTGTCAGAAGACATCTCTGTGGTCATGTGGCTGGCATGACTAAATGCCAAAGGTGCACGGAACACTGTTACCTTCCCACCAAAGGTGGCCCCTATTTTTCTACGTGCATTTTTTACATACTTTCGAACTGCTAGGTTGGCAGAAGCTGGGACAAGTAATGGGAGCTCATCCCGTTACACCGCACTAGGGATTCGAACCGCCGATCTGCTGACTTTTCGATCGGCAAACTGAGCATCTTAGCCACTGAGCCACCGCATCCCCCTAAGGTCAAGGCTACGAAATGGCAATTATGAGAAGGGAAGGGGGGAACCTTGTTTATTTATTCATTTATTTACAAATAACTCAAGATAGTGAACATAACATCTTCCACCTCCTATTTTCCCCATGACAACTATCTTCTGAGGTGAGTTGGACTGAGAGAGAGAGAGTGACTAATCCAAGATCACCCAACTGGTTTTCATGGCTAAGATGGGTCTTGAACTCATGGTCTCTTGCTTTCTAGTCTGGCGCTTTAACCACTAGACCAGGGGTCGGCAACCTTAAACACTCAAAGAGCCACAAAGGTCCTAACTGGAAGCCCCCATTCAATTCTGGAGCCGACCGGAAGTCCAGTTCCCCCATCATAGTCTCCTCCTAGCGCGGCATCCTTTTTCCTCTACCTGTCCTAACCGAAAGCCCTATCAATTTGTGGAGCCGACCAGCAATAGGGAGCCGCAGCAGAAGGATGAAAGAGCCACATGCGGCTCCAGAGCCACAGGTTGCTGACCCCTGCACTAGACCAAACTAGCTCTTTCCTCTCAGTCCATGGAAGGGCATCTCCTCATCCACTCTCCTCTTTCAGTCTTATATTCAATGATTGATTCAGCCTTAGCCCCTTTTTTGTAAGACTGAGAGAATGGTAGTTTGTGAGAGATGATAGGTACACTGTAGATACAGACACACACACACACACACACACACACACACACACACACATTCTCGGAACATGTGTTCCTTTTCTATGATGGAGTCTTCATCCTGCATGCCAGGAAATGCCCTACTGGAGCTCCCACAAGTTGTACAGTTGCATTCATTCATGCTGTTTCGTTGTGCCCTGAAATAAGCAACACTTCACTTCACTTTATTTCTGAGCCTAGAGGAAAATTAACCACAGTCTGTCACCATGAGGCAACATACCTTTGGGCTAAAAATTTAAAAGCAACTTTGTTCTGTGGTTTATTACATGGCTGTCTGGGTTTCTGATACATGTTGTTTGGGGGTAATTTTAAACTTGTATGCCGTACAATTCATTTAATGAGGAAGTTTTCGCTCTTGCGGTATGTTGACTCCAAGCTCCTCTCCATCGCCAAAGGAAAAATTTAGCAGTAAAAAAGTGCAATTCTTGAGTGACATTTGTTTCAACTGCATCTATTGTCAGATCAATTGATAAGAGCCGCTTTCCACTAGAGCAAGGGTCAGCAACCTGCGGCTCTGGGGCCGCATGTGGCTCTTTCATCCCTCTGCTGTGGCTCCCTGTCACTCAAAATATGGTCACAACTGCCAATGTGTGACACCCGTCGGCACGTGATCTATTGAGCTTTTTGACTCATCTTTTTTTCCGGAGTTCAAAATGTTTTTGTTGTATGCAGAAATAAAAAATTGTTTTCTCTGTAGCAGTTCATTGATTTCATAAATGCAACACATTATAGTTTTTTTTATACATAGGTAAAAAACGATATACGCAGTGTTATCTTCATTTTGGATGTCAAAAGGGTTTTGTGGCTCCTGGTGTTTTCTTTTCTGTGGTAAACGGGTCCAAATGGCTCTTTGAGTGTTTAAGGTTGCCGACCCCTGCACTAGAGAAAGGGGCCAACTACAACCTGGAACAGCACCTGCCCGTAGGAATGCAGAAGCACCTGATGCAGTGGTGGAATTCAACCGGTTCGGACTGGTTCAAGCGAACCGGTTGTTAAATGACCCCCCTATCAAATCTGCTATCAAAGTGAATCCTGGGCTCTGCGCTGCACTGCAATGGAGAAACAGGCAATGGAGTGGCCGATGTGAGAGATAGAGAAGACCGCTTTCCCTGTTTCTTCTCCCTGCACCTCCTCCTTCCCTCGTGCTGGCTGCTCCATTGCCCATTGCTCCATTGCAGCGCAGTGCCCAGGATTCACTTTGATAGCGGATTTGATAGGGGGGGTCATTTAACAACCGGTTTGCCCAGGGTCAGGTTGGCCATCGCGGGAGGCTCGTCCCGCATGTGCGGTGGAGCTGGAGGACGGGGATGGGCCACACCTCCCACAACAGGCAACCTGTCCCTGGGCAAACTGGTTGTTAAATTATTTGAATCCCACCACTGACCTGATGATAAGTGTGGAAAAGAGGTCAACCAGGAGCTACTACAACGTCAAGTGCCTCTATGTTCCTACAAGAAGAGGCTGACATCAGTACTCCTAAGAGTAGCAAGTCTCAGTGTTGTTTTCCATCCTCCGTCTGTCTGTCCCAAGCCTGCTGTTCTGTCTCCCTCCAAATTCCTTCTGGTGTGCTCAGTATTCAGCAAAAGGCTCTGCACATCTGCTGCGACAAGAAACAAGCTTAATTACTCCTGGGATTTTAGCCCATCTGTAGAACACGATGAGCGCTTGCTATCCTCCTTTTTTTTTCTTCTTCCAAGGGATATTCAATAATCCCATCAATGGCATTGGAAAGATGTAGAACAGAGGCCTAGAGTAATTACAAAGTGCTTGGTTCAATAGAAGAGCACAGGAAGATAATGATGGCTGATTGTATCCCCATCATCGTCATCGCATTGAGGAGCCGAAGGCTGCTTGCAAATGACAGCTGGCTGATGAATCTGGTGCAAAAAAAGAAGTAGGAAAACTGAACACCCAGAGAAAAGGGTTCTGTGGGCAGCAGCATCTCACTTCCTGGATCCCTCAGAGTGTTCAGGAAGAAGATGAAGCAAAATAATTTCAGAAACAGAGAGAGAGAGAGAGAGACAGACAGACAGACATAGAGAGACAGAGACAGAGACAGAGACAGAGACACAGAGAGACAGAGACAGAGAGAGAACACACTGATGATGTTACCTAATTTGGGTAATGAAACATCTGCAAGAAAACAACCAAGCTCAGAGAAGACCAAGGACCTCTCATTTCAAACCTGAGCCACAAATCCTTTCCTTTATCAGTATACATACACACGAGCAGTGTGATAGCCTAGTGGTGAAGATCCTTGCCTCCCATTCAGAAGGTTGATAGTTCAATCCTAGGTAGTGGCAATTGTTTTTCTGTCAGGGCACAAAGAGAAAATATCTGCTGCGTACTCCACATGGGCATCAGGAAGGGCATCCGGCCAGTAAATGCTCAGATCCATCCAGTCAATCCAACCCCACCTGAATTAAAGGAACTAAAGGAATTAAAGGTTGTAAAAACAAAACAAAACAAAACAAAAAAATCAGTATACATACATACACTCCAATGGACTTCATCAGGAATTAATTCTTAAGAAAACATAGATTCAATGTGCAGGCATTCCTACGCTATGACTGCTAAAACTCTGATAAATAAGCTGTTTATTATTTTTTATTTTTTTTTCAAAAGTTTTTTTATTTATAAATACAGACTAAACAAAACAGTAAAACATACAAAACATATAAACATATAGACATAAATTTACATACACGTCCAGTTTATCGCAACTGTAATATATATTCTCATTCGTATGTTTATTATTTTTTAAATGCACATCAGGGTCAATAGACCAAACAATTAAAATCTATTCAACAACTGGATAGTCTTAATGAATGACTGTTTGTGTTGTTTTTAAGGAATTCTTAACACATTGTTAAGAATTCCCAGTTCTGCATCATATACATTCAGTCTTCACAACTATTCATTTTCTGCAGAAAAAAAAAAAAGAATTTCATCTAAAAATGAATTGAAGGTATAAGAACCAAATGAACTAACATTGTCTGTTCCCGATGAGTAAACATACATCTAGAGAGAAAGAAAAGAGCGTTTAAAAAGCGTAATCAATTTATCCAATTTTCCCATTAGATGTTCCTCACTCTAAAATCAGTTTGGGGATTCTGTTGTTTACGGTTAGTCTTATAATAAGCTCATGAATTATACTTTGAGAATGTAAAAAAAATAAACAAGAAAAGACAAGCATTTCCAGGTAGATAGGTTTATAGGAATTATACCAGGCAAGGCTAGTGGTTGAAAAAACCCATAATTGGAAGTTTTTAAGAAGAGATTGGACAACCATTTGTCTGAAATGGTATAGCGCAGGGCAGGGGTGAAATGCTCCCAGTTCTGACCGGATCAGGTGATCCAGTAGCGACCATGGCGGGTGGTTCGGAGAACTGGTAGTGATGGTGGAGCAAACTCTGCCCACCCACCCGGGTGTCATTATTTCCTGGTTTTAACCAGGAAGTAATGGTTTTTTTTACCCTCCGCGCATGCGCAAAAGGTCTGCTCGCACATGTGACACACACGTGCGCGCACTTCCGAACCGGTAAGGATTTTACCCCTGGGGCAGGGGTGTCAAACTCAAGGCCCAGGTGCCGGCCCTGGCCTGAAGAGTGCTTAGATCTGGCCAGTGGTGAAATCTGAACTGGTTTGCCACCAGTTTGCTGGCCACGCATGCGCGTGCATGCATAGAATGCACCAAACACGCGCTTCACGTGGAGAAAGGAGGCTTGGGAAGGCAAGTATAACAGCGAGGGGGGGAAACAGCTGTGCCGCGCGATTTAGATTCACTAGAAAGCAGGATTTCTAGTGATTTTAAATCGTGCGGCACAGCTGATCATCGGAAATACCGGTTCGGACAAACTGGTAGCTTTTTTTTACTCCCAGTTTGCCTGAACCGGTATTTTTTATCACTACTGGTTTGCATGAACTGGTGCGAACCGATAGCATTTCACCACTGGATCTGGCCTGCGAGGCCACCCTGGAAACAGTGAAGGACTGGCCCGCGGTGCCTCTGCCAGCAAAAACGGAGCTCGGAAGGGCTGCTGGCAAAGGGCTGCAGGAGGCCATCACAGCTGAAAACGGAGTTCGGGAGCCCATTTTCACTGACAGAGTGCTTGGGTCACCACAAGCGCCCCCCGACACAAGTGATATTGAGCTGGCCATGCCCCCCCTGCCTCCCCCAAGGTCAAACATAATGATGCAACCCTCAATGAAATCAAGTTTGACACCGCTGGTATAGTGTTTCCTGCTTGGTTAGACTAAAAGACGTCCAAGGACCGTTTCAACTCTGTTGTTATGTTATTCCTGGGCTTGATTTCCCCTTCCCTTTAATGTTTTCAGGTCGCCTACCAAAGACATGGGGTGCTTGGCTGTTCCCACTTGCTGAGAGTGAGCCCTGCCTGAACCACGCTGAGTATTTTTGCCAATCTCATGTGGGATGGCAGAGAGCCAGGAGATGAAAGTGATGTCCAGCCTTGGTGAGACTTTTCTGTCTCTCCGGGCTTTCTAAATGGAATATCAGGACTTTAAATCATGCTTAGGGAGTGAGAAGAAAACAGATCCACCAGCTGGAAAGCAGGTGGCCTGTCAAATCAAAAGGACTGTAAGCAACTCAAAGCAAGCCTCTTTCCTTTGGTGAGCCTGAAACAGGCTTCAAGGCAAACCTTCAAACAAGATAATCAGTCATCCAGGTAGAGTTGTCTGGGAGTTGAATCGTGGCAACTGGATCTTTCTTCTTCTTCTTCTTCTTCTTCTTCTTCTTCTTCTTCTTCTTCTTCTTCTTCTTCTTCTTCTTCTTCTTCTTCTTCTTCTTCTTCTTCTTCTTCTTCTTCTTCTTCTTCTTCTCCCTCTTCCCCTTCTCCTTCTCCTTCTTCTTCTCCCTCTCCCTCTCCCCCTTCTCCTCCTCCTCCTCCTCTTCTTCTTCTTCTTGTTCTTATTGTTCCTCTTCTTCTTGTTCTTGTTGTTCCTCTTGTTGTTGTTGTTGTTGTTGTTGTTGTTGTTGTTGTTGTTCTTCTTCTTCTTCTTCTTCTTCTTCTTCTTCTTCTTCTTCTTCTTCTTCTTCTTCTTCTTCTTCTTCTTCTTCTCCCTCTTCCCCTTCTCCTTCTCCTTCTTCTTCTCCCTCTCCCTCTCCCCCTTCTCCTCCTCCTCCTCCTCCTCTTCTTCTTCTTCTTGTTCTTATTGTTCCTCTTCTTCTTGTTCTTGTTGTTCCTCTTGTTCCTCTTGTTGTTGTTGTTGTTGTTGTTGTTGTTGTTGTTGTTCTTCTTCTTCTTCTTCTTCTTCTTCTTCTTCTTCTTCTTCTTCTTCTTCTTCTTCTTCTTCTTCTCCTCCTTCCCCTCCTCCTCCTTCTCGTTCTTCTTCTCCTCAGCTGCTTCTGCTTCTGCATCTGCTTCTTCTGTTTTTCTGCTTCTGCTTCTCCTTCCTTCCTTCCTTCCTTCCTTCCTTCCTTCCTTCCTTCCTTCCTTCCTTCCTTCCCCCTCTCCCCCTTCCTGCCTCATGATAGGTTTGCCGCAGCAAGTTGGCTGTGGCAAGTTGTCCCATTCCATGTTTGGAGTTCCTCCCAGCCATGGTGAGTTCAAGACATGTTAGTCATGAAAACCGATTCTATTCTTGCTATTATTGAGTCAGCTACCTGAGAATAGGGACCATCATTTAAGTCAGTGTTCAAAGACCGAGAACTATTTTGAAAATAAGAAAAAGACCTCTGCCTGTCTAATAGGCAAATATAATACCTTTACATTCTGTGCTGTCAAAATAAGATCTTCGTGGGTTGCAATATAATGTGATGTCTCTGTGTGTGTGTGTGTGTGTTCAGAATGACTTTTGATCCCAGAAGAATACCATTGTCATTTTCTGACAAGAAGAGAAGTGTTCCCCCCACTTCCCAAATAATGAGCAATGAATCAGATTCACTGAGCAGAAGGCAAGACATGGTGTAAGTAGGCACTATGGCCAATCACTTCATACAAGAAAAGCTGGGAGGCCTTGGAAGGTTAGACTAAAGGACTCCCAGCAATTGATCTTGAAGCACTTCTTGCTTAGTTAATTTGACTCTTTCTTAATATATAAACTGATTTTATGTCTTCCTTCCCTGCCCAAACCCTTATTTCAATTTTGACCCTCCCCCTCCCTTCCCTCCCTTCCCCTCCCCTCCCCTTTCACTCCTTTCCCCTTTCCCCTTCCCTTTATAGCCCTTCTCCTCTCCCCTCCCCTCTCTTCTCCTGTCTTTTCCTCCCCCTCCCCTTCTCTCCCCTCCCTTCCTCTCCTCTCCTCTCCTTTACTCTTCTCTGTTCCTCTCCCCTCCCCTCCCCCCTCCTCCCCTCTCCTGTCCTCCCCTCCCTTTCCCTTTCCCTTTCCCCTTCCCCTTCTCTTCCCTTCCCTTCCCTTTGTAGTCCTTCTCCTCTCCTCTCCCCTCTCCCCTGTCTTCTCTTCTCTTCTCCTCCCTGTCCCTGTCCCTGTCCCTGTCCCTGTCCCTGTCCCTATCCCTGTCCCCCTCTCCCTTCTCTTCTCTTCTCTTCTCTTCTCTTCTCTTCTCTTCTCTTCTCTTCTCTTCTCTTCTCTTCTCTTCTCCCCTCCTCCCCTCCCCTCCTCTCCTCTCCTCTCCTTTACTCTCCTCTCCTCTCCTTTACTCTTCTCTGTTCCTCTCCCCTCCCTCCTCTCCTCTCCTGTCCTCCTTTCCTTTTCCCTTTCTCCTTCCCCTTCTCTTCTCTTCCTTTCCCTTTGTAGTCCTTCTCCTCTCCCCTCCCCTCTCCCGTCTTCTCTTCTCCTCCCTGTCCCTGTCCCCGTCCCCCTCTCCCCTCCCTTCTCCCTTCTCTTCTCTTCTCTTCTCTTCTCTTCTCTTCTCTTCTCTTCTCTTCTCTTCTCTTCTCTTCTCTTCTCTTCTCTTCTCTTCTCTTCTTTTATTCTTCTCTGCTCCTCTTCTCTTCCCCTCCCCTTCCCTCTCCTCTCCTCCCTTCCAATTTGTTTTTGCTGAAAAGCGGGAAATGAAGGCACAAGGAACCTAGTTTTGTGCTTTTGTGTGTGAGAATGTATTGTTTATGGCAGACGGGACCCTTGACATATGTAAATGGATATTTTCAAGCAGGTTACATTATTTCACAGGCCATTATTTTTTCACCAACAGTTATTTCTTCAATAATACTAATTGGCATTTTTGCCTTAACTCTGCTCGTTTGGAAGACGGTGTCATCTTTGTGGGATTTTCCTGGAAAAATCCCACAAAGAATGATTTCACCTGGAGCCGCCTCCTTTTACCAGCAAGACAGGGAAGATGGTCCAGAGGTCTTGTTCATCTACATCTATTTTCACCTTCTTTGCAACGGGCAGTCGTCTTCCATCTAGAGTTGCCTTCATTTTAGGAAATGGGAAATACTACCACTTATGGAGCTCTGCACTCTGATTTATGGTCTTAGGTGGTAAGCCAGAGTCCAATAAGACTGATTTTGCTGAGGGTCTTCAAAGGACATCTGTGAGATTTCCCCATCCTAGGATAAAGTCTGAAAAAAACAACAACACCCCACTGCTTTTAAATTATCTTGGTAGACTCAGACCCAGTTGCTCTGTTTAGTTCTGTTTATATCTTAATGCTTCCTCTGTTCATCCTTTAGAGTGAGGGAATAAACACACTTTGAACACATTGTTCCATAAATTATGCTCTTGTTAAAGTTTACGAAGATTGTTTATAGCCTTTGTGAAAAAGAAATGGAAAATTCTCTCTTGATATCAGCTCCTACATCTATCAACATAATAACAGATGTGCTGTTTTAATGATCTGTTGGTATTCTGAAATGAGAACGATGACCTTTGTGTTAATTAGTCGATATGCGGAGCCTACTGAGAAGAAAAATGTAAAACCGAATAGGACCTTAGATTACATTTTCACCTAAGTCTAAAATGGAAGGTAACAATTTGATTTGAATCATGACTATAGTATCTAATGAACATTCTTTTTATGTGTCTTAGCACCTTCCTTCTCCGAGGACAATGAATAGAAAAAAGAAAAGAGACTTATTTTCCTGGGCTCCAAGATCATCGCAGATGGGGATTACAGCCAAGAAATTAAAAGACGCTTGCTCCTGGGGAGGAAAGCTATGGCAAATCTAGACAGCATACTAAAAAGCAGAGACATCACCCTGCCAACAAAAGTGTGTATAGTCAAGGCTACGGTTTTCCCAGTTGCAATATATAGCTGTGGACCATAAGAAAGGCTGAGTGCCAAAGAATTTGAGGCCTTTGAACTATGGTGCTGGAGAAGACTCCTGCCAGTCCCTTGGACTGCAAGGCGATCAAACCGGTCAGTCCTAGAGGAGAGCAACCCTGACTGCTCTTTAGAAGGCCAGATCCTGAATACTTTGGCCACTTAATGAGAAGGAAGGACTCACTGGAGAAGAGCCTAATGCTGGGAACAATTGAGGGCAAAAGAAGAAGGGGACAGCAGAGAATGAAGTGGCTGGATGGAGTCACTGAAGCAGTTGGCGTGAGCTTAAATGCACACCATTTAAGGGATGGTAGAGGACAGAAAGGCCTGGAGGAAAGTTGTCCATGGGGTCACGATGAGTCGGACATGACTTTGCAACTAACAACAACAAGCATCTTTCTTCTCCAATGATAATGAATAGAAAAAAGAAAAGAGAATTATTGGTTTCCTGGGAATCAGAATAGCAATAGCAATAATAGCACTTAGACTTCTATACCGCTTCACAGTGTTTTACAGCACTCTCTAAGCAGTTTACAGAGTCAGCATATTGCCCCCCCCCAACACTCTGGGTCCTCATTTTACCCATCTCGGAAGGATGGAAAGCTGGGTCAACCTTGAGCTGGTGAGACTCAAACTGCCAAACTGCTGGCAGCCAGCAGTTAGCAGAAATGGCCTACAGTGCTGCATTCTAACCACTGCGCCACCATGGCTCATATAACAGAATATCAGAATTGGAAGGGACCTTGGAGGTCTTCTAGTCCAACCCTCTGCTCAAGCAGGAGACCCTACACCATTACAGACAAGTGTTGTCCAGTTTCTTCTTAAATACCTCCAGTGATTTAGCACCCACAACTTCTGAAGGCAAACAGTTCCACTGGTTAATTGTTCTCACTGTTAGGAAATTTCTCCTAAATTCTAGGCTGCTTCTCTCCCTGATTAGTTTCCGTCCATTGTTTCTTATCTTGCCTTCAGGTGCTTTATCCCCTCTTCTTTATGGCAACCCCTCAAATATTGTGGATCGGGACTCCTTATGCACGGTCACTCATGCCCTCGTCACTTCCCGCCTGGACTACTGCAACGCTCTCTACATGGGGCTCCCCTTGAGGAGCACTCGGAGGCTCCAACTGGTGCAGAATGCGGCCGCGCGGGTACTTATGGGGGCGACATGGCGCTCCCACGTGACACCTCTCCTGCGCGAGCTGCATTGGCTTCCAGTGGTCTTCCGGGTGCGCTTCAAGGTATTGGTTCTCATCTTCAAAGCGCTCCATGGCTTAGGGCCCGGTTATTTACGAGACTACCTTCTGCCACCGATAACCTCCCACCGGCCAATACGCTCCAACAGAGAGGGCCTCCTCAGGGTGCCGTCGGTCAGGCAATGTCGGCTGGTGACCCCCCGGGGAAGAGCCTTCTCTGTGGGGGCACCCGCCCTCTGGAATGAGCTACCCCCAGGGATACGACTGATCCCGGACCTCGGTATTTTCCGCCGGGCCCTGAAGACTTTTCTATTTCAGCAAGCCGGGCTGGGTTAAAAATCTTTTAATTGGGGAATTTTATGGATAAGGGGTTTTAAATTGGGGAATCCAAAGATAAATTTAATTTTGTTTTATAGTATTTTAATGTTTGTATTGTGTGTTTTTAATTTTGGCTGTTCACCGCCCCGAGTCCTTCGGGAGAGGGGGCGGTATAAAAATTTTAAAAAATAATAATAAATAAATAAATAAATTGGAACACTGCTATAATCTTAGCAAAAAGCCAGGGAAGCAAGCAACATTCATGGGAAAGGGTGTAAAACATTTTCTCCTAACTGGCACCTTCCCATCCCAAAGACATGAAGAAGTGAAATATGACTCCCTGCCTGTCACATAAACAACAGAAGAGCATCTATCCTTCAAGAAAGAGAAATCGTCACGATTCAGACGAGGTAAAATCTTCTTGAAGTACCGAACGGCCTCTAAAGGGACTGAATCTTTTCAAGAAAAAAGTCAACATAAATTCCTTATTCTATTTTATGTTATTATCTTTTTTTTGGGGGGGGGGGGCGTTTTTGTCAGATGTATCTGACAAAACGGGGAAGGATGACTAAGAGCAATTGCAAGGGAGCATTTGAGAAGATGGATTTTTTTTTTTTGTTTCTCCCCATTTGTGTGGATTCAAGAGACGTTGATAGGCTCCACGGTTGACCGGTTGGTGGTCTTTGGGGATTACGGTTGATTGTTGTCTTTTGTAAACAAGGAGTTGGTGTGGACTTTCGGTTCCAAATGGAGCTTTAATGCCTTTGCCTTCTTAGCAGCTGCCTAAATTCTTTTTCAAAGCATTTCCTACCCACCCCAAGGCCTCCAACTTCTCTGTTGCCAGGCAACAGAGCCCAGAAATTCTCCATCGAAGCCCCACCCTCTGCAACGCCCATGGTTCACCCTGCAAGGAGGCCAGGGATGCCAACTCTGATGTGGCCAGGCCAAGACTGCCTCGTTTGGGATCCAAATGCTCCTGTTTGTGTGTCTGTATTGTATTTGCATTCCATATGTCAACAAGTTACTGAGGCAACTGCTTTGAAATATGGGCTGTTTGTTTTAAGGGGGATGTTTTTATTGCAGTTATGCTCCTGGGCAATTTGGAAATGAGGAGGGGGGCAATGCCCCCGAATATTTAAACAAGAAAGTGAGGCAGATGTGCTGCTATCATTCTAGAAGCTAATGTTTAAAAATGTTAAAGATGAAATGCAACATGCATTTTTTTTTGGAAGCAGAATTGTAGGGACCTGTTGTGTATAAAAGCCTGCATGGCTTGAGTAGGGATATTTGCACAGATGAGGGCCTCCAGGTTCAATGACTAGGCCTGTCAATGTTCTACATTCACACATTCCAGAGGTAACATATTGTGGAAAGCCCCCCCGCCCCTCCATCCTAGAAGTATGAAATATTTTGGGAAATATTAAAAAAGGCAGAATATTTTATTTCCCTAAAGGAGAAATGGAGAAACATGCTCTTAAAGACAGAACGCAGCCCCCAAGTCTTTCTTAATAGCCCACAGCAGATGCCAGCACTTAAGAGTTAAAGAGCTTATTGAAAGAGGAAGACAAGTATCTAGATAGCTCTATTCATAAGCAAAGCAAATACTGCAGGCAGAAATCCATTCCAGACAGGATATTTTGAAACTCCTTGCAGCAATGTTTGACAGCTAAGAGAGGCAGAATGATAGAATTAGAAACCAGCCCCTCATCCAAGATCCAACAGATGACCAAAGTCATTAGCCACAATAGGAATTGCCCAACACCTTTTCTGAACACCACCCCTAGAATAACTCAAACTTCAAAGTCACAGAAACTTATAAAGATCCATCCACTCATTCAACCATTCATTCAATTGACCCAGAAATGCTGGTTCTGTTCATCAATAAACAGAGTTTTTTCCAGTGGTGGGTTTCAAATTTTTTTGCTACCGTTTCAGTAGGCGTGGTTAGTGGGGGGCATGTGACTGAGTGGGTGTGGCCAACTTGACGTCACTCATACCCATGCCCGCTGAGTCACATGACACCCCCACCTAGCCATGCCCACAGGAAAAGGTAGGAAAATTTTTGGAATTTCCAACTATCTAGCCCCGTCCTCCCTTCACCAGTCGCCCCCGTTTCCCCTCCTTTAGCGGCCCCGGCCCTAAACCCGCTTCCTCCCCCACCACCACCTCTTTGTTCGGGCTGCTTACCTTCCGCGGCGGCTGGTTCAGAGTGTGGAAGGCAAGCTGACCGGAGTTTTTAGTGGCCCCCAGGCAGCCGCCACTGCTGGAAAGCGGCTGGCAAAGAAGCCTCCCAGGCTGCCAAAAAGTACCAGAGGTTGCGGAAAAAGCTGCTGCCATTGCCGCCATGTTTTTCGCATATGCACATCCCATTGGACTTGCAAGGCAATGGGATGTGCCTGCGTGAAGAACATGGCAGTGATGAACATGGCAGGCGGGGCAAACGAGTGGTGGCCAGGGGACTGGTTCGGGGGCGTGGCCAGCCAGCCATTGCTACCGGTTCGGCAACTTTGGCCAAATTTCCACCAATGGTTCGTGCGAACCGGTGCGAACCGGCTGAATACCACCTCTGGTCCTTTCCAATCAGTCTCCATGTTGTTTCCAGCGTCTTTCTCCCAGCTTGGAACTGAACCAGATGGATTTTTTCCTTCCAACAATGTATAGTTATATATAAACAGCCAGATTTGATTTGAAATAGATTTCTAATTCACAGAGCTTTCTAATTGACTGTTGTTGTAGCAGCAGTAATTCTTTTTCTCAGGTATATTTCAATTTGAGTAGCTGCAGAAAGAAAAGGCATAAAAATTCTCAATGATAGATGGTCATGGATTAGATCAAATTTTATAATAAGTCACCTGACCTGCTGATTTTGGTGAGTCTTGATGAGTATGGCTGAACTATCTGCTCCTGGGGGATTCATTTTGAACTTGCTTGCCCAAAACACCTATACCCGTGATGGCTAACCTTTTTGCCGTCGCGTGCCAAAAGCAGGGGGAGTGCAGGGGAGTCACATGCGTGTGTGCCCACACCCAAAATTTGATGCCCCCCACATCCTGTCTCTCCACGCATACGCATGCAGCCCCCTGCGCTTCCCCCACTTACCGGTGAGCCCGGTAGGCCTGTTTTTTGCCCTCCCCAGACGCCAGAGTCTTTCTTGGAGCCTGGGGAGGGTAAAAATGGCCTCCCACCCCGGACACCCTCCAGAGGCTGGAAATGGCCCATTTCTCAAATTCTGGTGGGTCCAGAAGGCCCGTTTTTTGCCCTCCCCAGGCTCCAGAGGCTTTCTTGGAGCCTGGGGAGGGTGAAAACGGCCTTCCTCACCCTTCTGGAGGTCAGGAACAGCCTGTTTCCTGACTTCTGGTGGGCCCGGAAGGCCCAAAAATCAGCTGGCTGGCACACGCATATGCACTGGAGCTGAGCTAGGGCAATGCTCACGTGCCCACAGATATGACTCCGTGTGCCACCTGTGGCACGTGTGCCATAGGTTCGCCATCATGGACCTATACCCTTCGCATTATTACATCTTGGGATAGGAACATTATGCAGATTGCTGAAAAGTAGTGAAAGCAGTAGGTAAAATAAATCAAGGCAACAGATAAAGCTGCTGGAATGACCAGAAGAGATAAAATCAGCAATGAGACCATAAGAGAAAGAATTGGCATAGAACCAATCTTGAATTAGATACAAAAACAGCAAATAAAATGATTTTCTCACCTCGAGAAGATGTTGTGGGATTTCATACCTTGCAAGGCATATAAAAAAAGTGAAGAAGGTCAAGGAACATAGGCAGACCGAGAAGAAAATGGAGAGACAACATCAAAGACAAGAACATCAATTAACAATGGTAGAGGTTGCCAGAATAACAAGAACCAGAACTTTGTATTGTTGGAAGAAATGTCCATCTGGGTTCAGTTCCAAGTGGGGAGAAAGACATTGGAAACATGGAAGCTGTTTGGAAAGATGGTTTAATGGTGGACAGGACCACACGGTTTGAGATCCTGGGCAATTGAGCACATGGAAGAGAGAGAGACATATATTTATACCCTCTCTTGGACCCCGTCTTAGAGCTTCCTGTTCCTGTGTAAGGGCAGGTATTCTGATTGGTTGTCAAACTCCCATGGGGCCATGCAGGAAGCACTTTGTAGGTTGTCTTGAGTCCCAGGCATGGTTGAATCTTGCTGGGTGATGATGTAATGAAAAAGATTGTGTTCTGAAGAGTGTTGGGCAGTTTCTATTATGGCTTAATGGCTTTGTCCTGGTTTGGATCTTGAGTGAGAGCTAATCCTATCATGTCCTAAGGGTGAAAGTCTTTTGTTTTGTAGATAAGCTGGCCCAGCCTTTTGTCTTGTAGATTCCAAAATATCTGCTGGGGAGCAAGGAGCTGAGGCTCTGAGTTTATGTCTTTAGAAACATGTTTCTCCTTTAGGGAAAATATAATATTTTGCCTTTTTAATATTTCCTAGAATATTTCATTCTTCTAGGAGAGGGGTGGGTGCTAACTTTCTACAGTATCTTCCTCAATACCTGAAGCGATAAAGGAGGAGGAGGAGGAAAAGGAGGAGGAGGAGGACAAAGAGGAGAAAGAGGAGGAGGAGGAGGAGATGATGATAAAAGCAGAAATCTAACTAATTCTGGTTTTGATTAATTACATTCACTAGGTTTCTCCATAGCTTTCTATCTTTGCAAACCATGTTTGCTTGCAGTGTCAATTCATATAGTGTCCTTTGCTCTGTCAACTTCTCACTTCTTTCTGACAAACTCATCAATCCCACCCAACCAGTGGTGAAATCCAATTTTTTTTTATTGCTGGTTCTGTGGACGTGGCTTGGTGGGCGTGATGTGGCTTGGTGGGTGTGGCTTGGTGGGCATGGCAGAAGAAGGATACTGCAAAATCTCCATTCTCACCCCACTCCAGGGACAGGATACTGCAAAATCTCCATTCTCACCCTACTCCAGGGGAAGGATCCTGCAAAATCTCCATTCCCTCCCACTCCTGGGGGAAAGGTATTGTAAAATCTCCATTCCCACCCCACTCTGGGGCCAGCCAGAGGTGGTATTAGCCGGTTCTCTGAACTAGTCAAAATTTCCACTACTGGTTCTCCAGAACCTGTCAGAACCTGCTGGATTTCACCCCTGCACCCAACCCCACCTTTTTTGGTATCCCCATTCCTCAAAAACCCGTTCCTTTATTTATTGTAAGTATGATTGGTTTCAACAGAATGTAATCAGGACCACTGTTGGTATCAGTGGCCATAGAGACATCCAGGTTCTGTTCCACCCTACATGGAATAAGGACCAGCCCCATCAAAGTCTCAACTTGCATTTATAATTCAGAGACAATTAGCTTAGTGACAACATTGTTCAGAAGATTACTAAAAATAACCATTGCTAATGTTCTACAGAACATTACTATAATAAAATTACCAGTAGGTTGCCCATTGGATTCTTACACATTTTTCACCTCTGTCCTTTTTAAAACCTCGCTGGCGTGTTTTAGACATTTAAAATAATAATCTTGCTTCCTATGAACACACACTGTTAAATGTCCCCAACTGCTGTGCATTTTTCTTTCATTGTGATTTATATAGAAGTATTGTTCTCTTATTATGTAACTTGCTTCTAACTCATTAAAATTCCCCCAAATAAGGACAAATGATGTTGTTTGGGAATAAATTACCAGGATGAGCTACGTGGCTGGATTGTGCTCACGGTTTTTCCAAAACTATTAGCATATTTTCTCTTCAGATATATAATCTTTCTTTGAACAAAGAATACAGATGTTTCCCCGTCTTTTCCGATGGGATAATAAATATTCACAGTCATTACAATTCCTCTCTGCTGTAACAGATGGTATTTTAATAACTAGCAATTCTTCTGCCTTTAAAAGGTAAACTTTTTTTAAAAAAAGGAAGAGGAAAGGACTTACAAAAGGCCCAGTTGGTAGATATATTCTTATATTCAGGTTAGACCCAGAGAGGCTTAGCTACAATTCACATAAATAGCTATCTGCTGAAATGCCTTCATATTTTTTTTTAAAAAAAAACCCTACTGTGTATTTCTGCTTCTTACACTCAACCAGTTTAATTTTAGTTAATTTAAGGAGGAGGTGAGATTAGCATAATGAAAGGTAGGAGTTGATCCCTTGTCCTAGCAAAATGAATTAGTAACTTCAAGAATTACAGAGAAAGACCCATTATTTCTCTACTATTCCTTTCCTTTTAGAAAATGCCTGTCACTCATCTCTTTAACATGTGGCAAGTTAGCTCTTTTGTAGCTATGGACCAGTGGTGAAATCCAATTTTTTTTTACTACCGGTTCTGTGAACGTGGTGTGGCTTGGTGGGCATGGCAGGGGAAGGATACTGCAAAATCTCCATTCCCTCCACACTCCTGGGGGAAGAATATTGCAACATCTCCATTCCATCCCACTCTGGAGGTATTTGCCGGTTCTCTGAACTACTCAAAATTTCCGCTACCAGTTCTCCAGAACCTGTCAGAACCTGCTGGATTTCACCCCTGCTATGGACTCTGTGTGTGTGTGTGTGTGTGTGTGTGTGTTTTGTGTGTGTGTGTGTGTGAGAGAGAGAGAGAGAGAGAGAGAGAGAGAGAGAGAGACAGAGACAGAGACAGAGACAGAGACAGAGACAGAGACAGAGACAGAGACAGAGAGAAAGAGGGAATAAACGAGCATTCTGTAGATGACTATAGAGTCATAACAGCTGCAGCCAATAATATGAACATGAAGTACAAATGGTATCAAATGCTGTTTCTGGAGTATCTAATCCCGCCATATGATTGACTTAATAATCTGATATAGGAGAGGCAGACACATCTTCAAAGATGAAGTTTTGGTCTTTGAAAGATGCTCCAGGCCAGAGGTGGGTATCAGCAGATTCTGACCAGTTCTGGAGAACCGGTAGCAGAACTTTTGAGTAGTTCGGAGAACTGGGGTGTAATGTATTGAGTCTGCTCCAGGAGCCGGCCCGCTAGTGGGAGGAGAATTAACATTCTGTTTCATGATTGGTTAGCTGCTTGACAGCTGGTATATAAGGACTGTTAAACCGAGGTTCATTTTTGTTGTGCCTGTCAGTTGAGAATGTTACCTGTGGATAGCAACTCGCCTCAATGAGTGTAATCCCGTTGACCTGGTCAGTATGCGCCATGGTAAATACCAACTCTGACTGGTCCCGCCCCCATCTATTCTCTGCCTCCCGAATCCTAGCTGATCAGGAGGAAATGGGGATTTTGAAGTAACCTTCCCCTGGAGTGGGGTGGGAATGGAGATTTTACAGTATCCTTCCCCTGCCACGCCCACCAAGCTATGCACACCAAGCCACGCCCACAGAACCGGTAGTAATTTTTTTTTAATCCCACCACTGTTCCAGGCCTGTGTAAATCTCATTTCTTTTCATCTGAACACATGAAACAAGGAAGAGGAGGAGAGGATAGGACAGGATGGGACAGGACACGATAGGATAAGATGGGATAAGTCGGACCGTGCCTTCACTGGCCCCAAACCATTTGTGACTTTTACACAGCATTTCTGTTCTGCTTCCATATATATGTCGAGGCATGTTTAAATATAATTAATTCAAAGAAGAGCCCTGGTGGTGCAGTGCTTAGAATGCAGCATTGCAGGCTGATTCTACCCACTGTCAGAAGTTCAATCTGACTGGCTCAGCCTAAATATTATTTTAAAAATCCTAACGTGCGGTTTTATTTCAAAATCATTTGTGTATCACAGATCCCTCGAACCAGTACCTTCTCTGTTGAATCAAAGCATCAGATATACCCAGGTCTTCAATATTTTGTTATAAGAGCCACGGTGGCGCAGTGGTTAGAAAGCAATATTGCAGGCTAATTCTGCCAACTGCCAGCAGTTTGATTCTCAGCCGACTCAAGGTTGACTCAGCCTTCCATTCTTCTGAGGTTGGTAAAATGAGGCCTCAGATTGTTGGGGGCAATATGCTGATTCTGTAAACCAGTTAGAGAGGGCTGTAAAGCACTGTGAAGCGGTATGTAAGTTTAAGTGCTATTGCTAATTTCACATAATAAATAACACTCTTTTTATGTTGTCAAAGAGAAGGATGCATATAGATATTTGCAGGCTCCCCATCTGAGGAACCCATCTTGGATTCTGTGCCCTCCCCTCGAAAGGGCAACCAGTTCCACTCATTTTCTATGACTACAGTCAAAACGTTATTCAGCTGCCCCATCTGCCCTCAGTATTCCTCGGTATTCAGCTGCCCCATCTGAGGGAACCTGCAATCCTCATGACTGGGCTGGCAGTGGAAGATTCAGCCTTCTTCTTGCTACATCCGAAGACTAATGGCATTTTTAGGAATTAACAGAAAAACATCATCGTAGATCTGGTTCCAGCAAGCAAATGGCCTTCATGCAAAGATTCCCTTCCATCCAGATTGTAATCCAGACAATACTTCCTTCAAGAGCGGCGTAGTGACCTAGTGGTGAAGATTCTGGCCTCCCATTCGGAAGGTTGCGTGTTCAATCCTAAGTAGAGGCAGATGTTTTTCTCCTAGGGAGAAAAGAAAAAAAAATATCTGCTGTGAACTCCATGTAGGCATCAGGAAGGGCATCCGGCCAGTAAATGCTCAGCTCCATCCAGTTGCCCTGACTCTACCCCGAATTAAGGGATTAGGCATTCGTAAAAAGGAAGTTTAAGTGGATCCTGCTACAGCATGGGAATAATGCTAGGAAGAACATCATAAATCTGGTCCCAGTAAGCAAATGCCCTTCATGCAAAGATTCTCTTCCATCTATGTAACCTAACTCGTATATGTAATCTAGAAGAGACTTCCTTCAAGATTAGCACTGCTTCCGCCTTCTTGGGTGTAATAGAGGGAGCGAAAGAAATGGCAGGGTGCTTGATTTAACCAGAGATAAAGGCAGGGAGATCTGTTTTTCCATACTAATAATGCTATAATAATAATTGCAATTCTGATGGTCAATCTTCTCTTGTTTCAGGATCCATCCAAACACAAGTGATCCCATCCTGCAAGAGAAATACCCCAATTCATTGTGGACTTTAATCTGATCCCAGTTGCTCATTTTCAATCTCCACCTGCAGCTGGCCAAGGATGAGTTTCTTTTCCTGAGGCTTCCCCAGAATTGCTCTTTTGAAATAATTCTTCTTCTTCTCCTTCTCCTTCTCCTTCTCCTTCTCCTTCTCCTTCTCCTTCTCCTTCTCCTTCTCCTTCTTCTTCTGCTTCTTCTTCTTCTTCTTCTTCTTCTTCTTCTTCTTCTTCTTCTTCTTCTTCTTCTTCTTCTTCTTCTTCTTCTTCTTCTCCTCCTCCTCCTCCTCCTCCTCCTCCTCCTCCTCCTCCTCCTCCTCCATTCAACAACTTGTTTCTCACTACAACATTCCTCTGCAGCATTTGCACAGGCTCATTTTCAGTGCTGTTTTCCAGCAAATTGGAAAAGAAGGCCTTAGCTGAGGAAAAAAAACCTAAGAAAAACTTTACAAAAAAGAGTCCGGATGCTGTAGTTACAGAGCCGAATCATGGGGGGAAAGGCTTGTTTGAAGGGAAGGTGGTCAAAGCATTTAAATGCAGGAGACTTGCAATCTGGGGATGTTTTCTGAATTTGGGGGAATCTGCATCTTCTGCCTGCTTCAGTGCTTCAGCTTTTGGGAATAATTGATTACTGAATTCTAATTTGTTGTCTGGAGGCGTTGTGAAGAATTCCGCTCATTAGGAACGTATGTGTATCAAATATTTTGGCAACGTGAAAAGGAAAATAAAATAAATGTACAAATAAATAAAAACAGAATTCTTCCTAGCGTATGTTCTCTGCTTTGATCAAAGTAAACTTGTGCCTGTTTTATTTAAGTTTGTTGTTGTTAGTTGTTAGTTGCAACCCCATGGACAACATTCCTCCAGGTCTTCCTATCCTCTATCATCCCCTGGAGACCACTACTGCTTCAGTGACTCCATCCAGCCACCTCATTCTCTGTCGTCCTCTTCTTCTTTTGCCCTCAATCATTCCCAACATTAAGCTCTTCTCCAGTGAGTCCTTCCTTCTCATTAGGTGGCCAAAGTATTTGACTTTCATCTTCAGGATCTGGCCTTCTAAAGAGCAGTCGGAGTTGATCTCCTCTAGGACTGACCGGTTTGATCGCCTTGCAGTCCAAGGGACTGGCAGGAGTCTTCTCCAGCACCAGAGTTCAAAGGCCTCAATTCTTTGGCGCCCAGCCTTCCTTATGTTCCAACTTTCACAGCCAGACAGTGCAACTGGGAAAACCATAGCCTTGACTATACGCATTTTTTTTGGCAGGGTGATGTCTCTGCTTTTTAGTATGCTGTCTAGATTTGCCATAGCTTTCCTCCCCTGGAAACAAGCGTCTTTTAATTTCTTGGCTGTAGTCCCCATCTGCAGTGATCTTGGAGCCCAGGAAAATAAAATCAGTCACTACCTCCATTTCTTATTTAAGTTAAGAGAACTCAAAATCACCTTTCTGCGTAGCTGATCACCTTCCTGTGACTCTCCTTCTCTCACAAACAAACCCACTTTGGTTCCTGATGTTCACTTGTTCAGTTTGTCACTCTGGGAATCTAAGGAAATTGTTCAGCAAGATTCTCTGCCAGAGCTGACTTCTTTACACAGAAATCATACAGAATATCAGAATTGGAAGGGGCCTTGGAGGTCTTCTAGTCCAACCTCCTGCTCAAGCAGGTTGTCCTTAGCATACAACCACAATTGAGCCCCAACTTTTAGGTGGCTAAGTGAGAAATTTCTTAGGCGAGTTTTGCCCCATTTTATGACTTCTCTTGCCACATTTGTTAAGTGAATCACTGCAGTTAAATTAATAATATGGTTGTTAAGTGAATCTGGTGACTTTGCTCTTCAGAAGATTGCAAAAGGTGATCACATGACCCCGGGACACTGCGATGGTCATAAATGTGAGCCAGTTGTCAAGCATCTGAATGTAAATCACATGATCATGGAGATGCTGCAATGGTCATAAGTCACTTTTTTCCAGTGTCGTAACTTTGAATGGTCACTAAGCAAACTGTTGTAAGTTGAGGACTACCTGGATTTCAGACAAGTAGCTGTCCAGTCTCTCCTTAAAAGCCTCCAGCCTCCAGTGATGGAGCACCCATAACTTCTGAAGGCAAGTTATTCCATTGGTTGATTGCTCTCACCATTAGGAAGTTTCTCCTTAGTTCTAGGTTGCTTCTCTCCTTGATTAATCTCCATCCATTGTTTTTCGTCTTTCCTTCTGGTGTTTTGGAAAATAGGTTAGCCCCCTCTTCTTTGTGGCAGCTCCTTAGATATTGGAACACTGCTATCATGTCACCCCCCCAGTTTTTCTTTTCACTAGACCAGACATACCAAATTCTTGCAATCATTCATGTTTTAGCCTCCAGTCTCCTAATCATCTTAGTTGCTTTTCTCTGCATTCTTTCCAGAGTCCCAACATCCTTTTTATATTGTGTTGCCCAGAACTGGATGCAGTATTCCAAGCGTGGTCTTACTAAGATTTTGTAATGCGGTACTAGAACTTCACGTGATCTGGACTCTATCCTCTGTTAATGCATTTTAGGATTGCATTGGCTTTTTTGGCTGCTGCTGCACACAGCTGGCTCATTTTTTTTTTTTTTTGTAAATATTTTTTTATTTTTTTCCAAACATAAACATAAAATATAACTTTCAAGAACAGAGTTTCGATCTGGTCATAGATGGTTAACATGCTTACATTCTTTTAACACGCTCTATTCCACTTTTCCATTACATCTTTTAAAAGTTTAAAACAGAAAAAAAAAATTAAACATAAAATTCTAACATTTTCATCTAAACAAATCTAATATAACAATACAGTTTTAGCTTCAAATTAAATTTTAACTCATTATCTCTGTATCTATATCTCATGAATATCCAATTAGTTGTTAACAATATTCTAGTCTATTATTCTAATTATATACCTTACAATTTTATCACCAGAATTATCAAGTTCAATTTCAATACAACTCTATTTTGTTAAAATTTACAAAACACAATTTTATCAACATCTTAATTATTTGACCCTTTTTATCAAATCAAAGTATCTTAAACTTTCCAATTTAATATCCCACTTATTTCACAGTCTTATCACAAGAACATATTACTTATTCTTTCCCAAGTTATCAACTCTTTTGAGATTATTCCCAGTATTATCTCCTCCCTATCTCCCCACGTTATAGGCTGATTTCCACTGCTGGCTCATATTTGATTGTCTACTAAGACTCTATTAGATCTTGCAGGATTATGGCAGGCAGAGGTGGTATTCAGCCGGTTCAGACCGGTTCACCCGAACCGGTAGCAGAAATCGCCTGTCCACCCACCCCGGCTCTATGCCATACTTTTTAGGCACATTTTTGAAGCCAGGCGCATGCGTAGAAGGCCAGGCGCTTGCATGGATGCATGCACGCTCACATTTGCAAACCGGTAGGGAAGGTAAGTGAGTACCGCTCCTTATGGCAGCCTTTGTCCACAAAGGCGTTCACCAAAACATACAATATGACCAACAGAGACCAACCTCACTACACAAACTTCAGTGATTCATGGGGCCTTTCTCTCTCCCTGCCTTTCTCACTGGTATCTGACATTTATGGCCCCAGGGTTTCTGAGCCCAAGAAGGGAAAGATTTAGAGTTTGCTTTAGGTCGGTTTAGGACAGGGGTGACAAACTTGATTTCATTGAGGGTTGCATCAGGGTTGTGTTTGACCTCGGGGGGCCGTGATAGGCATGGCCAGGGTTGGCATAGTCAGCTCAACATCACTCATGTCAGTGACCCGAGTGCTATGCCAGTGAAAACGGGCTCCTGAGTTCCATTTTCACCTGTGACGGCCTCCTGCAACCCTCTGCCAGTGAAAACGGAGCTCAGGAGGGCCGCCGCGGCCCTCGCGAGCTCTGTTTTCACTGGCAGAGGGACCATGGGCTGGTCCTTTACTCTTTCCAGGGAGGCCCCGTGGGCCAGATCTAAGCACCCTGCAGGCCAGATCTGGCCCCTGAGCCTTGAGTTTGACACCTCTGGTTTAGCGTTTTAACATCATCTTAGTGTCAAGTTTCCGAAAGATGCCCTAATTAATTCACGAGCCATGATCCAAGCTTCAAAGGAAATATATTCATTTATTAGGAGCACCATTCTGGCAATACTTGGATGCAGTTAGGACTGATCCTACATAGATTGACGTTCCCCTATGACCCTGTCTCTCCCCTCCTCTCTGGCCATGTCATAAATCACATTCTCCAATTAACCACTTTGGCTGGCTGTGAAACCTAACACCCTCCTTCTGATTGCGGTGAGAAAGAATGTATGGAATTCACTTCAGTTCTCCCTCCCTCCTGCTCATGGCAACTTGAAAACTTTGCAAGTTGACACTTAGTTTTTCACGATAGTTATTGATCATCACATCAACTTGTGCACATTCTTCTTTCACTTACAATTAAAGATTTTCTAAGTCTTCCTTGCTTCCAGATGACAAAGCATATCTGAAGTTGTTGGTGTTTCTCCTGGCTATTTTGGTCCAATTTCTATTTCTTCTAATCTGCATATTATTTAAGTAAAGTTAAGTATATGTTACATAAAGGCACATTATAGCAATAGCACTTAGACTTATATATCACTTCATAGTGCTTTATAGCACTCTGTGAATGGTTTACAATGTCAGCCTATTGCCCCTAACAATCTGCATCCTCATTTTACCAACCTTGGAAGGATGGAAAGCTGAATCAACCTTGACCTGGTCAGGATTGAACTCCAGGCACTGGGCAGAGTCAGCCTGCAATACTCATTCTAACCACTGCGCCACCACATCTCCCTTATTACATAACCTTGGGACATTATATCCAATTTTGAACTATCTGAAAATCCAAATTCTAGTGTAACTTTTACTTCCTGGTCATTATCCAAATTCTTCAATGAATGGCCTTCAATGAGGTAGTATTGAATGTGTGTCTTTAAGGGCTTTTTGGTTATAGTTCTGGTCTACACTATCAAAAGCCTTTGCATAATCAAAAAAGTCAAAAATAGACTTCTTTTTGAAGCCCGTTTGCTTTTTCCATTATCTGTGAGATGTTAGCAGAGTTATCTCAAGTGCCTCTTCTGCATTCAGCTCGTGCATCTGGCAGTTCTCAATCCTCGTACTGTGGAAATCGGATAACAAAATCTTGAGCATCAGCATTTGAGATAAGCAGAACTGTAGGTTGGTTTAAATGTTATTTTTAGCACTGCTTATTTGAGGATTGGAATATCAATTGATTTTTTTTCCAGTCCTCGGTCACTGCCGCGTTTTCCATATCTGTCTTCAAGCTGCACATAGCTTTTTAGCAGTCTCATTTTATTAGATTTTTAACAGTTCCACTGGTAATTCATCAACTCCTACATCAAACTAATTAACAGAAAAAGACATTACAGAGAAAAAAAGACAATCAACGGAGTTAAGAAAATAATATGAGTTTGAGTTTATATGGTGTAATCTTTGAGTGCCCCTTGCTTAATAGATTCAGTCTCTAGGGATTTTGTGAAGCAGAAGATATGCATCTTTGAGTGACCGAAAGTCACATTAATAGTTGTGGATATATCAAAACAAAATGTTGCAATAGTTGGACAAATTCCAGCAGTGAGAATTAATGCTCTGGCTTCAGAATTTGCATACTTTTAACCTAAGCTGGCCTTCAAGTTACTTATAAGGGGAAAAGGAACTGGAGAAGATCCGATGAGCTCCTTAAACAAGGGTGGTAGGATGAAAATAATATTTGAACAACAACAGCACAAATCGAGCCAAAGAGAATGTCTATGGAGAAGTTCAGTTGCTTCTTGGAAAAAGCACCTTTGGGACAACCATGACCTGGATGATTAAGAATCTCCATAGATTCTTAGCCACTTTGGGATGAACATCCTTCAAATGATGCCGGAATACGAACAGATTTTCAGAAAACCTGCAGATTACAAGAACCATTTGCACTTCAATTTGAGATGGAGACAACACAGACTCATCCCCAACAGCCTGCCCCACGATGAAAGAACACAGGGCAGAAAACATCCTGCAGATGTTCTGCCCCAGCTACGGATCCCAAAGAACACAGCACACACAAACTCTGAACAAAACTTAGTTTACTCAAATAATACAGTTGTAGCAAATGCCGGCTGTTAATAAGCGTTCTTAACAGCCTGCCAGAATTCCACAGATAAGATAGTCAGAGTCTTACTGGAGTTGGCAGAAAGCCCAGAAGCAAGGTTGCAGAGAAATCCCAATGCGATGATTAGCGAACTAAAGTTGTTTCCTGCAGCTTGTTACAAGCTGTGTTCTTTCTTAAATAGGCTAAGGGCATGGCCAATTAGCCCCAAGCCTTACTCTCGAGGAGACCTCCTCCTGAAGAACCACTTCTGCCTTTTGGCAGCTCTGTGTGTCCGTGCATTGAGAAGAGGCTCCTCCTCTTCATCCTCTTCACTTAAAAGAGCCTCTGGAGGTTCTGAAGGCCCTGACTGAATCCCTGCCTCTGGCACCACATCTTCTTCAGGCTCCTTGCTGTCCGACTCAAGCTCCGGCTGCACAGGCTGCTGGCGCAGCACCACACCAGCCTCCTCCTCGTCAGGATCAGCAACAATCCGCGCATGCCGCTGGTGGGCCACAACAGCAGAAAACACAGCTCCAGCTTCTTGACAAAAAAAGTAAGACAGATTAATTTTACAATTGAGGTTTTGAAAGAGAGAGTCAAAGACAAACTCCAATAATTGAAATCACTTCTCCTACTTCTACTAGAGGAGGTCACAAAATTTACAAAGAAGGCACAATTAGCACAATCCAATAAGAGCAAAGAATGGTAGGAAGGGCAGGTTTTCTACTGTAGAAAGTTAGCACCCATCCCTCTCCTAGAAAAATGAAATATTTTGAGAAATCATTAAGAAATCAGAATATTATATGTCCCCTAAAAGAGAAAGAGAAAGAGAAATCTTAAGGGAGACAGGAACTCAGAGCCTCAGTTCCCTGTCCCCAGCAGATATTTGGTGCCCATTGAGAAGGACTGGGCCAGCCAAAACAAAAGACCTTCAGGGTGATGGGATTAAGACATGACCCTCCAGGACATAATAGGATTATCTAGCAGCAGGGCTCACTGCATTGCAAAATCTAAGGGCATTGCATCACCCAGCACAGTTCAACCAAACTTAACTCAGACAACCTCAGCTATGACCCCTGCATAGCTGCATGGGAGTCTCACAGCAACCAATAGAATACATGCCCTTGCCACAGGAACAGGAAGCTCAAGGGCAAGGCCCAAGAGAGAGTATAAATAACCCTCACTCTCTACTCCATGTGGTCAGCTGCCTAGGACCTCAAACCCATGTGGTCCTGTTCATCCATAAACCATCTTCCCAATCAGCCTCCATGTTTCCAGTGTCTTTCTCCCCACTTGGAACTCAACCAGATGGATATTTCTTCCAACACTACCTTAAAGTTTACACACACACACACAAACACACAAAAAAGGAAGAACCAAGCCCAGTTGCTTTTTTTGGAAAAGAGCCCCTTTGGGACAGCCACATGAGAGCCTCTTGAAAGGGACCCGTTCTCCCGGTGACTTTGTCTTCTAAGTTGGCTGAGTCTGGGTTGTTCTGGGTGGCTCGACGCCTACTTCGAATGAGCAGCCAAATGTCTCTTAGGGTATTAATAGGGCATAATAATAGAGATAATTAGCAACACCATGTCTTGCCAGGCTTGTAACTGCAGATGAAATAATCAGACAGCAAGGGGGGGGGACTGGGGAGAGAACGAGGCAGTGCGGTTTCCTCTCTGCAGCACCAGAAATGACAGACCCATGTAAACAAGCTTGACAGCTTAAAATGTAAAGCATCTTTCAGGATGACAGTAATTGCTGGGGGTGATCTGGAAATGCTCGAGGGCTAAATATGATACATGGAAGAACTGCAGGGTGGGAAGGGTCCCTTCAGCTGCGGAGCCCTCACCTGTTCGTTGCAGGAGTTCCAGTCCAAGCACCTGGCAGGTGGCCACCCAACCAACCTCCAAGGAAGAGATCTTCTCCTGCCTTTTGAGTTGCCGGCCTTGTGGTTTGGAAAGGTTTTCCTAGCACTCCCTTGGAATCTGCCCTCCCCTAATCGAAATCCATTTTTCCAAAGTCCTGCGTTGTGAAATGTGAGAGATGGAAGTCCTGTTCTTCAGTGATGGGTTTCAAATTTTTTTACTACCGGTTCTGTGGGTGTGGCTTGGTGGGCGTGGCATGGCTTGGTGGGCGGGGCTTGGTGGGCATGGCAGAGGAAGGATACTGTAAAATCTCCATTTCCACCCCACTCCAGGGGAAGGATACTGTAAAATCTCCATTCCCTCCCCAATCCAGGGGAAGGTTACTGCAAAATCCCCATTTCCTCCTGATACGCTGGGACTTGGGAAGTAGAGAATAGATGGGGGCGGGGCCAGTCAGAATTTTTACTACCGGTTCTCCGAACTACTCAAAATTTCTGCTACCGGTTCTCCAGAACTGATCAGAACCTGCTGAAACTCACTTCTGCTGTTCTTCTGTGTGATGGGAAGCTGAAGAGGATGAGAGTCAAGCTACTCTCCAAAGCACCTGAAGGCAGGAAAAGAAGCAATGGATGGAAACCAATCAAGGAGAGAACCTATCTAGAACTGAGGAGAAATTACCTCACCGTTAGAACAACTCATCAGTGGAACGACTTCCCTCCAGAATTTGCAAATTGCAGCAAATAATTTGTAGTCCTTATTTAATAGAGAGATCAGTCTATACTTCTTTATCATCTTAACATCCTGATTCTCCTTCAGAAGCAGCACAACATTAGCTTCTTTCCAAGTTGGAGGCATCTTTCCCCCACTGTAATATATAATTCATTATATCCGTTAATGGCTGAAGAAGTTTGTCTTCAAAACATTTGTAATATTGACTTGTAAGTCCATCTGGGCCAGGAGCTTTACCTGATTTCATTTTTGTTATAGCTTCTGATATTTCAAAAGTACTTATTGGATCATTCATAAGTTGTCTTTGAGTTTGTGAGAATTTTGGCAAGTGTCTTAACAAATATTCATCTATTTTTGACTTATCTAGCTCCTGCATTTTATACAAGTTAGAATACAAATTATGAACATATTTTTTAGTCTGCTTGTTATCAGTTATTACATTATTGTTTTCATGGATTTTTTCAGTCATTCTCTTTTCCCTTTCCTTTCTTAGTCTGTATGCGATCTAGAACTAAGGAGAAATTACCTGACAGTTAGAACAATTAATCAATGGAACGACTTGCCTCCAGAAGTTATGAATGCTCCAACACTGGAAGTTTTTAAGGAGAGATTGGATAACCATTTGTCTGAAATAGTATAGGGTTTCCTGCCTGAGCGAAGGGCTGGATTAGAAGATCTCCAAGGTCCCTTCAAACTCTGTTATTTTGTTATTCTATTTCTTTTCTCAAGGCTAAAGGTGACAATTCCTTCAATTGCTTTTCACCAAGTTTCTAGCTCTCTTGATCCAGGATTTTTCTTAGTGCAGAGGAACTTCTAGGAACTTCTTATTGTTGTTAGTAAGTGAAAATAACCTAACTGAGGCAAACCTGAAAGATCTATTTTCTTTCTTCTAAGTCTTAAACTCCAGAAACTTTTTGCAGCTCACTATTTCATCCAGGGTGCCCATTTACATTTAACATTTACATTGTTGAAATTAGTTTTCAATTTACAAAGAATGTTTACAATTACAGAATAACTGTTCCTTAATCATTTAAATTATCTAAACTATATTTGTTTACCAGGTAACCTTTTTCCCCGCAAAAAAGAATAATATTTTCATCTATTTTCTCAGAAGTTCCTTTGATTGCGTTGGGACTGAAGGAATAACTAAGCGGAAGATCTTTGCAGAACTAATAAAGATAGAAAAAGGGAAGTCCTAGTTTTTTTAAGAAAAAAAAATCAGTTATACTCTTTCTTTTAATTACTTCTGCTTTGCTATCAAAATATTCTTTAGCCTGTGCAGGAAGAATTGTATGAAATTAAATGTGCGGTGGGTTGAGATGCCAGCGAAATGACTTGTTCAGATGCAATTTAATGCATTTAAAGCAGGGTCATCAAATTTAGTTGCAAATGGGTTTTGAAATATCCTTCCTGGCACGGAGGAAATGCAATCAAAATGTCATATTGCCCACCATTATGAGAAGTCTAAAAACAAACATAAGTGGCCATTACTAAAATATAATTCTAAGCTTGGATTTCAGCATATGTGCATCTTCCCATTTTTTTAACTTTCCAGCCGCACAAAGTAAAGCTCATTTAGGATGTCACTTTCTGTTTCCATGGTTACTGAAACCCTGTTTGTGTGTGAGGGGGCATTAAATGTTCACTGTGAAATCTTGGGGCTTGTGGGAGCCTCCTCAAATCAGGCCCCGGTTTTAAGAAATACGAAGGTGTTCAATTGCAGAAAGCTCTCCAGAATGCGCTAGTTATTCCAATGCATTGATTAGACTTCATTATTCTTAAATTTCCTCGGTAGTTATTCAATAAAACCTTCTAGATAATGGTTTCAAACCACTGTTGGAATATATATCATTCCAATTGAAAATCCAAAAAGAGGAAAAACTTGTTTTCCTTTTAACAGAATAGCAGAGTTAGAAGGGACCTTGGAGGTCTTCTAATCCAATTTCCTGCTCAAGGAGGAAACCCTTACACCCGTGATGGCGAACCTATGGCACGCGTGCCACAGGTGGCACGCGGAGCCATATTAGTGGGCACGCCAGCTCAGTCCTGGGGCGCATGCCCGCGCCAGCCAGCTGATTTTTGGGCCTTTTGGGCCCACCAGAAGTAGGGAAACAGGCTGTTTCCTGCCTCTGGAGGGCCTGGGGGTGGGGTGGGGAAGGCCCGTTTTTCTTTCTTACCTGGCTCCAGATCCTCTCTGTGTATCTGGGAAGGGCGAAAACAGCCTTTCCCACTCCCTTGGAGGCCCTACGGAGGCTGAAAGGGCCCATTTCCCGACTCCCGGTGGGACAGGAAGTGACGTTTTTTCCTGTCCCCAGCCTCCAGAGACTCCTAGAGAGGCTCCTTGAGACTCCTAGAGAGGTTCTGGAGGCTGGGGACAGCAAAAAATGCCACTTCCTGTCCCACCGAGAGTTGGGAAATGGGCCCTTTCAGCCTCCGTAGGGCCTCCAAGGGAGTGGGAAAGGCTGTTTTCGCCCTTCCCAGATACACAGAGAGGATCTGGAACCAGGTAAGAAAGAAAAACAGGCCTATCAGGCCATCATGTGCCAGGAGCGGGGGTGAGGGAAGGGGTGAGGGGGTTGCGCACGCATGCGTGTGGGCACATGCGCGCGCGACCCTCCCCCGCCCCCCCTCTCCTGGCAAGCGATGGCAAAAAGGTTAGCCATCACTGCCTTACACCATTCCAAATAAATGGCTGTCCAGTCTCTTCTTAAAAACCTCCAGTGGTGCAGCACCCACAACTTCTGGAGGCAAATCATTCCATTGATCAATTGTTCTAACTGTCAGAAAATGTCTCCTTAGTTCTAGGTTGCTTCTCCCCTTCTCTTCTCTCCTTTCCGCTCCTCTCCTCTCCATCTATTGCTTCTTGTCCTGCCTTCAGGTGCTTTGGAGAATAGCATAACCCTCTTTCCTTTGGGGCAGCCTCTTAGATATTATAACACTGCTCCCATGTCACCCCTAGTCCAGTGATGGGATTCAGCCAGTTCGCACCACTTCGGGAGAACCGGTTGTTAACTTTCTGAGCAGTTTGGCAAACTGGTAGTTGGAAGAAATCATTAGGACACAGAACCGGTTGTTAAATTACTTGAATCTCACCACTGCCCTGGTCCTTCTTTTTTGGCATTTTTCACAAGACATATGGATGTTCATGTGTGTGTGTGTGTGTATGTCAGAGGTGGTATTCAGCAGGTTCTGATCAATTCTGGAGAACCGGTAGCAGAAGTTTTGAGTAATTAGGAGAACCAGTAAATACTACCTCTGACTGACCCTGTCCCCATCTATTCTCTGCCTCCCGAGTCCCAGCTGATGGGGAGGAAATGGAGATTTTACGGTATCCTTCCCCTGGAGTGGGGAGGGAATGAAGATTTTACAGTATCCTTCCCATGCCACGCCCACCAAGCCACGCCCACAGAACCAGTAATAAAAAAATTTGAATCCCACCACTGGTGTGTGTGTTACATTTTATGAGAACCAAGATAAGAGTCAGGTTGGGTGCTCACCAAAGCTTCACCTTGTGCAATCATAGACAGAGGGAACAATTCCCTTGAGCTAAGAAGGATAAGGCATAGTTGGGGAGATGTGGGGATAAGTCCCAGTCTGGTCAGCACCCAGACTTGCTCACACCCCCTCCCCCCCAAGTCCCCTTCCTGGCTCCTAGCTTTGGAGCCAGCAGAAGAATGAGGCAGAGGGTTTGCAAGAGCCTTGCAAATCTTCGAACTTACACAGATGATGTGAAGGAGAATATTAGAGAAGACTCCCTCCTGCTGGCACCGCGTATCTTGCCATAATTTTGGCAAGATTATGGAAGTGGTTAATCACTACCTTCTCCCAAGATGTTGTGGCCCGCCAGCGGCCTGCGTGGATCGTGGCTGATCCCGATGACGAGGAGGCTGGTATAGGGTCGCACCAGCAGCCGGCGCTCACGTCGGACAGCAAGGAGGCTGAAGAGGATGTGGTGCCAGAGGCAGAGACTCAACCTGGGCCTTCAGAACCTCCAGAGGCTCCTTCAAGTGGAGAGAGCGAAGTGGAGGAGCCTCTCCTCAATGCTTGAGCACGCAGGGCTGCCAAAAGGCAGGTGTGGCTACTCAGGAGGAGGAGGTCTCCTCAAGAGTAAGGTTTGAGGATAATTGGCCACTCCTTTAGCCTATTTAAGTCGCACGCAGTTAGTAATTTCTTGCTGGAAACAACATGTAATTATTACAGTGCATTTTTGAAGAGTGAGTGTCTTATCGTATCTTGTTTTCTGGGCTGGTTGCCAACCTTTGCCGACTTTGTTTATTCTTGGTACATTATAACTTTGATAAGGACCATTGGTGTGTGTCACAATCCTTGGGAATCCGGAGCTGGGGCAGAACACAAGACACAATTTTTGTACTTCCCAAAATACAGCCAAAATACAGTCAAATACACTTTTTTAAAAAAAAAAAAGTCCCAAAATGCAGCCCTACATGTTCCAATGCTTTTCCATCAATACCAGGCCCAATCAATACCGGGCCCAATCTTCCTTAGTTTGGGACCGCAGATCCACTCAGCCAAATGCAGCTGTTTGTTGATTCATGATAAGATAACCAGGCTTTTAAGATTCGCTATTACTTGTGATTTTTAGAATATGAAAATATGCTTTATTGGCCAAGTGTGATTGGACACATAAGGAATTTGTCTTTAGTGCATAAGCTCTTAGTATGCATACAAACAACAAAGTGATATGCGATCATAAACCATAAGATACAACCAACAAGCGATAATCATAAGATACCAAGTTAATAGGAAAGGTAAGAGGGATAATAGTAACACAGTACTACTACTGTACATGATTAGATCTCCCTAGACATAAGACAATGCTGTGGGAATTAGATGTTTAGCAGAGTGATGGCACGGGAGAGGGAAAAAATGGTCTTTATGTCTAGTTGTTTTGGTATGCAATGCCCTATAGCGGCATCCTGAGGGGAGAAGTTGAAACAGTTTATGTCCAGGATGTGAGGGATCTGTAGCAGTGGTGAAATCCAATTTTTTTTTACTACCAGTTATGTGGGCGTGGCTTGGTGGGCATGGTGTGGCTTGGTGGGTGTGGCTTTGTGGGCATGGCAGGGGAAGGATACTGCAAAATCTCCATTCCTACCCCACTCCAGGGGAAGAATATTGCAAAATCTCCATTCCTACCCCACTCGGGGGCCAGCCAGAAGTGGTATTTGCCAGTTCTCCGAACTACTCAAAATTTCCGCTACCGGTTCTCTGAAATGCTCAAAATTTCCACTGATTTTCCAGAACCTGCTGGATTTCACCCCTGGTCTGTAATTATTTTCTCAGTCCTCCTTCTGACCCATACAATATACAAGTTTTCTATGGAAGACAGATATGTTGCAAAATTAAGAGATCTGGAATTGGAAGAAGAGGGGAATATCTGGATCTGTAGAGTAATCACTTTGGGAATAAGCAAGAACATGAAAACAAAACATGGAGAATGAAGAGAGGAGATGGGAATATGGGAAGTTGACTTCTTTATGGTCAACCTCACATTTCAAAGCAACTTTCTGAAGGAACATGGATGCTTCTTGTGGGTTCGCCACCATCCGAGTATTTGTTCAAATATTTCTTTCCATAACGAAGGAAGAGACATGTCTCAGTGCAGCAGCGAAGTGTGTCAAAGAGGTGTCTTTATTAAGATGTATTTCATTAGACGTAGTTTCTTCTCTGCTTATAAATCAGCCCCTGGAAATGGATGACAGTTTATGCACAGGAGAATCAGAAGAGAAATAGAAAAGTCCCTTTGCCCCCAGCTGCTGCGGTTTCAAATTAAGGAGCAGTAAAAGATTCAGATCATTTTCTCTTCTTTTGGTGAGAATATATGAATTCCATGTTATTAACCATTAAAGGGACATGGTGGCTCAGAGGCTAAGACGCTGAGCTTGTCGACTGAAAGGTCAGCAGTTCAGCGGTTCGAATCCCTAGTGCTGCATAATGGGGTGAGCTCCCGTTACTTGTCCCAGCTTCTGCCAACCTAGCAGTTCGAAAGCACGTAAAAAATGCAAGTAGAAAAATAGGGGCCACCTTTGGTGGGAAGGTAACAGCGTTCCGTGCACCTTTGGCATTTAGTCATGCCGGCCACATGACCATGGAGACGTCTTCAGACAACGCTGGCTCTTCGGCTTTGAAACGGGGATGAGCACCGCCCCCTAGAGTTGGGAACGACTAGCACATACGTGCGAAGGGAATCTTTACCTTTACCTTTAACCATTAAAGATAGCTGATGGTTTGTATGGCCAAGACGTTTCAATGGCCACACTGTTTCTCAGATGGTTTTTCTAGAAATCTATGCGGTTGGAAGTTCCCTTGAGGCCAATAATTTATCCTTTATGAGTTGTGTGTGCAAAACACTGTGTGTTTGGCGCTTGGTTTGTTTTCCAACAATACCCCTGGGATTAGAGAGCCATCGCTGTGTAGCAATCAAGGGCAGTCCTTCTTCTGCTTGTGGAAGAATTGATGCTGGGGAAGAAATCCTGGCATTTAGCTCTGCAACTCTCCTGAGATGCCTACAGGAGGCCATCTTCGATTCCACCAATGTCGCTGAAAAGCAGCTGCCAAAACCTTCCAGTGCTTGCTGTGCTCAAGCTGGGAAACAGCCCCAGATGCGGCCTTCAATTCACGTAGAGTTGAACACAGGCATTAAAGAAAAAGAAAATAGTAGCTTTATTAGTGGAGAACACTCATAGTCCCATAGATTGGGAGTGTTATGAAGCTTGTTTTTCTTCATTACAAGAGGAGGTAAGGCTATCAGGGCTTGCACAGAATCTTTTTGGTTTCCTCATAAATCTGTTTAATGTTGTTATTCTTTTTTAGTGTAAAGGAATCTCTCTCTTAAGTGGCTCTCTTCTCTTCTCTTCTCTTCTCTTCTCTTCTCTTCTCTTCTCTTCTCTTCTCTTCTCTTCTCTTCTCTTCTCTTCTCTTCTCCTCTCTCCTCCTCTCTTCTCCTCTCCTCTCCCCTCCCCTCCCCTCTTTTTTCTCTTCTCCTCTCCTCTCCTCTCCTCTCCCCTACCCTCTTCCTTCTCTTCTCTTCTCCTCTCCTCTCCCCTCCCCTCTTCCTTCTCTTCTCCTCTCCTCTCCCCTCCCCTCCTGTCCCCTCTTCTTTCTCTTCTCTACTCTTCTCCTCTCCCCTCTCCTTCCCTCTTCCTTCTCTTCTCTTCTCTCTCCTCCTCTCCTCTCCCCTCCCCTCTTCCTTCTCGTCTCTTCTCCTCTCCTCTCCCGTCCTATCCCGTCCCGTCCCCTCTTCTTTCTCTTCTCTACTTTTCTCCTCTCCCCTCCCCTCCCCTCCCCTCCACATTTCTCTTCTCTTCTCTTCTCTTCTCTTCTCTTCTCTTCTCTTCTCTTCTCTTCTCTTCTCTTCTCTTCCCTTCCCTTCCCTTCCCTTCCCTCCTCTCCCCTCCCCATGTCTCCTCTCCTCTCCTCAGGCTAAATCCAGAATTATAAGACTTAACAAACTAAAATTACAACCCTTTAGTTTGCTTTTGAACCCAGGACAGAGCCATAATGGGACACCTGGTTATCATGGCAACCGAAACAATGCAGAACGGTTGCTAAGTGGTAAACTTGACATCCATCGCAATGCGATGTATTACAACGCGAGCATCCTCGGGAGAAAATCTTCTTTCTTGTCAGTTGGGATCGCTTCCAAGACTGAAACACAATCTCATAACTCACCAAGATCTAAACATGACATTTCGGTTTATGGATGTTGGGTGTTGGGAGGTGTGTGAAGAGAAAAGAACAGCACCTGATTCACTAATGGAGCTGAGAACCGGCTGCAAAATATTTTGTTCACAAACAGGCAGGGGTTGATTTCTGTCCAAGCATCTTACTGGCAAATGAGAAATTTAATCAGAATGAAACTAGGGAAGGGACTAGGAGGTTGGTTAAAATCTGCAAAACTGTTGTTGTTGTTAATTGCGAAGTCATGTCCGACCCATCGCGACCCCATGGACAACGTTCCTCCAGGCCTTCCTGTCCTCTACCATCCCCCAGAGTCCATTTAAGCTCACGCTGACCACTTCAGTGACTCCATCCAGCCACCTCGTTCTCTGTCATCCCGTTCTTCTTTTGCCCTCAATCGTTCCCAGCATTAGGCTCTTCTCCAGTGAGTCCTTCCTTCTCATTAGGTGGCCAAAGTATTTGAGTTTCATCTTCAAGATCTGGCCTTCTAAAGAGCAGTCAGGGTGATCTCCTCTAGGACTGACCGTTTTTTTTTTTTAATAAAAAAGTTTTTATTTTCTGATCAAACAAGTATACAATATAAACAATCATTCAAACTATCATCAGGAAAAAGAAAAAAAAATCAATCCTTGATAAACTCAGTCTTCAACCCCTCCTCACCACCCCCCACCCCCGACTTCCCAGAACAGAAAACAGGGCATAGGTTTCACCAAACATTCGCTAAAATAAACTAGCTAACTGCAAGATTTAATAACTCCCAAGACCCCTTAACTCCCCTTTTACAATTTCATCAACCTCCCTTTTTATAGACCAAAGTAGTGTATAATCCAATAACTCTAAGAGTTTTAAAGCCATTAACAAATATTAAACATTCAAACCTTAAAAATTCTCTTAATATATCAGTAAAGTATTCAATTCATTTGCAAAAACATTTTTCCCCCTCCTACTTTTCTCAAAGTTCAGATATTTTAAAATCTCATAACAAAAAACAAACCTTAAATATTCAGTAGTTAAATTTCTACATTTTTAAGTTCCTAAATTTTCCCCCTTCATTATTCCTCCCTCCAACTTTAAAAATTTTAAAAGATAATCATCAACATAATTAACCATTAATACATAAACTAGAAAACCAAAAAGGATTAATCTTACATTCAACCATTAATGCATCATATTTAAAAATCAATATTTAACTTTATGCTTTTTCCCCCTCAGTAGTTATAACACCTAAAAACATAATCATTTTTAACCATGAGTAGAACAACTGCAAAGCCAAAAGAAAAGGAAATATTAAACATTCAAACCTTAAAAATTCTCTTAATATATCAGTAAAGTATTCAAATCATTTGCAAAAACATTTTCCCCCTCCTACTTTTCTCAAAGTTCAGATATTTTAAAATCTCATAACAAAAAATAAACCTTAGATATTCAATAGTTAAGTCTCTACATTTTTTAAGTTCCTAAATTTTCCCCCTTCATTATTCCTCCCTCCAACTTTTAGAATTTTAAAAGAAAATCATCAACATAATTAACCATTAGTACACAAACTAAAAAACCGAAAAGGGATTAATCTTACATTCAACCATTAATGCATCATATTTAAAAATCAATATTTAACTTTATGCTTTTTCCCCCTCAGTAGTTATAACACCTAAAACATAATCATTTTTAACCATGAGTAGAACAACTGCAAAGCCAAAAGAAATAGTTAATCTTCCATTCTTGCTTTCTTTTTATATTTTTTCCAGTCTTTCTGCATCCCTCCTACTTCTATTTTGAGGAGGTTTTTCATTTTAATTTGAGGTTGATGTAACTGCAAAGATTGTCCCCTTTTTAAGAAAATTTCCTCTGATTTAGAGCCCCCAAGTCGCCTCTTCTTGCTTATATAAATCAGTTCATTCCTTCGTCTGTAGAACCAAAGTTTGTCAAGAGTTTGTGAAAAAAAGTTCAGTTGTTTCTTTTCTATTAAATGTGTAAATGCCACTGGCAAATCTCCTTCATCTTCTGAAACTTCGAAAGTCTGGTCATTTACTGCTTTTTTCCAAACCAAATCGTAATTTTGAAAGATTCTATCAATTTTTTCAAAAAGAGCAGAGAATAAGCTCGAAAATTCTTGAGAAGATTCTTCCACCTTCTCTGCTGCAATCAGAATATCTCCTGAATTGTCATCATGCTCCGTACTTGCTTTTATCTCCCCAGTCATTTCTGTTGTTATCCCTTTAAGAATTGCTATTTGATTACTTATAGCTGCAGTATGATTATTCATGGCTTCTTTTATAAATTCTGTAAATTCTGCATCAAAATCCTTATGGCTCTGTAAATCAGACAACTGTTCCATTTCTGACACCTCCAAATAACCTCCAGCCCTTTCAGGATCTTCTTTCTTAGAAGCCATTTTATTTTAAAAAAAATTTCTTTCTTCCCACAACCATAAAATCATAAAGTCAGAGCCATCCTTTTGAGCAGCTTTCAGCAATTTCTTTATAAATCACCAAACGAAATAATCTTTTCCCAAACAGCTCTTCAAAATCTATTCCAGCAACTTAAAGCCAGTCTCTGAGCACGAGTCTATTAGCGAAGACTTTCCTTTCTAACTTTCAGTTTTAAAATCGCAACAAAGAAACGCCATCTTAACTTCCAGCTCAGAAAATCCAATTAGAAACCTTGTATCCCCGGAGTTAAGTATTATACTTGCAAAAAGCTTGTCCTCCTGCTTCTGTTCCGCCTGCTTTCTTGAAATCATTTAATCTTCTGTTTGACAGCAGAAATTGGACGCAACACCTAGCTCTGTAAAAAAACAGAGTCCCCCCGGATCCGGAGCTTCAGTGGGCTGAACGGGGAGCTCTCACCCTCCTAACCCCTGGAATTAATCCAGGGGTTTTCGGGGAGCTCTACCCTCACCCACCTGCTCTCCTCCCCTTCTTTTCCCGAAGGGGAGATTTTCAAGCCGTTTGACAGCTGATTAACGCTGTCAGAACGGCTCAACGGGATCGCGGGGGCGGCGGTCTAAAAAGACCGTCAATGGCGCTGCGGAGCCAACCCGGAAGTCCTAGAACTGACCGGTTTGATCGCCTTGCAGTCCAAGGGACTGGCAGGAGTCTTCTCCAGCACCAGAGTTCAAAGGCCTCAATTCTTTGTCGCTCAGCCTTCCTTATGGTCCAACTTTCACAGCCATACATTGCAACTGGGAAAACCATAGCCTTGACTATACGCACTTTTGTTGGCAGGGTGAGAGGTGCAACTAATTTCTCTCAGAACAAAGAATTCTAATTCTATCCAGAGAATCTCATGTGTGGCTTGCTCAAAACAATGGCCCTCTCTACTCAGGTATTTTAAATAATTTTTTACAGCTTTTGCCTTACTTTAGCCAAAATAGTTTTACTTGCCATGGAGAGAATGGTGGACTGTATGACTGCATTGATGTCATTTCAAAAGCTTATTTTTATTTATAACCGAGATTTGCTTTGTAACACGCTTTAACCAAGCTTCATTGAATATTACAATGGAGAGTGTGATATTATTTCCCAGACTCAAACCATGATATAAACTATGATTGTGAAATCGGTCACCTTTATCTGATTTTCTTTTTTAAGTTTCCAGATTTTGATTTCAGATTGAACACATCATTGTTGGAGAAAAACAGATTGGGGAAAAGTGACATAAAGCAAAGGGAACTTGAAGAATTAGCACAGCATAAGAAATAGACGGGGCATATTGATGGATATTGCTACATCTTGTACATCTTGTCTTTTCTCCAGGAGTTCAAGATGGTTTCATTGGCTGAATCCATGCAACTACCACTGTGAGTGATGGTTGGGCACAGAATAACAGAGTTAGAAGGGACCTTGGAGATCTTCTAGTCCAACCCCTTGCTCAGGCAGGAAATCCCATACCATTTCACATGGTTGTCCAATCATTTCTTAAAAACTTCCAGTGATGGAGCACCCATAACTTCTGAAGGAAAAGCTATTCCACTGATTAATTGTCCTCATTGTCAGGAAATTTCTTCTTAGTTCTAGGTTGCTTCTCTCCTTGATTAGTTTCCATCCATTGCTTCTTGTCCTGCCTTCAGGTGCTTTGGAGAATAGCTTGACACCCTCTTCTTTGTGGCAGCCCCTGAAATACTGGAACACTGCTCTCATGTCACCCCTAGTCATATCCAATTCCTGGAACGGTTCTTTGTATATTTTGACCTCCAGGCTCCTACTAATCTGAGTTTAAAAGGGGAGAGGGACTGGCCTGAAAGCACGCAGAAAACCTGTGGCTGAGAGTAGATTTGAACCTATGACTCCCCGTCTTTTTCTAGCATGTCTCCACAAGACCAGGCTTGGACACTTGACAGTCTTGAGCAGTGGTGTGTTTCAAAAATTTTTACTACTGGTTCTGTGGATGTGGCTTGGTGGGCGTGGCATGGCTTGGTGGGTGTGGCTTGGTGGGCGTGGCTTGGTGGGTGTGGCAGGGGAAGGATACTGTAAAAACTCCATTCCCTCCCCAATCCAGGGGAAGGTTACTGCAAAATCCCCATTTCCTCCCGATCAGCTGGGACTTGGGAGGCAGAGAATAGATGGGGGCGGGGCCAGTCAGAATTTTTACTACCGGTTCTCCGAACTACTCAAAATTTCCGATACCAGTTCTCCAGAACTGGTCAGAACCTGCGGAAACCCAACTCTGGTCTTGAGCCATAGAAGGTTCAAGGAAGCATGGATGGGTATCACAGAGGTAAAAATTCCACATGACCACGGAGACGTCTTTGGACAGCGCTGGCTCTTCAGCTTTGAAACGGAGATGAGCACTGCCCCCTAGAGTCAGGAACAACTAGCACATGTGTGCAAGGGGAACCTTTACATACATACATACATACATACATACATACATACATACATACATACATATATATATAATTTATATTTCGCTGATAAAGAAATAATAATAAAGAAATAAAGAAATATCAGTGAAATATAAATTTGGTACAAAAATGGTTTGTCGTGAATGTGACTGCTTGAGGGCTCCTGGATTGGAGCTGAAAAGTGAAAGGGATGCAGTTTGCTCCTTCCCATATGCTGGGGTAGACCAGGTGTCTCGATAGAAAAACTCAGCCTTCCATCCTTTCTAAGGTAGGTAAAATGAGGACCCAGTTGTGGGGGCAATAATATGACTTTGTATAAATATACAAAAGGATGAAGGCTATTGCTGAGCACATTGTAAGCCGCCCTGAGTCTTCGGAGAAGGGCGGCATATAAATCAAATTAAAAAAAAAATTAAAAAGTGTATTTATTTATTTTATTTATTTTATTCAATTTGTATACCGCCCTTCTCCTAGTGGACTCAGGGCGGTGCACAGCCAGAACTAAAACACATACCAATACAAAATTTAAAATTATTAAAAGAATTACATACTTTGGCCCAGATTTAAAACAATTCAAATTAAAACCCATTGACAAATTAAAACCTAAAAAACTAAAAAACTAAAAAAAAAAAGGGGGGTCACGCCAGCCCTGCTTGATGGAAAAGAAAAGTTTTCAGGGCACGGCGAAAGACCCGGAGATCCGATATCCTTCGTATCTCCGGGGGCAAATCGTTCCAGAGGGCAGGAGCTGCCACAGAGAAGGCCCTCCCCATGGGGGTTGGCAGCCGACATTTCCTGGCTGACGGCACCCTGAGGAGTCCCTCTCTGTGGGAACGTACTGGTCGGTGGGAGGCTATCGGCTGCAGAAGGTGGTCCCGCAAATACCCACGTAACTGTATCACGTGCTATAAAATGGAATTTCGTTTGCTTCTGAAACAGAGTTCTCAGAGGCGTTTGCTGCAATGTCCCTCATAGCTTTATGGAGCTTACCGAACGGTAATTTTCCCACATTCCAAATTATTATGACAAGATTTTTAGATATATATTTTTTTTTTAAAAAAAAAAACAATTTTATAAGTGATTGCATGTCTTTTACCATCTTATTGAATCTGTAAAATTACAGATAATTAGCAAGATAGCTATATCAGAAATAATTACCCTTGAAAACCACAAAGGCAAAGAGATATTTCTGCGAATTTCGGCACTTGCCAATTAAATCGGTCTTGAGTTTTCTCTATAGAGTCAGGACCTTCTTCCTCCCATATTGTCTGCAGCCTGAAACTCCTCCAGGGCCATTGTGCCCTTGTGCTTTGGACCTTCTTCAGATCTGAAGCTCCTCTCCCACCACCCCATAATACTTGCTCAGCTGAGCAGTAATTAGCTATCCGGCTCAGCCTCTTGGGCTACGTGTCTAGAATTCCTGCACAGTCCATGTTTTTATCAGCACCAGAGGTTATTTTCACCAGCAACTCATGTTCTATCTATTTGCTGTCTGTCTTCTACTGGATGTGTTGCTTAGGAGAAATGGGCTGGAGAGGTCAGATTAACAGAATAACAGAGTTGGAAGGGACGTTATAGGTCATCTAGTCCAACCCCCCACTCAAGCAGGAGACCCTATACCATTTCTGACAAATGGCAGACCAATCTTTTAATGAAAGTCTCAAGTGATGAAGCTCCCACAACTTCCGAAGGCAACTTCTGTTCCATTGGTTGATTGTTCTCACTGTCAGAAAGTTCCTTCTCATTTCTAGGTTGAATCTCTCCTTGGTCAGTTTCCATCCATTATTCCTTGTCTGGCCTTCAGGTGCTTTGGAAAATAGGTTGACCTCCTCCTCTCTGTGGCAGCCCCTCAAATATTGGAACACTTCTCTGATGTCTCCCCTGGTCCTTCTCATCACTAGACTAGCCATGCCCAGTTCCTGCAACTGCTCGTCGTATGTTTTAGCCTCCAGTCCCCTAATCATCTTGGTTGCTCTCCTCTGCACTTTTTCTAGAGTCTCAACATCTTTTTTATAGTGTGGTGACCAAAACTGGATGCAGTATTCTAGGTGTGATCTTACTAGGGCTTTATAGAGTGGTATTAGTACCTCACTTGATCTTGATTGTATCCCTCTATTAATGCAATTTAGGATTGCGTTGGCTTTTTTAGCTGCTGCTGCACACTGCTGGCTCATATTTAGCTGATTGTCCACTAAGACTCCAAGATCCCTCTCACAGTCACTGCTATTAAGCTTGGTTTCTTCCAGTTTATATGTGTGCTTTTGGTTTTTCTTACCTAATTGTAAGACTTTACTTTTCTCTACATTGAATTTCATTTTGTTCGATAGGGTCCAGTGTTCAAGTCTATCAAGATCCATCTGGATCTTGAGCCTATCTTCTAGGGTGTTAGCTATTCCTGCCAACTTAGTATTATCTGCAAAGGTCATCCCACTACAATACACGGTTCCCCTTTCAAAGCATTTGAACAACTAATTCCTGTACAATTTGGTCTATCTTTCCCCTAAGTACCATACCTTAGGATCCACATCCATGAATAGAGTAGAGTTGAAGCACAAAGTCTTATACCAGCAGTAGGACATCACTAGGAGATTCACAGAACACACATTCTAATCTATGATGATTCCTCTGTATGATTTTGTACTTGGCCTGTCGTTGGGCTATTGGTTATTGATTGGGGCTTTAGGGGCTGGTATGTAAACTAAAAATGAATAGGTAAAGGTTTCCCCTGCCCAGTCATACCCAACTCTAGGGGACACACACTGATCATCTCCTTTTCATAGCCGAGGGAGCCAGCGTTGTCCAAAGAAGCTTCCATGGGGTTGTGGCAGGGGTGAAATCGAGCAGGTTCTGACAGGTTCTGGAGAACCGGTAGTGGAAATTTTGAGCAGTTAGGAGAACCGGTAGCGGAAATTTTGAGTAGTTTGGCGAACCGGCAAATACCACCTCTGGCTGGCCCCAGAGTGGGGTGGGAATGGAGATTTTGCAATATCCTTCCCCCAGGAGTGGGGTGGGAATGGAGATTTTGCAATATCCTTCCCCCAGGAGTTGGGAGGGAATGGGGATTTTGCAGTATCCTTCCCCTGCCATGCCCACCAAGCCATGCCCACAGAACCGGTAGTAAAAAAAATTGGATTTCACCACTGGGTTGTGTCCAGCATGACTATATGTCAATGCACAGGGAACACTGTTACCTTCCCATGGAAGTGGTGCCTATTTATCTACTTGCATTTGCATGCTTCCAAACTGCTAGGTGGGCAGGAGCTGGGGCAAGTGATGGGACTCACCCTGTCGCACGGCGCTTGGGTCTCAAACTGTCAACCTCACTTCCTTAAAATCTAGCATGCCCACAGTCCAATCATGGAAGGATTGTCACCATGGCATGCCAAGGAGCAAACAGCCTGCGAAGGTATATCCCTGGGTAGGAAAGAAGAGGTTTTATTTATCAAAATTATAGCCTGCCACAGCTGCAGGACTCTTGGCGACTTACAGAGCAAAAGTAGGCAATGAAATGGAACACAATTAAGATTCAAACACGCCGCAGGGCATCACATCCCAAAATTGGCTGACTCGGGCTGGAAGCAAGGGACGAGTGAGTAGCAAAAGTCGAGGAGAGGAGAGCAAGGCATCTCTCTGGCAGCATCTTTGACCAAGTCCCAGAGGCCTTGCCTGCGGTTGTTAATGTTTACAAGGCCCCGAAGAACATCAAGAGAAGGTCACCAAGGGATTCAGTTTTTCAATTCAGCTCCATTGTCTGGGAAACCATCAAGCAAATCCAACCACTTATTATCAGCAAGTACATATCTGAAGCAAAGGTATAACTCCCGCCCCCCAGGGCAAAACCATTTCTAGCTTATTTTGGCATATCAAATGGCTTTCATTTCTGTCCTGGAAGGGACAACTAGGCTGTGTCCCAAATGCCAGTTTGCCCCCTCTTCTGTTTTCAGCACGAAAATTAATTCAGGGGAGTCCAGAATACTGGATGTGGGCTGCCCAGAGCAAAACATACCAGTTCTTCATCGTCAGCTTGCTTGAGCAATCCACTAAGGGCTGAACCTGTTTCCATCCACAGTTTTAATAACCAAACTATATTGCTCAAATGAAAATGGTTAAAAAACTCTCATATGGTAAGAGGCGCAGTAGCACAGAAGGTAGAGTGCAGTACTGCAGGCTACTTCTGCTGATCACCGGCTGCCAGCAGTTTGGCGGATCGAATCTCACCAGGCTCAAGGTTGACTCAGCCTTCCATCCTTCCAAGGTGGGTAAAATGAGGACTCAGATTGTTGGGGGGCAATATTTATTTTATTTTTATTTTATTAGTCATATTTCTATGCCGCCCACTCTCCGAGGACTCTGGGCGGCTTACACCAAAGACAGTATACTAAATAGCATATTGCCCCTAACAATCTGGGTCCTCATTTTACCCACCTCGGAAGGATGGAAGGCTGAGTCAACCTTGAGCCGGTGAGATGTGATCCGCTGATCTGCTGAACTAGCAGTCAGCTGAAGTAGCTGCAGTACTGCACTCTAACCACTGCACCACCTCGGTTCTTAATATGCTGGCTCTGTAAACCGCTTAAAGCACTAAAGCAGTATATAAGTCTAAGTGTCAAGTTTCGAGGTCATCTCAAATAAATTGCATTTCAAACAAAGCCTTTGAAGAAAAACTCCTATTTATTAAGCATGACATTCTAACCTGACTCCAAACGAAGCCAACATTGACTTCCAGCCCCCAAACCCTCCCTTTCCGTTCCCCACTCCCCTGCACTCATTGGCCATCTTCCAAGTCATTCTACTCCTAATCTACTCCAGCTCAAAGGAATTCCCCCCTCCCATCTCATCTCCTAGGAGATATTATCTCCAGGGAAAATAAGTAGATGAAGAGTCAAACGTCCCTTTCCAGATGCCTTCGCTTCTCCTTCTTATGTCAGCACTAGAGTAAATGCAGGTTGAAGTGCTGACATTAAGTGCTATTGCTATTGCTATATTCCAGGGTTGGCAATTATTGGGGAGTGATGGACAGCTCGCTTGAAATGTATGGGATAGCCTGATCTGGATGAGGGTTATTTGAAAGGGCCCAGAGCCCTTCCACTGGGGCAGTTGGTGGCATTCATTGAGTGGGACCAGGAAGCAGCAATGAGTGACTGATCTCCAGATCATACTTTGAACTGATTAATATCTAAACTGGATGCAATTTTTATTCTGCTTTTTCTGCATATCCCAGCTATTGTTCTGTCCCCATCTCACACACACACCCCCACGGACAGTCAATAGTGAAATAAACCAGCCGACAAAGGTTTCTCTAAGAGCAGAATTGGCAGCAACCCAGTGGCTGGCTGCCAAGAGTCTTTTACTTACGAAGGGAGTGTTTTTCAAAGCCAACACACAACAGATAAGAGAATATTCAAAAAGTCCAGCAATGCAGAGAGGTTTCATTCATATTTTTGTTCAATATCAGTTTTTGCTCGTCACAGAGCTTGAATGGCCACTACACACCCTTTTATACCCTGTGGGGTGTGGTCCAGTGACTCAGCCTAATCCCTGGCACGCCTCTTCCTCTGCTGCGCGCACTTATCTCTGCGACGCTGTCGAGAGTCCAGCCAAGGCTCATCATCATCATCATTACTGTCCACCTGTGGCTGCATGGAAGTGCTTGGCCCCGGGCCTATCTCTTGGCCTTCGGAGGACACCGGAGGCATTGCCAGAGAGGAGGGTCCTGGAGAGGGAGGCCTTGCCAACCCCTCTCCTTCACTCTCGGAGTCCTCTCCTGCTGATAACATCGGCTCAGTGACCGGAGCCACAACAGGTATAAACCAGTCCAGGTACATTGGGGAATCTCAGGCAAGTCATAGAATAATAGGGTCGGAAGGAACCTTGGAGCTTTTCAACCTCCTGCCAAGCAGGAGATCCTATACCATTCTGACTTTTGGGGGGGAGTTATGGGATGGATACATATGATCATAGAAAGACTAACAGAGTAACAGATTGGAATAACAGAGTTGGAAGAGACTTTGGAGGTCTTCTAGTCCAGGGGTGGGCAAATATGGCTCTTTTACAACCTGTGGACTTCAACTCCCAGAATTCCTGAGCCAGCTTGGCTGGGAGCTTGGCTGTCTCAGGAATTCTGGGAGTTGAAGTCCACAGGTTGTAAAAGAGCCACATTTGCCTACCCCTGTTCTAGTCTAATTCCATGCTCAAGCAGGCAACCCTATAGCATTTCAGACAAATGGCTGTCCAATTTCTTCTTGAAAACCTCCAGGGATGGAGCACCCAGAACTTCTGGAGGCAAGTCATTTTACTGATTAATTTGTTCTCACTGTCAGGAAATTACTCCTTAATTCTAGATTGGTTCTCTTCTTGAATAGTTTCCATCCATTGCTTCTTGTCTTGCCTTCAGGTAGTTTGGAGAATAGATTGACCCCCTCTTCTTTGTGGCAGCCCCTTAAGATATTGGAAGACTGCTATCATGTCTCCTCTAGTCCTTTTTTTCCACTAAACTACCCAATTCCTGCAATTTAGCCTCCAGTCCCCTAATCATCTTTGTTGCTCTTCTCTGCACTCAACGTCTTTTTTATGTTGTGATGACCAAAGCAGTGTCTGCTTTAGATTTCAGTAGACTTGTTGATTGTAGGTCCCTGAGGGATAGTGAAGCTCTTCTCTTCTGGCTTTCCCAGATTCTTTTTTTTTTTTTCCTTCTATCCTCATTCAATGCAGCTGGTGCTCTGCAGCTCACCGATTTGATTTCTAGTGCTTTTATGTGTTACCCTTCCTTACAAACTTTTGAAGTGGTTCCTGTAATATCAAATCTGTGGAAACTTATGCACATAAGCATTTTTGGTACTTATCTTTTTGACGTGACAGCAGCTTTATGAAATTTGGAAAAATGAGGACATTAGTGCTTAATGGTGTTTCTGCCGGGGATTGGGGTCATCGCACAATCAAATGGAACAACTCTGAATTATGATGAGCACCGAAGCTATTACTCTCCATCTACCTTCTGGTTTATTTTCTTTGTTTTAAGCTTCTGAATTCCTCTCTTCTTGCTGATGGTTCCGTTTTATCACTACATCATTTTACTGCACATTTCTGTGGTTATATTTTGATTCTGTGAACTAGATTCACCAGTTTCTTATTTTAATGAAAGGGTTTGGCTCCTGATTTTTTTTTATTCGATCTTGGGTAGGAACTTCCATCCCACCACCAAGAGCCATGGTGGCGCAGTGGTTAGAATGATGTATTGCAAGCTAATTCTGCCGACTGCCGACTGCCAGCAGTTCCGCAGTTCGAGTCTCACCGGCTCAAGGTTGACTCGGATTTCCATCCTTCCGAGGTCGGTAAAATGAAGACCCAGATTGTTTGGCGGGGGGGCAATATAGTGACTCTGTAAACTGCTTAGAGAGGGCTGTAGAACGCTGTAAAGCACTATATAAGTCTAAGTGCTATTGCTATTTGGAAAATAGGGCCTTCTACAAACTGAAGAAGCTTCTTGGATGAGAAGCGAAACATTTTCAAAGGGAGGAAAAAAAAACCCAAGGAAGTCTAGTGGACTTTTGGAAAAGGCACTTTTGGGACAATGAGGACCTGGATGATTGAGAATCTCCATAGATGGTCTTCTACAAAGAAGTCAGTTTTTCCAACCAGCTCTCCACTTCCTTATTCCCAGTCTCTATCATTACATTCTCTTTTTCTTACCCAGTAACCAGTGGTGGGTTGCCCCGGTTTGGACGGGTTCGCAAGAACCATAGTAAAATCATTGGGAGGCCCCGCCCACCGCCCTGGATGTCATCATCGGTGATCTGCGCATGTGCAGAAGCAAGGAGCATGCGCGAGCAAAGCAAGAGTGAGCATGTGATCCCGTTGCGAACCGGTAGTACAGGTAAATAGAACCAACCCCTACCAGTAACATATCTTCAGTTTTAATTCCAGACAAACCAACCATTTATCTTTCACACACACAAAAAAAAACCCCACTCCATACCTTCTGAAAAATTTGTCCAGTGTCCAAGCTATTGAAGTGAAATTGGGACCTTTGCCAGGGAATCAAAGATTGAAACCTCACAAAGCGTGCGATTTCAATTATTCAGGAATAAAGAGAAATGCTTAAACACCAGCACGCACTAAGTTAACCCTTCTGAATATAATCTTTGTACGTCTTCTGGCTCCAACCACAGTACCCATCTAAGGGGCCTGGCAAGGTTGGGCTTACAAGACTTACTTGGTATAGGGAAGGATGTTGATTTGACCAAATGTAGGTAATCCTTGACTAAGGACCACAATTGAACCCCACATTTCTGTCGCTAAGTGAAGCATTTGTTAAGGGAGTTTTGCCCCGTTTTTTTAAAAAAAATATTTTTTATTTTTATTTTTTTAAAACATAAACATAAAATACATCTTTTAAGAATGAAGTCTTGATCCGGTCATAAATAGGTACAATCGCTTACACTTCTTTGACAAGCTCTATCCTGAATTTCCTCCATTAAACCTTTTAACATAAAAATCATAACATCAATTTTTAACAAATATTCTAACCCCTTAAATCTAAATATTTACCTTACTATTATATCACCACAAATCTTAATTTCCAAATAAACAGAACTCTATTTTTATTTCAATTTATAAATCAAATTTCTATCTATATTCCTTAATCCTTGGACCCATTTCATCAAATCCTTAAATCTTAAACTCTATTAATTAACACTTTTCATTTTACACAGAATCATTTCATACTCATTTCGCTTCATTTCAATTATTTTTCCAACATGTTCTTTTTTCACCCCCTATCTATTATTTTATGTAATTTCCAACCATTTTATATTTTGGCTGATTTGCAGCCTCTGATGATTGTGTGGCTCAGCTGGGCATGGTGGGGGGGGGCAGGCATTTTTGCTATTGGTTCTCCGAACCACCCGCCAGCATCGCTACCGGATCAGGCGATCTGGTCCAAACCGGGAGCATTTCACCCCTGTTGCAAAGGTTGTAAGTATGAAAAAGGGTAATAAAGTCACTTTGTTCAATGCCCTTTTAACTTCATATTAGTCACTAAATGAACTATTGTTAGTCAAGGACTACCTTTATATTATACAGAATGCGCTATCCAGCCTAAATATTATTTTAAAAATCCTACCGTGCGTTTTTATTTCAAAATCATTTGTTTATCACAGATCCCTTGAACCAGTACCTTCTCTGTTGAATCAAAGCATCAGATATATCCAGGTTTTTGATATTTTGTTATAAGAGCTGCGGTGGTGCAGTGGTTAGAATTCAGTATTGGAGGCAAACTCTGCCCACTGCCAGGAGTTCAGTTCTGACGGACTCAAGGTTGACTCAGACTTCCATCCTTCCGAGGTCAGTAAAATGAGGACCCAGATTATTGGGGACAATATGCTGACTCTGTATACCACTTAGAGAGAGCTGTAAAAGCACTATGAAGCAGTATATACAGTAAGTGCTATTGCTATTCTTCATTAAATATCCTTTTTGCACTAAAATAAAAGAAAGAGATAAGAAGGAGGAATAAAGAAAAGGGCAAATTTTATTCTGGGAGCCTAAATAACAGCCCACAATTTACAGAGAGCAACTTGTACATTACCAGAACTTTTTCTGAACAGGCATTTAGCCACTGTTCTATTTTCTAGCCTTCCTTTTTTTAGTTCTTTGAAATTAAAATAATACATAATAAAAGAACTAACTGCTAGATGAGACTTGGAGATTAGTCACAGACTAATTTTAAATTAGACTCATGAATTGCACCACAAACAATGATGTGCCTACTGCATGGGGCACCATAATGAAAAGAAGTAAAATAAGCTGAATTTAGAAGTTGCTGCTGGACAATATATTTGCCATTTTGTTTTGGTTTTTATAAAGATTGCTTATATTTGTGATTAGGAGACATTTTGATGCCTGGTACTGCTAGGAGTCTATGCATTGTGGCCCATTTTTTTCCTGGTATGAATTATGTTTATAGATGTCTAGAATGGAATGGAATGGAATAGAATAGAATAGAATAGAATAGAATAGAATAGAATAGAATAGAATAGAATAGAATAGAATAGAATAGAATAGAATAGAATAGAATAGAATAGAATAGAATAGAATAGAATAGAATAAGAAATAGAGTAGAGAAGAATAGAGTAGGGTAGAGTAGAGCAGAGTAACTTTATTGGCTGTGTGTGATGAGAGATGAGTAGAGTAGAGCAGAGCAGAGCAGAGCAGAGCAGAAGAGAAGAGAAGAGAAGAGAAGAGAAGAGAAGAGAAGAGAAGAGAAGAGAAGAGAAGAGGAGAGAACAGAACAGAACAGAACAGAACAGAACAGAACAGAACAGAACAGAATAGAAGTTAGAAGGGTCCAACCCCTTGTTCAAGCAAAACCTCCAGTTTTTAAGAAGAGCAACTAAGATGTTTAAAGGCCTGAAGATTAAAACATATGAAGAACGGTTGGAGGATTTGAGTATGGCTAGTCTAGAGAAAAGAAGGACCGGGGATGAGATGATAGCAGTCTTCCAGTATTTGAGAGGCTGCCACAAAGAAGAGGGGATCAATTTATTTTCCAAAGCACCAGAGGGCAGGACAAGAAACAATGGATGGAAACTAATGAAAAAGAGTAGCAACCTGGAATTGAGGAGAAACTTCCTAATGGTGAGGACAATTAACCAACGGAATAGTTTGCCTTCAGATGTTGTAGATGCTTCATCACTGGAGGTTTTTAAGAAGAGACTGGACAGTCACTTGTCTGAAATGGTATACGATCTCCTGCTTAAGCAGGGGGATGGACTAGAAGACTTCCAAGATCCCTCCCAGCTCTATTCTGATTCTGTGTTGGAGCACCCACAACTTCTGTAGGCAAGTCGTTCCACAGATTAATTGTACTAACTGTCAGGAAATTTCTCCTTAGTTCTAGGTTGCTTCTCTCCTTGATTAGTTTCCATCCATTGCTTCTTCTCCTGCCTTCTGATACTTTGGAGAATAGGTTGACCTCCTCTTCTTTGTGGCAGCCCCTGAAATATTGGAACACTGCTATCATAACACCCCTGGTTCTAATTTGAGCCAACCAATATTTTCTGGAGATGCAATAAAAGGTATATTAAAAACTAAAACGAACAAGGCACCTTAGCCGCCATTCTCTACAGTTTTGGAGATTAAGGAGAGTGAAGAGAGGCAACTGAAAGAACAGTCTAAGCAGGAATTAGAAATAGTGCAAGGTGCAGAAGGAGGTTTTCTGAGTGAGCCCTTGTTGGATTCTTCTCCAATTTTGGATTTGATTCAGTTGACTGAAGTTAAAGATCAACGTATAACTAGAGCTCAATCTAAGCTACTTAAACAAAAGCAACAACAACAACAGGAAAGACAAGACAAGAAGGTAGTTAAGAGTACCGTACAAGAGAGTGGCGCTATGGGAGGAGCGAGATCGAAGCTCTCGGATGAACTTCAAATGTTTTGCTCTGCGCTACAGAAAGAGGCTGATGACCTTTAAATGTCTATCTTGGAATGTTAATGGGTTGAATTCAGCACAGAAAAGGAAGAAATTATTTACATATTTGAAACAATTTAATAATGATATAATATGTTTACAAGAAACGCATATCACAATTCAAGATCAAAAATATTTGATAAATCCAAAACTAGGAGCACATTATATATCTTCAACTTCGCAGAAAAAGAATGGTGTGGTTATTTATGTAAATAAAAAATTAACAGCGAAAGTTATAGAAGCAGATCAAGATGGTAGGTTTGTAGCAATTGAATTGCTTACAGCAAATGGACAAATTCTTTTGATTGGAATTTATGCTCCCAACCAACAACAGGACTATTTTTATAAGATGTTACATACTAAAATATTGCAATGGGACTATAGATCTATTTTAATTATGGGAGACTGGAATGGAGTAATTGATTCTAAACTAGATAAAAAGAGCTTGGCAAAGTCTAGAATTAGACTACCACAGACTTTTTTTGATATGAAAGAAGATATGGAATTAAAAGATGTTTGGAGAATACATAATCCAAATGAATTGGATTATACTTTCTTTTCTGATAGACATAGATCCTTTTCTAGGATTGATTTTATTCTGTTGTCAAATGATCTACTTGTTAAGACAAAAAGAACAAAGATTTTTCCAAGAACTTTAACTGACCATAGCCCTGTATGGATAGAAATTGAGATGGATAAGGTTGAGAGACGTTCTTGGAGATTAAATGAGAACTTGTTTAGATATGAAAAAAATACAATAGAACTTAAAAAGCATTTGAAAGAATTTTTTGAAATAAATTTGAATAAAGGTACCCCAATTGAAATTGTTTGGGACGCAAGTAAAGCTTATATGAGAGGGGTACTTATCTATATGAATTCTAAACATAGACTGCTCCGACAAAAGAAAAGATCTGAGTTGGAAATGGAAATAAAGAATAAAGAACAGTTACTTATTAAAAATCCATCAGATGAAAGAATACGAAGTGCTATAAGACTTCTGAAAGATCAATTTCAAATGCTTATGGCGGAACAAGTTGCAACAAGCCTACAATACGCGAAGCATAACACATTTTGCAACGCTAATAAACCGGGCAGATGGTTGGCTTACACATTGAGGAAAAAACAAAGTGCACGGATTATCGATTGTATTGATATTGGAGGGAAAGAAATCTTTCAACAAAAATTAATTAAAGAAGCTTTTGTGGACTATTATACTAAATTATATGCCAAAGAAGAGGTGCAGAATGGACTTATAGAAAAATATTTAAATGATAAGAGAGTTACAAAAATTACCGATCAACAAAAGGAAAGAATGAATTATCCTATAACAGAGGAGGAGATAACAGCAGCAATTAAACAGCTAAAAACAGCCAAAGCTCCTGGCACGGATGGTTTGACTGTAGTGTATTATAAAACTTTACAAGCTGAAATGGTGGGACAACTTAGAGATTTATTTTGCAATATTCAACAAGGGGGTAAAATACCCCCATCTTGGACAACTGCTTATATATCTTTGATACCAAAAGAACAAGTTGGTCCTAAAAAACCAGAGAATTATAGACCAATATCTCTTTTGAATACAGACTATAAAATTTATGCGAAGGTATTAGCCAACAGGTTGATGCCAGTAATCCAAAAGGTGATTCATGAGGACCAAGCGGGATTTATTGAGGGTAGATATATGAAGGACAATGTAAGGCAAGTAATAGACTTATTGGAATATCTTGATAAGAATAAACAGATTCCTGCAGTGCTGGTTTTTTTGGATGCAGAGAAGGCCTTTGATAGAGTGGATTGGAATTTTCTACTAAAGACTTTAAAAAAGATGGGCTTTGGGGACCAATTTATACAGGCGATCTCAGCAATTTATCAAGAGCAAAAAGCACAAATTATTATTAATGGAAGTTTGACGACAGAGTTTAAAATTGAAAAAGGAACAAGACAGGGATGTCCGTTGTCCCCACTTTTATTTATTTTAACATTGGAAGTCTTGTTAAATACAATACGGGACTCTAAAATTTTGAAAGGTATAATGATAAGGCAAGAGGATTATAGAATAAAGGCATTTGCAGATGATCTGGTCGTTACCCTATCACAACCAATGGAATCAACAATCCTGATGAACGACATTATACAAGACTATGGTAGAGTTTCAGGTTTTAGACTGAATTCAAAAAAGACTAAAATGATAGTTAAAAATATGACACAAGATCGTAAACATGAGCTTGAAAGGAGGGCAGGTTTTGAAATTGTACCTAAGGTAAAATATCTTGGAGTTCAGGTTGCAGAATCAAACATGAAATTGTTTCAAAATAATTATGAGGTGTTGTGGCGAGAGGTTCAGAAGGATATGGAGACTTGGAAAAAGCTGCAACTGTCTCTACTTGGAAGAATAGCAGCAGTTAAGATGAACATTTTGCCAAGATTTCTGTTTTTGTTTCAAATGATTCCGGTGCTTAAAAGTGATAAACAACTGAAAGTTTGGCAGTCTGGTGTGAATAAGTTTGTCTGGAACGAGAAGAAGCCGAGAGTGAAATTAAAAATTATGTAAGATGTTCCAGAAAGAGGAGGTCTTAAACTCCCAAACCTACAGTTATATTATGATGCAGCAGCTTTAACTTTAATAAGTGATTGGTTTGGAAGTAAAAAGACTGGAATATTGAAAGCAGAAAGTTTTGACCTTGAATTTGGATGGCATGCCTACTTATTCTACGATGACAAAGTTGATAAAGTATTTAAAAGTCATATACTTAGAGACTCTTTGATGAGAGTTTGGAAGAAGCACCGACTCAAATGGGATTACAAAATACCGCTATGGCTGGATCTTGGTCATACTTTGTGGAATACAAATATAATGTCACTCGGGGGGGGTTTATACAAAGAGGTTCTTTTTACAGATGCGGGCAGATGGCAGCTGAAGACATTACAGACACTGTTGGATGAAGGGCTTAATCTAACTTGGTTACAATATAATCAATTACAACTGAGATGGAAAGAGGACCAAAAAACTGGTATTATGTTGCATGAGGAAGAATTGGTTAGACATATAAGAGAGAAAGGTCCAATGCATATTAAAAGGCTTTATAATGTTTTGCTAGAAAGAGATTCAGAAACTGAATTAGTTAAAGACTGTATGATTAAGTGGGCACAGAATTTTGAAGAACCAGTGATGCTGGAAACATGGGAAAAAATTTGGGTTCAGAATGTTAAATTTACACAGTCGCAAAACCTGAGAGAAAATTTTTATAAAATGTTTTATAGATGGCATTTAGATCCCAAAAAGTTGTCATGTATGTACCCTAATGTCCAGCCAAAATGTTGGAGATGTGAATGTTTAGATGCCACGTATTATCATGTTTGGTGGACCTGTAGGAAAGTTAAGGCTTTTTGGATAAAAATTTGGTGGGTCATGCAGAATGTTTTGAGGAAAAAAATTCAATTTTCTCCACAGTTGTTTTTATTGGGTATAGTTAAGGGTTTTACACGGGGTGAGATAAAACTGATATTGTATATGTTAACAGCAGCAAGATTGTTGATAGGTAAATATTGGAAGAATGAAGCTTTACCCACTATCGAGGAATGGACTTTGAAGATGGCCAGTTTTGCTGAGATGGCGAAGATTTCAGCATATTTAAAAGACTGTTCACAAGAGACTTATGAATGGGAATGGAAAAGGTGGATAGAATATGTTCAGAACAAATACCAAACTAGAAAGTATCAAATAGCTTTTATTTGAAAATAATGTATTAGAAATATTTTAATGTATTAGAAATATTTTAATGTAAAGAGATAAAGAGGAAAAAATTATACAGGGGGAGGGATGAGCTTAAGCTTGTTTATTAGTGTTATTAGTTATGAGTATATAATAGGGAAGTCTGGGGGGGGAGGGTTAGGGAGGGTTAGGGAGGGTTTGGGGAGGGAGGTGGGGGGGGTGAAAAAAAAAAAGGGGTGAAAATCTAATTGTAAAACTTTTGCAATAAAAAAAAAAAAAAAACTAAAAACGAACAAGGCACCTTAGCCGCCATTCTCAAGAAAGACGAGCATTTTCCAGATTTAATATTGCAAGAAGAAGCATCCCGCTGGGAAACAGAGTCCGTGCAGTACCCCAGCAACTGGACTGACTTTCTGATGACAGTCGATGGAAGTTTTTCTCCAGATGCAAACACTGGCAAGGAACTAATGAGGCAGCCGAAGTTTTTACTCACTCCATCTGCATAATTAGTCCCTTAACGTGGTAGCTAACATTTTCCAGGCTTCCACAGAAGGCCGCACCGCAGCCTCCCTCCCCGCACAGACCTCATAAAGATGTGCAAAGATCCCTGTTCACGGATTTTCAGGAAATTTATAGCCATCTTGCCAAATGCTCAGTGCGATTGGGAAAAGGGAGATTCAACCGAAAGACCTAAAGTGAAAATAATGAGCAGTCCCATCGTTCGTCTATGGAGATTCTCAGTCATCCAGGTCATGGCTGTCCCAAAGGTGCTTTTTCAAAAGGCAAAAGGACTTTGTTTTTCCTTGAAGAGGCTTCGTTTCTCATCCACTGAATTCTTGGATGAGAAGCAGAACGTCTTCAAAGAAAAACAAAGTCCTTTTGCCCTTTGAAAAAGCACCTTCGGGACAGTCCCATCCAGTGGTTGCATTCAGCCGGTTAGGACTGGTTCTGGTGAACCGGTAGTGACGACCTGTGGGCCCACCTGCCCCGGTGCTACGCTGTCCTATTTAGCCAGATTTCTAAGCCACACACATGCGTGTAAGCCGTATGTGTGAGCAAAGCACATGCATGGAAGGACGAGCGCACCAGTGGTGGGATTCATTTTTTTTTAACTACCAGTTCTGTCGGCGTGGCTTGGTGGACAGGGCATGGCTTGGTGGGCGTGGCTTGGTGGGCATGGCAGGGGAAGGATACTGCAAAATCTCCATTCCCACCCCACTCCAGGGGAAGGCTATTGCAAAATCTCCATTCCCACCCCACTCTGTGGCCAGCCAGAGCTGGTATTTGCCAGTTCTCCGAACCGCTCAAAATTTCCATTACCGGTTCTCCAGAACCTGTCAGATCCTGCTGGATTTCACCCCTGGTGCTAACCCACTGTTTGTTGTTGAATAATTCATAACTGGATTTATTAACCATAGCATCGTTAGTCATGTGTACCAATCATATTATGAAGACTTAGGTCAAAAGGAGTTTAGGTGGGCCACCATTTTAAACATTTGAGAACCTCAAGCAATTATATTTTCTAATTCCTTATGAAGGTGCTGAAGCTGGAATTTGGAAAGATGTTGCTTCCCATTCAAAGCGAGCAGGGAGCAATAAATATGCTTACCCACCTCATCATTAAATTGCTTTCTTCTTCTAGGAAATCTGCCTTCCTCCCAGCTGCTATTTCCTTCTTTTGTCTGGACCCAGCTAGCTTTAAAGGAGGATTCAACACGTTTGCTTGTTTGCATGCATAGGCACACATTTTTCCCCCCGGGCAGCCATCTGTTCCCTCTCTATGTTCTTTCTGGCCTTCCTGGAGCCGACCGGATTTCTCTATGAAACCCCTTTGCTTTGTGTTCATCCTTTAAGTCCTGCTGTGTTATGGCCTCCTGTCCCTTCCCTCAACGCATCTTATTTAAGGCGGGGAGTTGCCATTTTGCCTGCCCAGGTGGCTTTGCCAATCGATTAACTCAGGGCTGGGCTTCAGAAATTTTAGCAAGGGGTTGTCTGCCTGGTTGCTGGATGGGCATGGCCATGGTGGGTGTGGCCTAGTCGGCCTCCTGCACCATGGCAGGGGGGCATTTTTGCCCTCCCCAGGCTCCGAAGGCTTTTTTTGAGCCTCCCGGAGGGCGAAAACAGCCTCCCCAGGCTCTGGAGGCCAGAAACATGTCTGTTTTCGGCCTTCCTGAACTTCCGGTAGGCCTGGTTTTTGCCCTCCCTGAAGCTCCGCGCACGCCCTGCGCTTACCTGCATTCAAAACAGGCCACAAAACAGGTGGGGCGGGGTGGGTAGGGCCAGCCAGGAGTGGGATTTGGGGGTTCTCTGAACTGCACAGAATCTTAGTTACAGGTTCTTCCGAACCCCTGCAAACCCCCAGCAGCCCATCCCTGGGTATAGGGTTTCCTGCTTGAGCAAGGTCCCTTCCAGATCTATTCTGATGGATGGATGGATGGATGGATGGATGGATGGATGGATGGACGGACGGACGGACGGACTGACTGACTGACTGACTGATTCAGGTTGCCTTCCACAGTCCTCTCGCAGGGTGGAACAGAAAGGCAAGTGAAGCATCCCTGTTGTGTGAGATGTGCACACATTTATAAGCATAAACCCCCAGTGTGCCATGTACATGACCATTTCAGAAGGATACAGTACAGGATCTTCCTAACAGGAAATCTTTCATTCTCCTTTTCTCTGTGCTCCTAGCAAATGCCAATTTAACTCAAAGAACCATTTGGCTGAGCTCAGAATAAACCAAGTTTTGTTGAACCAAGAATAGCTTTGAACAGCAGGTACTCCAGCAATACGCGTTGTGCAGAAACAGAAATGTTGCAGGTGTTTTTCCTCTTCTTTTTTTTTTCCCAGTGATATCCAGAACAGCCATAGTGGCACAGTGGTTAGAATGCAGTACTTCAGGCAAACTCACTGCTCACTCCAAGAGTTCGATCCTGACTGGCTCTAGGTGGACTCAGCCTTCCATCTTTTCCGAGGTGGGTAAAATGAGGACCCAGATTGTTGGGGGCAATAGGCTGACTCTGTAAACTGCTTAGAGAATGCTGTAAAGCACTGTGCAGTGGTATATACAGTAAGTCTAAGTGCTATTGTTATTTAAACTGATGGGACAATTTATATACAGACTTCACTGCATTCTGAAAAGTTGCTCATATCAGCAACCTCAGTCAGTCAGTCAATCAATCAATCAGAATAGAGCTGGAAGGGACTTTTGAGGTCTTCTAGTCCAACCCCCTGCTTCAAGCAGGAGACCCTCTTCTGATGACTATGTAATTAAAAAGTTATATGGATACTTGTTAGAGATAAAATTGGAAGAAGAATAAGTTAAAGAATCAATGATAGCATGGGGGGAAAATTTTGCTTATGGTATTGATTTAGAGAAATGACAAAAATTGTGGTCACATAATTATAAAATGACAATGTCTACAGCATATAAGGAGAATTTGTATAAGATGTTTTACAGGTGACATTTACCCCCAATGAGGATAGCCAGAATGTTCAAGAACAAATCGGAGAAGTGCTGGAAGTGTCATCAGACCCCAGGATCTTATTACCATATGTGGTGGACATGCGTAGAAGCAAGGAGATTTTGGACTAAAATACACACGTGGTTGGAAAAAATGATAAAGAGACATATTGACTTTAAACCAAAGATGTTTTTATTAGGGATCTTACCAGAGACATTTAATACAGAATTGCAATATCTAATTGTGAATATTTTAACAGCAGCTAGAATTGTATTTTCAAAAAATTGGAAAGGAGAGAAGATAATTACTGATGAAGAAATTATTAAAAAAAAAAATTGGACTGTGCTGAAATGAGTAGATTGACATTTGAAATAAGAGAACTGGAAGATAAACAATATTATTTGATATGGGAGCTATTTTATGAATGGATAGACAATAAAGAATGGAGATGAAATATTACATATGAAATGAAATTTGGATAAAATGTGTAAACACTTGCTTTTAGTTAGATGAAAGAACATTTGTCACAATTGAAATTTTGAAAATGTTGAGAGCATGAAATGACTGTAACTGATCGAAACACTATCTGTAAGTATATGGAAGGATGATGGGTTTTTTTATGTTGTTTTTGTTTAAAAATAAAAAAACTTTTTTAAAAAAGCAGGAGACCCTCTTCTTAAAAGCCTCCAGTGATGGAGATACCCACAACTTCGGAAGGCAAGCTGTTTCACGGGTTCATTGTCCTCACGGTCAAAAAGGTTTTTCCTTAATTCCAGGTTGCTTCTTTCCTTGACTGGTTTCCATCCAATGTTTCTTGTCTTGCTTTCTGGTGCTTTTGGGAAAATAAGTTGACCCCCCCCCCTCTTCTTTGTGGCAGCCTTTCATATACTGGAATATCGCTGTCATGTTATGCCTAGTAGTCCTTCTTTTTTCTAGACCTCCTTCTTGAAGGGAGAGACAAACAAAAAGGGCTTGCAAGATTGTGTAACGCATGGAGGGATGCGCAAAGGGTGTGGCAAAAAAAAAAAAAGTCAAGATGACAACCACAACAATGAAATCCGAGTGTGGCCTGTTTTAATGTGCCCCTGTCTCTGCAATGCCAGCCTCACCCTAACCATATGCCAACCTAGCAGTTCGAAAGCACGTAAAAAATAGGGACCACCTTTGGTGGGAAGGTAACAGCGTTCCATGCGCCTTTGGTGTTTAGTCATGCTGGCCACATGACCACGGAGACGTCTTTGGACAGCGCTGGCTTTGAAACGGAGATGAGCACCGCCCCCTAGAGTCGGGAACAACTAGCACATGTGTGCAAGGGGAACCTTTACATATATATATATATATATATATATATATATATATATATATATATATATATATATATATATATATATATCAATTTTCTTACTTCTTCGTAGGGGCTATGTGTGTTTTTCTTCTAGCCAGGTTTTCCCTACGTAGCCAAGGTTTTTCTGCAGCTCCAGCTCAGTAGAATCTCATCTACTCGGTTCTGGGCTTTTTGCTAGGTGTTAGAAAAGAAAAAAGCCCAGAACCGAGTAGATGAGATTCTACTGAGCTGGAGCTGCAGAAAAACCTTGGCTACGTAGGGAAAACCTGGCTAGAAGAAAAACATATATATATATATATATATATATATATATATATATATATATATATATAGGTCTTTGGTTATTCGGGTCTTCTCCCACGTAAAATTGGAAGTGTCTTGGCGACGTTTCGACGAAGTCTCATTCGTCATCTTCAGGCTGGTGTTCTCGGCTTCGTGCTTCCAGGAGCAATGTGAGATCGCAGCTGTCTCTTCCTTTTAACTGCTAGTGGAGGTGTGAGCTGATTGGGTGGGAACTTGGCTGTGTTCTGATTGGGTGGAGGTGTGTTCTGATTGGTTAGGGGCTTGGCTGTGCTCTGATTGGCTGGGGTTGTGTTCTGTTTGGGTGGGGGCTTGGTTGTGCTCAGCTTAGTCTGAGTTGCAGGGGGATTTGAGCTGGTGAGCTGCGTTGTTGTTGTTTGGCTTCGTGTTTGTGGCCGTGTGAGCTCTTCATGGTGGGTGTCAGTCTGCTTCATGTATGGATTGGAGGGGTTTAAAGTGGCTAATGATGCAGCTGCGGTCTGGCTTCTGGTCCTTGGTCGTGGCTCATTATCAGTGTGGGTTTGAGTCTGCTTTCTGCGTGGATGTGTGGTGGTGACATCAGGTGTGGCACTCGTGAGTGTGGGTCTGGTGTCATTCGTCGTGTTAGGGACTCGTTTGTCAATAAGGGCGGGTTTCCAAATGGCTGGTAGGCGGGAGGTATCGTCTCGTTTGTTCATGCTGTGTGGGCGTTTTTCTATCTCGATGGCTTCTCTGATTATTCTGTTGTTAAAGTGTTCAGTTTTGGCGATAGTTCTGGTCTTTTTAAAGTCAATATCATGTCCTGTGGCTTTAAGGTGTTGGACCAGGGAAGAAGTTGGTTCCTCTTTTCTGACTGAGTTCTTGTGTTCTTCTATGCGTGCACTTATTCGTCTGTTGGTTTGTCCGATGTATGTGGTGGGGCAGGCGGTGCATGGGATTTCATATACTCCTTGATTTTCTAACTCAATTTTGTCTTTGGGGTTCCTTAGGATGGTGGATATTTTTCGGTTTGTGCAGAATGCTGTCTTGATGTTATGTTTGTGGAGGATTTTGCTTATTCTGTCTGTGGTGCCTTTTATGTATGGGAGGAGGGCCTTGCCGTTTTCTTGTTCTCTGTCTTGGATTTTAGTGGGGGTTTCTTTTTGGATTAGGTTGGTGATCTTATTTCTTTGGAATCCATTGGATGTGAGTACGTTAGTGAGGGTGTGTAGTTCGGTTTTTAGGTGTTGTTCGTCAGCTAAGCGTTTTGTTCTGGAAATGAGTGTCTTGGCTACAGAGTTGATCTGGGCAGGGTGGTGGTGTGAGAGTGCGTGCAGATAGCGGTTTGTGTGTGTTTTCTTCTGGTATATAGTGTGTCCTAGGGAGCCATTGGATTTTCTGTAGACTAAGACATCCAGGAAGGGAAGTTGGTTGTTCACTTCTGTTTCCATGGTGAACTGTATTTTGGGGTGTAGGCTGTTGAGGTGTGTGAGGAAGTTGTCCAGTTTTTCTTTCCCATGTGGCCAGATTATGAAGGTGTCGTCCACATATCTGAGCCAGAGTTTGGGTTTGTGATCGGATTTTTCTAGAGCTTGGGTTTCAAAGTATTCCATATAGAGGTTGGCAATGACAGGTGAGAGGGGTGATCCCATGGGTGCTCCTTCTGTTTGTTTGTATTTCTGTCCATTATAGATGAAGTATGTGTTGGATAGGCAGTGGTTGGTCAGATCTAAGATGTGCTTGGGGGGGTTATATTTGTTTTGGATAACTGTCAAGGCTTCTTTGATTGGTACTTGGGTGAAGAGGGATATGACATCAAAGCTCACGAGTAGGTCACTGGGCTGTAAGTTTTGTTGCTTTATGATGTCTATGAACTGGAATGAGTTTTTTACGTATGAGGTGATGGATTCTGCATAGGGCTGTAGTTGTTTGGCGAGAAATTTGGCTAGGTTTTGTAGAGGTGAGCCTATGGAGCTGACTATGGGTCTAAGTGGGGTTCCTTCTTTGTGTATCTTGGGGAGACCATAACTTAGATTGGGACATATAACATATTGCTCCTGGAAGCACGAAGCCGAGAACACCAGCCTGAAGATGACGAATGAGACTTCGTCGAAACGTCGCCAAGACACTTCCAATTTTACGTGGGAGAAGACCCGAATAACCAAAGACCTACATACAAACACCCGCGAAAACCTGAGAAAACAAATATATATATATATATATATATATATATACATATACATATATATATATATATATATATATATATATATATATATATATATATATATATATTCTCCCACGTAAAATTGGAAGTGTCTTGGCGACGTTTCGACGAAGTCTCATTCGTCATCTTCAGGCTGGTGTTCTCAGCTTCGTGCTTCCAGGAGCACGAAGCCGAGAACACCAGCCTGAAGATGACGAATGAGAGTTCGTCGAAACGTCGCCAAGACACTTCCAATTTTACGTGGGAGAAGACCCGAATAACCAAAGACCTACATATATATATATATATATATATATATATATATATATATATATATATATATATATTATATTTCGCTGATAAAGAAATAATATTAAAGAAATAAAGAAATATCAGCGAAATATAAATTTGGTATAAAAATGGTTTGTCGTGAATGTGACTGCTTGAGGGCTCCTGGATTGGAGCTGAAAGGTGAAAGGGATGCAGTTTGCTCCTTCCCATATCCTGGGGTAGACCAGGTGTCTCGATAGAAAAACTCAGCCTTCCATCCTTTCTAAGGTAGGTAAAATGAGGACCCAGTTTGTGGGGGCAATAAGCTGACTTTGTATAAATATACAAAAGTATGAAGGCTATTGCTTAATGCACTGTAAGCCGCCCTGAGTCTCTGGAGAAGGGAGGCATATAAATCAAATTTAAAAAAAAAACACTTAATACACACACACACACACACACACACACACACACACACACACACATATTCCAAAGGAAGACTCCTGGTAAAAACCTATAAATTGTTATGTTCTGAGCCTATAAAAACCCCCTCGGCAAAGGTTTTATTCATTCTTTCACATCGATTCCTTTTGTTTCTCAAAAGTGGAAGGTAGCACAAAACAAACAGTCGTGGAACTATTGTTTTGATGAGCTCGCTTCACAATTTCTTGTTCATCAAATCCTCCATCTATCGCAATGATGTTGTACTATTCTGTGCCATTAAACAGAACTATAAGAAACAGCCTTTTTGGAACAAGAAAAAACTTTTCTCTTACGGAAAATATATCCTTCATTTAATTATTTTTTTCATCTTTCTGTTTTATTTTGATCTCTTTCCAACATATTATTCTGCTGGGATCAAGCCACCATCCAAAATTGGAAAGGCTGATAGTCTCCCTGGGATTTCTCTTTTAATATCTTCTCTCCATCTTTTTCCTTTTATGTGACTTAAGTTTTTTGCCTTTGTATTTGCCTTTGAAATTTGAAAGTCGGCACTAATAATCTAGAGAAATGCGGGTGTTTTCTGCATGAAATTAATTACAGACCTAGATTTCTATGAGACAGTCAAGCTGACTCCCACAGTAAAATAGAACAACTCAGAATTAAAACTTTAAGGAAAAGTTTCCGAGGATTGGACAAAGAGGTGGGATTCACTTATCTTCCCTACCGGTTTGCAAATGTGAGTGCTTGCGCAGTTCTCGCACATTATGTCCGGGCGGGTGGGCGGAGCCTCCCACAGTCGCCACTACCGGTTCGCCTGAACCGGACAGAACCAGCTGAATCCCACCTCTGGTCGGACATGACTGAATGGCTGACGACGGAGGTTTCTGCAAAATGTCCAATTCACAGTGATTTCTTAATGGAAAGTTAATTTGGGAGATGAAATGGTATAGAGTCTCCTGCTTGAACAGGGGGTTGGACTAGAGGACCTCCAAGGTTCCTTCCAGTTCTATTCTGATTCTGATTTCATTTAATTAATTGCAGGTCTATAGAGCCTGCATCCTGAGCACACTCTTGTACTGCAGTGAGTCTTGGACCCTCTACGCACGGCAGGAGAGAAAGTTGAACACCTTTCCTATGCGCTTTCTCCGACAAATTCTTGGAATCACCTGGCGAGACAAAGTTCCAAATAGCGCAGTCTTGGAACGTGCTGGAATTTCTAGCATATATACACTATTGAAACAGCGACGTCTACACTGGCTGGGGCATGTCGTGAGAATGGCTGATGGTCGGATTCCGAAAGATCTCCTGTATGGAGAATTAGTGCAGGGAAAGTGCCTCAGAGGGAAACCACAGCTGCGATATATAGATATCTGCAAGAGGAACCTAAAGGCCTTAGGAATGGACATTAACAACTGGGAAACCTTGACCTCCGATCGTTCAGCTTGGAGGCTAAAGACGCAGCATGGCCTTCTCCAATTCGAAGAGACACTTGTTCAGCAGGCTGAGGCAAAGAGGCAGTCCCGGAATCAGAGAAATCTGGGGGCTGGGCAGGGGACAGAATGTATCTGCCCTCACTGTGGAAAGGATTGCCACTCTCGAATTGGCCTTTTTAGTCACACTAGATGCTGTTTTAGGACCTCTTTCCAGAGCACGATACCCTAGTCTCTTGAGACTGAAGGATGCCAATGCCAAATTGCAGGAAACTATCCGGGTCAGTCATTGGGACCAGGGGTTTAGTCTTCTGAGCTTTCATGGTGGAGCCCATCTCCAGGAACTTCTCTTCCAATAGAATGTGTCGATTAATTGCATTTATTAAAGTGATGCCAGTTTTAAAAGGGGATTCATAGTAACTGAGTAGGTTCTTAGACTCTTCTGAGAAATGAATGAGATTTTTTTCCCTGACGTTTACTGGGACTAAGACTCATCTCTCTGTTGTGACCTCGGCTTCCTGAGTCATTAAAACACACGAATAGTCCCAAAAACCTCTTTTATTGCAACAGCTGTGAATTACATTCATTCACAGCTGAGTCCCAATTAGTTGCAAAAAGTCCTTCGGGAGAAGTCCTTTGGGATAATCACCAACCTTTATCTCCCTTGACACGCTGCCAAAGACCTACTTGGCAAAGCCATACGGAGTCCAGAATCAAACAGAGATGCCGACTGGGAACAGAATTAACAACGTTGCTTTCCTACAAAGGGCCCATGTGCCTTTGCTCCTCTTTTAAGCCTTATGGGAAGGGCCAATCATCTCCAGGCCTTACTCCTGAGTTGTCCCTTTTGTTTTAATTGTTCTTGCTTTCTGGCAGCTCTGCGCATGTGCACACTAGGAACAGGCTCCTCCTGTTTCTCTGCGTCTCTGGTGTCCGACTCTGGAGGCTCTGGAGTCCGCGCATAACTCCCAGATGGCCCTGGTCCCATCTCTGCCTCCGATGCAGAGCCCTCATCCAAGCCTTCCCCAGACTCCAGGATTGGCCCATGTTCCTCCCCAGACTCCTCACTGTCTGACTCCACTGCCAGCTCCGCAGGCTGCTGGCGGACCACAATACTCTCCATGGTCCTAGGTACAAGTAGACCTGCACCCTGGAGCCCTGTTGGTGCAGTGTTTAGAATGCAGTATTGCAGGCTAATTCTGACCACAGCCTAGAGTTCGATCCTTACGGGGTCAAGATTGAATCAGCCTTCTGTCCTTCTGAGGTCAGTAAAATGTGGACCCAGATTGTTGGGGGCAATATGCTGACAGTGTAAACCACCCAGAGAGTGCTGTAAAGCACTAAGGCGGGAATGTCAAACTTGTGGCCTGTGGGCTGGATGTGTCACATGCAGGCCACACCCACTCCATCTCCGTGAAGGGGAAAACCATCATGATACATCAGGTGATGGCAACGTGATGCCGCAAGTTTGACACCCATGCACTATGGGGTAGTTTGTAAGTCTAAGTGCTATTGCTATTTCTATCAAACCAGGTTCAGCTGAATCTGATCTACTAATGGTCAAAGTAAATTGGCAGTAGATAAGAGCCAATGGAATTCAAGGTGTCTGGAATTAGATCTCTTGTGGGTGCGAAGGGACTTGAGATTGATGACACATTTGACCCCTCCCTCAACCTGGTTATCACCTACAGTGCAGTATGGCAGGCAAACTCTACCAACAGCCTGGAGTTTGATCCTGATCAGCTCAAGGTTGATTCAGCCTTCCATCTTTCCGAGCAGTGGTGGGTTTCAAAAATTTTTACTACCGGTTCTGTGGGTGTGGCTTGCTGGGTGTGGCTTGGTGGGCATGGCAGGGGAAAGATACTGTAAAATCTCCATTCCCTCCCCAACCAGGGGAAGGTTACTGCAAAATCCCCATTTCTTCCTGATCAGCTGGTACTTGGGCGGCAGAGAATAGATGGGGGAGGGGCCAGTCAGAATTTTTACTATTGATTCTCCGAACTACTCAAAATTTCCACTACCAGTTCTCCAGAACTGGTCAGAACCTGCTGAAACCCACCTCTGTTTCTGAAGTAGGTAAAACGAGGACCAAGATTGTTGGGGGCAATATGATGACCTTGTATACCATCCAGAGAGTGTTGTAAATCACTATGGGGTAGTATATAAGTCTAAATGCTATTGCTACTGCTACAATTCCAGGTTCAGCATTATGTACAAAGGAGCTCTCATTCTTGCTACGGTAGAATCCAGCAATAACTCTGTCTGTGAAATGGGTAGATGACAATCAACTTGCACTTGTTAAAAACACAGAAATTGAGGCTATCATTGTAAGTTAGGAGTGGGCAGGATGTGCCAAGGTGCTCCAGGGAGGCTGCAGAAGAAATAAATCTGAAAACTCAGCCAAAGCACTTGAAGGACACCAAAGTTCTCATGGCAGAGGTGTTTCTACTCAGCAGGATCATTTATTTTCAGTACTCCTTTATTTATTTATTTTCTCCTGGCTCTACTCTTTTCTGGCTTTTGGGTGTTAGCCAGGGGTGGGCTTCAAAATTTTTAGCAAGGGGTTCTCTGCCCGGTTGCTGGGTGGGTGTGGCCTAGTCGGCCTCCTGCAACATGGTGAGGGAGGGGCATTTTTGCTCTCCCCAGACTCCAGAGGCTTTTCTTGAACCTCCAGGAGGCAAAAACAGCCTCCCCAGGCTCTGGAGGCCTTCCCGAACTTCCGGTAGGCCTATTTTTCTCCCTCCCCGAGCCTCCACGTGTACCCTGTACTTACCTGCATCCAAAACAGGCCGCGTGGGGACTCCTGGGGTGGGGTGGGCGGGGCAGGGCAGGACCAGCCAGGAGTGGGATTTGGGGGTTCTCCGAACTGCACAGAATCTTAGCTAGAGGTTCTCCCGAACCCCTGCAAACCCCCAGCAGCCCACCACTGGTGTTGGCTGTGAGGATCTGCTTTCCTACCTATCTGCACATATTTTTTATGGGAAAGTCACACCCACACATTTGTGGACAGGAAAACTCTTCTCATGGATAGATGGAAATCAATCACTAAGAGCATAACTCAGAGCATGAAGCCAAAGAACGGCTGATTGAAACATTAGTTTCCACACGCAGCAGTCAAAACAGATATCAAGATGTATGAAGATGGGTGTCTGTCTTGAAAAAGGACTTCAGTGTTGGTTTAAGGAGAACATCCCTCTCCAGGGGAGGAACATCTGTAATCTCCACCTCCCAAATTTACTACAATTCGCAGTTTTCCTGCCTCAGTGCAAACCTTAGTAGAATCAGGAATTGGAAATAGGAATATTTTTTATTGGCCAAGTGTGACTGGAGTTTGTCTCTGGTGCATAAGCTCTCAGTGTATGTGCAAATTCCAAAGAGGTAAGTCACAGATCATAAATCATAAGATACCAATAGGAGAAGATATTAGGAAAGATGAGAAGGTGAGAAAGAGGAGGAGAATAATAGCAATATAGTCCTACTTAGTACATGGGTAAATATCCTTAGGCATAAGACAGGGCTGTGGGGATTAGATGTTTAGCAGAGTGATGGCATGGGGGAAATTGTCTTTGTGTCTAGTTGTTTTGGCATGCAATGCTCTGTAGTGGCATTCTGAGGGGAGAAGAAAATTCCAGATGTTAGACAGTGAAGGCCTTTGCATGTTCCTTCTTCAGCCTTGTAGACCTTGTGAGACCCTAAGCCACTTCATCCCATAGGAAAGCATCTGTTTTGGGGGGATCCCTGCTTAGGACATCATCCAACTAAGCCAAGCCCAGTTTGGCAGATCACATGCTCTGCTGTTCCATTTGCTCTCTTTCTTTTGATTTTCTGACAACTTTTTGTTACGACCTTAACCATGAGCAATTTATTGCATTTTGAAGAACCTTCCACGCAAATATCAGCAAACTCAACAGGAAGACTGGCAGTAACCATAACCAGGCTAGAAGGCCAGGCATTACAGGAAGCACAATCCTGATGTTGCAGTGGTTACAGTGCAGCATTGCAGGTAAACTCTGCCCAGGGGTCTATGACAACCCACTGTCAGCACTCCAAACTATATTCGTTCCAGTGCTGACATAAGGAGGAGAAGAGGGGGCAGCTGGCAAGAGGACGCTTGACTTTTCACCTACTTATTTTCCCTGAAGATAATATCCCCTAGGAGATGGAATGGGAGGGGGGACATTCCTGGGAGCTGAAGTAGTAGATATGGGGAGAGTGATTTGGAAGATGGCCAATGAGACGCAGAGAATTGGGGAACGGAAAGGGAAGGTTTGGGGTCAGGAAGTCAGTGTTGGCTACGATATAATCGGGGACAGATTGTCATGCTTAATAAATGAAAGATTTCATCAAAGACTATTTGTTTGGAAATGCAATTTATTTTGAGACGACACTGAAACCTGACACCCACCTCAGCCAACTCATCACAGCCAACTCACCACGGCTAACACACTGCGGTCAAGTTGCTATGGCCAACTTGTTGTGACCATCTTGCCACAGGACAATTCACCATGGCCAACTCACCACAGGAAAACTCGCTGCGGACAAGAGTTTCACTAATATTGAAGAAATGGTGGAATGGAATCATTAAAGAAAGGATGCCACAGGAAGGACAAAATGAAATACGAATGACAGTAATTAAAATATTTTTTAAAAAAACTATTTTAAATAATTAAATTGAATTGTTGAATTGTCCTGCAGCGAATTGTTCTGTGGTGAGTTGTCCTGCGGCGAGTGGGCCATGGTGAGTTTTCTGTGGTGAATTAGCTGTGGCAAGTTGGTTGTGGCAAGTTATCCCATTCCACTGCCCACAGCCTGGAGTTCAATCCTGATGTGGCTTAAGGTTGACTCAGCCTTCCATCCTTCCAAAGTCAGTAAAATGAGGACCCAGGTTGTTGGGGGCAATATGATAACTCTGCAAACCACTTAGAGGGGGCTTTAAAAGCACTATGGAGCAGGAAGTCTAAGTGCTATTGCTATTACTATCCCATCCTGGGGTAGAACTGAGGGGAGCAAGAAACAAACGCAGGACACTATTGAAAAGCAAGGCATGGTGAAGAGGGACACAACTGGCACCCTATGAAATATTCATTGGGGTTCGCCTCTTGTGCAAATTGTACTGTCTTCCAAGAGGAAAGTTCTCTGTCTGCAGGTAGTTAATGTCAGTTTGAAGATCGTATTTCTCCAGTGACATTTAATTTCACTGGCTCTGAGCATATAAAGTTTGGAGAGTGGAGGAGCACAACTCAAGGCTGCTGAAATTTGTAATAAGAAGCTGCAGTTCCCATGCTAGCAGTTTGTGGGTGCTCCCAGTTGAAGAGAGATGCATCAACAGCAGTGGTGAAATTCAAATGCTTTTACTACTGGTTCTGTGGGCGTGGCTTGGTGGGCGTGGCTTGGTGGACATGGCAGGGGAAGGATACTGCAAAATCTCCATTTCCACCCAACTCCAGGGGGAAGGATATTGCAAAGTCTCCATTCCCACCTCACACCCCACAAAGAGCCTTGGTGGTGCAGCGGACTAAAGTGCTGTTAAGTAGCACTTAGCTGCCAGCTGCCTGCAATTACTGCAAGTTCAAATCTCACCAGGCTCAAGGTTGACTCAGCCTTCCATCCTTCCGAGGTAGGTAAAATGAGGACCCAGATTGTGGGGGCAATAAGCTGATTGTGTATAAAAAGAACACCGCTTGGGGGGAGGCGAAAACCCTACTAAGCAGGTATATACAAAAGTATGAAGGCTATTGCTTAACGCATTGTAAGCCGCCCTGAGTCTCCGGAGAAGGGCGGCCTATAAATCGAACCAATAAATAAATAAATAAATAAATAAATAAATAAATAAATAAATAAATAAATAAATACATACATACATACATACATACATACATACATACATACATACATACATTCATACTCTGGGGCCAACTAGAGGTGGTATTTGTCGATTCTCCGAACTACTCAAAATTTCTGCTATCGGTTCTCCAGAACTTGTCAGAACCTGCTGGATTTCACTCCTGATCAACAGACTGAGCTACGTCCAACTCCCACCTCAACAGCATGGCCAGCAAGGGACTCTGTTTAAGCCCAGCATCCGCCCATTTTAGAGGGTAGGCAAAGGGGCAATTCTACCCCACCCAGTGTCTCTGGTCTCTCTTGCTGGATCTTCATCTTCTTCTGGAAAAGTCAACAAGTTCTATCCTTCTGGAAAAAATGGAATAAGTTTCTCCACCCAGCCCAATTTCCGGGGATGATAAAGGTTTTCTTATCATGGAGTTGCAGATGACTAAACTGTGGGAAACCATCTTTGGGAGTAGGGAAGGCTGTGTAAGCCCAAGAGTTAAATCAGAGGAAGTCTGTTTCAGGCCCATGAAATGGCTACAAGAGGTATTGTACAGAAAACAGGAAGTACAATACAAGACCTGTCATTTCTGTTGCATGTCAAGGTGAAGTCTTAGTAAAAGTAAAATTTCAATCAGTCATTCCTTATATGGATTCAAATAAGTCTATTTCAAGAAGCTTTATCTAACCAACGACATCAAAATAGGCAATTCAATCTCCCTTGTGTCGACGTTCCAAGTAATACACCCATAGGAAACAGAACTCCGAGGCAGATATATTCCTAAAAGGACAGTTTTATTGGAGATGTCATATTGGCACAGCTGGTGAAAACCGACTCTGAAAGTTCCCACGGTTTCCACTTAGATCAAAAGCGAAAGTTTCCCATTCCCCAAACAATCAGTCACATTGTCCAATCGAAGTGCTGGATGGTTGCTTGGTTACTTCACTCCTCCTCTCTCCAGTTGGAGTGTCCTTGGTTCCCACAGGAAACTATTCTGTTTTGACTACAACACCCCAACTATCTATGCTCCCCCCTCCCCTCTGCTGCATTGTGGCAACTCTGAAGCCTCAAAGATGAGCCTCAGCCAGGTTCACCTCAGAGTTGACACTTTGCTTAGCTGCATAAACACAACGTTTTTTCCTTCCTAGCGTTTCCCTCAAGTACAGAATCTGCTTTTTTTCCACATCAACCAAGTGTTGATCCATTAGTTATGACAGGAATTGACTGATTGACTTGTCACCCGAGCCTGACCTCATGGGCTGAGAGAGAGGGACTGATCCAAGGTTACCCAGCCAGGTTTCATGGCGAAGGCAGAATTAGACCTAACCATCTCCTGGAGACTCAACTATTAGATCACACTGGTTCCCGTTCCCTTGAGAAGCCATAATATTTCGAAGTATGCAGGAAATCTGTGTTGATTCCAGCCTCTCAGTTCCCCTCAGCAACTCTGTGTGTGCATGTGTGGGTGTGTAATTATACCACAGTACAGGGGTGAAATCCAGCAGGTTCTGACAGGTTCTGGAGAACCGGTAGCGGAAATTTTGAGTAGTTCAAAGAACCGGCAAATACCACCTCTGGCTGGCCCCAGAGTGAGGTGGGAATAGAGATTTTGCAGTATCCTTCCCCTGCCACACCCAGCAAGCCATGGCCACCAAGCCACACCATGCCCACCAAGCCACGCCCAGAGAACCGGTAGTAAAAAAAATTGAATTCCACCACTGCCACAGTACTTTCCTTTCCTTCTTTGTAGACAACCTATGGAGCTTTCAAAAAAGCAACCCAGCACTCGGATAAAATGTGTGATTGTTACAAAAATGACAAGGCAACTCATCTTTTCTAGCAATTTACTCTCTTTCATCTGCTGAAATGGGTTACCTCTCCTGGCGTTTTCTGTTTACCCATATTGACTTGAGACCACAAATCCAAAGTAAACAACTGAGACTTGCTGACTGCCTTCAAGAAGCTTTCCACTTCTGTTAATGCAGAATAAGTAGATCAGGAGCAGAAAGCAGTTTTTTTTCTGAGTAGATAAGGAAGCTCCAGAAATGCCACCTTAAAAAGTCTGACTAAAATCAAGGAACTGCCAAGAGAATCACTACCCGTAATTATTCATTTTAAGGGTACCAAATTTATTTGGTAAACTTAATTATTGTTAGGACCCTCGATGGGTCAGCAGTTAAAGATGCTGAGCTTGTCAGCTGGAAAGCTGACAGTCTGGGTTTGAGACCCAGATGCCACATTCTGGGGTGAGCTCCTGTTCCTTGCTCCAGCTCCTGTTCACCTAGCAGTTTGAAAGCATGCAAATGTAAGTAGATTAATAGGTACCATTTTGGTGGGAAGGTAAAAGAGTTCCGGCACCTTTGGCATATAGCCATGCTGGCGACATGACCGTGGAAAATATCTTCAGACAACTCTGGCTCCCTCAGCCAAGAAATAGAGATGAGCACCACACCCTAAAGTCAGACACAACTGAACAGAAAAACCTTTATCTTTACTAAATTGTTGTTAGTTTTGACCAATGACCCTAATAGGAAAAAAGATGATTGTTGGTAAATACTTTTGCAGATTATGATAAGAAAGTGCTTTTGAGCAGCGCTGAAGGAATCCTCATCATATTTTCTGTTGCAGTTTATGAAATGGTGTCACAGGAGAGAGAGAAAGAAAGAAAGAGACACTTCTAGGACAAACAGTACTTAACACCAGGTAATTTTGGTCACATGAGTTGCTGTTTAGTGTTCGGCTGATGCTCTTTTGAACAATCTCCTTCTTTACAAACACTCTTAGAATAGATGACTAACATTAAAGTCCCAAGACAATAATAGAGAAAATTATGGGCTGCTAAAGCTTTTGAAGAAAATCATTGCCGTTTCTAGTAAATGCAATCCTCAATTCTATAATAGAAAACAAGACCAATACAAAACTGTTGGATTATTATTTTTTTAATAAAATGTGCATAGGAGAACTACTAGAAATGGAAGAGATGATGTCCTCAGTTGTAAGATGTTTTGATGGCTTCAAAAAAGTTCTAGAGTGAATCTTCGGGGCAACAGGTGTGTCCAAGGCCCATAGCAGCCCATCTCCCCATGGTTTGTACACAGCTGCCACAGAAGATCAGAGGGCTATCCTGATTTCTTCTTGAGGGCTTCATGGGACACTTTTCTGCAGCCCACTCACTATGGCCAACACACCATGGCCAACTCAACATGGTCAACTTGTTGCAGGATAACTCATCACAGCCCACTAGCCATGGGACGACTCACCATGGAACAATTCAACAATTCAGTTTAATAATTTTATATACTTAAAAAGTTATTTTAATTTTTGTCATTCACATTTCACTTTGTCCCGCCTTCCTTTCTTTAATGATTCTATTCTACCATTTCTTCGCTATTAGTGTAACTCTTCTCCCATGACGAGTTGTCCAATGGTGAGTTGGCTGCAGAGAGTTGGCCATGGAGAGTTGCCCTAGACCCGTGATGGCGAACCTATGGCATGCGTGCCACAGGTGGCACGTGGAGCCATATTGGTGGGCATGCGAGCTCAGCTCCAGTGCAGATGTGCGTGCCGGCCAGCTGATTTTCAGGCCTTCTGGGCCCATGAGAAGTAGGGAAACAGGCTGTTTCCTGCCTCCGGAGGGCCTAGGGATGGGTGGGGAAGGCCTGTTTTTTGCTCTCCCCAGGCTCCAGAGACTTTCTAGGAACCTGGGGAGGGTGAAAACAGCCTTCCCCACTCTACCCTCTGGAGGCCCTCCGGGGGCCAGAAACGGCCTGTTTTCCAACTTCCGGAAGATCCCTAAAATGCTGTGGGTATCTTGAGAGGAAGCTTTAAACTGGACTTTCTGGGGATTTTTTTCTTTGAAGACATTTCGCTTCTCATCCACAAAGCTTCTTCAGCTCTGAGCTGAAGAAGCTTCAGGGATGAAAAGTGAAACGTCCCCAAATAAAAAACCAGGAAGTCCAGTTGCCTCTTGAAAAAGCACCTTTGGGACAACCAGGACCTGGATGACTGGGAATCTCTATAGACATTTAGCTATACAATTTGGGATGAACATCCTTCGAATGGTGCGGGAGTAGGAATGGATTTCCAGAAAAAAATTGCAGACTACGGGAGCAATTTGTGCTTCAGTTCGAGGTGTAGAAAAGCACAGATTCATCCCCTCTGTTCAACAATGAAGGAACATGGGACAAAACAACATCCTGCAGAAAGCACCACAGCTCCCCTTTCTCATTTGAACTCCGTCAAAGTTTTTGTGTTTTTGTCTGTTACATATGTAAATAGCAAGTGAAGCCAGGGACGTAGGCTTCACTCAGGTCCGCTGTAAGCTGGACATTTGCATGCCCACTGCTGGTTGGTGGATTCAAACGGGGCCCGCCACTGATTGGTGGATTCAAACGGAGGGAAAAGTAAACCATTGTCAGTGGCTGAATCGGGCAGCTCCCTTTAAAAGGGAGTGCTGCTGGCTAAGCCTTGGCAGAAGTCACTTACTTAAATAAAGAGCTGAAGTTACTGTCTGTCCTCCTGCCTCTTCATTGCCTCCCTCGATCTAACATTGTCAGATGCAATTCAAAATGTATTTACTTATAAACATACTTAGTAGAGCTTGTATACCACTCCAGTAAGTTTCTAAGCAGCTTATAGTAAATACAACACAAAAATACCACTCTCATTCAAACCAGTAGCATATCCAAAACATTCAGTTACAGGAAGACCATTGATCGATGGTCTTCCTCTTATTCACTTCTCACCCTCTTCCATCCCTCACAGACATGGCAGGAAAACAAATGGCAAGGGGACAAGCTCCTTGGGTGTTTTTCCTCACCTCCATGCCATCTTCATGAGAAGGAACTCAAATGGTAGAATGGGAAAGCTGGCACGGTCTGAATGCAGGTAGAAATGAACAGATAATGCTTCATATGTTTAAATATGAGGATGTCTCTCTCCTTTTGATGCCCACTCAGCCTGAATCTACATAGACAAAAAAGGAAACTGTAGGTTCCTTTAAAAAGTCATCTAAATCAGTGGTCCCCAACCCCCGGTCCGCGGACCGGTGCCGGGCCGTGGAGTACCTGGCACCGGGCCGCGCAGCGGCCGGGGGACATGAACGCTGCAGCGCAAAGGCTCCTGGGCCGTGCGCAAAAGCTCCTGGGCCATGCGCAAAAGCTCCTGGGCCGTGCGCAAAGGCTCCAGGGAAGAGAGCCCCGCGCAGGTACGCACGTGTGGCCCAAAGCCCCCACCCCTGTGCACGCTCAGCGGGCCACGGTAAAATTATCAAAGGCTGATTGGTCCACGGCGATAAAAAGGTTGGGGACCACTGATCTAAATCCTTAGTAAAGGAAATTAGGAAATCTGTTAATTTCTCTTGGGCTGAACTGAAAACGATTAAGAGTGATCTAAGAAATGCAGTTTCTGCTGGTAATTTCTGTATGATCTGACTGTATCAATTAAGATCAAATTTATTCTTTCCATGCCATCTCAAACAAGTCATCTCTCTCTCTCTCTCTCTCTCTCTCTCTCTCTCTCTCTCTCTCTCTCTCTTTCTCTCTTTCACTTTCTTTCTTTTTTCTTGCTTTCTTGCTTTCTTGCTTTCACTTTCTTTTTTCTCTTCTTTCTTCTTTCTTTTTTCTTTCTTCCTTTCCTTCTCTTTCTTTCTTTTTCTTCTTTCTTTCACTTTCTTTTGTCTTCTTTCTTTTTCTTTCTCTTCTTTCTTTCTCTTTCTCCTTTCTTTCTCTTTCTTTTTTCTTTCTCTTCTTTCTTTCACTTTCTTTTTTCTTTCTCTTCTTTCTTTCTTTCTCTTCTTTCTTTTTTCTTTCTCTTCTTTCTTTCTCTTTCTTTCTTTTTCTTCTTTCTTTCACTTTCTTTCTTTCACTTTCTTTCTCTTTTCTTTCTCTTTCTCTTTCTCCTTTCTTTCTTTCTCTTTCTTTTTTCTTTCTCTTCTTTCTTTCACTTTCCTTTTTCTTTCTCTTCTTTCTTTCTTTCTCTTCTTTCTTTTTTCTTTCTCTTCTTTCTTTCTCTTTCTCTTTCTCCTTTCTTTCTCTTTCTTTTTTCTTTCTCTTCTTTCACTTTCTTTTTCTTTCTCTTCTTTCTTTCTCTTTCTTTTTCTTCTTTCTTTCACTTTCTTTCTCTTTTCTTTCTCTTTCTCTTTCTCCTTTCTTTCTTTCTCTTTCTTTTTTCTTTCTCTTCTTTCTTTCTCCTTCTCTTTCTCCTTTCTTTCTCTTTCTTTTTTCTTTCTCTTCTTTCTTTCTCTTTCTCTTTCTCCTTTCTTTCTCTTTCTTTTTTCTTTCTCTTCTTTCACTTTCTTTTTCTTTCTCTTCTTTCTTTCTCCTTCTCTTTCTTTTTTCTTTCTCTCCTTCCTTCCTTCCTTCCTTCCTTCCTTCCTTCCTTCCTTCCTTCCTTCCTTCCTTTCTTCCATTCCTTCCAGACAGATGTTTAGCCTAGATGATTCCTCTATCTGGAAATTGTATCACTTCCTTGGCTATTTTTCAGCACTTTGTTTATCTGCCCTTTCTTACCACTCAACAACTGGCATACTTGCACCTTTTGTGATTGGTACAGTTTCTTGCAAAATGGCATTGTTGCCATCTCTCTCGCTCAGTTAATTAGCCCCTTGGTTAGAGACTCAGATCCAGCAATCCTTATTAATTAAATCACCTGTGTAGTGTTAATCGGAAACAATTCTGCTAATGAGAGAAAAATGGCTACCGAGAGAACAAGGCTTCTTTTGACATCAAAAAATGTGCACCTGTTTTTCCAGGATTCAAAATGTGATTTTGAAAGGCTCTTTTCCCTGAAGGAATGTGTCTCTATAACAACACACAAACATACTGTCACATACTAGCCCTGTGGGAAGAAATAAAGAGAAGCTAATTTAAAATGTTTTCCAAAATGTTGCTTATCACCCTCAGATGACAGCATCGAAGGTATATCAAATCAGCAGAAAGTGTTAGCCTCAAAGTAAGTTCAATTTGCTATGCTTCTATATGGAAAGATGGCGATTGTGTTGGACTGGAGGGTAGTTCATTTCAGGGCTTGCCGTCCTTCTCACTGCGGCCTCCATCCGAAGGGTTCTGATATTGTGAGTGATTGGGCTGCTCCTGGTGGCTGCATTTGAAGGCCAGTCTGAAGTCAAGAGTTAGCAGAAAAGCATAGTAGTATAATTTATGCCATTCCCACCAGTTCAGACTGGTTTGGGCAAACCGGTAGCTCGACGATCTGCTGGGAGTGAACCGGTTCACTCCAGCAATCAGGTGGGCCCACCCACCCGTCCCTGCACTTTACTGACCTATATCTTCTCAGCTGATTCACGCAGCAGAGCAGATGGCTGAGCCTCAGCTGTGTTACTCCCCAGCAGTTACACCAAAGGTAAGTTTTCATAAAACTGCACAGACATGCACAGCACGTGTCAGGTGTGTGCGTGTGCAAAGCACACGATCACCGAACTGGTTGTTAAACCAGCAGGATCCCACCACTGCATTACACCACAGTGTAATAATTTAATGGGGTGTGATGGCCCAACAGTTAAAGATGTTGAGCTTCTCAGTTGAAAAGCTGACAGTTTGGGTTCGAGACCCGAGTGCTGCACGATAGGGTGAACTTCCATTGTTGCTCCAGCTCCTGCTAACCTAGCAGTTCAAAAGAATGAAAATGCAACTAGATCAATAGGTACCACTTTGATGGGAAGGTAACAGCATTCTGTGCCCCTCGGCATATAACCATGCTGGCCACATGACCACAGAAGTGTTTTGGGACAACACTGGCTCCCTCGACTAAAAAACGGAGATGAGCACCAACCCCTAGAGTCAGATATGATTGGAAGGGGACACCTTTCCCTTTATCATTTGTGATGTCCTTTTGGTAATTTCTGCACATCACTGAATCCTGTTTATGTTTTTATCCCTGGACCATTCTCTGTGGCACCAACTTTCCAGCTGGGCTTCTGTAGTCACTGCTTTTCCGGTCTTCCTGCAGCAGACAAAACTCTTATCAATATCATCCCAGCATCCAAATAACTCATATCATTAAATGTTGCCAAGGAGTGGCAGCATCTGGAGCTATCACATGGAGTACCAACCCCAACTACAAATCAAATAATCCAAATGTTTATCCCAACTACATTATCACTGACTTCCAAAAATGAACTGATAAGAACTTTGAAAAAAATAATCAAACACACACACACACAAACACAAAATCATCTCCAAAAATTCACCCAGTCATGGATCTATCCCCAGACCCCTCTCCGGATGCGAGTTCAGAGGAGGAGGAGGTCTGAGCAGAGGAAAGCAGAGAGCCAAGTATTGATCAGGATCTGGGCTAGGAAAATGTTAGCCTCAACTGGGTGATCAGATGAGGGACAGGCTGAAGCTGAGGGAGGTGAGACACAGCTTCAGCAAGTTGTCCAGGAGACTCCAGACAAGGATTGGAAGCACCCCTTAGCAATGAGGAGGAAGTAGACTACATCTCCTGATCCAATGACACATAGAGTAGAGAGGAGGCAGGCACAACGCTGGTCAGCTAGGCTACTCATGAGGAGGCAAACCCACCTCTCATAAGGGGGCTGCATTGATGTTGCCTATTTAATCCCACCCTGAGGAGTCAAATGTTGCTGGACCAATGTGCTCAGTTCTGTGCCTTGTGTGCTAATGCCTTGTATTCTGACCCATTTGATTCATTAACTGCTTTCCTGGACTTTGTGCGTGCCCGTTGGACTGGGTTACTCAGTGACTGTTGCCGTACTGAGCTTGGAATCTGGACCTATGCAATGGAGGTGCTTTCTGAGGACCTATTTTTTGTGGGGGGGCTGAATAAGTACTTGTAGACTCTTGCTGTATGTGTGTCTGTATCCATAGGAAGTGGGGCAGCACATACCCTGACTCACTATAGCAATCACTTTCATAGAATTCAGTAATTCTAAAATAAAATAAATAGAAGAACCAAGTCAGTTGTGGGACAGAGATATCTCTTGCACGACTATCCTTTTCCATTGCTTAGAGAACTTCTGGGTATTCTTGAATTTGTGCCAAATCCTAACTTCATGCGAATGTGATCCAAAAGCACACATTACATAAATGCATTTCTCTAGGCTTGTGGTTGTTGTTAGTTGCGAAGTCGTGTCCGACCCCATGGACAACTTTCCTCCAGGCCTTCCTGTCCTCTACCATCCCCTGGAGATAATTTTAAGTTCACACCGACTGCTTCAGTGACTCCATCCAGCCACTTCATTCTCTGCCATTCCCTTCTTCTTTTGCCCTCAATCGTTCCCAGCATTAGGCTCTTCTCCAGTGAGTCCTTCCTTCTCATTAGGTGGCCAAAGTATTTGAGTTTCATCTTCAGGATCTGGCCTTCTAAAGAGCAGTCAGGGTTGATCTCTGGTTTCTGTTATCTTTCTTTATCTTTTATTAGATTTATATACCGCCCTTCTCCTTTCGGACTCATGGCGGTGAACAGCCAAAATAAAAACATTTGTACACAAAAGTTAAAATAATTTTTAAAAATAATTAAATGAAATTTGGCCCATAATTTAAAACATTTCAATTAAAAATCAGTATCAAACGTTAAAACCAACATGGAATCAGGCCAGCCCGGCTAACTGAAAAAAGTAAGTTTTTAGGGCCCAACAAAAAGTCCGGAGGTCTGGGATCACTCGTATCTCTGGGGGTAGATCGTTCCAGAGGATAGGTGCCACCACAGAGAAGGCTTTCCCCCTGGGGGTCGCCAGCCGACATTGTCTGGCTGACGGCACCCTGAGGAGGCCCTCTCTGTGGGAGCGAACCGGCCGGTGGGAGGCAATTGGTGGCAGAAGGCGGTCCCGTAAGTACCCCGGCCCTAAGCCATGGAGCACTTTAAAGGTGGTCACCAACACCTTGAAGCACACCCGGAAGTCCACGGGAAGCCAATGCAGCTCGCGCAGGAGAGGTGTCACATGGGAGTGCCCCGTCACTCCCATAATCCCCCGCACGGCCGCATTTTGCATCAGTTGGAGCCTCCGGGTGCACCCCAAAGGAAGCCCCATGTAGAGAGCATTACAATAGTCCAGACGAGAGGTTTGATTGCCTTGCAATCCAAGGGACTCGCAGGAGTCTTCTCCAGCACCATAGTTTAAAGGCCTCAATTCTTTGACGCTCAACCTTCCTTATGGTCCAACTTTCACAACCATAAACTGCAACTGAGAAAACCGTAGCCTTGACTATAGGCACTTTTGTTGGCAGGGTGATCTCTCAAGGCTTAGGGAGTGAGAATTTTACACGCACGATGAGCAAAAGGAACAAACGGCAGACTTCTAAAATGTTCCATTGCAATTTTGAAAAGCAAAAGAAATAATTAAAAAAAAATCTGGGAAAAATAAGCTTACTTGACTTCAAGCAGTCCACAAGGAATTATGGTAAGGGACAAGTATCATTTAATAAAAAGGAAGACAAACACATTTATGAGATGACTGGGAAGGAAAATGTTCTCTCTGGAGAGCAATCTTGATAAACACATAAGTAGCAGAGTCAAATAAAGGCCCCTCTGGGTCCATCTCAGCCATTTACTGGGCAAGAACAGGCCTTGCCAAGATCTACTGGAGGAATACAATACTCCTGCTGCGCTTTAGTGCCATTTTTTTTTTAAAAAAAAATTGCAAATCACTAGAATTACAGCTGCTTATGATTTTGTTTTAAAATATCCATGGAAACAAGCTATTTCTAAATGAATCAACACCAGTGCTCCTTGTCCAAAGTATGTGATATGGAAAATAATCTTTGCACGCACAAAACGGGAGATGCCAGGAGATGTTATCACTTTGAGTGAAATGGCCTGAAAGAGCATGGGGGGGAGGGGGGGTTGTGTCAGGGCCAGGTAGAGCCAGCATGAATTTTGCCTTTCACGGCTCACCTGAAATGTCCTTCAACTTGATTGTTTGACAGATGTCCCCATGCAAACACGAAAAGGACACCTACTTTACTGTACTGATTACTTGCTTGCTTGCTTGCTTGCTTCCTTTCTTCTTCCCTCCCTCCCTCCCTTCTTTCCTCCTCTTCTCCTTCTCCTTCCTTCCTCCCTCCCTCCCTCCCTTCTTTCCTCCTCCTCTCCCTCTCCTTCTTCCCTCCCTCCCTCTCCTTCCTTCCATCCTCCCTTCTTTCCTGCTCTCCCTCCTTCCCTTCCTCCTTCCCTCTCTCCTCCCTCCTTCCTTCCTTCCCTCCTTCTCCTTCCCTCCCTCCTTCCTTCCTTCCTCCCTCCCTCCCTTCTTTCCTCCTCCTCTCCTCTTTCCTTCCATCCATTATCCATTCATCCATCCTCCCTTCTTTCCTCCTCCCTCTCCTTCCTTCTTCCTTCCTCCATCTCTTCCTTCCTCCATCCCTCCTTCCTTCCCTCTCTTTTCTTCCCTGTCTCTCCTTCCTTCCTTCCATCCTCCCTTCTTTCTTCCTTTCCCTCCCACCCTTCCTCCTTCCCTCTCCCCTCCCTCCTTCCTCCCTCCCTCCCTCCCTCCCTCCCTCCCTTCCTTCCTTCCTTCCTTCCTTCCTTCCTTCCTAGTAATACAAGGATTTCTTCTCCTTCTTCTTCGTCGTCATCATCATCATCATCATCTTCCCAAAAAACTTTCAGAGCAATGCATTCTGCATTGGCTTTTAGTTGGGGCCATTGGTTTAAATAAGCCAAGGTAAGAAATTATGCCATCCCATTCATTAGCATCTTGGAATGCAGCGTGATATTTTAATTTCCAACCCTGATAATTAACACAGCAAGTGAAGTGGTGGGAAATTACCGCACTCGCTTTGGTCTCAAGTGCTGGCTCATTAATGTTTCTCATAACTCAGCGACATGATTTATATTTCTAGGTTTGATTTCTCCACTCCGGAGATTATTCCACCATTACTACCCTCAGGTGAACCTCGATTTCTGAAATGCTTGACTGTCAAGTTGAGAGGTCAAGTGCCAAGGTCCATGTGCACACCCAGCCTGGGGAAGGAAGAGATTTCTGCAGACTAGAAATGCCCATTTTTCCATCAACGAACAGCCTCTCTTTTTGCAATTGCTCTCCAACAGCAGTTCAAGTTGGAAACCTTCCATGCTATGATAATTATCTCTGTTATTACTGGAATGTCTGAAGGTGACTTTCTGATTCAACTGAGCTTCTAAATATAAAAACAAAGAGCAGGAAGGAAAAAGAAGAAGAAGAGCTGCCAATATCAAGATGGATTTAGGCCCCTAACGTTAATTATTTGGAACTGAAATGATGTTTCCTGAATTACTATTTCAAATTTGGGGGGGGGGAGCACGAAAGGCTAGTGCTACAATTTTATTTCCTAGATGTATTATGGAAAACGTACAAATGTTTTTGCTTCATATTTTGTAGGCTGTGCCAGCTCTGACTAAAGATCGAAGTTATTAACTACAAAACCCCACATTTGATTAAACAGTTTCATTTTTTTCTAAGAAAACATAAACATCTCCCACTTTTCTGTGTCTGCTTCCAAAGTATCACCAGAACCATTTTCATTACATTTCAGTTATATTCAGTCTCAATCTATTCCACTAATCTCCAATCCTTTTCTAAGCTTCTCTATAGTATCATTTATCCCGAGAGTGAATTCTGCAGCTAATAGAACTGGGAAGAATCTGTATGGATTACTTATGAAAGAATGCTTGGGGAATTTAAAAAAGTTTACGTCTTACTCAAGAGAAATCTTCAACTTTATATATTTCCATAAGCAGAAACCCTAGCTATTAGACACAATGACAAACACTATTATGACATATCATTGATCTGACTTTATATAAAGTTCTATCAATTTAAGCGTGCATAAGTGGTGTTGCCATAACAACAATGAAACAGAAATATATATTGTTAAATATAACACTACTTAATTTGCTAAAAATAAGAAAGAGGGGGCACTTGAGCAGCTTGGTGGCCTAGAGGTGGAGCTCTCGCCTCACAATCAGGAAGCTGTGAGTTCAATCCTAGGTAGCGGCAGATATTTCTCTCTTTGCTCCCAAAGAGAAAATAACTGCTGTGAACTCTGCGTAGGTGTCATGAAGGGCATCCAGCCAGTAAACGCTCAGTTTCATTCAATCACCAAGACTCCGCCCTGATGCAAGGGTTTACAGGGTCATTAAAGGTGGGGGGAAAGGAAAGAGGGGCACTTATAAGAAAAGCTAAGATGTCTGGGGCTTCCCAGATACTCTACACTCTCCCAAAATAATACAGATGGACTCTTGTCCCAAATCCGTCGACTTTGGTCAAAGGCTAACATTTTCTCTGCTTGCAGAGGAAAGCTGATTGAGTTTTCCACCATGATTTGACATTCCCTCTTTCAGTAGTTCTCTCCAACTCAAGGCTTCATTATAAAAGAAGGGAAATGAAGGCCTTTGTTTGATTGTTTAGTTCCTGGGGTTACCCATTTGGCTAGGCAGCAGTTTCTTGAACTATATTTTGCAGAATGAGTGCCAATTGGTTGGTCACCACACCGTGTGATGGTGGTCTTTGCTTCCACAATTGGAAGCAAAGAATGGAATGGAATGGAATGGAATGGAATGGAATAGAATAGAATAGAATAGAATAGAATAGAATAGAATAGAATAGAATAGAATAGAATAGAATAGAATAGAATTCTTTATTGGCCAAGTGTGATTGGACACACAAGGAATTTGTCTTGGTGCATATGCTCTCGATATACATAAAAGAAAAGATACATTCATCAAGAATCATAAGGTACAACACTTAATGATAGTCATAGGGAAACAGTCAATATAAATCTTAAGGATAGCAGCAACAAGGTTACAGTCATACAGTCATAAGTGGGAGGAGATGGGTGGTGGGAACGATGAGAAGATTAATAGTAATGCAGACTTAGTAACTAGTTTGACAGTGTTGAGGGAATTATTTGTTTAGCAGAGTGATGGCGTTTGGGGAAAAAACTGTTCTTGTGTCTAGTTGTTCAGGTGTGCATCATTTTGAGGGTAGGAGTTGAAACAGTTTATGTCCAGGATACGAGGGGTATGTAAATATTTTCACAGCCCTCTTTTTGACTCGTGCAGTATACAGGTCTTCAATGGAAAGCAGGTTGGTAGTAATTGTTTTTTCTGCAGTTCTGATTATCCTCTGAAGTCTGTGTCTGTCTTGTTGGGTTGCAGAACCAAACCAGACAGCTATGGAGGTGCAGATGACAGACTCAATAATTCCTCTGTAGAACTGGATCAGCAGCTCCTTGGGCAGTCTGAGCTTTCTGAGTTGGCACAGAAAGAGCATTCTTTGTTGTGCTTTTTTGATGACGTTTTTGATGTTGGGTGTCCATTTTAGGTGGCAAAGTAAAGCAAAGTGTGAATCAAAGGGTGCGAGTCGGACCAAGCCGCCATCAATGCCTTTTGATGCTACTGAGATTTAGCTGCAACTCTGCTTTTCAAAGGCGATAAATACAATGCTGCAGGTATTAAATGTTATCTAATTCTGGGTTTTATTTAATTGACCAAACTAAGTGGCAATTTTAATTAGCAATTTTGTGGTGTTTGTGTGTCTATGTTTTTCTTGACTGTACACCGCCTTGAGTCCTACGGGAGAAAGGCGGTATAGAATATAATAAATAAATAAATAAATAAATAAATAAATAAATAAATAAATAAATAAATAAATAAATAATTTTTTTTAAAAAAAAGGGAAAAAAGAAATCCTAATGCAAATAAAAACGCATTTTCTTGCAATTTAAAAATATATTAATTATTATCCATCCTTATTCCTGTTTCCCATATGATTGTATACTGTTTTGATATTTGGGGGATGAAAGTATTAGAAATGAAGAATAACAGAGGTAGATGGGACCTTGGAGGTCTTTCTAGTCCAATCAGGCAGAAGACCATATATCATTTGAGACAAATGGTTGTCCAATCTCTTCCTAAAAGCCTCCAGTGATGGAGCACCCACAACTTCTGAAGGCCAGCCGTTCCACTGATTACTTGTTTTTGAGGTGCTTTTTCACGAGGCAACTGGACTTTCTGGTTTTTCTTTGAAGACATTTCGCTTCTCATCCAAGAAGCATCCAAGAAGCTTCAGTTGCTTCATGAAAAAGCACCTTTGGGACAACCATGACTTGGATGACTGATAATCTCCATAGACATTTACTTGTTTGACTGTCAGGAAATTTATCCTTAGTTCTAGGTTGCTTCTCCCCAACCTAGATAAGTTTCCATCCATTGATAAGTTTCCATCCGTTGTTTCTTGTCTTGCCTTCAGGTGATTTGGAGAATAGATCGAGCCCCTCTTCTCCATGGCAGCCCCTTAGAGACCAGTCAGGAATTATGATCCCTGCACTTTCTTTCTCAGGCCTAAGTAATCCAAGAGTTAACATCTGAGTGTATGTAGTCTGTTAATTGGCTGGAATACTTTTTTCTTTCACACGAAGAAATCAGTGTCATGAATTCTGTCTATTGACTTCTGTGACTTTTGCCTTGTTCATCTGAATAATTTGGAGTTATTTCTTGGCTGTAAACACTGTTTGCATTGATTTAAAAAACAGCCAAGGATATATTTACAGGTTGATGGCAATTCATTTTAAACACCATATCTATCACCAATCAATACATTTAAATTCAAGTCACCATGACACATCGTTTTAAAAAGAAAAGAAAAAAAGAAGTATATAAATTCAGCTACTGAACTATTGATATGTTATGTTTCTTTTTTTAGAATGAAAGCACTTTCTTCCAAGGAATGATTTGCCAAAGTAACAATTTCTGCAACTTAGGGTTTTGTTCACATATTGTATTAACACTAACAGGGTTTGCTGAATTTTTAATTCTGTCCTATGTAAATTCACTCATTGTAATGTGTGAAATCAATCTATTGTGGACTATTCAACAGCTTTCCCAATTATTGTTAAAAAAAACTCTTTGAACTGAGACCCTTTCCAACTCTAGAAACGATCCACAGTTCAGTCGATCCTAGTTGTAAGGCAATATCCAACAAGAGATCTCTTGTGATCCCTGGAAGCAGTGAGCCTGACTCTTGATTGATCTGTATTCAATGGGTAGCAGAGAGGGAAAATTGTTAGTCCTGTGAAGTGAAATACAACTACTGTTACTTAATTTTAATACCATTTCAATGGAATGTAATGAAATCCAGCCAATGTCTAGGTCCGTGATGGTGAATTATGGCATGCGTGCACGAAATGGCACGTGGACACATGTCACCTGGCACATGCGGCATCGCCCATTCCTCTTCAGGGTTTCTGGTGCGCATGCACATGTGATGATCAGCTGCCCTTTTTGCATGCGGCCGTGCTGGAAACTAGAAGTGCTGGTCTTCCGTTTTTCTGCGTGAGCATTCATGCCTGCCAGCTGATCATCACGTGTGCAGAAACCCGGAAGAGTAGCTGGCTGAAACCGGAAGTTCAGTAGCTGAAACCGGAAGTTCATTTTCAGGTGCACGCATGAGCCCTGGGCAGCTTCTCTACTAGGTTGCGGATCAGATGTGCTCACACTCAGTGCCGAACAGGTTCACCATCACCGGTCTAGGTTCTTCCCAGTTTTCTGTCCCCTTTTCAGAATTTTAGCCCTTGATGTATCATCAAAGCCACTTGGGATCACCAATGAGAAAAAAATATGATGTTTCTCTATCCTCAAAGTGCAGGTCACAGAATAAGAGACTTCCTCAAGTTCTTTTCTGGTGGTCTCAGTGGTCTTTGCTTGGACCTGTCTCTCCTCTCAGATCATTCAACATCCTGATGTACATGACCCTGGCTTTCATCATGGGGCTTCATTTGGGAAAAACTAGATGCTGGGCAGGGGTGGGTTCTACTTACTTTTACTACCGGTTCGTAACGGGGCCGTGTGCATGCGCTACTGCACATACGCAGATGCTTCCTGATGATGTCAGGGTTGGTGGGTGGAGCTTCTCACCAGTTTTACTACCGGTTCTTGTGAACCGGTCCAAATCAGGGGCAACCAACTACTGATGCTGGGTTTGTTGATGGAAAGATTGGCAGTTCGAGATCCAAGTACCGTGTGACGGGGTGAGCTCCCATTCCTGTCCTAGCTCCAGCCAAGCCAGCAGTTCGAAAGCATGCAAATGCAAGTAGATAAATAGGTACCACTTTTGGTGGAAAGGTAAGAGTGTTCTGTGCGCCTCAGGATACAGTCATGCTGGCTACATGACCATGGAAGCATCTTCAGACCACTCTGGCTCCCTTAGCTAGAAAACAGAGGTGAGCACCTCCCCATAGAATAGAATAGAATAGAATAGAATAGAATAGAATAGAGTAGAGTAGAGTAGAGTAGAGTAGAGTAGAGTAGAGTAGAGTAGAATAGAATAGAATAGAATAGAATAGAATAGAATAGAATAGAATAGAATAGAATAGAATAGAATAGAATAGAATAGAATAGAATTCTTTATTGGCCAAGTGTAATTGGACACACAAGGTATTTGTCTTGGTGCATATACTCTCGATGTACATAAAAGAAAAGATATATTCATCAAGAATCATAAGGTACAACACTTAATGATAGTTATATGGAACAAATAAGCAATCAAATCATATTAGGAAACAGTCAATCTAAATTGTAAGGATACCAGCAACAAGGTTACAGTCATACAGTCATAAGTGGGAGGAGATGGGTGGTGGGAACGATGAGAAGATTATTAGTAATGCAGACTTAAATAACTAGTTTGGCAGTGTTGAAGGAATTACTTGTTTAGCAGAGTGATGGCGTTCGGGAAAAAACTGTTCTTGCGTCTAGTTGTTCTGATGTGCAGTGCTCTATAGCATCATTTAGAGGTGTTGAAACAGTTTATGTCCAGAATGCGAGGGGTCTGTAAATATTTTCACAGCCCTCTTTTTGACTCGTGCAGTATACAGGTCCTCAATGGAAAGCAGGTTTGGTTGTAATTGTTTTTTCTGCAATTCTAATTATCCTCTGAAGTCTGTGTCTGTCTTGCTGGGTTGCAGAACCAAACCAGACAGGTATAGAGGTGCAGAATCGGACATGGCTGAGCAGGGGAAACCTTTACCTTGTAATCTTTTTCTGACATTGTTTTAAATCTTCTGCCAAACATAATCAGGGTCTTCCTTCGCACAGTTCCCATATTCTTCATGTGACAGAGATGGGACGATCAAACAATAATTAACAAATTATTGTTAATTTGTTAACAATATTTGGTGATTGGCAGAGCAAGCTTGAGTGGCTCCTTTCTTCATTATATAAATTTGTTCTAATGTTAGCAAAAATCATTCCTACCACCGCTGGTTGAAACCCAGAAATTGTTTCTTACAGTTAATTAATTGGCTTCCTTTTCCCAGAGTTTCCCAATTATTAGTTTTTAAACCTTTTTTGAGTTCAGGCTTTCCCCCTGTTTAGAAACTCAGTGACCCTGTGTCAATAATTTCCATATATAACTTTCCAAAAATGATCAACTCTATCTTCTTTTGTCCCAGGTGAAAAACGTCTACATTTGACCTGTGTTTGAGGTGGACTGGATTTTGACCCAGTCCTTAATTTTTTGTGTCACAAATAAATCATCTAGACCCTCACATCAAGAACAGATGCGTTGAAATTTAAACAAAGGGACACATTTGCTTTGCACCTTAAATAGTAAGATCAAATTTTCAAAGAGAAAACCTTACTGTATAAAAATTGCATTTAAACACTGCCACCTTGTGGCTGAAAAGAACTATCTTCCATTGAAAAGCCAACATTCTATATTTTGCATTTGCAACTGAAGCATTGAGATACTCCAGAACATGCAGATTTGAAATCTTATTAATGTATATTATGGTTCCAATCTCTAAGAGGCTGCCATGAAGAAGAGGGGGAAAATTTTTTCCTCCGTATTTTCTGCTCCAGTGTTTCTTCCAGAAAAGATGTCCCTTCTGTCCCCTTCAAAGGTTGCACCTTTGCTCCAAAGTTCATATCCCTTATGCAAATGCCACCCCATCTGAGCCAAGAGCATCAGTGAAGGGGAGACGGATCCCCTCCCCTGAACTTCTGGCCCCAAGACAAAGATAATTCAGGCGTCTAGAGCAGGGTTCTGCAACCTTAAACACTCAAAGAGCCATTTAGACCTGTTTCCCACAGAAAAGAAAACACCGGGAGCCACAAAACCCTTCCCCATGCCTGAGTATTTCTTGAGCGGCCACAAAACTAGCATATGTAGTTGAACTAAATGTTCTGCTTTCTTCTGAAACTTTTCTTTTCTTGGATTTATCCACAGTTGGCCTACCAGGGGTTGAAAAGCTTAATAAATTGTGTGCCGTTAGGGTGTCACACATTGGCGGTTGTGACGCATATTTTGAATGACAGGGAGCCACAGCCGAGGGGTGAAAGTGCCACATGCGGCTCCAGAGCCACATGTTGCTGACCTCTAGACCATGGCAAGAGGGAGGGAGACAATTTGTAGTCACTGAAGCAAAATGAGAACAGAAGCCCTGAGACAGATTCCACCTGAAATGACTCCGTTGGGCTCCATATTGGCACCAAAGCTCCTGAAACTCATTTCCTGCACAAACCCCCATGTAGTCATTGCACACTGGAGACAATTTGTGTTCACATCCTTTGGGGCATCAGAGGACTCAACCACAAAGCTCAGGCAGGGAAGAAGCAACCAACCGTTCCTCATTTCGGTCTTCGAACTTCCCAGATATGCAACAATGCCGAATGTTAGAAAATGAAAACCAAAAAAAGGGAGAGAAGACAATGAAGAGCAAGAGGGGGGGAAAAAAGGAGAAGGGGAGGAGGACAAGTTTCCCAGGACTTAAAATATTTTACTGTGTGCCAACCCAGATAAAAAAGCTTTATCAAGGACACTACAAAACAAAATCCAACAGGATAAACCTGTCACATTTTTGTAGCAAGTATGATTAAGCAAGCAAGAAAAAAAAACCCACTTGTGTTGTTTATTTTACAGGAGCTAACAGAAACACATTCCAAAACAGATGCTAGCTTGCAGCATTTTTTAATTCGCTGAAAATGATAAACCAAAGACTGATGACCAGGAGCCGATACAAACATGTTTGGACAAATGAGAAATATTTACTTAAAAAGACTTGAAAAATTAGTCAATGGTTTGCTTTTCTCAGTCATGTCGTACTTTTATGCCCTTTGAATATTTTCACCATTTAGATGACTGATCTCTCATAAACATCTAAATATTTTTTTCACCGTTTACTCATCAAAATAGGGGCAGTGTGGTGGCTCAGTGGTTAAGAATACTTTTTCTAGCCGGCAGCCCCCTTTCGAGACCCGGGTTCCGTGAGATAGGGTGAGTTCCCGTCCTCGCCCTAGCTCCTGCCGACCTAACAGTTCAAAAGCATGTAAATGCGAATAGATAAATAGGTACCACTTCAGTGGGAAAGCAACAGCACTCTGTGATGTCATGATGGCCACATGATCAGAGAAATGTCTTTGGACAGTGCTGGTCCAATGGTCTTGAAATGGAGATGAGCACTGCTCTCTATAGTCAGCCACAACTACAGCAGTGGTAGGTTTCTACCGGTTCACCCCAGTTCCGGCGAACCAGTAGTGGTGGCGGCGGGAGACTCCGCCCATCCGCCCGGATGTCATCACGGATGCTCTGTGCACGCTCACAGCTCCGACCCGGTAGTGAAGGTAAGTGGAACCCACTACTGAACTACAGGAGTAAAATCCGCAGGGACTCCTTTACCTTACTTATCAAAAATGGAAACAGGAAAGATGTCCTGGCATATTGTTTTTCCATGTCAGCTGGAAGTCATGTGAGCCGAGTGAAATCATTAACCAGCTTTTGAAGGAGAAATTTGCTACATTTGATTGCAATGACAGTGAAATCGCTTTGTCAGTGAAAAATACCTTTTGGTTCATAAAGAGGAAAGAACTTAATGCATCTGGCCAACCCATCACTGCTGCATAGATGGAATTTGTAGGTGTTGTGACTCCGACCCCCGAGCCCGTCTTATCGGAGGGAGAAGGCTCTGAAAGTGAAGGAGAGGAGTTGGCCAGGCCTCCCTCTCCAGGACCTTCCTCTCTGGCAATGCCTCAGGTGTCTCCCGAAGGAGAAGAGATTGGCCAGGAGCCAGGTATCGCCGAGCAGTCGCAGTCGGACAATGACAGAGATAAGTCTTGGCTGGATCCATGCCAGTGTCAGAGAGACAAGCGTACGCAGCAGAAAAGGAGGCGTGCCAGAGATTAAGCTGAGTCACTGGACCACACCCCACAGGAGATAAAATGGGAGCGTTTTTGCCCTCCCCAGCTCCCAGGAGCACTCTGCAGGCCTCCCAAACCCTCTGCAGGCCCTGTTTTTGGCCTCCCAACCCCCCCATGTGTCATGTTTTTGCCGTGCCCAGCCCCCAGGAGTTACTCTGCAGGCCTCCCAAACCCTCTGTGCACTGTTTTTGGCCTTCCAAAACCTCCACGGGTCCACACAAATGGGATGCATAGAGAGTTTGGGAGGCCTGCAGAGTGTTCCTGGGTGCCGGGGAGGGCAAAAAGTTTTTTTTCTTGCTTACCTCTTCGAAATCTTGCGCGTCTTATAGGCCGGTGCGTCTTATAGTCCGAAAAATACAGTAATCTTTGAATTTTCTCAAGATGTAACAATATACCCTTCTTCTTTGCCTTTGGTGGGCAAAAATACTTCTCCACAGTTGCCCCAAAATCATTTTGGTTGGAAAGCTCACATGCTCTTAGTTAAGCACAAGGTGATCTTCAAGTTTTACAAACCTAGTGAAAAGAGGCCCATTTGGAAACTTCAGCGTCATAACCTATGACGTTTCTAGTTATTTTTATACAATAAAGCCACACATCTGAAGGTTTATCAGTATAAACGACAGCGGATTGCTCATTATCTGGTCATGGTGGCCATAACAGATGTGTTTGCTTAAGGGGGGGGGGGGGCTCTTCAAAACAAGGCTTGACTATTTGTTATATCAGAGAGAAGCTGCACTCACACAATTCACTAAGCCAAAACATGGCTTGTTCTTGTCTTTTTGATACATGAACCAAATTGGTCTTATTTTTAGATGTGAACCAGGCCTCTCTTTGCAGCCTAGTTCATCTTCAGCCAACTAATAAAGGGCATTTCATTTCTCAGTATTTGGCTTTTATTTTGAATGTTCTAGACCAGGTTTGTCAAATTGATTTCATTGAGGGCCGCCATCAGGGTTGTGTTTGACCTCGGGTGGCCGGGGTGGGCATGGCCATGATGGGTGTGGCCAGCTTGACATCACACATGGGTGTGGGGGATGGGGTGGTCTGAGCACTCTGCCAGTGAAAACTGGGCCCCGAGTTTCATTTCTGGCTGTGACAGCCTCCTGCAACCATCTGCCAGTGAAAACAGAGTTTGGGAGAGCTGCTCCTGAGCTCCGTTTTCACTGGCAGAGGTACAACGGGCTGCTCCTTCACTGTTTCCAGGGCGGCCCCACAGGACAGATCTAAGCACCCCGCGAGCTGGATCCGGATTGACACCCCGGTTCTAGACAGATGCAGAGGACCGTGCGTGGCCCTCGTGAACTCCGTTTCTGGCTGCAACGGCCTCCTGCAACCCTCTGCCAGCGAAAATAGAGCTTGGGAGGGCTGCTCCTGAGCTCCGTTTTCACTGGCAGACGTACAACAGGATGCTCCTTTGCTGTTTCCAGGGTGGCCCTGCAGGACAGATCTAAGCACCCCGCGAGCTGGATCCAGATTGACACCCCTGTTCTAGACAATTGCAGAGGACCGTGCGTGGCCCTCGTGAACGCCGTTTCTGGCTGCAACGGCCTCCTGCAACCCTCTGCCAGCGAAAATAGACCTTGGGAGGGCTGCTCGTGAGCTCCGTTTTCACTGGCAGAGATACAACGGGCTGCTCCTTCGCTGTTTCCAGGCCGGCCCCGCAGGACAGATCTAAGCACCCCGCGAGCCGGATACGGATTGACACCCCTGTTCTAGACAGATGCAGAAGTTTGTCAAACTTCTTACCTAACTCCCGTTAAGTTTATTTTCGATACCCTTTTTAAATCTAGAATTTAAAGTTTCACGATCTTGATTTCATTTCTGCCATATCTAATTAAGAAGGAATGCGTGACCCACGCAGTTGGGAATCTTAGCTTGGAAATGCCTTAGCCAAAGAACCGCTCAAGTTACTCAACTTCTTTCTGCACAATTTTTTTTCCCTCCAAGACATAACAAAGGCGTTCAGCCATTTTGTCTAAGTGCAGCATCAGCAACTTTATTTACAAATACAAAAGAAAACAGAAGGAAAAAAAATTCTTCAGTTATATTAACCTGTTTATGAGGTGCACGGAGAGTTACATTTTTCAAACACGGGACGATAAAGAATCTTTCACAATTTCCCCAACTGGATTTCACCGTTAAAGCACAAAGGGATATTGAATAAAGTGAAGTGGACAGTTTTGAAAGGGCAATATTACTTAAGCGTAGCTTAACTTGAGATAAAGACTGCAACCACCTCTGCGTGTCTTCAAATGTAATTCTCACAAAAGTTCTGCACAGCTCTCTAGAATGTGATGACTTTCTCATAAATACTTCAGAATAGGGTTGTTGGTTTTTTTTTTTTTTTAACGAAGGATGCAGTGCATCTTCTAAATGATCTAGACAGGCAAACTTCTGGTCCTACAAAACACACCCCACTCCGAATATTTATAGATTTGAAGCAGCTATTTCCTTCTCTGTCTGTTGCAGAGGCTTCCTCTTCGTAGGTTCGGGTTACATGTTGGTTGTGTGTCCAGCTATCGACATCAGAAAGGAAAAAGAGACAAATAGCTCAGCGCGGAGGAAATTCAGATTTAAAAGGCTTAAAATAACATTATTTTTTTAAAAAATAAAAGGCTCGTTTACAAAATAAAACAATTAAAATTTGGAATCATGTTTCCCCACATACTGTACACTCTACGACTTAGTCCTCGCTTAACACAAAGCAGGCTATTTTTAATTTTTATTTTGTGGTGCATCAAATGAAATGTAAACAACTAAAAAAGGCATGTTATTTATTTTCTCCTTCAATTAGAGGGACTTTAAAGGCCAATTCCTCCAATTCCCTAGTTGGTGCATAATTGGCTCTTGGATAGAAGCTGCAATGCCTTTGAAGCAGGGGTGCTATTCAGTAGGTTCTGGAGAACCGGCAGCGGAAATTTTGAGTAGTTCGGAGAACCGGCAAATACCACCTCTGGCTGGCCCCAGAGTGGGTGGGAATGGAGATTTTGCAACATCCTTCCCCCAAGAGTGGGGTGGGAATGGAGATTTTGCAGTATCCTTCTCTTGCCACGCCCACCAAGCCACACCGCGCCCACCAAGCCATGCCCACAGAACCAGTAGTAAAAAAATTTGAGTTCCACCACTGCTTTGAAATCATGAAAATCTCACATCAACTTATTCGGCTTTCTGCTCCATACCATTATTTTATTGCACTGTTTACTTCTTTCCAATTTATAATAGCGCTTAGACTTATATACCGCTTTATAGCTTTTTACAGCACACCGAGCAGTTTACAAATGTCACCACATCGGTCTTTCATCCAAAGAAGAGAATATATCTAACCTTGTTTCTATTCTGAAATTGCTTCCGAATGTTGTGCTTGCAATGAAAAAAAAAATGAAACTTTTTGTTTTTGTTAACTAAATAGGCTTATTGTTTATACATATTGTTGTGTAAAAGCAAAAAAGTTGTGGTCGTAATGTTGTTATCTTCTACTGTGCTAAAGAAAGTCAGCAGTTGGTGTCTTTTTCTTTCCTTTTCTCCCTTTACACTATATTTCTTTTCTTTTCCTTCCCCCTCTTCTTAGTTTTCCACCACTTTTTAATTTTTTCTTTGTATTTTATATTTTGAAAAACCAATTTAAAAAAATCATACAGTAAACAAATGTCAGCACATCGGCCCCAACAATCTCAGTCCTCATTTTACCAACCTCAGAAGGATGGAAGGTTGAGTCAACCATGAGCCAGTCAGAATCGAACTGGCAATATGAGCAGAGTTAGGCTGCAATACTGCATTCTGACCACTGCACCACCACAGCTCTTAATGGAAAAATAATCCCTTAGTTCGTAGCAGAGCAGCTTGTCCAACTTTGATAGCTAACTGTCTAACCAAGCAAAGCATTTGATTTCTGAAAAAAAAAACCCTAAAAAACTTTTCAGCATCAGGGAGCTTGTAATTGTGACTGGTTAGAGAAGGAGCATCTTACTTTTATATCTGAGATAGCAGCTGTTGCAGAAGAGTTCGCTGTTCCGGATACGGACTTCTGCTCCAGCCTGTGATCCTCCGAGGTCCCCCTCGCAAGCAACACACTGTGCAGAGAAATCGGACAATTAGACCCGGTCACAGTGAGGATCGGAAGGCGAGTTGTCAAGCCAGGGATTTTGAGAGCAAGAGGAACAGGGTGGGTGAATATTCTCCTCCTAGGCAAAGGAATCGTGGAGCGGGAGAAATAAACCAGACTTAAAAGCTACACAGAAATGGAGATCCGCAGAGAGAGTCACGTCTTGCTTTCTGAAACAGAACTGAACGTATGGCACATGGAGAAAGCAACGGTTTTGGCACCAAGCTGTTTCTTTGGAAGACTCTCGTGCAGATTCTTTGCGTTTCAGTCCAGCTAGCTTTCCTAAATGAGTTCCCGCTGCCCTTCGCTTCATCGTAAATGTGCCTATTTCAAATGCATCGAGGTGAGATGACTCACCTCACCGTGACTAAATGCAGTGATGGGATTCAAGTAATTTAAGTTCAAGTAATTTAACAACCGGTTCTCTGCCCTAATGATTTCTTCCAACAACCAGTTTGCCAAACTGCTCAGAAAGTTAACAACCGGTTCTCCCGAAGTGGTGCGAACCGGCTGAATCCCACCATTGACTAAATGTCTCCGGCAATTGGGTTGACCTGAATTCAATGCGGCTCATTGGCTAAAAAAAATAGTACTCTATGTAACTAAAATAGGACTGCATTTAATAGTCTAGTCTAGTCTAAAAAAACGCATAGTCTGACTAGTCTAAAGAAAAGAAGAATTAGGGGTGATGTGATAGCAGTGATCCAGGTATTTGAGGAGCTGCCACAAACAAGAGGGGGTCAAATTATTCTCCACAAAGCAACAGAGGACGGGACAAGAAACGATGGATGGAAACTAATCAAGGAGAGAAGCAACCTGGAATTAAGGAGAAACTTCCTAACAGTGAGGACAATTAACCAGTGGAACAGCTTGCCTGCAGAAATGGTGGGCGCTCCATCACTGGAGGCTTTTAAGAAGAGTCTAGACCCGTGATGGCGAACCCATGGCACACGTGCCAAAGGTGGCACACGGAGCCATATCGGTGAGCACGTGAGCGTTGCCCTGGGACTGGAAGTCAGGAAACTGGCTGTTTCCGGCCTCCAGAGGGCATCCTGGGGGGGTGGGGAAGGCTGTTTTCGCCCTTCCCCAGGCCCCTAGAAAGGCTCTGGAGCCTGGGGAGGGCAAAAAAATGGGCCTACCAGGCCCACCATGCTATCATGTGCCAAAAGTGGGGGGAGTGCGGGGGGGGGTCATGCATGCATGCATGGGGGGTGGGGCACATTGAATTATGGGTGTGGGCACGGGCACGCACGACTTCCTCTGCGCTCCCCCCACTTTTGGCACGCGATGGCAGAAAGGTTAGCCATCACTGGTCTAGATAGTCACTTATCTGAAACGGTATAGATTCTCTTGTTTGAGCAGAGGGATGAACTAGATGACCTCCAAGGTCCCAGCTCTATTCTATTCCTATTTCTATTATTCCTATTCCTATTTTATTCCATTCCATTCCATTCCTATTGCTATTGCTCCTGCTCTGCTCCTGCTACTGCTGCTATTGCTACTGCTATTGCTACTGCTACTGCTATTCTAATATACAGGTAGTCCTCTTATGAACATAACTGAGCCATAATGAAGCAGACACGATGGTCATAAAGCAAACATCCAAGCTGCAATGGGTGGGGTTTTGTTTTTTGCCATTAAGCAGGAGTAAATGTATTTGAGTCCCGTGATGGTAGGTAAGCTGCAAACAGCCCAGAGTGCAAGGCTGGTAAGTGAATGCACAGAATGTGATCACATGATCACCAAAACGTTGAATGTGGTTTCCTAAGCGGCCCTGGGAGATCCATCGTCACTTCAGTCACCGAGCAACCCGTCATAAGAGAAGGACTACCTGCATATATTGAATGGCTTTCAAACGTCTTGCAAAGATCTTTCGGGATGGCTTGCAATGCATAGTAGCAATTCAGTGTTCTGGGTATGCATTTATATCTAAGCGCAGAGGAAGATCTGCACAAGAGTTGGTTGCTTTTATGCAGCGGCAGCGGTGTCCTTTTCCTGCTGTGATGGCACTCACCCGTGAACAATGTGGGCAAGGAAGTGGATACGGAAGGAAGCCCGAGACACAAGCGGGAAAGCCCTTATTGCCTGTTCTGCTTTATCTTAATGTGTTCTCCATCGGAGAAGCTTCACTCTCATTTGTCCAAAAATAAAAGCGCTAAACCCTCACTGTATTTCAGACATCAATACATTAGAGAGGGTCCAGAGATATTTTATTAGAAGAGTCCTCAAATCCTCTGCTCGAAATAAAATTCCCTATAACACCAGGCTTGAAATTTTAGGTCTGGATAGCCTCGAAGTACACTGTCTACGTTCCAACCTATGCTTAGTTCATAAGATTATTTACCAAAATGTCCTACCTGTAAATGAGTACTTTAATTTCAACCGTAATAACACAAGGACTATCAAGAGATTCAAACTCAATGTAATTCGCTCTAATCTTGATTGTAGGGAATATGACTTCTGCAATAGAGTAGTAAATGTCTGGAACACTCTACCTGATCCTGTTGTTAGTCTCTCTAATCTCCATACCTTTTTACCTTAAACTGTCTACCATGGACCTTTCATGTTTCTTAAGAGGTCCCTAAGGGGGCGTGCATAAGTGCACCAGCGTGCCTTCCCTCCCTGTCCTACTGTCCCCATTTATATGTAATCATTCTATGTGTTTATGGCTATGTTTTGCTTATTTATTTCCTTTTATTTGTGCCAAATGTTTTTCATGTGTCCATGTCTATGTCTATACTGTTACTCGTTTCCTTGTACTTGTTGATAAATAAATAAATAAATAAATAAATAAATAAATAAATAAATAAATGTTTTGTAGCACGTCAAAGAGTCCAGCAATAGTTGAACGTGGAAGATTTCCCATTAGCAGATGGATTTTGTTGTGTTGGGTCTTGCACATTACACATAAGGGAGATAGCACAGCTAGGACGGGGGTATCGGCTTCCACGCAAACGGGCAGGACCTGCCCCTGCCTCTCACCGGTTCCCCCTCTCACCTTAAAACAATGCAAGTGATAGCAAAGGCCAAGAGATTCAATGATCATGGCTGCTCCTTTGCCCAGAGTGTTTCTGCAGCTGGAACATATTCGTTTTCCGCTCACCGACCTAAATATAGAACAAGAATGTAGTTGAGAAGCAGATGGCAGAATACCAGCAACCGAACAAGGAAAAGGCGGGGCCCCAGAAGGAACAGTGAATCAAAACCCCAGGACTGCCAAGAAGAAAAGCAGAAATGTTCTTCTTTGAGATAGAAATGAATCACCAAAAAGAGTTACTTCTCCAAACTTTAAATGAAATACCGCTATTACGGAACTCAAGAGTTAACCTAAATCATTTAACCATCCTATGCATAGCTAAATGTAGGAAACAGCCCATAAGTTTGATCTTGTTCCTTTTAGGTGGAAGATAGTTTTCAAATTGTAGCATCTGCTTCTTATTTAGGCAACATGATGCCCAACAGAAATGCCTTTGAAGTTAGGCAATATAAAAGGTAGCGGATGGGACTCAAGACCCAGCCTGCCTCTCGCCAGTTGCCGAATCTGGTAACAAAGAAATGCTTCTGGGATGGGGGAATCTCCCCTCCTCCTTTTAGGCTATCAGGCAGCTTTTGTCTCTCTTTCCTGGAGAATGAGAAGCCCAGGCATCGCGGGTTCAAAAAAGGCCAACAAAGTATGTAAAACAACAACAGCCATGAAAGGAATAATCAAGTAACTTTGAGCACACTCGTAAGTTCTTATTTAGAGAAAATGATATAATCGAATTGTTGGAATTCATTGTTGGAATGTATTTCTATACAACAACTAGAGTTAGTATTCAGCCAGTAGGTGGCAGTGTTTATAGGTTTGGATGTATGGTATATACTCTATGCTCTTTTGTTCTAAGTAGAGTTTCCTGGTCAGAGTTAAAACAGTTAAGCAGTAAAGCACATGGTGACTGTACTCTTCGTTTGTTCCATGGTGTTTTTTTTACACAGAATTTATAACACAAATGATTAAAAACAAAAGGGTTCAGCAACTTTGAAAAAAGGAACAAGAAAACAGATGCAAAGGTGTTCTGTTGGCACTCACTATATGTTTTCAATCACCGTAATTGCTGAAAAAATGTTACTTATTCTCCTGTTAACAGAAGCAGAGTGACTAAAGCAGAGAAAAACACACAATTGTTTCAAATGAAGGCATGGTATTTATAAATCTCCCTAAAAGCAATGAATCAACCATCTCTAGTAGTATTAAATGCCAGAATCACAGTAATTTCAGAGCAGTGGATGGTGTCTCAAGAAGATGGATTATCTGCTTTAGAGGAAGACATACAGATAGTCCTCGACTTACAACCATTCATTTAATGACTGTTTGAAGTTACAACAGCACTGAAAAAAAGTGACTTATGATCATTTTTCACACTTATAACCATTGAAGTACCTCTTTGATTACTTGATCAAAATCTGGACATTTGGCAACTGACTCATATTTATGATAGTTGCAGTGACTCATGGTCCTTTGATCAATTTTTGGAACCTTCTGACAAGCAAAGTCAATGGGGATGCCAAATTCACTTAACAGCCATGCCACTGTAGTGACTCACTTAACAACTGAAAAGGTTATAAAATAGGGCAAAACTCACTTAACTCTCATGCTTAGCAACAGGAATTTTGGACTTGATTGTGGTTGTTAAGACAAGGACTATCTGTATATTTTTTTTGTAGTATAACATACCCATTAACACTGTCAGGAACTCACAGATGATCTCGAGGGTTGCCAGGTTGTTTCTCCCACCCCACCCCCAAAAAGACGAGGGAGAAATAAAAAGAATTCAGTAGATTCTTCTTATACCTGTTGCGCTGTTGCGTCCCAGACTGAGAAGAGGTTGGCGATGGAGCTTGAGGAACAGAAGGCGTTGGGGGGATGTGGGGCAAGGAAGATGTTTTAATAGATGCAGAGGGAGCGGAGGGAAGACTGGAAGATGGGGTGCGCATGTAGGCCCGATTGGAGGTGGACACCACTGGAGGAATATGCTGGCCAAACTCTTGGCTGCTTGACAGAGATGTAGAAGATGCAGACTGGTTCATCCAGGAATGAGGTCTCCAGGAGTTTGTTCTTGAAGAGTCAAGGTTATCTAAGCTCTCACCTCTGGAAGAAAAATGTATAGTGGCTGTAGCTGATCATTCTACACAAAAGATACTACTATAACTGGAGAATAATTTTGGTGAGGTCTATGGAGATTCTCAGTCATCCAGGTCATGGTTGTCCCAAAGGACAGAGACAAACCTCCAAGTGGCCTCAACAACTCTCTAAAAAGAATGCAAATGACCAGCTCCTTCTGTCCTGGCCACTTTTTACAGAGGCACGACTGAGAGCGTTTTAACAAACTGCATCACTGTTTGGTTCGGTGGCAGCAGGGCCTCAGATAGAAAGTCCATACAGAGAGTGGGGAGGACAATGGAGAAGATTATAGGAAGCTCGCTTCCCATTACTCAGGTTACTGCTTATAAGAGCTATGTGCTTAGAGCTCAAAGCGTTGTTAGAGACTCCCACACACATATACTTTACAGTCTGTTTCTGTTGCTCCTCTCTGGGAGGAGGTTTCGAAGTATTTCTAGCAGGACTAGCAGATTCTGTAACAGCTTTGTTCCCTATGCTATCCATCTGGTAAACTCACAAGATTTGTTTTTTTCGCCATGTACATGTATACATCTGAACTAGACTCTGTTGTTTCTCTGTGTCAGATAATATGCGTGGGTATGTAGGTATATGCATAATTATTTATGTATTTATATTTTTGTCATGTTTATGCAATGTATATCGGACCCTTTGAGAGCTGTATGCCACAAAATTTCATTTTAATGTATGCCGATTAGTGTACAATAAAATTATTCTAAATCTAAGCCAGGGGTGTCAAACCAGTGGCCCCGTGGCCAGATGTGTCACATGCAGGCAATGCCCACCCCAGCTCTGCGAAGGGGAAAAACATTGAGAAACATCGCGTGACGACAATGTGACGCGGCAAGTTGTATAAAATATACCAAAGGATGAAAGTTATTGCTTAACGCATTGTAAGCCGCCCTGAGTCTCCGGAGAAGGGCGGCATATAAATCAAATTAAAAAAATAAATAAAAAATAAATAAATAAATAAATAAAAAAGTTTCACACCCGTGGTCTAAGCTGTCTGCAAGGAATATAAATTGTTCTGTTCCCCACTATCCAGTCAGAACTGAAGAAGCTTCTTGGATGAGAAGCGAAATGTCTTCAAGGAAAAAACAATAACAAGAAAGTCCAGTTATCTTTTGGGGGGAAAAAAAGAAGAGAAAAACACTTTTGACCTGGATGACTGAGAATCTCCAGAGACAGATTTCCTTCTTCCATGGGTCAGAGGGGGAGATCAGATTTGGGGATGCTCAGTCACGGTAGGGCTATTTTTATTTATTTATTTACAAATATTTATATGCCGCCCTTCTCCCAAAGGACTCAGGGCGGCGAACACAAGTTAAAAAACATACAATAATAAAAGAAAATCCTAATTAAAAACCAATTAAAACAGGGACAAATAAATAATAAAACCCAAGAATCAGAATCAGCCCGTTTGTTGAAACAGTCAAGTCTTTAGGCCTCGACGGAAGGAGCGGAGATCAGGGGCCGTCTAGAGCTCGGTGGGTAACTCATTCCAGAGGGCAGGAGCGCCCACAGAGAACGCTCTACCCCTGGACGTTGCCAGCCGACATTGTCCTATTCCTGGGGGGGGGGTCTCTATTACCTTCTCATTCTATTGCCGGTCAGACTGAAGGGCTCTTTGTGAACGCTGGCGTTGCGTTGCCGGATCCAGCTGCTGTCTGTGTGCAGAGAGGTTCTTTTCTTCATTTCCTGAAGGATCTGCTGCCTTTCCAGCTCAGCGGCTGACAATCCCTGTTCCTTCTGAGATCTTTTCAGCGAGTTGGTGGTATTCCAAGATTGCTCAGAAAACTTCTTCTTCAGCCCTAATTTGATTTTTTTTTTTTTTTGGTTCAGAAGATGAAAATCCAAAATCCAAAAGAAAAAAGGTTTAACGTTGGCAAAAGAAAAGCAAGACAATAACCTTAACAAAATGTGAATTAAAAAAAAAATAAGACAAAACCACATATTATGCCCCCAGTTGAACACTGACAAATCTAGTGCAACAATAATAGCTTCCCCCTTTGCAAAGCTGGTTCAAAATGTATATCTATCTATACCCGTGATGGCGAACCTATGGCACACGTGTGGCACAGGTGGCATGTGGAGCTGTATCTGTGGGCACGCGAGCGTTGCCCTAGCTCAGCTCCAGCATGCATATGTGCGCCGGCCACCTGATTTTCGGCCCTTCCGGGCCCACAGGAAGTCAGGAAACGGGCTATTTCCAGGCTCCGGAGGGCCTCTGGGGGCATGGGAAGGCAGTTTTTGCCCTTTCCAGGCTCCTAGAAAGCCTCTGGAGCCTGGGGAGGGCGAAAAACGGGCCTACCGGGCCCTCCATGCCATTGCGTGCCAAAAGCGGGGGGAACACGGGAGAGGGGTCTCACACACACATGTGCAGGGGGGTGGGGCACATTGAATTATGGGTATGGGCACTCATGCGCGCAAATCCCCCATGCTCCTCCCACTTTTGGCACGTGACGGCAAAAAGGTTAGCCATCACTGATCTATACTATACTGTCTATCTAATCTATCTGCAACCCAACTGACCTGTCATACATTTACATATACAATATGAAAGGAAAAAAAATAGGTTATATAACAGTGAAGTTAAAGTTCAAAGCACTCTGTTAACAGTGGGTTATTGTGGTTTACTCACAGAAAGTCTACACGGTTTCTTATTTACCAAAAAAATCAATCCAATCATTATCTATATATAAGGAGCCTGAGTGGCGTAGGAGGCTAATGCCTCCTATTAAGGCAGCATTTAACATCCAGCTGCCTGCAATTACTGCGAGTTCAATTCTCACCAGGCTCAAGGTCGACTCAGCCTTCCATCCTTTCTAAGGTGGGTAAAATGAGGACCCGGTTTGTGGGGGCAATAAGCTGCCTTTGTATAAAATATACAAAAGTATGAAGGCTATTGCTTAACGCATTGTAAGGTGCCCTGAGTCTCCGGAGAAGGGCGGCATATAAAAATAAATTAAAAAAAAAAAATCTCTGATCTGTCCAGCATCTAATATCTTCGTTTTGGTTCTTAATAATTTGGTATTAAGAACCAAACAAGACCTAATCTGAAAGAAAGGATATATACTCTGATGCTGAAACGAGCCAAAGGCAGAGAAAATCCTAACCTTCGTTTATAGTCATGGATCCATGAAGTTATATCTTATAGGTAGTCCTCCACGTAGGACCACAATTGAGCCCAACATTTATGATGCTAAGTGGGACATTTGTTAAGTGAATTTTGCCCCATTTTACGATCTTTCTTGCCCCAGTTGTTAAGTGAATCACTGCAGCTGTTTAAGTTAGTGAGCCACAGTGGCGCGGTGGTTAGAGTGCAGTACTGCAGGCTACTTCTGCTGACTGCAATTGGGCAGTTCGAATCTCACCAGGCTCAAGGTTGACTCAGCCTTCCATCCTTCCAAGGTGGGTAAAATGAGGACCCACGTTGTTGGGGGCATAATGCTGACTCTGTAAACCGCTTAGAGAGGGCTGGAAAGCACTGTAAGGCGGTATATAAGTCTGTGCTATTGCTATTGCTATTAGTAACATGGTTGTTAAGTGAATCTGGTTTCCGCACTGAATTTACTTGTCCAAAGGTCTCAAAAGACAATCATATGACCCCAGGATACTGCAACCATTATAAATATGAACCAATTGCCAAGCACCCGAATTTTGATCACATGACCATGGGGGTGCTGCAACGGTTGTAAGTGTGGAAAATGGTCGTAAATCACTTTTTTCAGTGTCGTCGTAGCTTTGAATGGTCACTAAATGAACTGGGTAAGTCAAAGACATTTACAGGTTCCCCCTTCTTGGCCTGACTTTCTGCCTGTTTTTTCCCCCCTTTCCAAGAAAGCACTTACCACTGGGCTGAGGATTGTCTAAATCAGTAGTTGATCTGGATTTATTTCTGGGGGAAAAAAAATGGAGAAATTATATTACAGAGATTCTTCCCAGGATATCACCTGAAACATACGTTACCCAAAAGGTGCTGAAAAACTTTGGTGATTCAGGGATTATTTCTAAGGGTACCGATGAAGCCCCAGAAAAATGGGAAGTAATAACTTCACAGCAGAAACTATGACTTCTCTTTTTTTTTTATTGAAAAGTTTTTTAAAAGAAAAACAACAATTTTCCCCAACCCCTTTTCCCACCCCCCCGCCCCCGACCAACCCCCCTTCCCCCCCCGACTTCCCAGAGCAAAATACAAGGTATTTCAATTAACAATTAAACTAACAACCCCCCTCTTGACTTAACTCCACCATAAGTAACATAACTTTAAGATTTAACATTCACTCATAAGCTATTTGATATTTTCTAGTCTGATACTTATTTTGAATATAATCTACTCCATCTACTCCATTCCAACATATATCTTTCTTGAGTACAGTCCTTCAAATATGCTGAAATTTTTGCCATTTCAGCTAAATTAGCAACTTTCAATATCCACTCCTCAATAGTAGGCAAAATGTCTTTCTTCCAATATTGCGCTATCAACAGTCTTGCTGCTGTTATTAGGTTCAAAATCAGTTTAGTCTCTGGTATTGTACAATCCATTGTTATACCCAATAAAAACAATTGCGGAGTAAATTTCAATCTTCTTTTCAGGATACTCTGCATCACCCACCAAATCTTTATCCAAAATGCTTTGATTTTCTTAGAAGTCCACCATATATGATAATAGGTTGCATCATCACAGTCACATCTCCAACATTTAGCTTTCACATTAGGATACATACATGATAACTTTTTAGGGTCTAAATGCCAGAAACTATGACTTCTCATAGGAAATTTCAAGATATCACTTTAGTATTACTCAAGAGTTCCCAAGAATAAAATTAGCATGTGGTTTTGCCTGATCCAAGAATCTCAAGATTTTGGTCTGGGCCTTTTACATATAGGCTGCCAACTGTTTCTTCCAATCTGTTGCAGATGTTGAATATATATATATATATATATATATTTTCCAGGAGGAAAATTCATCCTAAGGCACGAAACCAGAATGGCATTTTCTCTGCCGAACGTGCAGGGCTGGATTTTATTAAACGGTATCTCTGCATCTTTAGTGTCTGCAAACGAAGCACGCAAATCTAAGCCGCACCCCACACTAATGCAGTAGATGCAGTGGTGAAATCCAATTTTTTTAACTAACGGTTCTATGGAAGTGGCTTGGTGGGCGTGGTGTGGCCCGGTGGGCAGGGCAGGGGAAGGATATTGCAAAATCTCCATTTCCACCCCACTCCAGGGGAAGGATACTGCAAAATCCCCATTCCCTCCCCACTCCTGGGGGAAGGATACTGCAAAATCTCCATTCCCACCCCACTCCGGGGCCAGCCAGAGGTGGTATTTGCCGGTTCTCCGAACTACTCAAAATTTCTGCTACCGGTTCTCCGAACTACTCAAAATTTCCGCTATTGGTTCTCCAGAACTTGTCAGAACCTGCTGGATTTCACCCCTGATCAACAGACTGACCTACATCCAACTCCCACTTCAACAGCATGGCCAACAAGGGACTCTGTTTAAGCCCAGCATCCGCCCATTTTAGAGGGTAGGCAAAGGGGCAATTCTACTCCACCCAGTGTCTCTGGTCTCTCTTGCTGAACCTTCATCTTCTTCTGGAAAAGTCAACAAGTTCTATCTTTCTGGAAAAATGGAATAAGTTTCTCCACCCAGCCCAATTTCCAGGGATGATAAAGGTTTTCTTATCAGAACCTGCTGGATTTCACCCCTGAGTAGATGTCAGCACTGAAGTGGCTACAGAGATCCTTGGTGGGTTCATTCCAGATTCCTCATCACCATCCAGTGATGAGAGGGGTTCAGCCACACCTGGTGGCAGGAGGTCCCAGCCTAAAGAGCTGCACCTTGAGACCGATGGCCCAGAGAGATTAAAGCAGAGGGAGCCATTCCAGCAGCTTCCAAACATGGGGGACACCATATCTGTAATACTGATGCCCATGCTAGATAACACTGACATAAGTTCAAAAAGGTTGGACAGCACTTGGTTGGCCTAGTTTGTGCCTGTCCTGGACCAAACCATGAATCCAGCATGTAGGGACATATTTAGGAAATGGTGTAACTAAAAAAGAAGGGAATCACTCAAAAGTGATCCACTTTCCAGAAGGGTAAGACCAGGAAGCACCATTTCCTTTTAAAAATTTCTAACAGTACCATTAGTAAAATCTCACTAATTTTTACCTGTCGACATTGAAGTGCTTTCCTTGCTCATGGGAGAGTCTTGGTGATTCATAATGTCTGGAATAAGGAGAGCATAAACAAGAGTTAGCTAGAGTAAAGTCCAAGAGCTTCTATTCATCCCTCCCTCCATCCATCCATCCCTCCATCATCTTCTATGGCTGCCCGTCTCAAACCAATAAATGGGTTGTGAACAATTATAAAATCATAACCATAAGTAACCAGGAAATGGGGCCCTTCACACACTAGAGCAGTGATGACTAACCTTTTTGCCGTTGCGTGCCAAAAGCGGGGGAGCGCAGGGTAGGGGGTGTGCATGCATGTGCCCATGCCCATAATTCAATTCCCCCCGCCCCCCTGCACATGCGCATGCAAACCCCCCATGCTCCCCCCGCTTTTGGCATGTGACGGCAAAAAGGTTACTGGAGTGCCCGCTAGGCCTGTTTCTTGCCCTCCCCAGGCTCCAGAGGCTTTCTTGGAGCCTGGAGAGGGTGAAAACAGCCTTCCCCACCCCCCAGAGGCCCTCCGGAGGCCGGAAACGGCCTGTTTCCCGACTTCTGGTGGGCCCGGAAGGCCTGAAACACAGGTGGCTGGCACGCGCGTGCGCACTGGAGCTGAGCTAAGGCAACGCTTATGTGCCCACAGATATGGCTTTGTGTGTCACCTCTAGCATGCGTGCCATAGGTTCGCCATCATGGCACTAGAGTCTTCAGGGCCAGGTACATAGGTCTTCAAGGATATTGGGGCCATCTCTGAAGAGAGAATGTTCTAAGGATGGGGGCTATATCAAACAAGGTGCATCTCCTGCTTCCTGCCAGCTGACATTCCTTGGCTGATGGGACCCATCCTCTGTGCAATCACCAAAGGACAGACATTGCCTAGGCTAGGAGTGGCCCTCATGTTTGATCATCTAGCTAAAAAATGTGTATAGTTCTCTGGATCACAAGTTCCATAATTAGTCTTTCACAAGCATCTGAGTTAGGAATACAGATCTGTACACTGCAATATAGCAAATAGTTGACTTGAATTTCCCATGTCAATTTTTACTATCGGGCCTCTGGCCAACATAGCTGCTAGAGCTTGGCAAGTAGTGTTTTACTGGCAAGCTATCTTTAATAGTAAGACTGTGACCTGTAGAGATTGTTGAGATGATCTGAGATGTTCATGGAACATGATTGGTGTGAAGGCTTTTGAATGGGATAACAAAACAGCATCAAAATATACAGGCATCAAAGAATAAAATGCCTCCAAAGCAGCACCAAAGATAGCTATGGATGGAAGCCTGTGAGGAAAAATGGCCCATACCAACCCATTTCTCATCACACCATGGTTTTAGGGGATTCAATCAACTTCTTAAGGATTCTGAGGAAGGAACACTTTCTGGATGTGGGCACCCTGACAAGCCCTTTCCTCAGTTTTATTAAGTAGAGAGGGCAGTAAGCAGTGCTGGGTTGCCCCCGGTTCGGACCGGTTCGCAAGAACCGGTAGTAAAACCGGCGGGAGGCTCCGCCCACTGACCCAGACGTCATCATAGGTCTGTGATGGCGAACCTATGGCATGCATGCCACAAGTGGCACGCGTAGCCATATCAGTGGGCACACCAGCTCAGCTCTGGTGCGGATGCGCGCGCCAGCCAGCTGATTTTTGGGCCTTCTGGCCCCACCAGAAGTAGGAAAACAGGTTGTTTCCTGCCTCCAGAGGCCATCTGGGGAGGGCTCTGGAGGCTGGGGACAGCAAAAAATGTCACTTCCTGCCCAACCAGGCGTTGGGAAATGGGCGGTTTCAGGCCTCCGGAGGGCCTCCAAGGGGGTGGGGAAGGCTGTTTTCGCCCTCCCCAGATGCATAGAGAGGATCTGAAACCAGGTGAGAAAGAAAAACGGCCTACCAGGCCATCGTGTGCCAGGAGCAGGAGGGGAGGGGGGTTGTGCGTGCCTATGCAGGGCGGGGCGCATAGAATTATGGGTGTGGGCACGCACATGCGCGAACCTCCCCCTCTGGCACGCGATGGCAAAAAGGTTAGCCATCACTGCCATAGGTGATCTGCGCATGTGCAGAAGCAAGCGTGCGCACGCTCGCAATGCGAACCGGTAGTAAAGGTAAGTAGAACCCACCCCTGGCAGTAAGGAACGTTCACACTGCACACTGGGACAAAGCTTCCATCAGAAATACTGGGAACCAAGGAGGGAAATCACATCTATTTACTGTCTGGGAGCTAAGAGAAGATGGCACAAGTCTCACCACAGACCCAAGCCCATTCTGGACACTAGTTCATAAAGTACTATGGTTTTGTGTCACATCATGTATTAATAATCCAGCTTTTATAGAATTTCCATAATTTTTTCCCCTAAACCTTAAATCTAAGATTACAGAATAGAATAATGCAAACCTTTGATACTGAAATCTTTGCATTGAAACCTCCTTGACTGGTTCCACCAGCAGCTTTTGAGATGCTTCTTCACGGTACCTTGGTTCCTTGATAGGTTCCACTAACAGCTTTTGAGATGCTTCTTCCTGGTATCTTGGTTCCTTGATTGGTTCCATCAGCAGGTCCTTAGATGTTTCTTCCCAATACCTTGGTTCCTTGATTGGTTCCATCAGCAGGTCCCGAGGTGCTTCTTCCCGATACCTTGGTTCCTTGATAGGTTCCACTAACAGCTTTTGAGATGCTTCATCATGATACCTTGGTTCCTTAATAGGTTCCACTAACAGCTTTTGAGATGCTTCATCATGATACCTTGGTTCCTTGATAGGTTCCATCAGCAGGTCCCGAGGTGCTTCTTCCCGATACCTTGGTTCCTTGATAGGTTCCACTAACAGCTTTTGAGATGCTTCATCATGATACCTTGGTTCCTTGATAGGTTCCATCAGCAGGTCCTTAGATGCTTCTTCCCAATATCTTGGTTCCTTGATAGGTTCCATCAGAAGGTCCCGAGATGCTTCTTCCCGATACCTTGGTTCCTTGATAGGTTCCATCAGCAGGTCCTTAGATGTTTCTTCCCAATACCGTGGTTCCTTGATAGGTTCCATCAGCAGGTTTGGAGATGTTTCTTCCTGGTATCTTAAATCCTTGATTATTTCTACGTGAGTTTTGTGAGATACTTCTTCCCAAAACCTTGGTTCCTTGACTTGTTCCAGCACTAACTTTTGAGATGTCTCTTCCCGATACCCTGGTTCTTTGATGGGTTCAAAAAACTGATTCTGAGATGTTTCTTCACCATGGTTTGGTTCTTTAATTGGGTCCATCAGAAGATTTTGAGATGTTTCTTCCCAATGCCTTGATTCCTTGACAGGTTCTACCTGTGGTTTTTGAGGTACTTCTTCTGGATAACTTGGTTCCTTTGCATAGTACACTGTGTCTTGTCCATTCCATTCCTTCCCATTTTCTATTTCTTGTAACTTTCTCTTTTGCTCCACCTGTAACATTCCTTGTTGTTGTAAGCTGCTTCTCGCTAGCTCATGATCTTTCTTCTGATTCTCCGGCTTGCTTTCCTCTTCCCAATTTCTTTCAGAACTAAGATAAGCAGTCCTGTTACTTCCATTTCTTTCCCACAAAAAAGTTGGGGCTTCCTGTATACTCCCAGTCATAGAAGGGGATGTCAGGTTAGTCTGTTCCTAGAAAAGAATACAAGTTTTGCAGAAATTAAACTCAGAAAAGAAATAGTGGTGAATATCGGTAGCTCGGGTGTAGGATGAGAGTGAAGGTTTGTTCTCCGAGCTTGTGGGTTGGTTTCCAAACATTTCATTACCACACTAGTTAACATCTTCAGTGGAGTTTAGGGGATGTCAGTGTCAGTGTTCATGTGGGACAAACATCACTGTCAGGTTTTGTTGCTATCTTAAATAAACTTCATTCTCAAACGCAAGGTCTCTAATGAATCTTTTTTTTATTTAAGAATAGGAGAACGACATCCCTGAACTCTTTGTGCCGCCAAAACTGGCACCTCCTTCCAAACCCCTCCCTTTCCGTTCTTCAACTCCAATGTCTCATTGGCCATCGTGCAGATCCATCTCTTTGTCCCAAGCACTTTCTTTTCACAGGAATTTCCCCCCTCCCTCTGTCACCCAGGTAACGCTATCTACTAAAGAGCAGGGAACTAGGTAAAAGTTCATCTCAGCATTAAAGCAAAGCTTCTCCCTCTTTCATTCATGTCGGAGCTGGAGGAGATCATAATTTGGAACGCTGACAATCACATTAATTAAAAAACAGGATCCACAAACACTGGCTGGCAGTCAAACGCCACGATCCCAAAACCTTATTCTCTATTCCAAACCGACACCAAACAGCACCAGTTTGATTGGAGCAATACAAAAATCATTGGCCACGCTACCACCCGCCACGCTCCTGAGTTCATTGAAGTGTGGCACTTCACAAGTAATTCCATCAAGGGACACATTGACCTACAACCAGCCTATGCACTGCTCAGAATCTAAATCAACCACACAGCCAACCAGAGACAGCACTGACCCTCCATCAACCTACACAACCCCCCAACCAGCATTTCATCTCCCAACGGCCCTCATCCGATGTACCCTCCCCATCACAACACCCATCACAAGACTCTCACTGATGACTCACACCTGACCAGGGGTGAAATGTAAAATTTGTTACTACTGGTTCTGTGGGCGTGGCTTGGTGGTGGTGGGGTTTAATATGACTGAGTGGGTGTGGCCAACTTTTTTTTTTTAACTTTTAAAACCATTTTTTTTACAACCTCTTCGGCTGAAGAGGTTGCAAAAAATGCTTTTAAAGCCTCTGACAATCCCAGCTGACTTGCCTGATCAGCAGAGGCTATTTTTTTTAACGCCTCTGACGATCCCAGCTGACTTGCCTGATCGGCAGAGGCTTTTTTTCCTTTTAAAAACATTTTTTCTATAACCTCTTCAGCCGAAGAGGTTGTAGAAAAAATGCTTTTAAAAGCCTCTGATGATCCCAGCTGAGCCGCGTGATCATCAGAGGCTTTTTTTTTTAACTTTTAAAAGCATTTTTTTGGCCAAAGAGGTTGTAGAAAAAATGCTTTTAAAAATTAAAAAAAAAAAGCCTCTGATGATTGTGCGGCTCAGCTGGGCAAAGGGGGGGAGGGGCAGGGATTTTTGCTACCGGTTCTCCGAACCACCCGCCTCCATCGCTACCGGATCAGGTGATGCGGTCCGAACCGGGAGCATTTTACCCCTGCACCTGACCCATCACAAGACCCTCAGAACACTGACACTGACATTCCCCAAACTCCGCTGAAGATGTTACCTAGCGTGGTAATGAAACGTTTGGAAACCAACCCACAAGCTTGGAGAACGAACAGAAGAAAAAGTTAGGTATGTTTTGCTATGAATTGAGGTACACGTGATTGATCTTTCATTGGAAAGATATTCCAGGTAATAATAAAGATTTGGATCAGTGGATTAAAACAATGAAGCAAAAGATATTCCACCTGTCTTGGGAGTTGACTTTATGTCACTTCAGGCCAGTGGTGGGTTTTCAAAATTTTTTACTACTGGTTCTGCGGGCGTGGCTTGGTGGGCATGGCAGGGGAAGGATACTGCAATATCTCCATTCCTATCCCACTCCAATGGGAAGGATATTGCAAAATCTCCATTCCCACCCCACTCTGGGGCCAGCCAGAGGTGGTATTTGCTGGTTCTCTGAACTGGTCAAAATTTCCACTACCGGTTCTCCAGAACCTGTCAGAATCTGCTGGATTTCACCCCTGATTTCTTTTTTTTTTTTTGGGGGGGGGGGGAGGTTTGTGTTTTCCCTATATTCAGCTTTTTCTCAACAAAGCCACAAGAACGCCCAGAGCTTCTGCCTCCCAGATGTATTGCTTTAGAAACGGCCTTGACAAGCTCAAGAGCAAATTTCTGCCCATGAGGTCAAACCACAAAAAGGCTGAGAACTGACCTCTTTTAAGTAACTGGAGATGTCCTTTTCCGCCTCCTGCTGGGCTTTCAGCCACTCTTCCTTAAGCCTCTCTTGCTCACGCTTGTACTGTTCCTGATGGGGAGAAGCAAATCAAGACAAAGTCTTACAAATGCAAAGAAAAACCCCAGGAAACAGAATATTTTCCCTGCCGACAAACCCAGCAAGCTGTTCCCCTTTGGTTAGCAACACCATGCAAAGGATTAGACCAGAAGTCTTCAAGCTATGCTGGCTGGAGAATCCTGGGAGTTGAAGTCTACAAGTCTTAAAGTTGCCAAGTTTGGGGACCCCTGGATTAGACTAAGGAACGGACGGGAATGCAAGGAACTCTAACCTTTCATTGCAACCCTCAGCTTGCCAATATTCTCCTTTATTGACTCTTTCCTCTAGGCCAGGGGTGTCAAACTCGATTTCATTGAGGGCCACATCAGGGTTGTGTTTGACTTTGGGGGGGCTGGGGTGGGCGTGGCCAGGGTGGGTGTGGCCAGGTTTACATCACTATCGGGGGCACCCGGCGGTGGCCCAAGAGCTCTGCCGGCAATAACAGGCTCTTGAGCTCCATTTTTGGCTGGGACAGCCTCCTGCAACCCTCTGCCAATGAAAACGGAGCTCAGGAGGGTTGCGTGTGGCCCTCCCAAGCTCCATTTTTGCTAGCAGAGGCACCATGGACTGGCCCTTCACTGTTTCCAGGGCGGCCGGATGCGGCCTGTGGGGTGCTTAGATCTGGCCTGCAGGCCTTGAGTTTGACACCCCTGCCCTAGATGGATCTCCAAGATCTATGAAGGAGACTCAGTCACCAAACCATCCCCAGCTTTATATGGGCAAAGATCCATTGATAGCTGCTGGATGGGGAGCCGAATGGACTGGGATAGAATTGTCCTGCCACTGTCTATCTGTAGGTAGCATGTTGGGGCAGGGCTTCTATCCTCAAGTGCTTCACCTAGATGAGAGGCCCTGAAGGAGGGTCAGCAACCAGAAATGCTTTAGTCAGGATGTTCTGCTCTAGCTCTAGCAGGAAGGGCAACCACACAGTTTCATCCAGACCTGGAGTAAGCGCTCCTGCTCTGCTTGCCATTTCTCTTGCCTTTTCCTTTCTTCTTCTTGATCCCAAGTCCAACGGCTGGAAGCCGCAATGGGTGGGACAGGGAGCTGCAACATGAAACGAAAGGTTAGCAGGCCCAGAGGATTCTCCGCAGATGGCTTGCAAAAGAAGAATGCTGGGGCCGGCATTCACCTTTTGATAGGAAAAGTGGGTGCTGAACCCCTTTGCAAGGTAATAAATAAAGAGCTGGAAGGGACTTTGGAAGTCTTCTAGTCCAACTCCTTGCTCAAGCAGGAGACCCTCTACCATTGTTGTGGCTCTGTTGCCTGAGCCTGGGCTATCAACAGATGCAGACTCTGAGAGTGAGGAAGAGGAGTTGGCAAGGCCTCCCTCTCCAGGACCCTCCTCTCTGGCAATGCCTCCAGAGGACACCGAAGGCCAAAAGATAGGCTCAGAGCCAAGCACGTCCCCGCAGCCACAGGTGGACAGCGACGAAGGAGATAAGTGCTGGCTGGACTGTCGCCAGAGGCGCAGGGAGAAGCGTGCGCAGCAGAGGGGAAGGCGTGCCAGAGATTAGCTGAGTCACTGGACCACACCCCACAGGGTATAAATGTGGGTGTGGTGGCCAGTTCAGTTTGTGACGAGCAAAAACTAGAAATAATCCATGATCTCTGCGTTACTGGACTTTGCCTGCTTTATCGGACTGCATTTGGATTAATCCTTGTATTGTTGAAAACTCTGCCTGTTTTATCGGAATGCTGGCAGTCTAATCTTTGTTTTGTGTGAGTAAAGTCTGAATTGGCAGCTAGCCACTGGGTTGCTGCCAGCTTTATTTTCAAAGAATTTTGTCGTGTGGCTTATTAACTCCGGGCCGTCTGTGGGGGTGCGTGAGTGGAACGGGGACAGAACAACCATTTCGGACAAATGTCTTCTTAAAAAGCTCCAGTGATGGAACATCCATAACTTCTGGAGACACGTCATTCCATTGATTAATTGTTCTCACGGTCAGGAAATTTCTCCTTAGTTCTAGATCGGTTCTCTACTTGATTAGTTTCCATCCACTGCTTCCTGTCCTGCCTTCTGGTGCTTTGGAGAATAGCTTGAACTTCTAGTCTTTGTAACAGCCCATTAGATATTGGAACACTGCTATTATGTCACCCCTTCTTTTCATTAAACTGGACGTACCCAGTTCCTACAAGCATAGGTTTTAGCCTTCAGGGGATAAAGCTTGCTCTCCAATTCAACTCACCTGGAATCCAATCTAACCCTCCTGATGAGAAGGGAGAAGGGAGGGGAAAACTTTGGAGAACAAATTGTCAAGAAGATGGAAGGAACATCTGCCTCTCTCAGGTTCTTGGGAAGGACTTGATAGTTGGATAAAGGTAAAGGTAAAGGTTCCCCTCGCACATATCCTGTTTCCCCCAAAATAAGACATCCCCTGATAATAAGCCCAATCAGGCTTTTGAGCACATGGCAATAAGGCCAAGCACTTATTTCAGGGTTCAAAAAAAATATAAGATAGGGACTTATTTTTAGGGAAACATGGTATGTGCTAGTTGTTCTTGACTCTAGGGGGCGGTGCTCATCTCCGTTTCAAAGCCGAAGAGCCAGCGCTGTCCGAAGACGTCTCTGTGGTCATGTGGCTGGTATGACTAAACGCCAAAGGCACACAAAACGCTGTTACCTTCCCACCAAGGGTGGTCCCTTTTTTTTCTACTTGCATTTTTTTTACGTGCTTTCGAACTGCTAGGTTGGCAGAAGCTGGGACAAGTAACGGGAGCTCACCCTGCTACGCGGCGCTAGGGATTCGAACTGCTGAACTGCCGACCTTTCGATCGACAAGCTCAGCATCTTAGCCACTGAGCCACAGCATCCCTTGATAGTTGGATGCAAACGCCAAGTCTAACCTAACCATCTGGTTGACTGATTCTTACTGATAATAATAACAATGGAGTATTACTTACGTCAAGTATTGCAGGTTCCTGGCCTCCTGGGTGATTTATAAGATTAAAAAAAGAAGAAGAACAAGAAGAGAGTGGAGAATCTTTGTTACTATTATCTTGAAGAAACCATTTCAACCCAAATCAGAAGGCTGCCCTGGAACCACCAGTTTTTCCGATCAAGGACTCAACTAACATCTTCCAAAAGGCAAATAGTTCTTAAGGTCATAGAAAGGAAAATCCTTATACACGTAGTCCTTGACTTACAACAGCTCACTCTGTGACCATTCAAGGTACAATGGCCCTGAAAAAAGTGATTTATGACCGATTTTCACACTTACAACTGTTGTAGTGTTTCCATGGTCGTATGATTAAAATTCAGATGCTTGGCAACGGACTCATATTTATGACGGTTGCAGCGTCCTGAGGTCATATGATCGCCTTTAGCAATCTTCTGACAAACAATGGGGGAGCCAGATTCACTTAACAACCAGGTTACTAACTTAACAACTGCAGTGATTATTTAACAACTGTGACAAGAAAAGTAGGAAAACGGGGCAAAATTCACTTAACGACTCTCTCGCTTCCCAACAGAAATTTTAGGCTCAAATTGTGGTTTTAAGTCAAGGACTTCCTGCATTGGTTTCATACTTACACCATGAATTGCACCTTTTTCTAATCAAGTCTGCCATACATAGACAGCAATAAAGTATGGGTGGTACCCTCCTTGATTATTATGCCAGCACACCAAAAATAAACTCTTAGACAGTTTAAATAGACAGTTTTAAGAAGAAGATTTCCAAGAATGCTAGAAAACTGTTTTGTCGGGGAATTCACATTCCTGCATCATTTCCAACCATCTCTTCTTTGCAAAACGATATCCCAATCCCCACCCAATCATAAAATGTATGGTCTTCGAAAAGACAAACACACACCACACCAACCTTTGATAGGCTGATGGGGCGACAACTAAAATTTGGAGCAATTTTGAGGAAGGCGACCTGAGATTTTTAAAATCGTTGTTGCAATGGCCGCAAACATTGAGCCGAAGTTCAAGGCTAAGCAGTTAATCCAAAAGCATTAACATGAGGCAGAAATGGAATTCAGTCCCAGTGTTCCAGCTGACTCTTGTCATATCCCTTTCACATGAGTTGTCTCATGCAAAAAAAAATCCCAGCCAAGAAGAGCCACAAACTTCAAGAACTGCTCATTTTATAATCGTTTTTTTTTTTAAAAAAAAGATTTCCAGAATGGATAGTTTGGGACAAACACCAAGCACTCTTGGCCCAGTTCCAGGGCCTCCCAAGTTGCTTTGTGGCACTGTACTCTACGGTTCTCCTGTACAGATCCAGACTTCTGCTTGCCTTCTCCTGCGGTGTCAGCTTTCATCTCCCCACTTCCTTCTTCCTCACTAGCCTGGGTTACCCCCTCACCTGGCCGAACCTTCCTTCCCATGCCAGACATTGTGAGAAACAGTGTTGGCCTCCATCTTTGCTTTTCCACAATTGCTTCCCAATTTACTGTGTTCGGATTATATTTTAACTTTTAGGTGATCCTGCTGATAAAACTTAGTGATGTGATACAAGTCCATTCTTCAGTATAATGCTTCCAAGAGAGCATACAGTGTTTCCCTGAAAATAAGACCCTGTCTTATATTTTTTTTGAACCCTGAAATAAGCACTTGGCCTTATTGCCATGCGCTCAAAAGCCCGATTGGGCTTATTATCAGGGGATGTCTTATTTTGGGGGAAACAGGGTATATATCTATATCTATATCTATATCTATATCTATATCTATATCTATATCTATATCTATATCTATATCTATATCTATCATGTATATGTATATGTATATGTATATGTATATGTATATGTATATGTATATGTATGTATATGTATATGTGTGTATTTCGCTGATAAAGAAATAAAGGGAGACTAGTATAGATCTATTTCAAGCTATTTAACTCTCATCAGCTAGCCATACCCTTACTCAGATTCAAACTTGGGCTGCCTGCATATTAGGCAGTTGTATTAACCTCTGAGCCACAAGTTCTCCTCCCTTTATCAGCTTGAGCCACCTGATAAAATGGTTTGTGGTGAATGTAACTACTTGAGGGCTCCTGGATTGGAGCTGAAAGGCGAAAGGGAAGTAGTATGCTTCCTCCCATATTGGGATAGATCAGGTGCTTTGATAGAGAAACATTTAATATGAAAGACCAAGATAAAATGAGCAAATCTTCCTGCATTAGCTTCATGCACGGACAAATTCCCAAACTTTCCCAAAAATTATAATGAATGAATAATTACCATTGGACATAAGGTCCCAATGAAAATATATTAGCTACCCTACAGCAGTTAAAGCAGCAAGGAGAACAAGGATATTTCAGTGAAACCCCCCCCCCAACTGTGTCAGTTGTGCAATCTTTTTTCTTTTGGGGTGGTGAGTGAGAAATTAATTTTCCTGAGAGACATTTTTTTCCCCTCTTTTAAGTATGGGACAAAGGCCAAAATCGACCTTTAATGCAAGATGTTCAGCTGCCCCAGGAAAACCAAATTAAAAACAGAGTACCAAACAATATGTATTCCTTATTCAAAAACCTGGTACTGGGAGAAAGATTCTTCCAAAAAGCACAAAGAAGTCAAGTTGCAGCTTCCTTTCCTTTCCTTTCCTTTCCTTTCCTTTCCTTTCCTTTCCTTTCCTTTCCTTTCCTTTCCTTTCCTTTCCTTTCCTTTCCTTTCCTTTCTCCTTTCCTTTCCTTTCCTTTCCTTTCCTCTTCCCTTCCCTTCCCCTCCTTTCCTTTCCTTTCCTTTCCTTTCCTTTCCTTTCCTTTCCTTTCCTTTCCTTTCCTTTCCTCTTCCCTTCCCCTCCTTTCCTTTCCTTTCCTTTCCTTTCCTTTCCTCTTTTTTTTTTTTTTTTTTGATAAAGTCACATTCTGCATTTAGAGATGTTTGGCCTGCATTTCTGAAGGTCTTGCCAGCTCGGGCACAAAGCCTTGCCATAAAAGAGCCCCTGGGAAAGATGCTAAGGGCAAGATATGATTATGACTAAGAACGGCCTTTCATCTTTTGTATGGAAACATTATTCTGAAGAAACTGAGACAATGGTAAAATAACATTGGAAAGAGAAAAAGACCTTGTGTAATACGGAGCACAGACATCAATGAGAAAAATTGTCTTCATCACTTCAAAACATTCCACATATAACAAATAAAACAAGCACAAGTGTTTGAAGTGAGGGTGAAAAGGATGACATGTGACATGCCAAACACACTCCTAGAAGCTTGCAAGAGCTCAGATACAGGATTCTGGGCCCAAAACATTTCTTTTAGTTTTTGAAGGATTAAAATTGCCTCATGGGGTTGAGGCATCTGTTCCTTAGCTAGCTATGCCATACCGATACACCAACTGTAATAATAAATATGACTTTAACATTGATCATTTGTTTCAGACTGGTCATTTTACAAAACACAGATTTGCCAAATTTCAGGAGTAGGAGAAAAGCTTGCGAATCGGATGAGAACATCTTTCATGCTACATTTGGTGCTCGCTACGAACAGGATTTGAACTTATCAAGAGTGTCAAAGGTGTGAGGGGAAAAAAGGAACACACAAATCCCATTACCACAAAGATACACCCATGAATTGTGAAAGGAACCTGATGCTCCTGAGGAAAAGAACGGAAAGAGATTAAGAAAGTTGGCACGATAGAACCCAACACCACAGGCTGATTAAGAGAAGGCAGGGGAGGCACGATTTCATGAAATTACATGAAATGTTAGCTTTTTTGGGGTGGGAATACTGATTGCTTTTACCTTGTTCAAAAAACTGGGATCGCCTTTTTAAGTTTTTCAAAGAAATAGGTTCTGTGTCTATTTGGAAAAAAAAAATATGGAGATACAAACAGGTCAGTGTGGTGTGGTCTAATTTTATTGAAAATATCCAAGGTATTATTATTGTAGTTGTTGTTTGGCATTGTTACAGTAACCAGGAAACCACAATGCTATTGCTGAGTAGTAGTTTGGCTTGACAAGGTACCTGCCCTGCTATAGGGCATACTTGTGTACTTCCAGGGTACGCCACTGGAGGGCGAGCTGGCTTCACACCAGAGAGAAAGACCAGCGGCTCTTTCTGCATTGTCACCAAAGGCCCCTTTCCTTCCCAGAGCTACAAGTGGGCACCAAAACCGGGAAGGTTTAGAGCCATCTGGAATCTGCCTGCCTGCACAGAGCACCAGCTCGTCTCCCCACCGAAGTGGTACCTATTTATCTACTTGCATAGAACATGCTTTTGAACTGTTATGTGGAGAGAAGCTGAGGCGAGTGACAGGAGCTCACCCCACCCTACAGTACTAGGGCTCAAACTGCCGGTGCTCAGTGTCATTAAGCCACTGAACTATGGTGCCTCTATATACAAGGCATTGACTTGGATGCATTCAAACAAATGGGTCATTGCTTTGGGGATAGGGGCACCTGATTTTCCAGAGCCTAAATCAAAGCTCTGTTCCTCACTAACATGGACCCATTGAAGCATCATCAGATCAGAACCAAACCAGCAGTTACATGCAGCCGGAAAGGTCCGAGTGCCAATTCTGCTGTAGCGGAGTTGCCAGACCCCAATGCTATTCTCAGCCTAAACCACTTGTAAAGGAAACTATTTGTAACTCAGGGTTGAAATGAGGAGTCCTTGGTGTTCTCTGAGCTTGATTGTTTTCTTGCAGATGTTTCATTACCCAAACTAGGTCACATTATCAGTAGTAGAGTCATTACTGATTATGTTGCCTACTTGGGGCAAGGAAACATCTGCAAGGAAACAACCAAGCTCAGAAAGCACCAAGGACCCCTAAATCATTTGATGTGATAACTCTACACAGGGTTTGAGCTCCTCAGAGGACTGGAAGGTCTTCTCAATCAACCCCTTTTCAAATTTTATTCTTTGGGAAGGCGCTCACCCCAGTTTATAGAGCTTTCCCAAGTCAGCACTAAGCAGGGGAGCAAGCACCATGATGGTCACTCTTTAAAGACCCTGTCCTAGGTAAAGGTTTCCCTCGCACATATGTGCTAGTCATTCCCGACTCTAGGGGGCAGTGCTCATCTCCGTTTCAAAGCCAAAGAGCCAGCATTGTCCGAGGATAAGGATAATTTTATTTCTATACCGCCCCTCTCCCGAAGGACTTGGGGCGGTGTACAGCCAGGTAAAAACACAATACAAATCACAATTTAAATTTAAAAATTATTAAAAGTATTACATTTAAGGCCAATTAACTAAAAAATCCCAAAAAATTAAGAACTCCAAATTTAAAACTCAATTATGAAGCTAGCCCTGCCTGTCTGAAGAGCAGGGTCTTAAGAGCACAGTGGAAAACTCGGAGGTCAGAGATCTTGCATATGTCCAGGGGCAGTTCATTCCAAAGGGCAGGGTCTCCCACAGAGAAGGCTCTCCCCCTGGGTGTCACCAGCTGACATAATTTGGCCGACGGCACCCTGAGGAGTCCCTCTCTGTGGGAGCGGACTGGTCGGTGGGAGGCTATCGGTGGCAGAAGGCTGTCTTGTAGATACCCAGGTCCTGAGCCATGGAGCGCTTTAAAGGTGGTAACCAACACCTTGAATCGCACCCGGAAGACCACTGGGAGCCAGTGCAGCTCGTGCAGGAGAGGATGTCTCCGTGGTCATGTGGCCGGCATGACTAAATGCCAAAGGCGCACGGAAGGCTGTTACCTTCCCACCAAAGGTGGTCCCTATTTTTCTACTTGCATTTTTTACGTGCTTTCAAACTGCTAGGTTGGCAGAAGCTGGGACAAGTAACGGGAGCTCACTCCGTTATGCGGCACGAGGGATTTGAACCCCTGAACTGCCGACCTTTTGATCGACAAGCTCAGTGTCTTAGCCACTGAGCCACCATGTCCCTATACCCTGTCCTAGACGGCCACAATTTTGTTCCCAGGCTGTACTCTAAGATGGGCTGAAAAGAAACAGACTTCTGCTTTTTGACCATCACACACAGTTCTAGCTGACAATGCAGTCTAGTGTTAGGTTACAGGTTATGTTTTTCTCCCCTTGTTTTCCCATAAAAGGCTGACATAAAAAAAAAAGAAAAGAAGGCCAAATCTTATAGGGCACACAGACAAATATACCTAACCAGGGTAAGAGGTTTTTTTTAAGCTTGAAACCCCTTACCCATCCCTCTGGAAGACGCTGTTAACTCACCATGCCCAGCAGGTTGAAAAAAGGGGTTGGAAGGTAGATGACTCAGAACAGGTTAAAAACCTCCCCTCTTGGTATAGCAATAGCACTTAAGACTTATATACCGCTTTACAGTGCTTTTACAGCCCTCTCTAAGCGGTTTTACAGAATCAGCATATTGCCCCCAATAATTTGGGTCCTCATTTTACCGACCTCGGAAGGATGGAAGGCCGAGTCAACCTTTAGCCTGGTGGGATTTGAACTACCAAATTGCAGGCAGCCAGCAGGCAGCAGAAGTAGCCTGCAGTACTGCACTTTTAACACCCAAGATTCTATCAACTTGCTGCATTTCTACCTTTTTAAAAAATTTATTTCTAAACCCACTGTGTTTTTATTAGCAGCTGATAAAAAATTATTTATTTTTTACTCTTTATAGCAGGGGTCCCCAACCCCTGGTTCATGGATCGGAACCGGTCCATAGCATCCCAGTAACCGGTCCATGCAAATAAGCAAAGCCCCATCCGCGGGATGCACACAGCACGTGAAGCCATGCCCCTTCCAGTCCGCGGAAAAATCTCTCTCCACGGAACTGGTCCCTGGTGTCCCAAAGGTTGGGAGCCACTGATTTATAGAACTGGTCCCTTTCTTCAGCTAAACTAATTAAAAATTAAGATCTCTTACTTTAAGTACACCTGGCAGTTTTACCTTTTTGTTCACGGGAGCTTGTATCGTCTTGCATTCCATTGACTTTTGTTTCAGACCCCTGAAAAAGGAAAAACAGCATAGGATGGCTTTAATCTCACCTTTTCTTACACCTCTGTGAGGTAACACCAGACTCTGGCTCTTCTGACAAACCAAACTACCAATCCTCTGAAAACTGATGCCCAGAATAGCTGCATTTTAATTTTTATGCACAATTCAAAAGTTCTATAGAAGGATCGTACAGGTAGCCATCTCCTTTTAATGACTCCATAATCCCTTGCGGGGTGGAGTCTGGGCAACTGAATGGAGCTAGCAGAGTGTTTTAATGGCCGGATGCCCTTCCTGTCGCCAATGCGGAGTTTTGTTCAGCAGATACCGTATTTTTCGGTGTATAAGACGCACCTTTTTACCCTCAAAAAGGGGGTGAAAATCTGGGTGCGTCTTATACGCCAAATGTAGCCCCGTCCACCCGCTGGCCCCCACCCTTCGGCCATTTTCGGCCAGTTCCAGGCGGCAGGGATCTGGGTCGGGGCACAGCCTGAGGAACAACCTTCCCACTTCGGGACAGTGGGGGGGGGGGGAATCTGCCCAGCAGCTTTGGGGAACAAGGCAGGTGCCACGATTTGCGGCTGGTCACCCCTCTGGCCGCGCTGACTTCACTCCCCAGCAATGTGAGGAGCCGCCGCCACCGCTGCCTAACCCTCTCTGCGCCCAGGAGCCAAGCCGAGCTGAATGGGAGCCCCTAAAGGGAAACGTTCCTCCTTTCCAGCCATCGCTGCCTGGATTCCAAAATGCAAACCTCATGAGTTGCGCTTCAGGTGGCGGCCAGTTCCCCTGCAATGTGCAGCGGGGAACTGGGAAGTGCTTTGGATTTGGGGAGGAGATTGTAGCGCTGACGCCCAAAAGTGTTTTTCTGCACATTGCAGAGCCGTGTGCTCCCGTCCTCCTTCTCAGCAGACTCAACTTCTCTTTCCTCCTGGCCAGATCCGCCGCCTGAAACATGGTACACTTTTTTTTGTCTCTGCACACACCCCATGTTTGGAATCGGGAAGGGGATCGCGGGTTCGGCCGGCAGAGCAGATTTCCCCCCCCCCACACTGTCCCGAAGAGAGAGGGTTGTTCCTCAGGCTGTGCTCTGTCCCTCCCCCAGAGCATGCTAGGGGTCTCTTTGGGGGAAAGCGAGTAGTCCCTGCATCTCTCGCTTGCAGGAGGAAGAGGAGGGCGGCGCCACCTTAAATGCTGGTAGGCAGAGGTAAAATACTTTTTTCCTTGTTTTCCTCCCCCAAAATTAAGGTGCGTCTTATACTCCGGTGCGTCTTATACACCGAAAAATACGGTATATTCTCACTGTGCCCAGAGAGAAAAATATCTTTCTCTACCTAGGATCAAACTCACAGCCTCCTAGAGGCGAGAGCTCCACCCCTAGGTCACCGCACCACTTCAATGAATGTACAGGTAGTCCTCAACTTAAAACAGTTCGTTTAGTGACCGTTCGAAGTTACAACGGCACTGACTTATGACCGTTTTTCACACTTACGACTGTGGCAGCATCCCCATGCTCATGCGATCAAAATTCAGACACTTGGGCAACTGGTTCATATTGTGTGGCTGTGGGTGCATGCACACTTTTGTGTCATCCTCGACTCCTGGCAACTGCTTGGATTAGTCCCTGAAATTTTAGGGAACCAGCCCAAGGTCACCCAGTTGGCTTCATGTCTAAAGCAGGACTAGAACTCATGGTCTCCCAGTTTCTAGCTCAATATCCTTAACTATGATCTCCAAATGGCTCTCAAAATATTGAAGGTACTCCCATGTCTCCAGGTCACTTTAATACACATACAGAAGAATATGGTACAACCCGGTAGTGAAATTCAAATTTTTTTACTACCGGTTCTGTGGACGTGGCTTGGTGGACGTAGGGGAAGGATACTGCAAAATCCCTATTTCCAACCCACTCCAGGGGAAGGATACTGCAAAATCCCCATTCCCTCGCCACTCCTGGGGGAAGGATATTGCAAAATCTCCATTCCCACCTCACTCTGGGACCAGCCAGAGGTGATATTTGCCGGTTCTCTGAACTACTCAAAATTTCCGCTACCGGTTCTCCAGAACTTGTCAGAATCTGCTGGATTTCACCCCTGGTACACCCCCAGGTTTAAGGGTAAAAGGACAATGTTACATTTTGTAATTGCCATGAGTAGAAGTTGCAAACACTTCCTTCTGGAGGTACACGTCCATACTTACATTATTCTTCAAATGGCTGTGCACCTCCTTTTCTGACATCTGTTGACTTTGCGTTGAAGCGTGGTCTCTGGATGTGGCATCAATCCATTTGTTTTCAGATGTACCTATAATGTTGGTAGCCATACTGGTAAGATTGAGGATTTTGTGCCTTGCAAATGGCGGGAAAGGCTGGTCTTTACCCCAATCTGATTGATATGTGGAGAGCAAAAGAAATTGAGAAAAGGAGACAGGGGGAATGTCAAAGTGTAAAGGGAACTGAGAAAAATACATCTGAACAACACTTAAAGAAGAGGAAAATATATATATATAATAGAGGATAGGAGAAGAAAGGAGTGATTTGGGATGTTAATGTGGAATAATATGTTAGGGCTTTTCATGAAAGACCGCCTTTTCCCCAAAGCAAGGAGTTAGTCAAAAGTGTGCACAATAAACAGCAAGTTTACTAACAACAACTATTCTACAGACCAGGGGACTCCAACCTTGGCAACTTTAAGACTTGTGGACTTCAGTTCCCAGAATTCCTCTGGCTGGGGAATTCTGGGAGTTGAAGTCCACAGGTCTTAAAGTTGTCAAGGTTGGAGACCCCTCCTATAGACCATTTTTTTTCCCCAAAGCAAGAATTAGTTTGCACAACAAATAGCAAGTTTACTAACAGCAACTTTATTTTAAATCAGAAGAATTTTCAAAAAGTTGGGAAGTGAAGTTGATCTTAAGAGTCTTCCAGCATATCGTTGTCTAATGAATAGACACAATCAAAGTACGGTAGATTGCGATCAACTCTTTCCAAGCACCTCTCTACTCCAGGAGATGACTTCCCAATTTCTAGAAAGCAAACTTGCTCAACCTGCTAGTTACGCTGTAATTCATGCAACGATACCAAAATAATAAATATATTTCTTGCCACAAATGCTTTATTATTATTTTTTTTACAAAAGCAGAAATACTAACCCCATATACATTTTAATGGAAACAAACCACCAGCTCTTGATGAAGGCTGTAAGAATTCAGAAGGCATCACCATAATACAGCATAGAGAGGAGACAACACACACTGCCCTCAGTGTAATTAAACACGCACCCTTCTTTCCATACCGCCTCACGTCCATGACGAGGCATCCATTTTCCAGGGCCTGGTTGATGGCAGTGTCCCACTCGCCCTGTTCCAGGTGTGAAATGCTGGTGCCCCCGAGGGATAGGATTTCATCCCCAACTTTCAACTGGCAAAAATCTGCAGGGCTGCCTGTTGAGAGAAAAGCCAACGAAACCACATACTAAGACCTCCATATATCCAGAGTCAATTCTGCAGAGCATGTTAGTCAGTGGTGGGATTCAAAATTTTTTACTACCGGTTCTGTGGGCACGGCATGGAGGGTGTGGCATGGCTTGGTGGGCGTGGCAGGGGAAGGATACTGCAAAATCCCCATTCCTTCCCCACTCCTGGGGGAAGGATATTGCAAAATCTCCATTCCCTCCCCACTCCAGGGGAAGGATACTGCAAAATCTCCATTCCCTCCCCACTCCAGGGGAAAGATACTGCAAAATCTCCATTCCCACCCTACTCCTGGGGGAAGGATACTGCAAAATCTCCATTCCCTCCCCACTCCAGGGGAAGGATACTGCAAAATCCCCATTCCCTCCCCACTCCTGGGGGAAGGATACTGCAAAATCCCCATTCCCTTCCCACTCCTGGGGGAAGGATACTGCAAAATCCCCATTCCCTCCCCACTCCTGGGAGAAGGATACTGCAATATCTCCATTCCCTCTCCACTCCTGGGGGAAGGATATTGCAAAATCCCCATTCCTTCCCCACTCCTGGGGGAAGGATATTGCAAAATCTCCATTCCCTCCCCATTCCAGGGGAAGGATACTGCAAAATCTCCATTCCCACCCCACTTCAGGGGAAAGATACTGCAAAATCTCCATTCCCACCCTACTCCTGGGGGAAGTATACTGCAAAATCTCCATTCCCTCCCCACTCCAGGGGAAGGATACTGCAAAATCCCCATTCCCTCCCCACTCCTGGGGGAAGGATACTGCAAAATCCCCATTCCCTTCCCACTCCTGGGGGAAGGATACTGCAAAATCCCCATTCCTTCCCCACTCCTGGGGGAAGGATACTGCAAAATCCCCATTCCTTCCCTACTCCTGGGAGAAGGATACTGCAAAATCCCCATTCCCTCCCTACTCCTGGGAGAAGGATACTGCAAAATCTCCATTCCTTCCCCACTCCTGGGGGAAGGATACTGCAAAATCCCCATTCCCTCCCCACTCCTGGGGGAAGGATACTGCAAAATTCCCATTCCCACCCCCCTCTGGGGCCAGCCAGAGGTGGTATTTGCCAGTTCTCCGAACTACTCAAAATTTCCGCTACCGGTTCTCCAGAACCGGTCAGAACCTGCTGGATTTCACCCCTGGAGCAAAGCCTCTCTCCTAAAGCCTTAAGGCAGCTGCCTGCTTTCAGAGCGTTGCCTGGGAGGGCTGGCTGCGTGGGCGCCCTTTGGAGCAGGTGTGGGAAGGAGGTGACGATGAAGTAATGTTCTGGGCTCAAGCGGAGACCACTTTGCAAAGTGCCCCTTTGGAATGCTGGATGGTGCCATGAAAGTTTCTGCGACACCAGAAGGGGCGTTTCTTCTGAAGAAAAAGAAAATCTTTTGGCAGGAAGATCAATGTTGGAAAGTTCGGCCAGACTTTCCTGCATAGGACTGCCTAGGTCCGTAGTAAAAGCTGTTAGGAGATGAGATTGGGTCCTGCAGTTGAATGCTAATATCAAATTGTTTGAGGCTTTAGAAGGAAGCAGCAGAGACTTAAAGCAAGTAAACTTGGCAAGTCCAGAGTCTCTACATTTTTTACATTCTTCCAACCTGAATTTTTCCTTTCCTTTGTAACAGTAACAGAGTTGGAAGGGATCTTTGGAGGTCATCTAGTCCAACCCCCTGCTCACACAGGAGACCTATACTAGAGATTCGAACCCCTGAATTGCCAACCTTTCTCAGAGTCGTAGCTTTCCTTTCCCTTTCCCTTTTCTTTTCTTTTCTTTCCCCTTTCCTTTCCTTTCCCCTTCTCCCCACTCCCCTCCTCTCCCCCCATCCCTCCTTTCCTTTCCTTTCCTTTCCTTTCCTTTCCTTTCCTTTCCTTTCCTTTCCTGCCCTGCCCTGCCCTGCCCTGCCCTGCCCTTCCTTTCCTTCCTTTTCCTTCTTTTTCTTTCCTTTCCCAAAATAACTGCAAGAGTTAAATACTGGTGTTTACCTTCTTCGATTGATTTCACAAAGACACCAGAAGGATTCTGGGACACGGCAAATCCAAAGTTACGATTGCTGCCTGGTTTCTGATTTATACTGATTCTCATATCACTGTATTGCTCCTAAAAAGAGGAGGAGGAGGAAGAAGACACCAGAGAAAAGAATGTCAAGAGTCATTCATTCACATTACCTTAGCTAGTCTTTTTAGATTGTTTCAGGCACAGCCGGGGCAATCACTATTTATGTCCTGTCCCTCCTGACATCTTAAGTGATTTAAGAACCTACCTATTGTTTGCAGTGTTAGAAATCAATCAGAACACTAAAGCAACATGAATATAACAGTCCTTACAGACAGGAACTGAGCAGGGGTGGGTTCTAATTTTTTTTACTACCGGTTCTGTGGGCGTGGCTTATTTTGTGGGCATGGCTTGTTGGGGGGGTAATGTGACTGAGTGGGTGTGGCCAACTTTTTTTTTTTTTTTTTACTTTTAAAAGAATTTTTTCTACAACCTTAAGAGATTTCAGAAAAAAATGCTTTCAGAAGCCTTTGACGATCTCAGCTGAATCGTGCGATCATCAGAGGCTTTTTTTTTTTTTTAAACTTTTAAAAGCATTTTTTCGGCCGAAGAGGTTGTAGAAAAAATGCTTTTAAAAGTAAAAAAAAAAAAAAAGCCTCTGATGAGGTGGGCGGGGTAAGCGAGCAGCAACCGGGCCGGGGACCGGTTCGGGGGCGTGGCCAGCCAATGTTATTACCGGTTCTCCGAACTACTACAAATTTTTACTACCGGTTCTTGCGAACCAGTGTGAACCAGGAGCAACCCACCACTGGAACTGAGGCCTTCCTGGACTAAGCCCCACAGAACAGTGCAACTAAGAAGGCATTTCCCGCAGGATTAACCTCTGAAGCTACTTCTTGTATCATGAAACTGTTCTTCACAAGCCATGGCACTTTCTAGCCCTCTTCTGACCTCTCTAGAAAAAGTCTTATGAGCCACAGAGTCCTAGAAAACTGTTTCAAATCCAACTCTTCCCTCGCATTTGTGATTCATTAGAAGAACCTCCCATTTATTCACAAGGCTGACTACCTCAAGATTCCCTTTTCTAGGAAAGTTATCCATGTTTTTCTCTAGTTTACAAGTAATGCCTAATTCTTTGGGGGTGTGCAGCTTCCTGTATTTTGGAAAAAAACTGGAGCCTCTCTCCAACTTACGTGCCGTCTTGACTCCTCAGTCGCTGAAAGGGTTCTCTCCTTGGGGGCAGAAGATGTGATAGTCATCGAGTTGGAACTGGTGTGATGATCTGATTTAGGCTCCAACTCAGGCGTTCCTCTTCTCTGCTCCTCCAGCAAGTGGCTTGTTCTGGTTTTGCTGTCTTCTGCAACTTGGGGCTCCATCTTGCCTTGACCTTGAACTCCTCCTGTCTGAGCCTCGGAGCCCCTGCTGTGCCCTGACTGAGCACTCCTGGGCCCTTCCAGTCCTCCATTGTATTTCACAGTTGCATCCATCTGGAAGAAAGGTATTTAAAAGAGACATCTCCAACATTGGTCTGGGAAGCACCTACTAAAAATCTTCCCCATGTTTTCCCAGGCCCTATGTGCCTTGCTAATCATCTGCAGTGTTAATATAGAATAGTTATTTGGACGGGACCATAGAGGTCTTCTAGTCCAGCCTCCTGGACTATATCCCTATATCATTTCAGACAAATGACTGTCCAATCTCTTCTTAAAAGCCCCCAGCGATGGAGCAGCCACAGCTTCTGAAGGCCAGCTCCCACTAGTTAATTGTTCTCACTGTCAGGAAATTTCTTCTAAGTTCTAGATTGGTTCTCTCTTTGATTAGTTTCCATCCGTTGCTTTTTGTCCTGTCTTCAGATACTTTGGAGAATAGGTTGACCCCCTTTTCTTTGTGGCAGCCCCTCAAATATTGGAACACTGCTATCATGTCACCCTAGTCCTTCTTTTCACTAGATTAGACGTACCCAATTCCTGCAATGTTTTCAATTGAATTGAATTGAATAAGCCAATCAAAAAGCCAAGCAGAGTTAGTGAAATGCTGGGATCAGGGAAACACATTATGTGTCCCTAATTTAATTGGATCTGACTTTTTCTGCAGGTGTCTCTGCATTGCACCACAGCTGAGGGTAGTGCATGAATTCCTGTTTGCATTAAATGGTGAGATTTATATGTTTGCCTTCCTTCCAGGAGACCAGGACAGAGTACAGGTAGATACAGGTAGATATTGGAATACTGCTATCACGTCGCCCCTAATACTTCTTATCATTAAAAGACTAAGTTGAAAGGATATAATACAGTATATAGAAGGGGTTGCTCAGTGGTGAGTTTCAAATTTTTTTTACTACCGGTTCTGTGGGTGTGGCTTGGTGGGTGTGACATGGCTTGGTGGGTGTGGCAGAGGAAGGATACTGTAAAATCTCCATTCCCACCCCACTCCAGGGGAAGGATACTGTAAAATCCCCATTCCTTCCCTACTCCAGGGGAAGATTACTGTAAAATCCCCATGTCCTCCTGATCAGCTGGGACTTGGGAGGCAGAGAATAGATGTGGGTGGGGCCAGTCGTAAGTGGTATTTACCGGTTCTACAAACTACTCAAAACTTCCGCTACCAGTTCTCCAGAACTGGTCAGAACCTGCTAAAACCCACCTCTGGAGTAGGAATATTTTACAAATAAATTAAAGAATTTAAAACACTAAGTTTGATGTGATGATATACAAATAGTGGACAAATAGTTACAAATCCAAAGTGAAATATCACCTTTTGATTTCTCCTACGTGAGTAGTTTTACCATTTCCGTAGGAAATCTCCATAAGGAGCTTATTTTTTATTTTATTTTTTTAATTTGATTTATATGCCGCCCTTCTCCGGAGACTCAGGGTGGCTTACAATGTGCTCAGCAATAGCCTTCATACTTTTGTATATTTATAGAAAGTCAGTTTATTGCCCCCATAATCTGGGTCCTCATTTTACCTACCTTAGAAAGGATGGAAGGCTGAGTCAACCTTGAGCCTGGTGAGATTTGAACTTGCAGTAACTGCAGGCAGCAGATGTAAGTGGATGTTAATTAGTCTGCTAAGCCATCAGAGCTCTTGGTGCGTCTATATACACCCAAACACGTAACAAGCAGAATCTCAACAAGAATGAATGTTGGGTCCTAGTAGAGGGAGCATTTAATTTGCTGCTACCAATTTCAATACCCATCTCGAATCCTAAAGAAGATCGGCCTCGTCTTTCTAATATTCCTGAAACACTCAGGCAAATTGCAGATGCGGTACATCCAATATGTCATTGTGGTTTTTCATGACATGACTGTGATTGTGTATTTAACACATAATAGAATAGAGTAGAAAACAGGGTTGGAAGGGACTTTGGAGGTCTTCTAGTCCAACCCCCTGCTTAGGCAGGAAACCCTACACCACTTCAGACAAATGGTTATCCAATCTTTTCTTAAACACTTCCAGTGTTGGAACATTTACAACTTCTGGTGGCAAGTTGTTCCACTGATTAATTGTTCATATATCATATATCCTTCTTTATATTTTAGATACATTCTGACTGTAGATACAGAAGCAGTTAAAGTGTAAAATTAGCCAGAGGTGCTTCCCCAAATCTTAAGACAGAAGCCAGCTTTTACCGTAAAGGACCTGGGAAGCGAGGAGATTCCTCTCATAGGGGCTCCAAACGGCCTCGGGGTGACCACCGATGTCAGCCTGGCTGTGTCCGTCTTCTGATAACTCCTTGATAGGGAGGCTGAAACCCGACCAGATCCGGTTTGGGCATTGGATGATTGGGAACTTGGCAAAGGGGACTCCGTCCTTTCTCCGGCCAAGCTGTCTACTGAGACGAGAGGCTCATCCTTCACTCCACACTCCGGTTTCCGTTTCCTCAGCTCATGATCATCTTCCCTTTTCAAGCCTCCGTTTGCCTCGGTTGGAACGCCAACTTTGGGAGACGCTTTCTCTTCCCGAAAGACGTCATCGTTCGAGAAATACAATTGTTCTGTCTCCTGCCAAGAGTTCCTCAGAGGAGCTTGATCTCGCCTCTCTCTAGAAGAAAAGCAAGAGCTCTGGGTAACCGGTAACCTCAAAAGTAGCCTCTGTTAGGTTACGGTGTCGTCTCAAATAAATTGCATTTCCAAACAAATAGTCTTTGATGAAATCTTTCATTTATTAAGCACGACAATCTGTTCCCGACTACGTCGTAGCCAACACTGACTTCCTGACCCCAAACCTTCCCTTTCTGTTCCCCAATTCTCTGCATCTCATTGGCCATCTTCCAAATCACTCTCCCCATATCTACTACTTCAGCTCCCAGGAATGTCCCCCCTCCCCTCCCATCTCCTAGGGCATATTATCTTCAGGGAAAATAAGTAGGTGAAAAGCCAAGCGTCCTCTTGCCAGCTGCCCCCTCTTCTCCTCCTTATGTCAGCACTGGAACGAATGTAGTTTGGAGTGCTGACAGCCTCTGTGTCAGAGGTGGTATTCTGCCGGTTTGCACCAGTTTGGGTGAACTGGTAGCGGCGACTGCGGGTGAGCCCCCGCCCACACGGCCGGATGTAATGCCATCCTATTTAGAGACGTTTTCGAGGCTGGGTGCATGCATGGAAGGTGCACCCACCCGCGAACCGATGGTAAGCATTTCTGAAACCCACCGCTGCTCTGTGTGTGTGTGTGTGTGTGTGTGTGTGTGTGTGTTTGTAACTTGTAAGGTTGCAGTTATGCTAATTCAAAGGGGGCACAGTAAGATTCAAGGCTGTTCTACAACACTCTTTTGTCCCCAAAGTAACATGTACTACTATTTTCACGATGCTTGATGGCACATTTATCTCTGGGCTTTTTTTTTTTAAAAAAATCTATGTTAGATAAAGAGGATTGGTGGACGTTTCAAATGAAAGGGTAAAATCTCCCATGCTGCTTGACCATTAGGGGGATTATATTTTAAGACCCAATGGTATCAAACTCAATCGTCAACTTACAATCGTTCATTTAGGGACTGCTTGAAGTTACGACACTGAAAAAAAATGACTTATGATGGTTTTTCACACTTGGGACCGTTGCAAGCATCCTCATGGTCACGCAATCAAAATTCAGACGCTTGGCAACTGGCATGTACTTATGACTGTTGCAGTGCCCCGTGGTCATGTGATCACCTTTTGCGACCTCCTGACAAGCAGAGTCAATGGGGAAGCCAGATTCACTTAACAACCCTGTTATTAACTTAACACCTGCAGCAATTCGCTTCCCAACTAAAGCAAGAAAGGTTTTAAAATGGGGCTAAAATTCACTTAACCACCATCTTGCTTAGCAACAGAAATGTTGGGCTCAACTGTGCTCGTAAGTCAAGGACTGTCTATAAACAGAATGTTATTTGTGCATTCCTTCTTAAGGAAGCGTGAAGGGGCCCCTTGTATTTCACCTGAAAAGAACTCAGGATACCTGATAGCGTCAAACTAGGACAAAATGAGACAGGCCAGGGAAGTTCTTTAAAAGCTTCTTTTGCAGGACAAACAACCCCCCCCCCATTCCCCCCTACAACTCTCCCCAATAGTTACAGTATATAAGACTTATATTAAAAATGCAGAAATGGGGCCTGTGTCAAAACAAGCCGGTTTGGAATCCAGAGAAAAATACCTTAAACCAGAAGTCTTCAAACTTGGCGGCTTTAAGACTTGTGGATTTCAACTCCCAGAATTCTCCAGCCAGCTGGCTGGAGAATTCTGGGAGTTGAAGTCCACAAGTCTTAAAGCTGCCAAGTTGGAAGACCTCTGCCTTAAACGCAAAAAAACCCCAATGAGGCAGTTGAAAATGAACCCAGCTAGTACGGCAACCTTCAATGAAGCTGAAATTAAAAGGTTCCTTTCAAAATGCTTACTTAAATTAATGACCTATTTGGTAAATTAATTTTACTGGTAGTAGATGACTATCTTTTAATTATTTAGGAATGCAATGATCAAATTTTCACTCCTGGTGAAAAGACCTGAAAATTAAATATGCCAGCAAACTGAGCGTGTGTAAAATAAATTCAAAGGCAATCAGTGAAATCTAGTTGCTGCTGAATGCAAGCCAAACTAAAAAGGATTAAGCCTTTAATGCTACTAGACGCGGCTGGCTAGTATTACCTGTCTCTCTGCATTTCTCTCAGGGTTTTGCTGCGTCGCTCCGAGCTTTCCGAACTCCTTCGCTCAATTTCTTCTCTCTCCTCCTTTTTCCTCTGCAGATCCGAGGTGTGACTCCTGCGCCTACTTTTCCATTTTGCCAAATCCTATGCAGGAAAAAAAGCAAAACAAAACTCCACATCAAACAACGTTCGGTAAAAAGCCTCGTTCTGTAAGCTCCTCCGGCTGAACGTTCAAGGGCCGCGTTCCCTGGCGAAAAGACTGCGCAACGGACTGTTTTCACCTGAGATCCCTGGTTGGCTGCCTTCTCAAATGTCTTTTTCACCAGCCTGTCCCCGATGTGAACAATGGCAGCCTTTCAGCTTCCTGACGCTTAAAAAAAAAGTTTTGCAGGAGAAAATGCACCTGCTGCTCGGAAAAGGAAGCACCTGACATTCCAATATTCCTTCCTAATATCCTCTCCATAAACCCTAGCAGGCTTCCAACTTTATAGTCATTGTTATTCAAAGCAGCAACAGGAGCTGGTTTCTCTTTTTTTATTATTTATTTATTTATTATTAACCTGATCACCCAGCTCAGGAGCATTCCACCTTATCTTGAATTACCTGGTGTAATTCAAATGGGTGACTGAAAACCAAAAGAGTATTGAATTCTCAGCCACCCTAACTGATGAATATATTTCCGCAATAGGAATGACTTCACTTGTTGATGTTAATTTCAGCCCCACTTTCCCATATTGCGGTTGTGGGAATTCCACCCCCCTGCCCTCCCCTCCCCGCCAGAAGAATGAAATATTTTGGAAAATATATATATTTTTTTAAAAGATAGAATATTTCTCCTAGAGGAGAAATGGGGGAAAAAAAATCTTAAGGAAGGCAGAAACCAGCTCCAGGCTCCCTGCCCCACAAGCAGAAACTGTGGAGGCCAGCTTTTAGAAATGCAGATTTGGTACCTGTTTCCCCCAAAATAAGAGATTCCCTGATAATAATAGTAATAGTAATAATGATGATGATGATGATGATGAAGAAGAAGAAGAAGAACAGCTTACATCCTCTGATGATACCTTAACAGTTCTTAGGTCCTTGGTTAGGACTCGAGCTGCTGAGCTATTAACCAGCCTCAAAGGCTGTGAATCTCACTAAAGATTAAATAATAATAATAATAATAATAATAATAATAATAATAATAATAATAATAAAAAATTACTTTATTGTCATTGTACGTGTATACACAGTATACCCATACAACGAAATTATAAAAATAAAAATGACAATATACACAGCAAACGAGATACGAAATCCAGCATGGTTATCTCGTTTGCTGTGTATATTGCCATTTTTGTGTATAATAACTACTTTATTGTCATTGTACGTGTATACACAGTATACCCATACAACGAAATTCACTTAACACCCAAAGACCAGGTCCCACACACATAACAATCCCCAAACACACCCCCACCCACCACCAATTCCCCACCCCTAAACCATCCAAACATCCACACAACAGACCAAGTAATACTGTCCAACAGCTCACTGATGACCCTTCCGGCTCTTGAGCGCATGGCAGTAAGGCCAAGCACTTATTTCAGGGTTCAAAAAAATATAAGACAGGGTCTTATTTTTGGGGAAACACGGTAATCCATTCAAGAGAGGATATTTCGAAACTCCTTGCAGCAAAGTTTGACAGCTAACAAAGGCAGATTGGTAGGGCTAGAACAAGCAGCCCCTCACCCAAGATCTAACACAGGAGGAAAGCCATTAGCCATAACAGGAATTGCCCAACACCCTTTCAGAACACAAGCCCCTTCAATGCATTAACCCCAGAACCTTTCAAACTTCAAAGTCACAGAAACCTATAAAGATCCATCCACTCATTCAACCATTTTGTAAGGTGCACCACAACCACAAATCCTGGTGGTTCTGCTTCATCATTAAACTTTCTTTCCAATCAGCCTCCATGTTGCTTCCAGCCTCTTTCTCTCAGCTTGGAACTGAAATCAGATGGATTTTCCTCCCAACACTGTTGTTCTCACACTTTAGCCCATGAGAATAATAATAATAATAATAATAATAATAATAATAATAATAATAATAATAATAATATTATTATTATTATTATTATTATTATTATTATTATTATTATTATTATTATTATTATTATTATTATTTTATTTCTATACCGCCCTTCTCCCGAAGGACTCAGGGCGGTGTACAGCCAATTTAAAAACACAGGACACAACAATGATTAAAAATTAAAATAATTAAATAGATTTGGCCGATTTAAAACCCCCAAAATTTAAAATATCCCAATTTAAAATTATTATGTTGACAGCCCTGCCTGGTGGAACAACAGGGTCTTCAGTGCGCAGCGGAACACCCGGAGGTCGGAGATCTTACGTATTTCCGGGGGCAGTTCATTCCACAGGGCTGGGGCTCCCACAGAGAAGGCCCTCCCCCTGGGTGTCGCCAGCTGACATAACTTGGCTGATGGCACCCTGAGGAGACCCTCTCTGTGGGAACGGACTGGTCGGTGGGAGGCTATTGGTGGCAGAAGACGGTCTCGAAGGTACCCGGGTCCTGTGCCATGGAGCGCTTTAAAGGTGTGGTAGGACATGTGTGGTAGGCAATTTCTTAAGAACTGGCCACCTTAATGGTTGCACCTTCCTGTCTTGAGAACTACCTTGAGTTCTCCTCTGTTGTCCTTTTGGCTCCAGCAAAATTTACCCCTTTTAAATTGTGCATGGTCTTTATTTATCACAATCTGCTCATCAATTCTATATCTGCTGTTGCAATGCTTGTTGTTTACAGTGGATTCTGTCTATTCTTTTCTCAGACAGAAAATGCACCTTGCTGAATTCTCATCCGATGCCTTCTGCTGCCAAGCACCACCATTGGAAGAAAAATCCCACGGCTTCTCTAGCCATTTCCATTGGATGATATGGAGACCAAAGCTAGAGAACGCATCTTCTGAAGTTCTCCTGGGCCTTTCATCCATCTCCCATTACTCTGTTCCCACCCTCAGCTCTCCTCCCGCTGGCTGAAACTTCTAAAGAAGAACCCAACCCATGTGCCATCCCATCTCCTGCTACTGATAGGCACAAGGTGTGAAGGCTGCCACCCAAATTCAGTTTGCTGTGACCGTCTTCTAGAACCACCCAGAGGGACAGCAAAGAAGTCACTTACATCTTGCCACTGTTGGTCTTGTTCCCGCAGCTGAGTTTTTATTTTCTGGAGCTCTTCGTAACGCATCTGCCGGATCGTTTGTAGCTCATCTGCACTGACGTCATTCAAGGATTTACTCCTGAAGGTAGAGAAAGACTTTTTAGAATTCCAGACCATTTTCTTCTTCAAGAGGCAATTTAATTGATTAGAAGGAACAGGACTAAGGGTGGTCTACAACGAGGCAGGTTTTTAGTGGTGTGTAGGTTGTGTAGGCCATCTCCTACACACCCTCCTACACAAAGAGCCACGGTGGTGCAGCGGTTAGAATGCAGTACTGCAGGCTACATCTGCTGGCTGCTGGCTGCCAGCAGTTTGGCGGTTCGGATCTCACCAGATCAAGGTTGACCCACTTTTTCATTCTTCCGAGGTCGGTAAAACGAGGACCCAGATTGTTGGGGCAATATGCTGACTCTGTAAACCACTTACAGAGAAATGTAAAGCACTGTGAAGCGGTATATAAGTCTAAGTGCTATGGCTATTGCTAAAGAATGCATCTGTATGATGACCTTCAATTGCTTATTGCATAATAGTGCAGGACCTTGAATTTTTCTGCCTAAGCCTGCCTGTTTCTTGTTTTGATTTATGAATTCTTAAGCAATTCTCTTAATCATTAGTCTGAATTGCCTTAATTCTATACATGTCTGACTCTGCAGTCTTCCTACATAAGTCTAAGTGCTCTTGCTGTCACAGAGAATCGCAGAGTTGTGGAGTTGGAAGGAGCCACATGATCTGGTCCAACCCTCTTACAAAGGAGAAGAAAACCAATTAAAAGAGGTGATTCTCCAGCCTCTTCTTAAAGAAACTCCAGAGATGGAGAAGCCACATCTGTCACACTGCGATGTAACGGATGTTACCATCAGATTTTGTTTTCTCCTTATATTTAAACGAAATACTGAAACTACCCCCTTCCTAACCATCTTCAGTGGGTTATCTTTTTATAGAACACTTTATGTAGCTTTTAATGAATTTTAATGAAAGGGAATAAAGAGGAGAAGGCCAGTCCCACAAGCCTTTCCAAAGTACTGTGTCATTATTTAGAAGGTCTCTCTCTCTCTCCCAAATCCGTAACTCAAGACACTCTGAAAGTTACTACACTGAATATCAAAGCAAATGTGGGCACACCCAGCGTCTCCCTCCCACTTCATGGTCAGGATTCTCTTGGCATGCAGGAAGAAACAAAAAAAAAAAAGATTCTGAAGTCATGTATTTCCTGTAGCCTTAAAATATGCCGAGCAAAATAGGCGGTGCAAACACTGCCCTTTGCATTTGATCTTAAGAATTACAGAGCAAGCTGCTTCACACTTCCCGTTTAGGTTTCTCTCCATAATCCCACCACCCACCACCCTTTCCACTAAATATTTTGACGTCGCAATCATCATCATCATCATCTTTAACGACCCCATAATCCCTTGCAGGATGGGAGTTTGGGCAACTGAATGGAGTTAGCGGAGTATTTAATGGCCGGATGCTCTTCCTGTTGCCAATGTGGAGTTTTGTTCAGTAAATATATTCTCACTGTGCCCAGAGAAATATCTGCCTCTACCTAGGATTGAACTCACAGCCTCCTGATTGTGAGGCGAGAGCTCCACTGCTAGGCCACCACACCACTCCATTTTCTTTTGGATGTGACAATGCAGGGAGCTAAAGGTGGAAGCCTGAGAAACAAGGGGAGGTGGTAGCTAAATCTAGATTGTCCTGGGCTTGTCCATTATATACAGCTGGGGTACCCTGACATTTGCACTACTACAATCCCCTAAAGTGAACCATGAAGCTGTGTGGCTCCCCCATTGAACAAAGGAGTGATTGTAGGTAGGCACGGGCAAGAAAGAAACAAATCCCATATTTTAAAGAAATACGACACTGTTTGGGCATAATACAATGCGATATTGTGTTTTATCAGCCAATTAATAGCTTCGTCCTATAGGTGAGCCAAGCTATTATGGCTTATTTAACAAGCCATGCACAAGCCCATCTGCTGTGCTCCGAATTCTTCCTCCAGATGGGAGATCCCTTCCGAATCCCGAAAACAAAGCAAAAAGAGGAGGAAAATGGGGAAATATGTTCTTCTCAGACTAATCTTTCTTCATCTCCCAAGGAAATGCCGTTAATGAGACAGCCTGATTGTGTATGTGGAGAAAGAAAAACCCAGGATATATTTATTATGGAAGAGGAGGACGAGGAGGAGGCGGAGGGGGGGAGGAGGAGGAGGAGGAGGAGGAGGAGGAGGAGGAGGAGAAGAAGAAGAAGAAGAAGAAGAAGAAGAAGAAGAAGAAGAAGAAGAAGAAGAAGAAGAAGAAGAAGAAGAAGAAGAAGAAGAAGAAGAAGAAGAAGAAGAAAGGCAGAGAAAAGTAACATATGACAAAACTCATCACTTTGTAATTAATAACAAAGATCTAAGCAAATCAGAGTCGAGAGTTATTATGTCCCTTCCCAGTGACCCTTGCTGATTGTGGCAGCTGATAACCTGTTAGGATGGAGTTAATCTCTAGATTGATTGCAGATCTGGTCCTCTTCCAAATCCTGCTGCCTCCCAATACCCCCCACCCCCTTAGACAAGACTTCAAAGAAGTGATGACTCATGCATCTTCACCCAGTCCTCACATGCCCTCCCCCCACTCCACAACCCCAAGGCAGCCCCCATGCACATCAGCAGTAGCAGCATCAGCCAAAGCAACTCTCAGAGCTCAGCCTGGACCAGAATTTCCTCCCTGGGTTATCTTTTTTTGCTTGCTTGCTTGCTTTTTCTTTTTCTTTATTACTTTTTTCTTTTCTTTCTTTCTCTCCTTCCTTCCTTTCTCTCTCTCTCTCTCTTTCTTTCTCAGGGTTATCTATCTTTTATTCATCCATCATCTCTCTCTCTCTCTCTTAGTCACCCATTTTATCTCTCTCTCATCTATCTATCCATCCATCCATCCATCCATCCATCCATCCATCCATCCATCCATCCATCTATTATCTGTTTGTCTGTCTACAGAATCTATCTATGGTATCTATCTACGGTCTGTCTGTCTGTGTCCATCCATTATCTATGTCTGTCTGTCTGTCTGTCTGTCTATCTAGCCTTCTCTGTCGGGGCACCTACTATCTGGAACGAGCTCCCCCCGGAGATACGGAGGATCCCGGATCTACGCACCTTCCGCCGCGCTCTCAAGACCTTTTTATTTCACCAGGCTGGTCCTAACCTCTTCCATTCTCTTTTTAATGTAAATTTTAATGTGAATTTTAATTTGTTCTTAACCTGGGGTTTTAAATTTGTCTTGGGCTAAATCGATTTAATCCGATTTTACTTCTACTCTTAAATTTTTGTATTCTATGTGTTTTATCTTGTGTCTGTTTACCGCCCTGAGTCCTTCGGGAGTAGGGCAGTATATAAATCAAATAAAATTTAAAAAAAAATAAAAATGTAAATGTAATCTATCTAATCTATCTGAAAATTTCCTCCCCCTATTGAGTCTTCCCTCTACATTTTAAATTGGAAAAATGCAAAGAAAATGCTTTGCATATCTGTGTATATAATATATATATATATATATATATATATATATATATATATATATATATATATATATATATATATATATATATATCTCCATTTCTACTTCCCTGTTAACAAAGGGAACATTATTTAAGCAGCATGATGTTCTGCAATAGCTGTAGAGACCATCTGCTTTTGTGCCTTTGCAATTCGCCACTGCATCTGCTTGGCCCAGGAAAGCAGTTTAGGCATTGGAGGCCCGAAGAGCCGATGCTACAGAGGTGTCTGAAATGTTTTGAGTTTGAAACAGGCCCATCTTGGACTCTAGCATCCTCTTAGGTGCCAGATTTCCATCCAGAGTTCAGGAAAGAACAGGCCACTTAATTTCATGCTGAGAAAACAGTTCTTGGCTTGTTTTCTTTTAAACTCCTCCAAGTTTTGAAAGGGTGGTATGAGAGAGCCAGTTCGGCACCCATTCACAGACTGAGAATAATTTTGAACCTAAGTAAGAGGCATTGTTTTTATTATCTCTTAAATTCTTTACTAGAATTAAAAAGAAACAGCTGTAATTAAGAGCACAAGGATGGCAACATAAGGTTGTCCTTCCCATAGGTTGTGATTTTCTCTTTAAACGATTGCCAAATATTAAAAGTATGTTGTGTGCAATAACAACCCCAAGAAATACAGATTTGTGTGGCTTGTAAATTGTTCTGAGGGGCATCCAGTACTGTAGCTTCTACTGTTGTTAAGGTACTCAAAAATATTATTTTGGGTGGCCTACATTGCTGGCTATGGTAAGATTTTTTAAAAAATGTTTTTAAAATATTTTAGCAGATAAAGATATTTCCTTTATCTGTTCTGCGTGGGCTCTGATCCTCCTTTTTCTGTGGCCCCCTCAAATGTTTCGGGGATTCTTCTACAGAACATGGCAGGTTTTGACTTTGTCGGAACATTTGTGTCAGAATATTCATGAACTGGAATAGGGCATAGTAACAAGGTCAGCCAATGAATAGGCATGGCAACAAGTCAGCCAATGAGGGCTGTTTGGAAACTGAAACTTAAGCAAGAAGTCTGGGTGTGGTTTAGCTGTGCTGAGCTCCGAGTCTGCTGCTCTGTGCAAAATCTACTCCGTCTGCTGAATTGTAACTGAAACTCTTCTCTCCTCTGCCTGTGTTTGCTTGTAACTACTACCATGTTGGGAGAACCTGCCATTGGTATTGTACATTTACTTATGTGTTGTATTATATATAAAGGTAAAGGTAAAGGTTCCCCTCACACATATGTGCTAGTCGTCCCTGACTCTAGGGGGTGGTGCTCATCTCTGTTTCAAAGCCGAAGAGCCAGCACTGTCCGAAGACGTCTCCGTGGTCATGTGGCCGGCATGATTAAACGCCAAAGGCGCACGGAATGCTGTTACCTTCCCACCAAAGGTGGTCCCTATTTTTCTACTTGCATTTTTTACATGCTTTAGAACTGCTAGGTTGACAGAAGCTGGGACAAGTAACGGGAGCTCACCCCATTACACGGCACTAGGGATTTGAACCACTGAACTGCCGACCTTTTGATCGACAAGCAAGAGAAGTTAATGAATCTTGCAGAATCAGTTACCTGTGTGTGCTTTCTGGATGTGATGGCTGCTGCAAACTCTGACCATTTGTTTCTTTATTAAACTGTTCAAATTCTTATCTCCTTCACAATGATGTACAATTTAATCAACACAATAAAACATCAAAAAATCAAATAATTTAAGATGAAAAAGAATGCTCTGAGCGCAGAGACCTGGGATAAAAAGTGCTGCATGCAGCTGGACACTTCCCCGACTTACAGACGACATCAGCACGGAGTCTTGTGACAACTGGCTTACACTGCAATGGGTATATGTTATTTTTGCCTCTGACTTATTCTGAGTCTTTAGCCAAAGAGAAGCAGGGTTGCCAACCTTTTACCACAACCGGAGCCATTTGTGAGAATTTGCAAAGCTGTGCCTAGAGCTCACCCCCTCCCCCAAGCTTCCAAGGAAGCCTCTTGTGGGTCTCCAGGAGCAGCAGCAGCCCCTGGGGTGGGGTCCCCAAAGATGCTTCCGAGGGGGCCTTGCAAGCCAGTTGAGCGCCAGACCCAAAAGCACATGCATACATGGCCTCAAGCGGAGTTACAAGGGGTTCGACGGGAGAATTAGGGGGGCGTTCACAGGCTGCCATGCTTCCGTCATTCCACTTACCCGTGTTCCTCGGAAATCTTTTGCAACAGCCTGAAGGGAATCAGAAAACCGACAAAGTTCACACATTGCGTTCCACTGGCATTGCCGTGTTGTCACGATGCCCACAGGTTCATGCCCACCTGATCAGCTAAAGCAGCAATTGACTTTGAAAAAGCATATGAGGTCCCTTGCAACTATCTCAACATCTTCGCACTTCAAAGCCCCGTTTTAACTTTTAAACGTGACCCTTAAACACAAGTGGTCCCTTTTCTGCCTATGCTTCTCATTGTTTTGAGATGGACCATCATGCAGATGTACGAGATCTTCACTTATGGAAATGCCAATGGTTACATCACAATGGTACATAGAACATTTGCACTATTTCAACAAATATTTGGAGAGATCAAAAGCTTAACACACAGGGGGGAAAACAACCAGCTGCAGCTGCCTTAGATTTGATAAGATTTTAGAATATAGGTGGTCCTTGACTTATGGCCAAAATTTTCCATTTCTAAGCAAGGCAGTTGTTAAGTGAATTTTGCCCCATTTTATGAACTTTTTTCCCCACTATTGTGGATAAAAGCAAATCACTGCAGTTGTTAAGTGAACCACACAGTCATTTTGCGAAGCTGACTTCCCCCATTGACTCTGTTTGGCAAAAGCCAGCTGGGAAGGTTACATATGGCGATCCCATGATCCCATGACAGCACAACTGTCATAAATACATGCCAGTGGCCAACCACCCAAATTTTGATCCTGTGGCCATGGAAAGGCGAGACAATGGTCGTAAGTGTGCAAACTGGCTATAAGACACTTTTTTTTTAGTGCCATTGCAACTTCAAACTGTCACTAAATCAATGGCTGTAAATCAAGGATTACCTACTAATTTCAGAACTGCTCAAAGACCATGTGAATCCAATGCCTGGGCCCAGCCCAGTTGGTGGGCCCAGGAGAGAAGCCCGTAAGAAAGGCTGTTTCCAGCGGAGAAGTCGATACATGGGTGGAGCGATCAAGCATTTATTCTGACGGATGTCTTCAATTGAATATTTAAATTTATGAAAACAACCAGCTCGCAGATACTTATTTTCCAATGAAACATGCACAGTTGGTCCTTTGGAATGACACAGTGAACACAAAGACACAGAACGCTTAAAGAAGAACTCATGAGTGGCGCAAGGAGAATGGAATGGATGAGGTCATTTCAAGACGAGAAGGACTTTACCAGATGAACATCAGAAAGCTCATTAAGATTGGCCAAGGACTGTGTCTTCACGGCGAACGGTGGGGCCAATAATCGGCACCTGACGCCCTCTAGAATCCAAACTTCTTCTGAAAAGGTTGGGAAATCCTCCCATAGGAAGGGGGGGGGGGGTTCAAAAAACAAAAAATCAGTGGAAACCTTCCTGCCTTTCTCCCCTCCCTCAAGAATAAACAAACACGTCAACTTATTTGGAAGCGGGCTTCTTTTCTGAGCAACGAGGAAACAATTCTGGACAATTCAGACAATAACAAGGCTTGGGGGTGGGAGGGGGGGGAAAGTGGGGTGTGTTATAGAAACTGTTAAAATAAAGTTGAATATTAAGCCAGTGTGGTTGGAAGGGCCCACATTCTGAAAGGGATTTAATAGACATTAATTAATGAGTAGTCAAACCCGATTGTCAAAATATAGATTCTACTTGAAGATCTGATCAAAGGAATTGCAGGCTGGGCAGCAACACACGAAGCCCCTTTGTGGGAAAAAGAAAATTGGAAAAGGCGTCTAGGCATCTTCCTTTTGTCTTATCTGCAGGAAAGGTTTTCAATATTATATGGAAGAGCTTTAGATTCACATAAGAACTTTTAGAGAAAAAATCTGACAGTGATTATGGCTTATGTATATTCAACTACAGACTTCAAATATACACCATTTTGTTTAAGAATCATTGCACACTAAGGGGTACCAGCTTCTTGTTAACTATTGTTAACAAGGTATTCTTGACCAGTACAATAAACACAATCTTGGAGTACAATAAACACAATCATCACCTTCTTTTAACGAACCCATAATCCCTTGAGGGGTGGAGTCTGGGCAAGTGAATGGAGCTAGTAGAGTGTTCACTGGCTGGATGCACTACCTGTCGCCAGTGCGGAGTTTTGTTCAGCAGATATATTCTCATTGTGCCCAGAGAGAGAAATAGCTGCCTCTACCTAGGATCGAACTCACAGCCTCCTGATTGTGAGGTGAGAGCTCCGCCTCTAGGCCACCATACCACTCAAATACAATAAACACAATCTACAAAACAGACCTGTAAACTTCTGATGGATGGATTGCGAGCAGTTGATGATCAACAACAGGACTTATGGGGATAGACATGAACATCGAGCTTAAACATCATACCAAGACATGCTTTGTTGAAAAACAAACACCACAGTTCTCTTCCAAGCACTATTTCCATATATTCAAATGCAAGCATGATCCATGCATGGCCATGAGCTGACCTTTCAACCATTTGCCGTTTCTTATGCCTGGTTTTGCTGGCCTCTCTGATGGCTTCCCATTTTTCCATATCTTCTTTGCTACACGCTCCTGGGCAGAAGCTCTTGGATTGGACGTTGCCTCCTAGGCTGAGCAGCTCCATTTTTCGGGTCAACATATCGTCCTTCTTTTGCCTTGAAGAAGGAGATAAGACTTTTCCTGTCCGCTCACTCTCGCTCTTGAGGGTGGACTTCTCCAGCAAGCATAGAAATTTGGCCTGAATTTCTGGGGGTAGACTCCAAGGATCCGGGAAAAGAGCAGGCTGGTACTTGTCAGGTGCACCAGATAAAGGCACTTCTTTCTTTTGCAGTTGAGCTTTGCGAACAGTGAGGTCATCTTTTTCTAAATCTGGAATTATTTCATCTTCCCCATCTCTGGGCTGAAGAACAATTTCTCCTTCAACACGAGGTCTTTCTTGACAAGACCTCCTAAAATACTCAAAATCCTGGAGAACGACTGGATTCGCGTGGGAGGCACCAGTCTTACGGACAAACAAATCATCGTTTTCCAAATCTGGATAAAAGTCTCTAATCTCATGGATTCTTTGGTCATAGCCTGGCCTAAGGTAATTAGATTTTCTGCATGTTATGAGCCGAGGCCCTGAAGATGGGTCTGCTTTGATTCTATGATCAGAATTCAGGTAGTCCTCGGAATATTTTTGCAGGGCTCGAAGAAATAAAAACTGGCTGAGATATAAAAGACACATATGCACATTAGATTTGCAGTATGGTGTAGGTCACGGAGACCACAACCTTAGCAAAGGTTTACAATCCTTAGCAAGTTTATCGGCTCTGGGCTCTGTCATTTCTGCACCTGAATGAAGGATTCTTCCCACAGACAAAAAAATCTGTCCACATCAGAAACAGATGCAGGAAAGAGAGAAGAAAAGAGATCACAATGCTTTCTCCTCTCCTTTTACTATCATAGCTGGAGGTTTTCAAAAATGTCTATTAAGGAACATCCCATCACAAGAGGCCCTCAGCTGCTGAAGTGATACAACCCAGAGAGAGGTTTGCCAATAAACGAGCACTCAACAAAAAGGATGACCAAAAGATGCAGACACTCTATAGAAAGGTGCACAAACATAACAAGGAAGCAAGGCTAATTTGGATGCTCTGTTCTTTAAAAGGACAAGGACTTCTACTTTGGGGTAACAGCAAAGCAGGCCAGCCATTATAAAAGGCACGGGAGTGGCAACCAGCAGACATACAACAATCCCGATCGCTTTAGTAGCATCAATTCCGAATGCTCAGGTATAGAAGATCATATTAGAAAGACAGCTTTGCGTATCAATATTTCACGTCCCCGTTTAAGCAAGCCACAAACGCCTTCACTTATCAGCTAGTCTGGCTCATGCAATTGTAGGAACCTTGGCAGCTCAGAGGAATGGCCACGCATCTCGCCTGCAGCCATTTCAGCTGTTGGCTTAATGGGTTGAGAGTCTTCTTGGCATCTGATACCCAAGCTGTCCGCAATGCTATAGCTGGGCTGGACTCTTGCATCTTCCGCTTCGGCATCTCCCATGTTACTGTATAGGATCCCACACCGGGAGAAGGAGAAAAGGCAGGGAAATAAGTCCCGTCACAGAAACTAGGCGCAGCAATCTATTTCATCAAACAACAACAGTGCACACAGAGGCCATAGGCAAAGACGAACGGAGAAACGATTCACTGTAATTGCCCCCAGGCAACAGTAGACTCCCCTCTGTGCATTGACTTCAATGAGTTCAAATGCATTTTCTAGAAATCGGTTTGGATGCAGAAAGAACATGCAAGACGACAAACCTGAATCCTTGAATTTCCTTATACCACTGTTTGGAAAAAGATATCCTTTGTGCTTTTTTCCAGTGCAACTCTTCGCCCGGAGCCCAAGACTTAGGGAGAAATTTATGAGAGGAGACTTTTACAGCTGATACAGCAGCACTTATTTTGCGAGCGTAAAGATCATCTGTTTCGATGTCTGGGATTCCCGTGGTTTTCTCCTCTTCTTCCTCTTCCTCCTCCTCCAAATAGTTGGAGAAGTCTGAAAGAATGTAAGTTGCTGACTTGCGTTCCATCCCGGGCCCCAAAATTCTTCTGTGGTTGCTGCACAAAACATCCGGCGAAGTTGGAATTTTCAAATACAAACAGAAAAAAATTAGCTATTGAGTACAGAAGGCCGTAGGGCCCTTTGTCTTAGAGTTACTGACTTGTGAAACAAGTTCAATAAATTATTGATGCAAAACCATTGTACTAATCAGGTACAAAAATGTTGAATACATGTAAGCCTTCTAAGAGAATAAAATTATGGGAATCATTATATATATATAAAAAACATTAATGGAAGATATGTCTTAAAGAGAGATTATTTACAGCAAGTTTTTCAGGAACTGATTATTTTGATCTAAAGAACTGGATCTGATAAATGGGTCAACTGGACTACCAAATCAATGGTAAAATTCATTTTTTTTTACTACTGGTTCTGTGGGCGTGATTTAGTGGGCGTGGCAGGGGAAGGATACTGCAAAATCTCCATTCCCACCCCACTCCAGGGGAAGGATACTGCAAAATCCCCATTCCCTCCCCACTCCTGGGGGAAGGATATTGCAAAATCTCCATTCCCACCCCACTCTGGGGCCAGCCAGAGGTGGTATTTGCCAGTTCTCCAAACTTCTCAAAATTTCCGCTACTGGTCCTCTGAACTACTCAAAATTTTCGCTAATGGTTCTCCAGAACCTGTCAGAACCTGTTGGATTTCACCCCTGCCCCAAATCCTTTCTAATGGTTACCAAAAAGGGAACAGAAGCTATTCTTTACCAAGGACCCATAGTTTGGCAAGTCTTCTACAAACATCTGAAGCATTCTCACTTTCCTCTCCCAAGAGATGCTACCATCAGGCCAACAGATCATCAGTGGTCATGCAATCCCACCATCACCTAGTCGGATTCTCTGCAGAGATCAGTAGTTGAAGAATACAAACAAAAGACTAGCACCAATGATGTTACCTAGTTTGAGTAATGACATGTCTGCAAGAAAGCGACCAAGCTCAGAGAGCACCTCAATAAAAGCAACAGAATATAATTAATACCCATGGCATACACTAGAATTGTGTGCCATACAAAACCATAGCAAAGAAAGACTTGCAGTCACACACAGCTGGTCCCTATGAATTTCAGAAGACAGACAAGGGGAGATACTCCTGGTCTATCACCCTACAATTTCTATCCTCTTGGAGAATAGCTTGTGTGGGGTGGGAGGTAAAGAAGATGTCAAAATGTTATTTATATCTTATTTTAGGTTCCAAGCAAAGAACAGCAGCTTTACTCTCAATGATACTATTAAAGAGAAAGAAACCAAAATTACCCAGTTCACCATAACAAAAGACGTGTAATGGTTGATAGTGATTCATAACCCCCGGTAAGCTTTAAATAAAATGTAACATTGTCCAGTCATCTTTCAGAGTTCCCAAATTAAACTAAGCTGTTCATCAAATAAGTATTCTTCATTTAGTTTTAATTTGCACAATTAAGTGGCGGAATTGGTGACAACTATTACAGCACTGTTTTAGAAGAGAGATGGATCTCATTACCGCAAAGTTGCCTCTATGGTTTTCACTGTAATTTGAATTACTAGCAGCCGCAAGGTAATTCGAGGGACCAGGGCTACCATCTTCCTCTGTAAACTTATGAGCAAGGAGGCATCTGGCATTTACTAGTCTGATCAACTGAAGTCTTAGATCCTTGGCTATTAAAAGTGCCAGCATAACCATAACTAGCAAATGGAAGTATCTGTTCTGACCTGGCTCCAAAACATGACAAACTCTCTGTAGTTAAACAAATGTTTCCTTTATTAGGAGCGCCAGCAGCCCTGGCAAAAAGTCTCTCTCTCTCTCTCTCACAGCAGGCTACAAATCTGTCCGGCAGGGAGATGAATAGTTGTCTGCCACACCTAGTCATATCCACCCCCTGCCCTTTATCCCTAGAGCTAGGGTGGGGCTTCGCTAGCAGAGGTGGCTCGTCCGTCCCAAGGATCGGCCCATAGATTTCCACTGCTCTCCTCTCCTCTGCTTTCTGTGCATCCGCGCGTCAGGCACTGGACCCAGCTGTTCCTCCTCTTCCTCATCAGCCACATCTAGACCTGGGGGCTGTTGGCCCAGGCTCTGCCTCTGTCTCTCTCTCCCTCTTCCCACTCGGAGCTCTCAGGTTGCTGAGGGGCCGGGTTGATGTTAGCCCTGACTCCAATATCGTCTTCTCATCTGATTTGGTTGCTGGAGGGGCCGGCAGCCAACAGGGCCACTTCAGTATATTATTATTATTATTATTATTATTATTATTATTATTATTATTATTATTATTATTATTATTATTATTATTATTTGTTGTTGTTATTAATATAATAATAATAATAATAATAATAATAATAATAATAATAATAATAATAATAATAAAAATAAAAATAAAATTTATACCGCCCTTCTCCCGAAGGACTCAGGGTGGTGAACAGCCAAAATTAAAATACATACAATGTGAAAATTAAAATAATTTAAAAACGTGAATAAATTAATTTGGCTTCCCCAATTTAAAACCCCTTACCCAAAAAATTAACCAGTTAAAAATTTTAAGCCTTTCCCTTCTCCTCCCCCATTGGGTCTCTAATTTTCCCAGTTTGTTTTGGTTTAGCAAAGCGTTCCCACCTGCAACAAAATCAGCCACAATTTGTCCTCAAAGCTAAAGCTTAAAATTAAGCCTTACCGTTCACAAAGATGAAATGCTAAATCAGGGGTGTCAAACTTGTGTTTGACGTCACGTGACTTTCCCCCCTTCGTTAACCCACGAGTGGGCGTGGCCAGTGCGTGATGTATCTGGCCCGTGGGCCGCAAGTTTGACACCCCTGTGTTAAATCACTGCTAAGGGAAACAGCAAGAAAAGAAAATAGCATCAGAAAAGGAAGGTGGTGCATCTGGATCCTACTGGCAGCAATTTCTCAGCCTTTACTGTAAACAGACCATTTGAGATGTTTGAGCGTGACAAGAATACCTTGAAAAATTTCCATCCGGTTCAGTAAAGACTGGACTCGCCCAGCTTCTTCTGTTATCTTCATTCTTCTCGATTCTCTTCTTTCTTAAGGGCGCTGGCATGTAAGCTGGTGGCTTGGCTTTGTTGGGCAGGAAACGGTTGAATTCTGCAGCGGGCTTGGGTTCAATTAAGGCCACGCGGCGATAGGACATGTCGTCTTTCCCAGGATCATGCATTCTGGCACGGGTTTCAGAATCTGTGTCACTCTCAAAATCTTTTACATACATATATATAAGAAAGAAGAAAGTTGCAGTTAAAATTTAAGAACTGGGAAGCCACAAAATGAAAATAAAGTACTGATTAGTTCATTGCTTTCTGTTGGAAAGACCAAAAGGCTTTTTGAGATGAATGCTAATAATATCGCATCAAAATTAACTTCGTTCATTTTCAGGAGATCCATTACCCTTTTTAATTCCTATTCTAGATTTACAAAATGATGCCTTAATCCCAGCGTTAATGCCACAAACAATATCCCACTCTAGAATTTGCATTACAGGTAGTCCTCAACTTATGACCACAATTGAGCCCAAACTTTCTTTTCTGTTTCAATTTTGCCCCATTTTATGACGCTTCTCACTGTAGTTGTTAAGTTAGTAACACTGTTGTTAAAGGAACCTGGCTTCCCCCATTGACTTTGTTTGTCAGAAGGCCACCAAAAAATGGTCACATGACCTCAGGACAGTGCAACTGTCAGTTGCCAAGCGTCCGAATTTCAACCATGTGACCATGGATGGATGCTGCAAGGGACACAAGTGTGAAAAACAACCTCAAGTAATTTTTGTTCACTGCTGTTGTAACTTGGAACAGTCGCTAAAGGAAGGGTTGTAAATCAAGGACTACCTATACATAGGAATGAATCAGTATGAATAATATGTATGTGTGTGTGTCTGTCTGTCTGTCTGTCTGTCTGTCTATCATCTGTGTCTGTCTGTCTCTCTCTCATCTCTCATCTGTGTCTGTATGTCTGTCTCTCTCTCATCTCTCTCTCATTTGTGTCTGTCTCTATCATCTATCTATCATCTGTGTCTGTCTGTCTGTCTATCTGTCTCTCTCTCATCTATCTATCTATCTATCTATCTATCTATCTATCTATCTATCAATCATCTCTCTATCATCTGTGTCTGTCTGTCTCTCTCATCTCTCATCTGTGTCTGTCTGTCTCTATCATCTATCATCTATGTCTGTCTGTCTGTCTCTCTCTAACTGTCATCTGTCAACTTTGCCTGCCTGCCTGCCTGCCTGCCTGCCTGCCTAGCTACCTACCTATCTATCTATCTATCTATCTATCTATCTATCTATCTATCTATCTATCTATCTATCTAATCTATCTTGTATCTATTGTCTGTCCTCTCTCTCTCTCTCTCTCTCTCTCTCTCTCTCTCTCTCTCTCTCTCCCTCCCTCCCTCCCTCTCTCTCTCTCTCTCTCTCTCTCTCTCCTAACGCTGAACTAGAACCCAACTTTTTAAATCAACACTTTCCAGTGCAAAAATCTTCTGTGCCTTCAGGCAACCTAGCAAAAATCTAAAGGACCACCTGAGGAAAATAACCCATTCAAACGAAAGCAGCAAAGGCGCCAAACAACACTGGACTTCTTTCCAAGGCCTGTCTTCTCAAATAAAAAAAGGATTAACCCAAAGCGTAGGAATCACCTTCACTGCCGCCTTTCAGAGTGAGATCTGAAGAGAAACTGGTAGAAGATCTGGAGCCAAAAGAGTCCAAGCTGTCTAAGGAATCGTCCCGCTTGTGGCTGGCGGACAATGAAAGCGGGTCAGCGCTCCAAAAATCCCCGTATCCGCTGTCCCTTCCACTTTGTTTGGGGCTGTAGGATTCCCCAAGGGCCTGTAGGAGAAAAAGCACAAAAGAGGAGTTGACATTCAGCAGAAAGCCTGTAGGATTCAGAGACCAAAGCTTCTTCTCATTGCTGCTGTCACAGATGGCAGAATATAGAATAACAGATTTGGAAGGGACCTTGGAGGTCTTCTAGTCCAACCCCCTGATTAGGCAGGAAACCCTATATTGTTTCAGACAAATGGTTACCCAACATCTTCTTAAAAACTTCCAGTGTTGGAGCATTCACAAATTCTGGAGACAAGTTGTTCCACTGATTAATTGTTCCAACTGTCAGGAAATTTCTCCTTAGTTCTAGGTTGCTTCTCTCCTTGATTAGTTTCCACCCATTGTTTCTTATCCTACCCTCTGGAGCTTTGGAGAATAGCTTGACTCCCTCTTCTTTGTGGCAACCCCTGAGATATTGGAGCACTGCTATCATGTCACCTCTTGTCCTTCTTTTCATCAAACTAGGCAAACCCATTTCCAGAAACTGTTTTTTGTATGTTTTAGCCTCCAGTCCCCTAATCCTCTTTGTTGCTCTTCTCTGCACTCTTTCTAGAGTCTCCACAACTTTTTTACATTGTGGCAACCAAAACTGGATGCAGTATTCCAAGTGTGGCCTTACCAAGGCATTATAAAGTGGTATTAACACTTCACGTGATCTTGATTCTAAACCTATTTATGAAGCCTAGAACTGTGTTGGCTGTTTTGGCAGCTGCTGCACACTGCTGGCTCATATTTAAATGATTGTCCACTAAGACTCCAAGAGCCTTCTCATAGTTACTACTATTGAGCAAGGTACCAAATACAGTATACTGTACCTGTGCATTTGGTTTTTCTTGCCTAAATGTACAACTTTACTTTTTTCAATTTCATGTTGTTAGATAGTGTCCCATCTGTCAGAAAAGGGCTCTTAAAGGCTGTTGTTTTAAGCCACCAATTAAAATGAGATCCATGCAAGAAACAAGTGGGAGTAACAGCAGCATCCAAGGATGAGTCTCATATTTTCATGGGAAAGAAAGGCACTAAAATTGCTAAGCCTCTGACTTCAGATGGATAATATCTCTGCCAATGACTTTGAAGCTTAGAGGGTCCACTCAGGAGGACCTTGTGGGATCTCTACCATTTTTGGTTGCCTGCTTTCTCTGTACACAATGAGCCTATAAGAGGGCTAGTGATTATCCTGTTGAGATGTCAGAATGAGACAATTTACCATGACCGAGTCATCATGGCCATCTCACCACAGCCATTTCACCATGGCCAACCTGCTGCAGTCATCTCGCTGCGGCCAACTTGCCATGCAACAACTCACCATGGACAATTCCATGTGGGATAACTCAATGAGATAAATGTTATCTGTCACTGTTTCTTCGACATTGTTATTGTTTTTGTCAGTGTTATTTCCATCAAAGAAACAGTGGTGAATAACATTTGTCGCATTGAGTTATCTATCTCCATGTGGAACTGTTCACAGCAAGTTGTCCTGAGGCAAGATAGCTGTGGCGGGTTAGCCAGGGCGAAATGGCCATGGCGAGTTGACTGCGTTGAGTTATCCTAAACCCTTGGGATGTTTCCCTTGGGGATTCAGAGTGAAAATCATCAGAAAAGGTTTCCTAGAAACATGACTGAGAATCCATTTGAATTGCCAGTTTGACCCTCAAGTGGATTTGTCAATCAAGGCAGATGCTGAACAAAGAACTATGAGAGAGACGGAGACACCTGCGATCTTTGTCATTTCTAAAACGATCCTGCCACCGAGGCCTTACCTTGGTCAAAGCTTGTCCAAGCAATTTCTCAAAGGCTTTCAAATCCAGATGGGGTCCATGATAAGAAGGGCTACGGGCTGCTTTCCTGCCCAGCCAGTACAAGGTAATCAAAACCTTAAAAAGGACAGAATTATGGAGAATACTTAGAATGATTAAACACGGTTCCAGAAGCTATTATTCTCCATCGTAACATTCTTGTAATAGAAAGCTAACCAAGAAATGCACAATTGCAGAATATGAGGGGTGGTCTCTTTGGACTACGTTCTGCATCCAGGTGTTGTGACCTAGGCCCAAGTAGTTATTACCAGACACGATCAGTCCTAAACATATTTTTATTAGAACAGCTGAGAATTACTTCATTCTCAGCTTAGTCCAAATTAATTCCAAAACAAGTCCTTTAGAAAAAGTCCTTCGGCCTTATCACAAACCTTTGTCTTCTTTGGCATCCTGCCAAAGGCTTTTCTTGGGAAAGCCCCATGAAGTTCAGGAACAAGAGATGCTGACAAGAAACAAATGTAGCAACGTTGCTTTCCTACAAAGAGCCCAAGAGCCTTTGCTGCTCTTTTAAGCCTTATGGGAGGGGCCATTCATCTCCTGGCTTTACTCCTGAGTCGTCCTTTTCACTTTAGCTGTTCTTGCCTTCTGGCAGCTCTTCGCATGCGTACACTAGGAACAGACTTTTCCTGTTCCTCTGCCTCTCTGCTGTCCACCTCTGGAGGCTCCGGAGTCTGCGCATCGCTCCCAGATGGCCCTGGCCCCATTTCTGCCTCCGAAACAGAGCCCTTGTCCGGGCCTTCCCCAGACTCCAGGACTGGCCCATTGTCCTCCCTAGCCTCCTCACAGTCTGACTCTGCTGCCAGCTCTGCAGGCTGCTGGTGGATCACCAGCAGGACAGGGCTTGTCCATCCTTGATCCCTGAGTTTTAAGCCAACTCACCAGATCTCAGTGTACGAGGATATGTCTCAATGACACCTGGGCCTAAACTGTGAAATGTTCTAAAGGTAACAACCAGCAACTGTTATCTGGGAACAGATAACAGGGAACCTTAACCAGAGTAGATCCTTAAGTAGAAATATCACATGGGAGAATGTCATGAGTTAGAGAAGAACCTCTGAAAGGTCTTCAAGGGTGCTTCCATGTCAAGAGCACCACTTTTTATAACTTTCTAATTATTTATTTGACTAGGTGTTAGATTTATGTCCTTCAGGAACCCAAGTGTCTCCCCTCTATTTCCACATCTCTCCACAATGAACATGATAATCAAGTTGCCCAGGGAGATTTGCAAGGTTGAGGTCAGCCTGATGCTAGATCTTGCCAATTCTATCCCCACACTACATCATCCTGGCTCTTCTGTTAAAGATTTACTTCAAATTTATACTATTTCTAGCATTTCTGTTCTAGTTCACAAGCATTCACCCCTAGATCCTTAGCCAGGATTACCTAATACTGTTGGTGATACCAACTGCCAACACCCATAATTTCTTATCTTGCCCTGGTCACATGAGCATCATTCAGAAAGCAATCCTTTCAACAGCTACAGGCAATGCTTCCTCAACAGTATCTTTTGTGCAGTGAATAGCGTTTCTATACCACCACCTTCTCCCTTAAGGCCTCTCCAGGTCCACCTAACATACTTAAAAGAAACAGGTAAGACCAGAAGTTCCTGAAGCAGGTGCTTAATACTTCCCCAATTCTTCCTTCTTCCAGCTGAAATAAATCCTGGAAACTCAGGTGGAAAAGAGGAAAGCTAAACATAAAATTCCTACGTGTTTGATCCACTGTTCCTCCCAGAAAAAGCTTGCTAGTTACTTATATTAAAAATAAGTCTCTTATTATATTTTCTGGGGGCAGGGTGGCTCAGTGGTTAAAGACACAGAGCTTATCAGCTGGAAAGCTAACAGCCTGGGTTCAAGAACCAATAGCCACGTGATGGGGTGAGGTCCTGTTATTTGGTCCAGCTCCTGCCCACCTCACAGTTCAAAAGCATGCAAATGCAAGTAGATTAATAGGTATCACTTTTGTGGGAAGGTAACAGTGTTCAGTGTGCTTTGGTGTATAGCCATGCTGGCCATATGACCATGGAAAGTGTTTTCGGACAACACTGGCTCCCTCGCCTAAGAAACGGAGGTGAGCACCGCCCCTTAGAGTTGGATATGATTGGACAGGGAAAACCTTTACTTTTGTCTAACATTTACTTTATAGTTGGAATCATAAAACATACTGAACCCAACAGAAGTAACCAGCTCACATTATGGCTATGCTGATCCTGGATTTATGCATAACAAGAACTAGGTAAAAGTGTCACACCTATATTTTCTTCCTTAATCTATCAGTATGTGGATCAAACTAACAGCAAAAAGAAAGAAAAATTATCTTACATTTTTTACTCTTCGGTCAGTTTCTTCTTGTCTGCAAGAAATAAACACATACACAAATTTAACTTAGATTAATAGTTTAGCACAACTAATACAGAGCAGTAATTGCAAAACAAAACTGTCTGCCATAGTCCATCATCACGCAATTAATGTAGGCTATAATATTCAAAGAAAGTGTTATTTAAAGCAGAGAGCTTGAAGAACTCTTACATCCCACCCAAAGCACAGCAAAAGGGAGAAGGGTCATCTCTTCATTGGGAATTTCAAAGTCCTCAAGTTCTACAGAAGAATTTAAAATACAGAATCCCGCAAAACTCCATCTGTTGATTAAGTTGGAAGAAATACATTCCGCCCGATAGAGAATTTCACTGGAAAAATAAAAAGCAAATATTTTTGTTATCTAAGAAAATTGGACTCCCTTGAGAAGAAATTTTCTCAAGAAGGCATCTTCAGAGACAAAATGCATGCAAGACTTCCTTGCAGTGGCTGATTGAATAGTCAACCCTCGTTATAACAAGTCTCTGTAGTGACAGAAAGTTTACTACTTCACTTCACTCCAACTCTAGGGGGGAAAAATGGATCATTGACACAGAATTCTTATTTAACATTCACTTTTGTTTAGTCGCGTAGAAAATGTACTTGTGAATGAAGGCGAACATATGTGTCCCGGGATAATGTTGCAGGATCCAATCTGGGTCGGTCACTGGGCCCAGAGGTTTAGTCTTCCAAGCTTTTGGACTAGCACTGGAGCAAATCTTTAGGGAACTTCTCTCTCACCAGCATGAGTCCGAAAGCTTGGAAGATTAAACCTCTGGTCCCAGTGACCGACCCACATTGCATCCTGCAAAATTGAACTTGCAACCGTGACCAGGAATGGAGGATGATGATAATAGCAATCCATTTTCCAAAGTCCAGACATCACATCATTGAGACGATAAAGCCTTAGTAAGACCACACCTAGAATACGCATCCAGTTTTGGTCACCATACTATAAAAAAGATGTTGAGACTCTAGAACAGTGGTTCTCAACCTGTGGGTCGGGACCCCTTTGGGGGTTGAACGACCCTTTCACAGGGGTCGCCTAAGACCATCGGAAAACAATATTTTCAATAGTTTTAGGAATAATTTTATGGTTGGGGTCACCACAAAATGAGGAACTATATTAAAGGGTCACGGCATTAGGAAGGTTGAGAACCACTGCTCTAGAAAGATGCAGAGGAGAGCAACCAAGATGATTAGAGATCTGGAGGCTAAAACATCCAATGAATAGTTTCAGGAAGTGGGCATGGCTAGTCTAGTGAAGAGAAGGACCAGCGCAGACATGATAGTGGTGTTCCAATACTTGAAGGGCTGCCACAGAGAAGAGAGGGTCAGCCTATTTCCCAAAGCACCTAGAGGCCAGACAAGGAATAATGGATGGAAACCGATCATTAAAAGAGATTCAACCTGGAAATAAGGAGAAATTTTCTGACATTGAGAACAATCAACCAATGGAACAGAAGTTGCCTTCAGAAGTTGTGGGAGTTTCATCCCTGGAAGCTTTCAAGGAGAGACTGGACTGCCATCTGTCAGAAATGGTGTAGGGTCTCCTACTTGGGCAGGCGGTTGGACTAGATGACCTACAAGGTCCCTTCCAACTCCGTTATTCTGTTCTGTTCTGATGGTACATGACAGTGGTGGATTGCCCCCAGTTCCGACCGGTTCACAAGAACCGGTAGTAAAACCGGCGGGAGGCTCTGCCCACCGCCCCAGATGTCATCATAGGCGAACTGCGCATGCATTATCCCATTGCAAACTGGTAGTAAAGGTAAGTACAACCTACCCCGGTACAAGAGTGAAATGCCTTCAGAGAGAGGCACCATGGGAATCACATGTCTCTAGTCATCCAGTTTAAAACTGCTAATTTATATATTAGATAATTTATGGTAGATGCAGAAAATTCATCTCTGAATTTTTAACAATGTGTAGGTTGGTTGCCCAATCTTGACCTGACACATCTCTGGACCAGTTGGAGAAAGGAATCACTCCCTGAATGTGGAACATCAATTTTAAAGAAAAAACATACTCAGAAGGAGATCCATTTCACTTCAAGACATCATAATTGATTTATTAAATGATTATATGAAATAAACGAGAACATAGGTAGAAGGAAAAATGAACAGGATGTTAGAGTGGGGAAATATGTTGGAAGTTCTTATATCTTGCACACCGTTGCAAATCTATACAACCACCGAAGGATACAATTTCATGCCTGTCACAATCATTTCTGTGACTTTTTATTCCCACCGATGGATTAATATTTGACTAATTCAAGTGCAGGGGAAAAAAATAAATCCACGCATAATTTAATTTCCCTCACTTAACATTCTGAACATTTTATTATTGTTCCCAAGGGTGAAGGTTGCAAAACCCACCGTTTGTTTAATGGAGAAATAAAAACAGTAAAAGGAAATTAAGACACCAGCACTTCAAAGTGCTTCCTTATCCCGGCCAATACAAATATTTCTATTATATTTACAGTTGGAACAGGAGAAGAATGTTCTTTTGATTGCTCTGAACTCAGCAACAGGATACCACGTGGCCTGGTTAAGACAGATTTTGCATTGGGATAGTTCAGTTTAGGACTCAGAGAGAGCTGAAGAGGCTGGTTGAAATAGGGTTTATTCAAGGAAATGCAGACGGCTCAGCCAATCAGGAGAAGGATTGAGATGGCTAATCAAGGATCAATCAAGCCTTCTGATATCCTTAAAAGTTTGCTACTGGAAAACTTTTTGAGTCTCATCAGCTTAACAAATTGTTGAGATGTTTGAAATTGCTAGCAGCTAAGGAACATTTCCACTGGGATCACGGCACTGAGTTTAAAAAATGTGATGGATTTCTGCTTAGTTTTTTCTTTGTTCTCTTTCTTTTCAATGATATTTCCTCTTGGCTCTTATATGAGCTCTTTTGTTCTCGGAGAGTCCCAGATGAAACTGAAGACAAAGTCCCTGAAGTGTTTTTTTTCCCCAGTAGCTTCCATAGAAATGAGTAGCAAGCTTTATCCTTAGTGCTCTTCACCTGTTATGGACACAGGTCTCGATATGGAATCCTAAACAGGACTCATCATAAGTGGCATCAAAGAACAATGGCCTCTCAACTATCTGCCAGTTGACATAGACAAGATCTTGTATGGGTCCCGTCTGCTTAAAAGGTAAAGGTTCCCCTCGCACATATGTGCTAGTCGTTCCCGACTTTAGGGGCGGTGCTCATCTCTGTTTCAAAGCCGAAGAGCCAGCACTGTCCGAAGATGTCTCCATGGTCATGTGGCCGGCATGACTAAATGCCAAAGGCACATGGAACGCTGTTACCTTTCCACCAAAGGTGGTCCCTATTTTTCTGCTTGCATTTTTTACGTGCTTTCGAACTGCTAGGTTGGCAGAAGCTGGGACAAGTAACGGTAGCTCACCCCATTACGCGGCACTAGGGATTCGAACCGCTGAACTGCCGACCTTTCGATCAATAACTTCAGCGTCTTAGCCACTGCATCCCATATGCTTAGAACAGGCCTAACCCTAATCCTAACCCTCAGATATAGCCTGTTCCCCATTATTTATGCTGCTCTTGTATCAGCTCCCAGTAAGATTAAGACCACTTCAGCGGTTCACAGGGAAGCCACGCTTAATGGCCCACCTAGGAGATAGGATATAGGAGCTCCTTGCCTACTTGAGGACATGTATGTGGTCCGCCAAACCAACTTGCTCAGACTGAATATTTTTGGAGCAAAATGTTTCAAACCAAAAAGAAAAGAAGTCCAGTTGCCATGACTCAACTTCCAGACATCTGAAGGCTGACTTCGTCAGTCCTTCAGTGTCTCCCTATCGTTCTGCCCACAGCTTTGGCCCATACTCTTTACCGCTCTGCACAGCTGCACATTCCTCTGCCCATCGCCCGCCCCAATTTCGGACAATACCCTCAGTCAGCAGGGCTTGGTCAGAACAGATGCCCTGGTTAGACTTAAGACTTAGAATAACTTTCTTGTTGCTTTAAATGTATACCAATCAGTATACATTAAAATGAAATTTCGTTGCATATAGCTCTCAAAGGGCCACCACCTCCAATATACACCACATAAACATGACAAATACATAAAGAAATAAACAAACAAATATGCATATACCCACATACCCACATATAATATATGACACAGAGAAACAACACAGTCTAGTTCGGATGTATGCATGTACACGGCGAGAAAAATGAATCTTGAGAGTTTACCAAGCGGGTGGCATAAAGAACAAAGCTGTTACAGAATCTAGTAATCCTGCTATAGATACTTCAAAACCTCCTTCCAGAGGGGAGCAACAGAAACAAAATGTAAAATGGGTGTGTGGGGGGTCTCTTAACAATGCTTTGAGCTCTAAGCACATAGCACTTATAAGCAGTATCCTGAATAATTATAATCTTCTCTGCTGTCCTTACCACTCTCTGTATGGACTTTCTATCTGAGGTGCTGCTGCCACCAAACCAAGCAGTTGTTTGTTTTAGACTCAGGGAGCTGATCTGACTAGCCATGCTGTTAGTTGGTTGGTTGGTTGGTTGGTTGGTTGGGTATGTATGTATGTATGTATGTATGTATGTATGTATGTATGTATGTATTTATTTATTTATTGGTTCGATTTATATGCCGCCCTTCTCCGGAGACTTAGGGCAGCTTAAAATGCGTTAAGCAATAGCCTTCATACTTTTGTATATACCTGCTTAGTAGGGCTTTCGGCCCCCCTCAAGCGGTGTTCTTTTTTATACAAAGTCAACTTATTGCCCCCACAATCCGGCTCCTCATTTTACCTACCTCGGAAGGATGGAAGGCTGAGTCAACCTTGAGCCTGGTGAGATTTGAACTCGCAGTAATTGCAGGCAGCTGGCAGCTAAGTGCTACTTAATAGCGCTTTAGTCCGCTGCTCCACCAAGGCTCCTCCATGTTATCTGCTGTCCCCTTCTATTTAATAAAGAATTTTTCTTTTCTTTTTTTTTCAGGGTCACCAGAGTAGACTTTTACAGACTCTGTACAGACTCTTTTAAGACTCTATTGACTTTTAGCTATACAATTTGGGATGAACACCCTTTGAATGGTGTGGGAGTAGGAACGGATTTCCAGAGGAAAAAAATTGCAGACTACAGGAACCAGGAGTACGACTCAGGTGACCCTGAGGACACAGAAAAACCTCCAAGTGCTTCAACAACCCTCTAAAAGGATGCAAATGACCAGCTGTCTGCAAGGAATATAAATCCTTCCGTTCCCCACTATGCTGTCAGAGCTGAAGAAGCTTCTTGGATGAGAAGCTCTAAAAGGATGCAAATGACCAGCTGTCTGCAAGGAATATAATCTTTCCATTCCCCACTGTCCTGCCAGAGCTGAAGAAGTTTCTTAGGTGAGAAGTGAAACGACTTCAAAGAAAAAAAAATAAAGTCCAGTTGCCTCCTGAAAAAGCACCTTTGGAACAATTGATCCTCTCCATTTCCACAAAAGAAGAAAGAAAAGTTGAATTCCTGAAATGTTGATGCCCATTGCTTATCACTTAAAAAGTTGTTTGTCTGGATCACAAAGTGCTGCACACACGATAAAACCAAATTTGGTCTTTTCCAGCCATGGCAATCAGACTATAGTATAGTGCCTCTTTCTGTGTCCAGATGCAGGACAATGAGGAACTTTAAAACCTTGAATAATGAAAACCCTTGAACACTTTAAAAATCACAAGTTTAGATGTTGGCTAAATCTGTACTTGCTAAAGCAGCTAAAAACGAACATTTCATCTGTTTTTAAAACACACACAAAAAATGACCTCATAAATAAACATGTGAATGCCCAAACCCATCCATTTTGTCCAAAATAGGTATGGTACATTTTTATCTTCTATAGACTGAAATAAAAGATTGCAGGATAAATAGAAAGCACAAAAGAGAAGGCAAAGACGTGACAAAAGGATTTCTTGGAAAGCAGAAAAGCTTGAGAATTCCTTTTTTTTAAATGCCCCAAAGCAATCTGAATTTAAAAGAAGAAACTACTGGGGGAAAAAAAGAGGAAATTACTGTGGTTGTAAGATGAGCCTTTTTTAATTAGCTTGTGCATTTCTTGCCTTTTGAACCTTGGAGATAGAGGTTTATTATCCCTGCTTTACCATCTGCTGATAACATACAGCTTATTAGGTTATGCTTTTCCTTCTTTGCATTATGCAACTGAAATGTGACAATGTATAGGATGCCTCTGTCATGAGATTATGCATGTCAACGGTTTGAATCTTCCCTTCAAAGAGAGGAAAAGAAGCGTGCAGGATTTCCTTGGTTGTCTATGATGGTTGGCTTGAGTATCCTGTATCTTAATTTGGGGAGAGAGAGAAGAGGAGCCTGAGTGGCGTAGGAGGCTAATGCCTCCTAAGGCAGCATTTAACATCCAGCTGCCTGCAATTACTGCGAGTTCAATTCTCACCAGGCTCAAGGTTGACTCAGCCTTCCATCCTTTCTAAGGTAGGTGAAATGAGGACCCAGATTGTGGGGGCAATAAGCTGACTTTGTATAAATATACAAAAGTATGAAGGCTATTGCTTAACGCATTGTAAGCCGCACTGAGTCTCCGGAGAAGGGCGGCATATAAATCAAATTAAAAAAAAAAAAAAAGAACAGAAAAAAGAGTTGGAAGGGACGTTGGAGATCTTCTAGTCCAACCTTCTGCTCAACCAGGAGATCCTATACCAGTGATGGTGATGGAACGCGCGCACTCACGGCACCAAGTCCCAAAAAGGGAGCACTTCATGCGTGCTTCTCAGGGCCGCGACCAGGGAGAGGAGCTGCCCAGGGGGCATGCGCGCGCTGGTTAAAGTTTTTCCGGTTTCTGGCTCATGCATGCACGCCGGCCAGGAAGTCTACCAGTTTCTGGTGCGCGTACACATGCGCAGGTCAGCTGGCCGGCTCACATGCTCATGCTGGAAGACAGAAGACCAACTCTTCTGGTTTCTGGCACTGCCACACGCACAAATGCCAGTTGATCATTGCACGCACATGCGCAACAGAAACCCAGAAGAGGATCGGGCGACACCGCACATGCCAGGTTTGCCATCACGGCCCGATACCATTCCAGACAAGTGGCTCTCCAGACTCTTCTTAAAAGCCTCCAGTGATGGAGCACCCACAATTTCTGAAGGCAAACTGTTCCATTGGTTGATTGTTCTCATTGTTAGGACATTACTCCTTAGTTCTAGAGGTTGCTCCTCTCCTTGATTAGTTTCCATCCGTTCTCTCTTGTCTTGCCTTCAGAAAATAGGCTGACCCCTACTTCTTTGTGGCAGCCCCTCAAGTATTAGAAGAACCCAAACAATGTCTGAACATATTAAGGTTTCGATACATTAATTTCAACTACTTAGTTATAATAATTGGTCCCCCAAACATTGTAAACAGAGGATAAATATAGTTGATGAAAATTAAAGGCATTAAGTTCTCTATTTTGGATTCTTTTTTGCTATAATTGGGAAAACAAACTTTGAATAGTTCCTTCCTTCCTTCCTTCCTTCCTTCCTTCCTTCCTTCCTTCCTTCCTTCCTTCGTTCCCTTCCCTTCCCTTCCCTTCCTTCTCAGCCTCATGGATGGGAGGCACATGGCTTATCTACTCTCAAATGACCCACCAATTTCACAGCTATCCCTAATGTTAGAAATTAACCATCAATCACAGTGAGACTTTTTGGTGTTTCCTGAAGAACTTCTGGTGCAGATGGATGTCTGGCACGTGATATTAGGACATGTAAATTATTATTATTATTATTATTTTGGCAAATAAAAAATGAAATATAGACCTTTCCCCCTATTCCACTGATCAAAACATCTCACTTGTCGTTACGAAGGTCCCCACCAGTGTCCTGGATGCAGGCAATTCTTGGGTCCATTTTTAGACACGCCAATCATGTGTGGGGCTACACTTATGTCCTTGTCCGCATAACTATCGATTGACTCTGCTGCGCGAAATTGCATCGTGCGTGAGTCATCCACAAGAATTTTCTGTTGGGCCTCTAAGGATACCAACAGACAAAGTTGGGAAGGTAATGTTCAAGTGTACAAATGGGTGTGAAGCAGCAGCAGGACTCTGGCAATTGTACCCAAAGGTAAAGGTAAAGGTTCCCCTCGCACATATGCACTAGTTGTTCCTGACTCTAGGGGGCGGTGCTCATCTCAGTTTCAAAGCCGAAGAGCCAGCGCTGTCTGAAGACCTCTCCGTGGTCATGTGGCCGGCATGACTCAATGCCAAAGGTGCACGGAACGCTGTTACCTTCCCACCAAAGGTGGTCCCTATTTTTCTACTTGCATTTTTTACGTGCTTTCGAGCTGCTAGGTTGGCAGAAGCTGGGACAAGTAACAGGAGCTCACCCCGTTACGAGGCACTAGGGATTCAAACCGCTGAACTGCCGACCTTTCGATCAACAAGCTCAGCGTCTTAGCCACTGAGCCACTGCATCCCTTACCTTATTACCTTACTGAACCCAACTGACATTAAAAAAAAAGTTTCTTTCAGAGGTTGTCATGTGACTTGGTATATACAGACATCATTATCAGAACTATGGAACTGTCTGGGACCTTTCAAAACAAGCGAAAACAGAGAAGCTGATTTAGGGTGGAAAGGACCATTCAGTTTCCATGCCCCAAAACATTTCTGCTGTCAGCAAACGGGCTGGGTGATAAATACTTTCCCTCTTATTATAGCTGCTTGTTCAAAAAGAAGCCTTTGAACATGTTCCAACATATACACGTATAGACGGAATAAAAACAGATCCATACCCTTTGGGATTAAACTGTGCTAAATGAGAAGGGAAACTGATTGGATGTTCATTACCAGATCTTCAAGCCATCTACCTGTCATTCTTCTTCTTTTTTTTCCCCCTTTGGTTACTTAAGGCCAAGAATAGAAACAGAATCTGGATGGTATCAAAACTATTACTGAGACACAAAGTCATCCCATAGTATGTTAAAGTGAACAGGACTAACCTGGACTAACCATCCAGGTTCCGTTTTCTCCCTGCTTTGGGTAGTAACCACCACTGACAAGGTCTCTCTCTCCTATACACACAACTTTCTAATTCATGCTTGGTCAACTTCTAATCATCAAGAACGGACTTATTATATAGGGGAAAAAATGGGGGTTTAGACATCTGAGAGCCACAGAGTCCCCTGTTTTGAAAAAAACAACAACATCAAACAGGGAGCTCTTATGACTAGACAGAAAACCTTCAGCCACCCAACTCCTTTTATGAGGATTCACAGCTAATAGTGGAATTCATTTTCTTAGTATAGTAGATGAACGTGGTTTCTTCCTTTCCTAACAAAAATAAATGTGGAAAAGAACCTGAGAAGAGACCTGATATCAGTGTTCAGGTACATAATGGGGGAGGGAGGGAGAGAGGGAGGGAGGGAGGGAGGGAGAGAGAGAGAGAGAGAGAGAGAGAGAGAGAGAAATAAGGAGGGGGAGAGAGAGGGAGAGGGAGAGAGAGAAATAAGGAGAGGGGGAGAGAGAGAGAGATAAGAGAGAGAGAGAGAGAGGGAGGGAGGGAGGGAGAGAAATAAGGAGAGGGAGAGAGAGAGAAATAAGGAGAGGGAAAGAGAGAGAGAAATAAGGAGAGGGAAAGAGAGGGGGAGAGAGAAATAAGGAGACGGGGAGAGAGAGAGAGAGAGAGAGAGAAATAAGGAGAGGGAGAGAGAGAGAGAGAACTAAGGAGAGAGAGAGAGAAATAAGGAGAGGAAAGAGAGGGGGAGAGAGAAATAAGGAGACGGAGAGAGAGAAATAAGGAGAGGGAGGGAGAGAGAGAGAGAGAGAGAGAACTAAGGAGAGAGAGAGAGAGAGAGAGAGAGAGAGAGAGAGAGAGAGAGAGAGAGAGAGAGAGAGAGAGAGAAATAAGGAAAGGAAAGAGAGGAAGAGAGAGAAATAAGGAGAGGGAGAGAGAGAAATAAGGAGAGGGAGAGAGAGAAGATCATTAGGAATTATTTTTCATTGGCAGAGAAACTAGGACCAGAAATAATGGATCCAAGCTCCAGCCACCTCAGTTTCATTTCAATATAAGGAAAAACTGATGATAAGAGCTGCAGAGCATGGAACGGACTATCATGGGAGATTGCAGTAAGATTTTTCCAAAGAGGCTTTTCCAGCCACCTCTCAAAGGTTATATTTATTTAGTGTAAGGCACTTCTTGAAAGTTCATTAGTCTTTCTGCAGGTTGCAGCGGTTTGGCTCTTCATAATCCCTTCCATCTCCACAACTCTATGATGCCATGACTTCAGAAGAGCTGGCTACCAAAGGGAGTTATTAAGGAAGATACTCAATGACAACAAACTTTGCAGTCGGATTAAAAGAAGGCGCAACAAAGACAAAGCTATATAAATCTATGACACATATATACCTCTTCATCTCCAAGCTAGAGCATTATTCATCTTTCTGTAAGATACCTACCTACTCCGCATTCTACACATATTACGTATGTTTAGCCACTGATCAAATGGATAATCTCATGATCCTATTGTATAGATAAGCTATGGAAAGTACTTATGTGACATTCCTACACATGAATAAATAGCCGTAAAGTAGAAATCTATATTCTATATAAGGAGAGACAATTGCATTTAAATGTTCTGTGGAGATAGGAGACATTCTCTGACATTTCCTGTGATTTAGAAATCCAGCTATACTTCATTTAATGTTTACATGGAGATGTAAAGCTTTAGAAAAATACTGCAGTACTCCAAGGTTAGATTCCATAATTAACAGTACATCAAAAGAACTTTCCTTTTTCAGTCTACGGTGAATGAATGAGTTCAAAACATGAGATTGTTTTAATAAACAATTGCATCGCCTGTCTAGGATTAAATCCAGAATGAAAATGGCCTCTAAAAAGGAATTGCTGCTAATAGTTCATTGCTGTAGTAACTTCGGTCGTGCTATCAAGATAAGATCTTGTCAAATAAAGAGATGAATCATGTTCACTGTCACCCTCTCCCTTCTACACACATCCCTCAATTTGGCCTTGTCCGCAAAATCAGAAAAAGCAAAAAGTAAGCAAAAAGCAACTTTCTCCCCTTCTGGATTTAACAGACCTTCACAGAATAACAGAGTTGGAAGAAACCTTGGAGGTCTTCTCATCCAACCCCATGCTCGAGCAGAGATCCTATACCAATGGCAAACAAGTGGCTGTCCAGTTTCTATTTAAAAGCCTCTGTTGATGGAGCCACCCACAACTTCTGAAGGCAAGTCATTCCACTGGTTAATTGTTCTCACTGTTAGGAAGTTTCTCCTTAGTTCTAGGATGCTTCACTCCTTGATGAATTTCCATCCATTGTATCTTGTCCTGCCTTCAGGTGCTTTGAAGAATAGGTTGCCCCCCTCTTCTTTGTGGCAGCCCCTGAAGATATTGGAAAACTGCTATCATGTCACCCCTAGTCCTTCTTTTCACTAGATTAGCTAATTTCAGTTCTACAGAAGGCTGGACTGAAACAATAGAGTTCTTCCTAAGTCTTTACTAATGATGTGGTAATAAATGAAGAACGCTGACACTGACATTTCCCAAATTCCACTGAAGATGTTACCTAACCTGGCAACAAAAAGTTTGGAAACCAACCCACAAGCTTGGAAAATGAACCTCCACACCAATTCTAAGTGAATTTCTAGTCAAAATAATTTCTTCATCTCAAGATGTTTGATGGTTGGTGGCACAGTAAAGTCAATGAGAAAGATATCCTTCCCTTCCTACGATGAAAAAATTACTCTACTATGGAGGGTTGGGGGCTATCAATGGTTCCACAGAGAAGCATTTCCTACAATTGTCATGATCTATATTGCATCTGACTACCTTCAAGAGCATTGAAGGCAAAGTTCTCAGTGAAATTCCAACTGGAAAAGGTTTCTGTTTAGGTTTTCCTACCGCTTAAGCAACTGGTACATATATCCATTTCTGCCAATCTTTAGCAGCTTAGGTGTGAAATTTCTATTGAAGCAATTTATTTTAGTAATTTATTTACGGTTTTGCCACCACTCCTACTCCAGAACGACAGAATTTAATTTCAAGCACATTAGATCTGTGCACACATTTAATACTCCATCCAGGAAAAGAGCTTTTGGATATTAAGATAATAACTAGCCAATAACCCTACATCTGGACACAGAATTCACAGTTTCATCCTAAATCTGCTTCACAGGTAAATTTCTACTGCAAAGTTCAAAGGTACTTAATTACTATAATCTGTGGAAGACTGCAGAGTCAGGCATCTCTAGAATTAAGGCAATTTAGACTAATTATTAAGAGAATTGCTTAAGAGTTCATAAATCAAAACAAGAAACAGACAGGCTTAGGCAGAAAATTCAAGGTCCTGCACTATTATGCAATAAGCAATTGAAAGTCACCTCCTGATACAGATGCATTCTTTAGCAATAGCTATAGCACTTAGACCAGTGGTGAAATTTAATTTTTTTTACTACCAGTTCTGTGGGCATGGCTTGGTGGGCGTGGTGTGGCTTGGTAGGTGTGACAGAGGAAGGATACTGCAAAATCTCCATTTCTACCCTACTCCAGGGGAAGGATATTGCAAAATCCCCATTCCCTCCCCACTCTGGGACCAGGTGGTATTTGCCGGCTTTCTGAACTACTCAAAATTTCCACTACCAGTTCTCCGAACTACTCAAAATTTCTGCTGCCGGTTCTCCAGAACCTGTCAGAACCTGCTGGATTTCACCCCTGACTTAGACTTATATACCGCTTTACAGTGCTTTACAGCCTTCTCTAAGCGGTTTACAGAGTCAGCATATTGCTCCTCCAACAATCTGGCTCCTCATTTTACCCACTTTGGAAGGATGGAAAGCTGAGTCAACCTTGAGCCTGGTGAGAATCGAACTGCCGAACTGCTGGCAGTCAGCAGTCAACAGAAGTAGCCTGCAGTACTGCACTCTAACCACTGCGCCACCACGGCTTTCGGTGAAGAAATGCTCACAATGCTTGTGTTGCAAACCAGATGGGGAGAGACATCTGGGCTAAGGTCTCGTTCAGGATATCTCCTCACCATTCACAGGGAATTCACAGGGAATCAAGCCCAATGACAGGTAGTCCTCAATTTACAACAGTTCATTTAATGACCGCTCAAAGATACAACGGCACTGAAAAATGTGACTTATTTTCACACCCACGGTCACGTGATCAAAATTTGGATGCTTGGCAACGGACTCATATTTATGACGGTTGCAGTGTCCTGGGGGGGTGTCATGTGATCCCCTTTTTGCATCCTTCTAACAAGCGAAGTCAATGGGGAAACCAGATTCATTTAACAACCGTGTTACTAACTTAACAACTGCAGTGATTCGCTTAACAACGGTGGCAGGAAAGGTGGTAAAATGGGGTAAAATTCACTTGACACGTGTTTCACTTAGCGACAGAAATTTTGGGCTCAATTGTGATCGTAAGTCGAGGACTACTTGAGGGGTGGGTTCTACTTAAGTTTACTACCGGTATACAAAGGGGCCGTGCGTGCCCTCTTGCTTTGCTCCCGCACGCGCTCTTCTGCGCATGCTCAGAAGCATTCTAATGACGTTGGGGTCGGTGGGCGGAGCCTCCCACCGGTTTTGCTACCGGTTCTATAGAACCGTTGTAAACCGGGGGCAACCCACCACTGGACTACCTGTAGAGTGACCCAAGGAACACTTCAGGGCAAACATGCTTGGAACTAGCAGACAAAATATTTAGTTATTCCCACAGTTAATGAGAGCACTTACAGTATAGCAGTGGTGCACGCATGCGCAGGAGAGCTCCGAAGAGCAGCTGGGTCCCCTGAATTGCATATATGTGCACCGGAGGCCCGAACAACAGCTGGGGCGCGCACACATGTGCAGCTGGTGAGTTGGGCGACAGTACCCAGAAAAATGGCTCTGTGTGCCACTTCGGGCATGCGTGCCATAGGTTCACCATCACGGCAGAGGTGGGTTTCAGCAGGTTCTGACCAGTTCTGGAGAACTGGTAGCGGAAATTTTGAGTAGTTCGGAAAACCGGTAGTAAAAATTCTGACTGGCCCCGCCCCCATCTATTCTCTGCTTCCTGAGTCTCAGCTGATTGGGAGGAAATGGGGATTTTGCAGTAACCTTCCCCTGGAGTGGGGAGGGAATGGAGATTTTACAGTATCCTTCCCCTGGAGTGGGGTGGGAATGGAGCTTTTATAGTATCCTTCCCCAGCCACACCCACCAAGCCATGCCACGCCCACCAAGCCACACCCACAGAACCGATAATAAAAATTTTTTGAAAGCCTCCACTGCATCATGGATATATAGGATTCATTTCTCAGAGCAAGATTCTTTCTTAAGTTGAAACTAATAATTCAAATTAAATATCTCAACATGTATGAAAGGGCGCGTGGAAAATGCAAAAACCACATCAAGGCCCTGAAACCTCTGGGTGCAGCACCTCCACGGATGACGCAAGGAGACCGAAGGATGTTCTGTAGCTTTCTCCAAAGGCCTGCAAGTATTTATAGCTGGAGTCTCACATTGCACCCTATAATAATCTTGGCTGTTTGACTTCGAGACATGCTCATTTCCTACAGAAAGCGGAGATTAATGCACAAGCCGCTTGTATGGAAAGTCAGCGCCAAGAAAAGTCTGGATGCACTCCTCCTTCTCTTGGTCCATCTAGTTTTTTGGAATATATATTTTCCCCCAGCTGATTAAAACAGGCATCGGGTTCCAAAGTTTGCAAAATTGGAAACCGACGTCTGTAAAAGACAGTAGCTTTCCAAATTCCCTCTCTTGGGGGGAAGTTGGGGTGTGTGTGTTGAAGGATATGCATTATTTCTTTCATCACAGCCTTCCACTGTTCTGGCTGGAGTTGCAATCCATCATATCTGGAAGACACCACCAAGTACTTTAGATAGGCCAGCTAAGATGGAGGGAGGGAGGCTCTGTTTTCAAACACAGCTAGGAGGAGGAGGAGGAGGAGGGGGAGGAGGAGGGGGAGGAAGAGAGGGAGGAGGAGGAGAAGGAGGAGGAGAGGGAGAAGGAGAGGGAGAGGAAGGAGAGGGAGGAGGAGAGGGAGGAGGAGAAGGAGGAGGAAGAGGAGGAGGAGAGGGAGGAGAAGGAGGAGGACAGAGAGAAGGAGAGGGAGAAGGAGAGGGAGGAGGAGAAGGAGAAGAAATGGAAGAAGAGGAAGAAGGAGAAGGAGAAGGGGAAGGAGAAGGAGAAGGAGAAGGGGAAGAAGGAGAAGGAGAAGGAGAAGGAGAAGGAGAAGGAGAAGGAGAAGGAGAAGAAGAGGCGGCAGCGGAAGGGGAAGGGGAAGGGGAAGAAGGAGGAGGAGGAGGAGGAGGAGGAGGAGGAGGAGGAGGAGGAGGAGGAGGAGGAGGAGGAGGAGGAGGAGAGGGAGAGGAAGGAGAGGGAGGAGGAGAGGGAGGAGGAGAAGGAGGAGGAAGAGGAGGAGGAGAGGGAGGAGAAGGAGGAGGACAGAGAGAAGGAGAGGGAGGAGGAGAGGGAGGAGGAGGAGAAGAAATGGAAGAAGAGGAAGAAGGAGAAGGAGAAGGGGAAGGGGAAGGAGAAGGAGAAGGAGAAGGAGAAGGAGAAGGAGAAGGAGAAGGAGAAGGAGAAGGAGAAGGAGAAGGAGAAGGAGAAGGAGAAGGAGAAGGAGAAGGAGAAGGAAAAGAAGAGGCGGCAGCGGAAGGGGAAGGGGAAGGGGAAGAAGGAGGAGGAGGAGGAGGAGGAGGAAGAAGAGGAGGAGGAGGAGGAGGAGGAGGAGGAGAAGGAGAAGAAACAACAACAACAGAAACAGCTGTGGGAGTAAGAGTTCATCGCAAGAACGAGGACTGCCTTTTCTCCAGAACAATCAGTAGCCTGGATATCAATCGATTCGCCCAGTTTCGCCCACAATCTCATCACCGCTTCTTGGGCCTGTGGTTCCTAGGAAAGTTTCAACACAACTCTTGCACAACGGCTTTAGTATTAAGCTGCCTGATCTCCGCTGATTTTCTCTGCTAGGGACTGCCACCTCCGATGAGCTCTTGTTACAGACTTATCATTCCAACCTTGCTTAAGCCAACCCAGAAGAAAGGAATCATTTCTGAATGACTACAGAACTGCAGCGGAAGCTTTAGCCAACCACTCTTGGACCGTGACAGTCTGGATAGAGGAGCGTTTTTCTTCGTGAAGGCCAAGAAAGACCCCAAAAAAGCTATTTTGAAAGAGTTAAAGGGAAGCCGCTTGCTTTCCAGTTTGGGGAACATAGGTGAGAGCTGGGAAGTTGGGACACTTTCATAGGATGAGCCGAGTAACATAAAAAGGGTTGCCACAAAGAAGAGGGAGTCAAGCTATTATCCAAAGCACCTGAAGGCAGGACAAGAAGGAATGGGTGGAAACTAATCAAGGAGAGAAGCAACCTAGAACTAAAGAGAAATTTCCTGGTAGTGAGAACAATTAATCAGTGGAACAGTTTGCCATCAGAAGTTGTGAATGCTCCAACACTGGAAGTTTTCAAGAAGATATTGGATAACCATTTGTCTGAAGTGTTGTAGGGTTTCCTGCCTATGCAGGGGGTTGGACTAGAAGACCTCCAAGGTCCCTTCCAACTCTATTATTCTGTTCTGTAATTCTTTCTATGCTTACATGTAGCCATCTCATCAAGCTCAAAGAGAGTTCAGAATGATAAAGAATCTCCTGGAATGGGTAGGGGGTTCGACTAGAACAGTGATGGCAAACTTTTTAGACACCAAATACACAAACTAAAAGGTGCTCACGCTTGCGTGAATGTGCACTTGTGCTGACATGTGCATGCGCAGACGCATCCATGGACATGCACGCGGACATGTGTGCATGCGCAGCAGAGACCCGAAGACCAGCTGGCCGGCGGAAGGTGGGGCATCCCAACAGCAAGAGGTAAGATCTTTTTCTTTTGCGAGCTTCTGTTTCGTCGTCTGCAGGGAAACAGAAGCTCATGAAAGAAACGCCATGGCGATCTGACCAGGGACGACACCATGCGTGCCAGCAGAGAGGGCTCTGCATGCCATCTCTGGAACGCGTGCCATTAGGTTCGCCATCACGGGACTACCGTGTTTCCCCAAAAATAAGATCCTGTCTTATATTTTTTTCAACCCTGAAATAAGCGCTTGGCCTTATTTTCAGGGAAGTCTTATTATTTTGGGGCACATGGAGCAAGATGGGGATCCTCTTGCCTTCTTAACTGATTTCCAGCTCTGTGTTTAAATATTTTTGGGGAGGGAGGGCTTATTTTTTTTGGGGGGAGGCTTATTTTAGCGCATGCACTCAAAAGCCCGATTGGGCTTATTATCAGGGGATGTCTTATTTTCGGGGAAACAGGGTAGAAGATGTCCAAGTCCCTTCCAACCCTATTATTCTAGGTTCTTTTCTGCAGCACAGCCTTCACAGAAAAGCCCTGCTCTCTCTCTCTCCCTCCCTCCCTCCCTCTCTCTCTCGTTCCCAGATTGAAAGTTTTGGGGAGGGAAAAGGAAACAAGTACTCGAGATGGTTACACATGTGGGCTTGTGACACCGCAACCAGGAGAAGATTGTGGCAGAAAACTCTCTCATCGCTACACCTGCAGCAGCCAGTTTGACAGCATTTCCAGCAGAACGAGAGGGAATTGCGCCGCCTTCTCATTTTAATCCCGCAGCGGGAGGGGACACACACACACAGAGAGAGAGAGAGGCAGCTCCACAGGAATGCAAATCTGAAGCTGCCAAGCCTTCTTGCCAGGCCCACACGTTGCCTCCTGGAAAAGGAAACCTGTTAGGGAAACTTTGCCGGCTGTTGCTTTGCTTCTCCCCTAACAGGAAAGGGAAACCGGTGCCATGGCGTTCCTGGGAGCAATTCCGACACACCACAGCAGCGATTGTCGGATAGGTCGCTTACGATGACTCGGTTTGACCAGGTTGCAAAAGATTTCGTTGGGTGGATTTCGCAAAGGTGGTTGCTTCTTCACACGCCGCCTTCTCGCAAAGCAAAGGGAGGGCTGAGTGGAAAGGAGAGCGTGAGCGCCTCCGTTCGTGTCCCCTTCCACAAACGCCACCGTTTGCCGAACGCCAAACCCCAGGAACGCTCATAGTCTTCACAAACTATGTGAAACTTTGCCGTTCACTGCTGAGAACAGAGGTCTTCACACTTGTCCGCTTTAAGACTTGTGGACCTCAACTCCCAGAATTCTCCAGCCAGCATAGCTTTTATGCATAGGATAAAATGCTATGTTATGCATAGCATAGCTGGCTGGAGAATTCTGGGAGTTGAAGTCCACAAGTCTTAAAGCTGCCAAGTTTGAAGTCCTCTGGCTTAGAAACCACATACGTTTACATCCACACAGGCGCGCACCTTTTCTGGCATTCTCAAGCAGGTTGCGCAATGCACTTCAACGAGCAAATCTAAAATAATTATTTGAACATATAAGCAAGTCTTTTTTTTTTTTTGAAGCCGGCCACAACGTCCTTGACATTCATTTTGCTAGGTCTATGCCCTTCCTAAGTTGAAGCAGACACAGCGATATAGACAGTTCATAGCAAAACTTTCTGAACATTTTCTGGTGGGGCAGAGAAAGCTCTCCTTTCGGAAGAATGGAATTCTTTGTCGTCACTTTTGGGTCAACGTTAGGGAGGGTTGAGATGACGAATGCCGTATCTCAGAAAGGGATGCCATGGGTTAAAGGTGCGGTCACCCAGAGTTTCAGGTAAAACTGAGGTTAAAGTTAAACCAAAATATTTCCTGGTCTACCGTTGCTGAGTGAAGCCAGTAGTTAGCATGCAGTTCTCATGCCACCTATCATATATTTCTCTACAGAGGAGAGAATCTGCATACTCGGTATAGTTTTACGGGTGTCATATCTGAAGGATTGACTGAAGACAGCCCTAGAAATAGACATCTCGGCCCAGAATAATCTGAGTGGTTTACAGCAAAAACACCTTTTCCACTCGAGTTTTGCATTTCCTCTCTGAATTGACATAACTACAGATTAGTCCTCGTCTGGCGACCTCAGCTGAGCCCAAATTTTGTCGTTGCATTTTACGACTTTTTGTGCCACAATTATTAAGCAAATCGCTCCAGTTAAAAGTTAAAAATTAGTTAGTGACACGGTTGTTAAGTGAATCTGGTTTCCCCAGTTGACTTTGCTCGTCGGAAGGTCGCCAAGAGGAATCACATGACCCCGGGACATTGCAACCATCATAAATGTGAGTCAGTTGCCAGGCATCCAGGTTTTGATCACGTGACTATGGGGATACTGCAATGGTCGTAAGTGTGAAAAAAGGGTCATAAGTCATTTTCTCCCTTGCCGTTGTAACTTCAAACTGTCACTAAATGAACTGTTGCAAGTCAAGATCTACCTGTATCAATTTGTCAAGTAGCTTAGTACATTTTACTTCATATACATAAATATAGAGATGAGAGAGAGATGATAGATAGATAGATAGATAGATAGATAGATGAGAGAGAGAGAGAGAGAGAGAAAGGTGATAGATAGAAAAAGAGAGAGAGATGATAGAGAGATAGAAAGAAAGAGAGAGATGAGAGAGATAGAAAGGTGATGGATAGAAAGAGAGAGAGAGATGATAAAGAGTTAGATAGAAAGAAAGAAAGGTAGAGATAGATAGATAGATAGATAGAGAGAGAGAGAGAGATAGAAAGGTGATAGACAGAGAGATAGAGAGATGTTAGAGAGATAGAAAGAAAGAAAGAAAGAAAGAAAGATAGATAGATAGATAGATAGATAGATAGATAGATAGATGAGAGAGAGATAGAAAGGTGATAGAAAGAGAGAGAGAGAGAGATAATAGAGAGATAGATAGAAAGAAAGGGAGAGAGAGAGAGAGAGAGAGAGAGAGAGAGATAATAGAGAGATAGATAGAAAGAAAGAAAGGGAGAGAGAGAGAGAGAGAGAGAGAGAGAGAGAGAGAGAGAGACAGACAGACAGACAGACAGACAGATAGAAAGAAAGAATCTTGAGGATTGGGCTAGCTTCTCCTTGGAACTCAACAGCAAATCTCAACTTGTACATCTCAACAAGATTCAACAATGTACACACATAGAAAGCCGAGGACTTAGCGATACTTACTTGACGGTAACTCGATTAGATAAATCCTGAAGGTCACCAGGATGAAAAAGCTGAGCTTCTTTTAATCCCAGGTTTTCACAGGCTTTCAAAAAGACGTTGATATTATCCTGCGAAAGAAGAGCAGAAGGCGTCCGCTTAGTTTAGGAGCGTGGCAGAAAGCGTGCAGGTCTCAAAGTTCAGTCTGGTCCTCAGGATCACCGATGACAAATAACATTTCCTGTGGGCTTTGGTAGCCACTCCGGAGCTGGCTTGACTGACAGGCAGGTTAAAGATTAGCAGGTATAAAGGCAAATAAAACACACACACACACAAAAACGGGGCTGGCCAGTGAGGAGCGGCGTTCCCCCTCGGTGTCAGCTCTGCAAACAAACGCCCTCTTCTCTTAAGCTTTGCATGACAAGCCTCACCTCTCACATTTAAAAATAACTCCGGCTGCTGACATTCACCCACCCAGGAATGGTTGGCAACGGAGGAGCGAAGGAGGAGGAACCCTTGTTTCTATGCCACCGAGGATTGCAGAAAGCACCACCTGCGAGTGGGTTTTGGTTAACAGAGGACGGAGAGAAAGAGGCAAGGCAAAAGGCGAGGCAGGAGCACAATCTGTGGTTTCAACTGGCCAAACTAGGTGTGGCGGAGCATAGATTTGCACCACCTGCTCCAGGCAGAGCCTTACCTCCAACCCTGCGGAGAGATGGAGGAAGTGAGGTTCTTCTTGGGCTGGGAATGCCAACCTGTCTAACTCTTTAGCGTAATTCCTTGATCTCCTCCCTCCTTCCCCAAAAAAACTGTTTCATTATAAACTAGATGATCGAAGACTGGAAAACAACACTTTGCATAAGAAGCACGCCCGACTGGGAGACCACAAGTAATCCAAACTTCAGAACTGGGGTTGTTTCCAGTTAAGGTTTGCAAAACTCGTCTCCCCCAAAAAGTTAGGCATGGTGCGCCTGTTCGGCTGAATTGCAATTCAGAAGGTCCTTCGGCGTCTCTCCTTCCTGGCCAGCTGGGGCAAAGGGAATCCCCATTTAGCAATTTTTTGGGGGAAAAAATGACAAGCATCCCACGTGCCTGGGGAGCAGGGAGGGGGGAGGGGGAGGAAGAAATGTTTTCTCACCCTCCAGGCGCAAGAGGTTAAGACTAAAACTAACTACACTCTGGACTCAGTATCCCTGCTCTGAAAACAAAAAAAGAGCTGTTGTCTAGGACAGTCGGGGATTAGAACACTTGAAAATTCATTTCCGCGGCCACAAATATTTGTATTCGTCCTATTTGGATCCTATTTTGTGGGGCGAGAGACGGCAAGAGACCAAAGTCCACGGCAGAGGGTAGGTTGGAGTTTTGCTTGTAAACAGGTCTCCGGATTACACTGAGCTGTAATAACTCCAGCAGCCTTTGCTCCCTGGCACAGCATGTGGCTAAACTGGGCAGGTGCCCAGGATGCTCATTCTTTTGGGGGGGATCAACACACTCCCACATGGCTTGTGGGGGTGGCCATACCAAAGGGCAGCCCACCCACTACTGTTTGCTCTGCAAACATCTCGGGAGATTCCTGGATTCCAGAATGTTTTCGCTTCTGATGCTCAAGATTGGCTCCAACCAGCAATCCATCAAACGGCCGCCTAAAAACTTCCCAATTTGCTTCCCAGTTACCAAAAGATAACTATTGGATCGCTGGAGAAAGCAATTCTGTTTGGAAGAGTTTGTGCTAAAAGGAAATCGGGCCATCAGAGAACACGATGACTGGACACCATTAAGGCTGACACCAGCCAGAGCATAGAACAACTCAAAGAAGTAGTGCAAGATCAGAAGATGCGGAGAGACCTTGGCCCATAGAATCGCCAAGAGTCGGACACAACTGAATGGATAACATCAATATCAACAACAACAACAACTATTGGGTCACTCACTCCATCTTCCCTCCCATGAATGCCGTCTTCCTGCTGAATTATGCACCCATCTACTCTTTCATGCTCGTGAGATTGTAGGTGCCAAGACGTATAGCTGCATTTACTGAATATAGAATAGTAGAATTGGAAGGGATCTTAGAGATCTTCTATCTAGTCCAACCCAGTGGTGAAATCTAATTTTTTTTACTACTGATTCTGTGGGTGTGGCTTGTTGGGCGTGGTGGGTGTGGCTTGTTGGGCGTGGCAGGGGAAGGATCCTGCAAAATCCCCATTCCCAGCCCACTCTGGGGCCAGCCAGAGGTGGTATTTGCCAGTTCTCCGAACTACTCAAAATTTCCACTACCGGTTCTCCAGAACCTGTCAGAACCTGCTGGATTTCACTCCTGGTCCAACCCCCTGATCAAGCAGGAGACCTTATCCCATTTCAGACAAGTGGCTGTGCAGTCTCTTCTTAAAAGCTTCCAGTTGTGAGGACACTCACAACTTCTAAAAGCAAACTGTTCCACTGGTTAGGAAGTTTCTCCTTAGTTCTAGGCTGCTTCTCTCCTTGAGTGGTTTCCATTCATTGTTTCTTGTTTCGCCTTATGGAGCTTTGGAGAACAGGTTGACTCCCCTCCCTCTTTTTGTCGCAACCCCTCGAATATTGGAACACTGCTATCATGTCACCCCTACTCTTTCTTTTCTCTAGACTAGTCAGACCCAATTCTTCCAACTGTTCTTCATATCTTTTAGTCTCCAGGCCCTTAATCATCTCAGTTGCTCTTCTCTGCACTGTTTCCAAAGTCTCAACACCTTTTTGATAATATGGTGACCAAAACCGGATGCAGTACTCCAGGTGTGGTCTTATTAAGGTTTATATATAGCGGTACTAATACTTCGAAGGGACGCGGTGGCTCAGTGGCTAAGACGCTGAGCTTGTTGATCAGAAGGTTCGGCAGTTCAGCAGTTCGAATCCCTAGCACCGCGTAATGGAGTGAGCTCCCGTTACTTATCCCAGCTTCTGCCAACCTAGCAGTTCGAAAGCAGGTAAAAAATGCAAGTAGAAAAATAGGGACCACCTTTGGTGGGAAGGTAACAGCGCTCCGTGTGCCTTCGGCGTTTAGTCATGTCGGCCATATGACCATTGAGACATCTTCAGGCAGCGCTGGCTCTTTGGTTTAGAAATGGAGATGAGCACTGCTCCTAGAGCTCGAAATGACTAACATGCATGTGTGGGGGAACCTTTACCTTTACCTTACTAATACTTCATGTGATCTTGACTCTATCCCTCTTTCCCCAACTGGGCAGGATCCGTTTGGAAAAACAGAAGCAACCCAGGAAGGGCAGAATTGTGGCAAGCTTGTTTCAATTTAGTTTCTGAACATTTCGTTACCAGACTAGGCAACATCATCAGCAGGATTTTCTTGTCCTATTCTCCTTAGCTTATAAATGTCTTGTGTGTGTCAATGTCCCGACTGACAATCGCAACTAAAACAAGCACACTCAAAACCTGCCAATGTCTCAGTGAAACACTCCATTAAGTACATCATTTCGGCACTATTGAAGGCAAAGTCAGCTCTACCTAATTCCCGCGCAAACCTACATAGTTATGATACGAAATTCCCCCTCCCCGCCCATTAGTGCAGGTCACATTGTCTAGTTGAGTGTTGTTGTATTGTTATGAGAAAGAGTCTCTGGGTTTGGCTAACACCTGCAGATGTGTCCTTGGTTCTCATGGCTCTCCTTCTCGAAGTCTGGAGCCTGCAGTCCTTCTGACCCTTCCCTCTCCCCCTTTTCATTGGCAAGCCGAGAAGTGATAATGGTGGCAACAGCATAAGTGCCAGTGTGCCAGTTTGCCAGTGTTGTCAGTGGTGTGCGATTGGTTGTTTGTTTGGAGCTAATATTTAAATACTGAGAACAGAACAAGGAAATTCTGATGATGATGTTACTTAGTCTGGTAATGAAACGTCCAGAAACTAAATTGAAACAAGCTTGGAGAGCAACTCACTGCCAAAAATCTAAAACCCGAGCTACAAGTCTTTTCTATTATTTTCAGGGCAGAATTACCCCCATTGAGTTCGAGCAGTCTGAATCCAGCAACCAAATCACAGGATGGTTTGTTATTTCTTTTGATCTCACAGCAAGAGGCAGCGCTGTTTGCACAAAAGGACCCCAAATCATGAGAAAGGCATGTGAGGGACAGGACACGTTATGCAGTTAAGTATTTTTAAAAATAAAAACAAAAATAATTCCTGGCCCTGCACTCAATTCCAGCTGAGCAACGCTCGAGTTGGCTGCTTTCTTCACTTGCTTAAGCAAAGGGCTGGGTGGGAATCGCGTCATCAATGTGAATTCTGGAATGTGCCACCAAACCACTGACATCATCCTTCTCCCTTTAGCTGAGCACCATTGCAAGCCTGGAGGGCTTTTTAGCAGGGATGGGAGGGGGGAAAGAGGTGCATAAAGGTGTATGAGAAAGGGATAAACCACACTCTAAACCAGGATTTGATCCCATAGCAGTGATGCTGGATTCTTTCCTATCTTAATTCTCCTGCTCGTTCTTCTACATTTCTCGACTTACAACAATTCATTTAGTGATTGTTCGAAGTTACAACGGCACTGAAAAAAGTGACTTATGACCGTTTTTCACACCGACAACCATTGCAGTCCCTTAGCCTATTTAAGGAGGAACGCCGACTGAAGCAATTTGCAGGGAACAACTTAGTTCACATACCTTCGTGTCTTGTCTTGCTTATCTTATCAGCTTCCTGCAAATTGCTTCTGGGCATTCTGCCAACCATAGTAAGCTTTCAGTTATTATTCTTTGAATTCTTGGCGGCTGTTAATGCAATTAATTAACAGCCGTTGTAAAATACTGGTTTATTTGGTAAACTAAGGTGTGAACGGACTTTGGGTGTGCTGCGTTCTTTGGGGTCCGTAGCTGGGGCAGAACACCGCCCTGGGGGTCACGTGATCAAAACTGGGAACTGATTCACATTTATGACCATTGTAGCTATAGCACTTAGACTTATATACTGCTTCACAGTGCTTTTACAGCTCTCTCTAAGCAGTTTACAGAGTCAGCCTATTGCCCCCAACAATCTGGGTCCTCATTTTACCCATTTCGGAAGGATGGAAAGCTGAATCAGCCTGGTGAGATTCAAACTGCCAAATTGCAGGCAGCCGGCAGTCAGCAAAACTAGTCTACAGTATTGCACTCTAACCATTTGCTTAACAACTGTGGCAAGCAAAAAAAAAAAAAAATGGGGCTCAATTGTGGTTGTTCAGTTGAGGACATACTATACTTGAATTTCAACCGGGCTAAAAGTTAGACAGGAAGGAGAACGAGTCGTAATAGCTAGGAATTAGTTAATATATGTAGGCCCTACCAAATTGAAACCTTTCAGTCAGTTATACAAACACTTCTCTTCAAGCATTTATTCTCGCCACTTCAAGTTGTTTCAGCGTATGCTTCTTAATTCTTAAACACTTCAACAGCACACACCTGTAGCTTGTACTACGAACGACACAATTACAGCCTAAGAAATCATGGCACTGTAATAACAGGAACACCGATGAATATGGGATAACAAATAAGCCGAATAAAAATATTAAAGTTGGATTGGGTTCCCCCCACCACCACTAAATATCATACAGCAATTAATGTATAGCTTATACAGAATGGATATATTTGCCTATAGGATGAATGGTGTATTTGTATAGATCAGAGGTCTTTAAACTTGGCAGCTTTAAGACTTGTGGACTTCAACGCTCAGAATTCTCCAGCCAGTTTTTCACACTGACACAACATAGCTGGCTGGAGAATTCTGGGCGTTGAAGTCCACAAGTCTTAAAGCTGCCAAGTTTGAAGACCTCTGGTATAGATGCAAAGAATCAATATCCGTAAGTATTTTTCTTCTTCTTGAAAATCAGAGTATAATAAATTATCAACATGTACAATGAAGTTTTTTCCCCCTCCTTCTCTTTTTCTTTCAAATCTAGTCAAAGAAAAATATTAGGGACAGAGTTTTAATGGGAGGGAGGTAGCCCACATATGGGATTACTCAGCACAATTTTGCTGCATTAGTCAACAGTTGTCGTGGAACTGAACAATCATAACCTTTGATATGATTTTTTCCCCTGATTCTTGAGATATTCTTTGTAATAGAGTCACCACCTATTCCTGGTTCTGGATTATTATCCAGCAGTCTTAAATTTCATCATGTAACCACGAGATTTGTCCATTAAAAAAGGAGATTAAATCCTTGTCATATGAATTCATTTCACGGCCTTTTAAGAAAATGTTCTGAATCTTGAAGGAAACAGTATGGTGTATCCTATTAAGCCCTTTAATTAACAAAAATAAAGAAGTAGAATATTCTCTCTATATATCCGTCTGTCTGTCTGTCTGTCTGTCTGTCTGTCTGTCTGTCTGTCTGTCTGTCTATCTATCTATCTATCTATCTATCTATCTATCTATCTATCTATCTATCTAGCTATCTATCTATCTATCTATCTATCTATCTGCTTTTCTAACAGATAACAATAAGAGCAGATATTTAATTGATTAATAAAATGACTCTAAAATATTCTCAAGGCAATAACTGTAAAACCTTGCAGATATACTGTCTACGTGGAGGAGTATCTGTATTTTATGAAAGTTACAGATATTCTTGATATTCTTCAAGCAATTGAAATACAAGTTGTCCTTGAATTACGACAGTCCATTTAGTGACCGTTCAAAGTTACAGTGGCACTGAAAAATGCAATTTATGACCGTTTTTCACACTTAACGACCATTGCAGCATCCCCACGGTAAGGTGATCAAAATTCAAATTCTTGGCAACTGACTCCTATTTATGACGGTTGCAGTGTCCCGAGGTCACATGATCCCTTTCTGACAAGAAAAGTCCATGGGAAAGCTAGATTCACTTAACAACCATTTTATTAACAACTACAATGATTCACTTAACAACTGTGATAAGAAAGGTTGTAGAAGGGGCCAAAGCGCACTGAACAAATGTCTCCCTTAGCAACATACATTTGGGGGCCAATTGCGGTCGTAAGTCCGGGACTACCTGAGGAACACTATATCTGTAACTGTATGAAAGTTAATCTTGACATTCTTTAAGCAACTGAAATACCTTAAAAAACCATAAATTCTAGCATATTCAAATTGCTACAGATTATATATATTGGTAGAATACATACTTTCTTACACACACACACACACACACTGACCAACCCTTGTGACAAATCTCTGGAAAAGTCAACAACTCTGAAGCCGTTTCGAGTTTAAGTAATTCCATTTACGACAGCATCCCAGTTCTAGCTATATAAATGTTCAGTTCCTTTCTGTTCTCTTCCTTCCTTCCTTCCTGGCAAGTTCTCACACCTTTTTCTCCTTCTCTTCTAAACCCAATCAATTCAACAGTAGTTTGTCCTTTTCGGTCTTGTAACGTTGATGAATCACTGCCTTGAATGAAACCTACAGTTTCCCCTAGTATTCTAAAGAAAAATGGTGCGAGGTAGTATGAATATTTTCAGTGTGTGAATGTGTGTTTGTGTGTATGTTTGCACGTGTGTGTGTGTGCTAAACAATATTTCAGTCCCAGGAAATATCCCCCATTATTGACCTTATTCTGAGCGAGAAAGAGAGGGGGAGAGAGAAAGAGGGAGGGAGAGAGAGTGAGAGAGAGCAAGGGAGGTAGGGAGAGAGAGAGAGCAAGAGAGAGAGGGAGGGAGGGAGGGAGAGCCAGAGAGAGGGAGAGGGAGGGAGAGAGAGAGGGAGGGCGAGAGAGAGGGAGGGAGGGAGAGATAGATAGAGGGGAAGGGAGGGAGGGAGAGAGCAAGAGAGAGGGAGGGAGAGAGGGAGACGGAGGGAGGGAGAGACAGATAGAGGGGGAGGGAGGGGGAGAGAGAGGGGGAGGGAGGAAGAGACAGATGGGGAGGGAGGGAGAGAACAAGAGAGGGAGGGAGAGAGAGAGCAAGGGAGGGAGAGAGGGAGAGAGAGAGGGAGGGAGAGACAGATAGAGGGGGAGGGGGAGAGAGAGAGAGAGAGCAAGAGAGAGGGAGAGAGAGAGAGAGAGGAAGGGAGACAGAAGAGGGGAAAGGTGGGAGAGGGAGAGAGAAGAGCAAGTAAGACCATCGTTCTCCTCCGTTCTATTCTGCTAATAGGTAGAAATTTAACTCCCTTTAAAATGTCGATCACTGAACTCAATAATGAAATATCCCGGATTGCTGCCATTTTTTAATTTTGTGAGTTCCTTTTGTCTAAGTACCGCGGACATCACAAGTTTGGCCATGAAACCGCAGAATCTTGGGCTACAAATTAAGGCTAGCAAAATAATAAATAAGCTCTTTTACAGAGAATAAATCCGTTGGGCTGCCCCTAAGACCGTATGATCATGCACTTAGCTACGGCTTTGTGGAACTGCATGTTAAGTGAAACTAAAGCTGCACATTTCCAGCCGCACCCTATTTCTTAATGTAAACTGTACTGTCTTGTTTTTTTTTGTTTTTTGTTTCCTTCCGTGGTACTATGTTCTAGATGCACTTGTCTCTTGGCAACCCCCTACAAAGAAGTAAGGAATTGATCCTAAGACCAGGGAAATCCAGGATCGGCTTTGGACGCTGCTCCCTTTAGGAAGGTGGAGTAGCATTAAAGATTATGCATCTCCAGATCCCATCAGGGGCTAACCCAGGTGCTAAGAGAGGCTTGCAGGGATTAAATCCTCTTCTTAAGGACGCAGTGAATTTGACAGCTGCCACGGAACTGAAAGACGTACATGAAAACCACCACTAACCATCCACTATTCTCCGTGGGAACCATCCCATTTTTTTGCAGGCAATTTCCTGCAAATTTTATGGAGCTGGATTGCGGCGCACACAATGTGTGTATTCCGGGTGGGTCCTAGTAATTTAGCTTACCTATTAAGAGCACAAGAACAGCTCTGGTGGATGATGCCAATGGCCTCCTACTTTGGTCAATTTGGCGCACTGTGTTGGGGTGTCAAAGGGTCAGTGGGACCGGAAATTATCCACATGGGGGTGTTGCACAGGATTCCATTAACTCCACCATAAGGGCTACCTTGAGGGAATCCAAAACCCATCCACTGTCTACCCAGTTGGCCTAGACCAGGGGTGTCAAACTTGATTTCATTTTTTTTTTATTTGATTTATATGCCGCCCTTCTCCGGAGACTCAGGGCGGCTTACAATGCGCTAAGCAATAGCCTTCATCCTTTTGTATATTTATACAAAGTCAGCTTATTGCTCCCACAAACTGGGTCCTCATTTAACCTACCTTAGAAAGGATGGAAGGCTGAGTCAACCTTGAGCCTGGTAAGATTCGAACCTGCAGAAATTGCAGGCAGCTGTGTTAATAACAGGGTGCATTAAACCACTGTACTACCAAGGCTCCCTATTGAGGGCCACATCAGGGTTGTATTTGACTTCAGGAGCTGGGATGGATGTGGCCAGGATGGGTGTGGCCAGAATGACATCACTCATGTCGGGGGCGCCTGTGGAGGCCCGAATGCTCTGCCAGCGAAAACGGGCTCCCGAGCTCTGTTTTCGGCTGCAATGGCCTCCTGCAACCTTCTGCCAGTGAAAATGGAGCTGGGGGGGGCACGTGCAACCCTCGTGACAGGAGTAAAATGCTACCGGTTCACACTGGTTCGGGCAAACCAGTAGCGGAGGGTGTTTTGGAGAACCGGTAGCGGCGGCAGCGTGAGGCTCTGCCCACTGGCCTGGACGCCATTACTTCCTGTTTTTTACCCTCTGCACATGTGCAGAAGGTCCAAGCACGCGCGTGATGCGTGCACGCACACGTGCACTTCTGAACGGGTAGGGAAGTTGAGTAGATTTCACCCCTGCCTCGCGACCTCCATTTTCAGCTGCAATGGCCTTCTGCAACCCTCTGCCAGAGAAAACGGAGCTCAGGAGGGCTGCATGCGGCCCTTGCAAGCTCCGTTTTCACTGGCAGAAGCCCCATGGGCCAATCCATCGCTATTTCCAGGCCAGTCCCACCGACCAGATCTAAGCACCCCGCCAGCCGGATCCGGCCCCCTGGCCTTGAGTTTGACATCCCTGGCCTAGAGAAACAGCTGAAGGCAGAGAGGAACCACTCTGCCCAATCTCTTCTCATCAAAAGAGGGTAGTATAAACCCAATTCCCCAACTCAACTGGGTTACCATACCCCAAGCCAGACCCACTGCTGTCTGCCTGGCTAAGGGGGAGAGAGACTTAGTGTCACGAAGCCACCGGTCCTTCCCTGAGTAGACATGGCTGGCTGGGATCAGCATGCTCTAGGGAAGGGCCAGGGCCAGAAGGGTCTCAAAGACAGGAATCAGCCTGCTCCACTCATCCTCCCAACAGCTCATAATTGAAGCATGATGTCACTGAGAACCTGCTTCCCTATTAATTTGCCTGATCCTTTGCGAAGCTCTCAAATTAGTGGCTTTCCCCCATCCCGAGGGCGGCGAGCGGCCCGATTTAAAACACAGCCTGCGTTTAAAAGGCAGAACCTTTTGAACCTTTTCCTGGTTCTGAAATTATTCGTGCAGACAAACACCCATTCCTCCATAAGCCCAGCAGCTGACAAGCGAATAACCAAGCTTGCGATCCATGTTATCTTCAACAAGATGAGATAGGCAAAAGGAGAAAATGACACTTGAGCAAAAATAGAAAAGAAAAGACAAACAGAAGAAGAAGAAGAAGAAGAAGAAGAAGAAGAAGAAGAAGAAGAAGAAGAAGAAGAAGAAGAAGAAGAAGAAGAGGAGGAGGAGGAGGAGGAGGAGGAGGAGGAGGAGGAGGAGGAGGAGGAGGAGGAGGAGGAGGAGGAGGAGGAGGAGGAGGAGGAGGAGGAGGAAGAAGAAGGAGAAGGAGAAGGAGAAGGAGAGGGAGAGGGAGAGGGAGAGGGAGAGGGAGAGGGAGAGGGAGAAGGAGAAGGAGAAGGAGAAGGAGAAGGAGAAGGAGAAGAAGAAGAAGAAGAAGAAGAAGAAGAAGAAGAAGAAGAAGAAGAAGAAGAAGAAGAAGAAGAAGAAGAAGAAGAAGAAGAAGAAGACGTGCTCTGGCACTGTTTTATAACAATCGGCAAGTAAGACTTTCCATAGGATGGAGAGAAATGTGATCATCTGCTAATGCCTCCAGTTAACCTGCAGGAAAAGGAACAACCAAGGATGTTGTAAACCAGACTCGGCAGTTTCAGCCATCACTGAACGTCAGTCACAGAAATTTGATTAATAAGCAAATAAACTTCCCAACAGTGAGCGTTGCTTGACTTAGAAATATTGCCCAAATGGCTTTGAAAAGTCAAAATGTCCTAATGAAAGCATTAGATTCCATCTAATTTGATGGTTTTATGGCTTTTTTTTTTAAAGGTTTCCAGTTGTGCAATTGGAGGCCAAATCCAGGGAGAGGTTCAAAACAGGCACACCCAGTGTTTTAGATTAGACAACCATCATCCCCAGCAGTGCTGCCTAGGGGTTGGAGGGGGGGAATGTCATTGTCCCCATTTAACAGATGGTTAAATGGAGGATGACATGAATCTGGGGCTATAGGTTGAAGTTGTTGCCATAGGGGGAAAAAGAGAGAGAGGAAAACATAAATTAACTACCCGAGAAAATGTACACAACTGAAATTGAGAGAGTTTGCTTTCATTTTCCCTCTTAGCCTCCTGACCTCACCCTTTGATCTAACAATGGCCGAGAGGTGGAGAAAACCAGGGCTGAAATCCTTTTCCGGTTCGGACGGATTGCCCGATCTGATAGCGATGGCGTTGCGGATCCCTGCGCCCCTCCCCATGCCCAGCTGAGTCGCACGATCACCAGAGGCTTTTATATTTCACTTTTAAAAGCATTTTTTCTACAACCTCTTCCAACAAAAAAATGTTTTTAAAAGAACAAAAAAAGCTTCTGATGACCGCGCGACTCAGCTGGGATCCTCAGAGGCTTTTCAAAGCATTTTTTTCTGCAACCTTTTGGCCGAAGAGGTGGTAAAAAAAAATGCTTTGAAAAGTCTCTGACGATCCCAGCTGAGATGCCTGATTGTCAGAGAGGCTTTTCAAAGCATTTTTTTAAAAAGCCTCTCTGACGATCCAGGCTGAGTTGCCTGATCGGCAGAGGCTTTTCAAAGCATTAGAAAAAATGCTTTGAAAAATTAAAAAAAAAAAAAAGTTGGCCACCCCCACCCAATCACATTACCCCCACCACCACCAAGCCACGCCCACAGAACCGGTAGTAACAAATTTTACATTTCACCCCTGGAGAAAACCCAGCTCATTCTCCGGAGTTCTTTCTCTCCAATGTTCTCAGTTAGGATGCAAGACTCCAGACCCAGAAACACAAGGCAGTCACAGATTCTGCAAGAACAAAATGTCATAGGGGTGGCTGGGAATGAAGTTTAGGTCAAACGTTTTGTACTTCTTTTTTCTAATTATTCCTTAGGGTGGCCCAGCTTTTCCAACTCAATTTCACAAAAAATAATGCCAGATTCTACAGAGAGGCATGCTCTAAAGGAGGGGTGTCAAACTCGCCACGTTACATTGTTGTCATGTGACATATCTCAACTTTTTTTTCCCCTTCACTAAACCAGGGGTGGGCATGGCCGGCGCATGGTGCAACAATCCCCAAATGTTTTGGCACAGGGTACCAGTTTCATGGAAGACAATTTTTCCATGGACTGTGTGTATGTATGGGGGGAGAGAAATGTGCAACCTAGATCCCTTGCACGCTCAGTTTACAGTAGGGGTTACATTCAGTGGTGGGTTTCAAAAAATTTTACTACCGGTTCTGTGGGTGTGGCTTGGTGGGCATGGCATGGCTTGATGGGCATGGCAGGGGAAGGATACTGTAAAATCTCCATTCCCACCCCAGTCCAGGGGAAGGTTACTGCAAAATCCCCATTTCTTCCCGATCAGCTGGGACTTGAGAGGCAGAGCCTTGGTGGCGCAGCAGTCTAAAGCACTGTTAAGTAACACCAGCTGCCTGCAATTACTGCAAGTTCAAATCTCACCAGGCTCAAGGTTGACTCAGCCTTCCATCCTTTCGAGGTAAGTAAAATGAGGACCCGGTTTGTGGGGGCAATAAGCTGACTTTGTATAAAAAAATAACACCGCTGGGGGGGGGCGAAAGCCCTACTAAGCAGGTATATACAAAAGTATGAAGGCTATTGCTTAACACATTGTAAGCTGCCCTGAGTCTCCGGAAAAGGGCGGCATATAAATCGAACCCATACATACATACATACATACATCCATACATCCATACATACATACATACATAAATAAATGGGGCAGGGGCAGTCAGAATTTTTACTACCGGTTCTCCGAACTACTCAAAATTTCCGCTACCGGTTCTCCAGAACTGGTCAGAACCTGCTAAAACCCACCTCTGGTTACACTCCTATGAGAATCTAAAGACTGATGAGCTGAGGTGGAGCTGAGGTGGTGGCGAGCAGCATCAAATACAGATGAAGCTTCACTTGCTCGCCCACTGCTCACCTCCAGCTGTGCAGGCTGGTTCTTAACAGGCCACGGATCAGTACCGGTCCATGCCCTGGAAGTTGGGGACTCTTGCTCTAAGGGGGTTAATCCCCACCTAGAGTGTGGAGGGCTGGAGGCTTCTGACGCTCCCTAAGATCCATCCTCATTTCTATCTGAGGCATGGGCTGCTGTGGCAGCTGGTGGTGGCTCCTTTCTCGCTGCTATCAACTTCACCAAACCCTCAGAGCCTGCTGATAAAGGCAGAGCTTGCTCAGAAGTTTGCCGTCTCCCCACCCGTCGTCAACAAAAATGAACGGAATGCTGATCAGCACCGATGATGCACATCATAAAAAACTTCACTTTGAAACTAGAGATGGAGAAGAAAGAGAGGCTCGCAGAGAGCTGGCCAGGAAGTGTTCAGGGCAGGGCAAGTATGCGCATTCTTGACCCACCCATTCTCAGGGCTGCCTACTCACTGGCTCCTATGTTGAAGGACATTCGACAACAAGGAGACAGCAAAAAAGAAGACGACAGTCCTCCTCCGATCCTCCGAGGTTTCTTTTTGCTTCACACTGACTAGAATGCACATCTTCTGGTCAAACCAGTTTGGGGTTCAAGCCTGCCAGGGGACGAGCTGCCAACTCCCTGGCATAATCCCTTGTCATCGGGCTCGCTGGAAAACAAGAATGCGTACACCCAGGATTTTTGAATGCCTTCGCTGTTGGGCTGAATCAGCCACCAATACAACATGTTGACTTGTTTGTGTTTCCACCACGGTGAACGTAATCCCAGCTGCTCAGGAGGTTCCCATGTTTACCACGCGTGCACAATACAATCAAACTAGAGACGGACAGTCAAACAGGTTTGATTTTCGGGGAAGGGAAGGTGGCATGGTCTGGAAGCTGCCTCCCAACCTGAAGTTTCTGAGTTGTGAGGATACATCCTCCCTCCACCGACAGAGAAGCTCAACCGCCAACCCAGAAGCACCTCAAGAGAGGAAGGCCATCTCTTTTCCCTTCCTGGCAAGCTCCGTCCCACGTCAGTCATATCTGGAATTCTCCACAAGAAGATCCAACTTAGAAACCTAAATCCGATCCCTGGTCTCACCACTCACTTTGGAAATTGGACCCGCAGGGGGGATAAATATAATTTGAATAGCAATGGCTTAGGAACTGCAACTACCCTGCCATCTGTAATTTAGCACAGATGAAATGATTAAATTATTCAGCATGTCCCACTATTCATTCGAGACAGGGTGAAATCTACTTACCTTCCTTACTGGTTTGGAAGGGCACGTGCCACGCATGCGCACTCACATTGCTCGTGCATGCGCTCATGTCACATGCACACCTTCGGCGCATGCGCAAAAAAACACCCAGGCGGCGATCGCTACTGGATGGCCGAACCACAGGGAAAAATCGCTACCGGATCAGATGATCCGGTCCGATTCGGGAGCATTTCACCCCTGATTCTACAGCAGAACAGAAGAAAAGGGTTGTGGGAAAGGTTTTTTGTGACCAGGCATGGCAGAACCAAAGGAACATCTGGACAGGAAAGGCCTGAGGAAGACGCTTGGGTGGATTCTGTTCAATGTTCAATAGACACATGTAATAGACATGTCTACTAGACACATGTCTATTAGACACATTGTCTAATATTATATTATATTATATTATATTATATTATATTATATTATATTATATTATATTATATTATATTATATTATATTATATTATATTATATTATATTTCTAATATTATATTGTCTAATATAATAATATAATGTTCAGGGCTAAACATATGAACATGTGAATGTTTTTAAAATGTTATCTAATTTTAGGTTCTATTTAATTGGGCCAAACTATGTTATAATAATAATTTTAATTAGCAATTTTATGATGTTTATGTATCTATATTTTTCTTGACTGTACACCGCCTTGAGTCCTACGGGAGAAAGGCGGTATAGAAATAAAATAAAATAAATAAATAAATAAATAAATAAATAAATAAATAAATAAATAAATAAATAGACACAAGGACATTTTTTCCCAAATGCCATCACTCTGCTTAACAACTAATTCCCACAACACTGTCAAATAATTTACTAAGACTGTATTACTATTATTCTTCTCTTCCTTACTGGTATCTATCTCTTCCCACTTAATACTATAACCATGTGGCTTGTATCTTTCAATTATATATTTTTTATTTTTTTCCTAGTACGATTTGATAGCTTATTAGTAACCTTGACTATCACTAAGTCTTGTATCTTTTTATTCTTGATGAATGTATTTTTTTCTCTCTTTTTATGTACACTGAGAGCCTATACACCTAAAGACAATTTTCCTTGTGTGTCCAATCACACTTGGCCAACAAAGAATTCTATTCTATTCTATTCTATTCTATTCTATTCTATTCTATTCTATTCTATTCTATTCTATTCTATTCTATTGACTTTTGGGTACAGAAACATATCCTGGTTCTCCAAAGCGTGTCTTGAGTTTTAGAGGAGTACCTGGTCATGCCCAGAAAAGATACTTAATATGAGGGTTTGGTTGCTGGTATTTAGCATTATTTTGTCTGCATTTATGGCGAAAATGGGCTTTATGCTACCAGTGCCACCGGCTGTTCTAGACTATTTACAATTCCACATTTGTTTCACACATAAATCAAATAGGTCTTACAGTTATTGGGCAATCCTCGGAGCAAATTAAGTGTGCCTTTAATAGCCTTTAAAGCTTAAACATTATTTCCCCTCTTTGCATAGGGAGGGAGTGTGCTAAGGAAGGCTACTCCATCACTTTTTAATCTTTCCCTGTGACTGTAAAAGGGAATCGGGAAGTACTTCAGTTCATAAACCGTGACAGCTACGGCGGAGATTAATTTTTACAACTTGCATTTATATAGTGACCAAATTATACATCTTCTTTGAAGGGTTTATAATTTGATGAGCCGTCATTACCTTCCTGGGTGGTGGGAATATGATACGTGAAAAAATAAAAAATAAAATCCTATTTAAAAAAATGAAGGCATTTCTGTAACTGAAATAGGACCAGCAGGAGCGACATCCTGGTTAAAGTACTACTGCACTACAATTGAGGGACCCATTTATAACCCCTCCCCCCCAGCCTCAGAAGCTCCCTACATGACTTTGGGGGGGGGCTAGTCCTGATATCTCCCCCTGCCCCAGCCCAGCCTCCTTCATGGGCTCCTTATTGTGAAGAAAAACAGAGGAGAGAGTCCGGAGAGTTCTTGATTTACAACTATTTGTTTACTGACCATATGAAGTTACAAAAGCACTGGGAAAAAGGGACTTACGTCCGTTTTTCACACTTGTTTGTTTGTTTGTTCGTTTGTTTTATTAAATTTATATACCGCCCTACTCCTGAAGGACTCAGGGCGGTGAACAGGCACAAAATAAAATACATAAATACAAAAGTTAGAAACATAATTAAAACCAAATTAAATAATTTAGCCCAAGACAATTAAAAATCCCAATAATTTAAAACAAATTAAAATTCCAATTTAAAAATTTAAAAGAAAGGGGAGAAAATTAGGCCAGGCCGGCTTGCTGGAATAGGAGGGTCTTAAGAGCATGGCGGAAAGTGCGCAGATCCGGGATCCTCCGTATCTCTGGGGGGAGCTTGTTCCAGATAGTGGGTGCCCCCACAGAGAAGGCCCTCCCCCTGGGGGCCGCCAGTCGACACTGCTTGGCTGACGGCACCCGGAGGAGCCCCTCTCTATGAGAGTGTTTACTTACGGTCTACTTACGACCATTGCAGCATCCCCATGGTCACATGGTCAAAATTCAGATGCTCGGCAACAGACTCATATTTATAACGGTTTGCAGAGTCCCAGTGGTTGTGTAATCACTTTTTGGGACCTTCTGACAAGCTAAATGGCAACCTCCGCCTTTTTATTGCTTGATTGGTCGGCTGCCATTGTAACGGGGGGAGGGGGGAGCTGTTTGAATGTCTGGGAGGCGGGGAAGTGAGCTGGTGGAGAAGAGGGGAGAAAATTTTCCTCAGCATTTTCTCCGTAGCTGGGAAGAGCGCTGATAACCACTCAAGGTCAACCGTCGTGGCCTATCAGGAGGATGGCACCATCGGAAGCTGCACCCCACATGACCCCTGCGGGGGATGTGGATTGGATAATCCTGACTGGACGATTGGAGGGAGGGTTTTAAGGATGTTTTCTATATGTGATTTTCGCGCCTATTGCCTCAGACCTTGCTTTTTTTTGGTTGCTTTCAGTTCATACTCAGTAAAAGTACCTTTCTCTATGAAAATGGAGTCGGGGTTATTCTTTCTTGAGTACTGAAAGGAGGCACACCTGACACTAAATCAATGGGCAAGCCAGATTCACTTAACAACGGTGTTGCTTCCTTAACATCCGCAGTGATTCACTTAACAACGGTGGTAAAAGAAAGGTGGTAAAATGGGGTAAAAAATTCACTTAACAAGTGTCTTGCTAAGCAACGGAGATTTTGGGTTCAATTGTCATCGTAAATTAAGGATTACCTGTATTCTACCCTGGCCTCCTGGAGAGAAGGCAAGGAGATAAATCTCACCACTTAATGCCAACAGGAATTCATGCGCTACCATGTGGTGGAATGCAAAGGCAGCTGCCGAAAAAGTCAGGCCCAATTAAATTAGGGACAGATGTGTGTTTGCCTGATTCCCAGCAGTTCATTGGCACTGCTTGGCTTTTGAGGTGGATTGGCTTCTTATTCAACTCAATTCAAATGAAAATTGAGTGTTACTTTGGGGGAGGAGAGTAGAGAGAAGGAAAAGTTCTTACTCAGGTGCCATGATGGCGAACCTGCCGGCAGCCCTCCCAGGCTCTGTTTTCACTGGCGGAGGGTTGCAGGAGGCTATCGCAGCCATAAATGCAGCTCGGGAGCCCTTTTAGCTGGCAGAGTGCTCAGGCCGCCACAGGCGCCCCCCGACACAAGTGACGTCAATCTGGCCACACCCACCCTGGCTATGCTCACCCCAGCCCCCTGGGGGCGGGGCCAGTCAGAATTTTTACTACCGGTTCTCCAAACTACTCAAAATTTCCGCTACCGGTTCTCCAGAACTGGTCAGAACCTGCTGAAATCCACCTCTGGAGACCATGTTTTCCATCCTCTATAGAAAATTCCTCCTTTCTTTCATTAAAGGGCAAACACAGCCACCACCCACAAATCACTTGCAGATGGTCCCGCCTCCACGACAGGAGACGATGTTTATATGGTTTATGTGAATAAGTAGGCAGAAATAACATCATAACCAAAGCCGGGCAAGAATTTATGCACCACTCCGTGTGTATGTATGCAGAATAAATCTGTTTAGTCACCATTATGCAATCCTAGCATTACAATCCTTTAAATAGGTTTGGGGGGGGGAATATTCTTCTTCCAGCTCCATGAAAGAAAGAGTTTCTACAAAAAAAACAAAAAGAGGAAAGTTTCAAGGGGTTTTTGAACCCAAAACGTAATACCCAGGAGCAGAATTGCAGTGGTGGAATCGTTGCGATTGTGTCAATTAGGTGATTTCTCCCCCAAAGATATGAAGTCTCGGCTGAGACTGGGAGAGCTTGGTCACGATGAGTAACTACAGAAAGTATTTTTCCTCCATGACCCAAGGGCAGCTGAAACATGACTTCATCGCCTTAACTTCTCCTCTTGAAAAACAAAGGGGTGCCATTCTGAACAGATCATGGGGTGAATATTCAGAAACAGTTTGTGCTGCCTAAGGACACAGGACTGGCTGGAGACCTGATCATTTATTTTTCAGCAATTCCTAGCTTTTCTAGGCAAGCGCTTGTTGTTGTTGTTGTCGTCGTTTTTACAAACGTCTCCGTTTATTCGCTGCAGCTTTAAAAGCCCATAGAACATTTTACATAAAGAGCAACAGAGATGGAATTTGCTAATTGGAATGCTGCCCTCCCAGCAAACACAATGCCCAATTGAAAACAACCAAGGACATCAATCTCTCCCCAAACATTTTCAAATAAACACCCAAAAATGTACTTTGCTATGAGCAGCATTTTGGAGAAAGGTCACAGTTTTATGGTTCTTAAAACTACCACCCCCTTTCAGATGAAAGCCCCAAATTTGGTCCAGTCGATATAACAGAATCACGGAGTTGGAAGGGACCTTGGAGGTCTTCTAGTCCAACCCCCTGGTCAAGAAGGAGACTTTATACCATTTAAGACAAATGGTTGTCCGGTCTCTTCTTAAAATCCTCCAGTGTTGGAGAAACCACAACTTCTGGAGGCAAGTTGTTCCACTGATTAATTGTTCTAACTCTCAGGAAATTTCTCCTTAGTTCTAGGTTGCTTCTCTCCTTGATTAGTTTCCATCCATGCTTCTTGTCCTGCTCTTAGGTGCTTTGGAGACTAGGCTGACCCAAAGTATGCATGCCTCCTTTAAAATGCTTGTTGCAGATAGAGAGAAAGACAGCGAGAGGGAGGGAAGGAGGGAGAGATGATAGGTAGGTAGGTAGGTAGGTAGGTAGGTGGGTGGCTGGATGGACGGACGGACGGACGTAGATATTGATTTTTTAAAAAAGCCTTCTTAATACTGACCATTGAGGAAACTCTTACTCTATTTAGAAGTTGATGTGTTGCAGGAGTGAAATCCTATTGGTTTGGACCGGTTCGGGAAAACCGCTAGGGATTATGGGCATCAGTTCCCCGAACCGGTAATAATTACCCCTCCTTGGCCCCACCCATGCCTGGCCGGTCGCCGCTCACCTCTTCCGGCCGCTCGATATTCCACAGAATTCAATGTTAAATGCAGCAGAGAGAATGCTAACTTTTCTCCCTCCATTCAGAACGGAGCTGCTGCAGCCTGTCCCTTTAAAGTAGTCCCCAGAAGGGAGGGGGACAGGGGGGAGCAGCTGGAATGGAGCCGTTTTTGTGGAAAATGGGGAAGGGGATTTTCCTGCCTGTCATCCATTCCTCAAGGTCAGCACAGACTGAGGGAAGGATGGTAGGCAGGATTATTCCCCTCCCCATTTTCCTGCCATTCGTGACAAGGAGTGGCTGGGAGGGGAGGGGCCGGTGAGAAGCCCCTCGATGTGAGTGATGTTGACTTGGCCATGCCCACCCAGTCACATGACCTCCCCCCAACAAGCCACGCCCACAGAACCGGTAGGGGAATTTATTTCACCCCTGATGTGTTGATTTGCATTGTATAATGTTTAAGAAGAGGCTTCCTCCTCCTCTTCCTCCTCCTTTTTAATTTACACAGGACCCTGATCTGGATCATGATTATTATGGTCAGAATTCACAAGGTTCCCCCACCATCCTTTCGTTGGGAAAAATTCACATACTTCCTTGTGGCTTTGAGAGTTTGACTTCAAAACACACAAGCATCATGTAGGATTGGGCTTATTAATGCACCAAAGCAGGGGGTGGGGGGGAACAAAATAAACATTTGGAATGATCATGGATGTTGCATAAGAAGAGAGTGGGCAGAAGGGATGAGACCACCTCATCCAATCCTTAAGCTTGTCAGGAGCCTGCTGTAGATCAAGGCACCAAGCCATCTCAAGACAGACGACCAGCTGGAAAATACATCATCCAGGTTTATTCGAATTGGAACCATTTCCGTTGGGTATGTTGCCTAGGAACCTAACTCAAAATCTGCCTGCACCCAACACCACTTCCATCAGGGAAGAACCCAGAATTGTCACAACTTGTGGTTCTTACAGGCTATTTTTTGCTTATGGACCACAACCACATTTCTGATTAGATCCCCTTCTCTTTGGACAAAACATTGCGTTTGAAAGGAGAAATGGAAGACAAAAGTTATGCTTTTTATGGTTAAGATTCATATTGCATCTTGATGACAATTGTCTAGAGGAACTACTACAAAATTGAACTATTAGCAGTGGTGGGTTTCAATTTTTTTTACTACCGGTTCTGTGGGTGTGGCTTAGTGGGTGTGGCATGGCTTGGTGGGCGTGGCAGGGGAAGGGTACTGTAAAATCTCCATTCCCACCCCACTCCAGGGGAAGAATACTGTAAAATCTCCATTCTGTCCCCACTCCAGGGGAAGGTTATTGCAAAATCCCCATTTCCTCCCGATCAGCTAGGACTTGGGAGGCAGAGAATAGATGGGGATTTTTACAACCGGTTCTCCGAACTACTCAAAATTTCCGCTACCAGTTCTCCAGAACTGGTCAGAACCTGCTGAAACCCACCTCTGACTATTAGTCATGGCATTCATGGTATGAATGACAACCAATAAATCTTCATCACCCCCCAGAAAAATAAGCTGTGATTATGAGACAATAAAGCTTTAATCAGGATTGGTGCCAACTACTCCTCATACAATGCCGAAAACCCAAAATTTTACTACCTACCAGTCCAGCTATTGGTGTTGACAGACGGTTGATCTTTTTAATGATGCCAGGTTTGATCTTGTTAATTAGACTATTAAAAAAGCAAAAGAGAGAGGGTTAATCAAAAATTTAAACACATTTTTAAATTCTAAACGTAGGCATTATGAGTACAAAGTAGTGCTTTATCTTCCCCCCTTCTATACACACACACACATATATATATTGTACTACTTTGTACTTTTAATATCTATGTATATATGTGTGTGTATTTATATATATACATATGTGTGTGTGTGTGTATGTATGCATGCATGTATATATGTATGTATGTATATGTAAACACACACACACATACCATTTTTTCCCGAAAATAAGACCAGGTCTGATATTAATTTTTGCTCCAAAAGACGCATTAGGTCTTATTTTCTGGTTAGGTCTTATTTTTGGGGAAACAGGGTATATATATATATATATGTATGTATGCATGTATGTATATATATATGTATGTATGTATGTATATATATATATATACATATATCATTTATATTTCGCTGATAAAGAAATAAAGGGAGACTAGTATAGATCTATTTCAAGCTATTTAGCTTTCATCAGTTAGCCATACCCTTACTCGGATTCAAACTTGGGCTACCTGCATGTTAGGCAGTTGTATTAACCTCTAAGCCACAAGTTCTCCTCCCTTCATCAGCTGAATCAAACAATATATATATTGTTCGATTCAGCTTTTGCATAGATTAGATCTATATTAAATCAAAATTTTGTTAAGCCTTGGAAAATAAATACACTATATTAATGAAAGATGGGAGCTTCACATAGCTAGCTAAAATATTGTGTGTGTGTTTTTTAAATTTTCTTTGCTTTCAAGGAAACTCTGCTCTGTTTAAGCAAAAGATTTCATCCTAAATTCTTGCCAAATCTTCGGCTGGTCTCAGTATCACTATGTATGAATCAACAATGCAAAATCTTTTAAAACCTCTTTTGTTGTGGAATCAATTTCTGATAAAACTGATTAAACTCTTGAGTTGCTTGGAACACAATTAGATGGCTGCTGGCTTAAAGATGCAATTTATAATACCAGAAAGTGGTTAGACTTATCAGTTCTTTCTGAAAAACAAGACACAATCAACTTTGTGGTTGTTGTGGCCCCGCCCTCTGAGCCTATCTCATCGGAGGAAGAAGGCTCCGAACATGAGGAAGACAAGTCAGCCAGGCCTCCCTCTTCAGGCCCCTCCCCTCTGGCACTGTCTCAGGTGGCGGCCGAGGGAGAGGAGATTAGCCAGGAGCCAGGTGTCTCGGATGAGAGCGAAGGAGAGCCGTCATTCCTGGATGCACGCCAACGAAGGCGTGATAAACGGTTGCAGCAGTTAAGGAGGCATGCTAGGGATTAGAACTGAGTCACTGGACCACACCCCAGAGACTATATAAGAGAGGATGGTGGCTGGTAAAACTCTGTGACGAACAAAAACGAACTTTGGCTAGTCACTTGAACAATGTCTGAAGCTGCCGAAAGGGATTTTGTTTTGCTGGACTATTTGCAATGCGTATGTAATTTTATGTTATCTGTTGCAGTAAAAGCTCTTGGCAGACGGTGATTATATTGCTGCCAAGTTTGAGATAACGACCTGTGTGCGTGCCAAGTACTTTCTTAACCCTCGGCTGGCTGTGTTTGTGTGTGTGTGTGGACGGGGACAGATCAGCGGTGTGAGTTAAGATCCCACAGTGTGAACAGCAGAAAAGCTAAGGACGTCTTTACTGCAGGGTGCCTCAAACCAATTTCTTCCCTAGTTTGACTCGGATTTTCAAAAATCCTCAGAACAAACCATCAGTGGCCAGATTCTCATAAGACTGTCTTTGAAGAGGCCTCAAACCTCTCCTAAAAATAGATTTTATTGAGACCCAAGTCAGTCCATTTTTGGCGCCTGCTCTGCTGATAATTATGCATAAGCACTTTTATTTAATGACTGGTGACTTATTACGACTGGTCTACTGGAGATCATTTTTATTAGATGGAACATTTATTGGCGATTATTTATTTCCCAGCTGTCAAGCAAAGAGCAAATATGAATCAGCTCCACTGACTTTAAGAACAGGAGTGGGAACCAGGATGCTCTGCTTTAAGCAAGGTTGAAGGACTGCTGGTTGATTCAATGCCCAAAACACTGGGATCAACTAGAAGTGAATTAGAATAGAATAGAATAGAATGGAATGGAATGGAATGGAATGGAATGGAGTGGAGTGGAGTGGAGTGGAGTGGAGTGGAGTGGAGTGGAGTGGAGTGGAGTGGAACGGAACAGAATAGAATAGAATAGCAGAGTTGGAAGGGAAGTTGGAGTTCTAATCCAACACTCTGCTTAGGCAGGAAACCCTACACCATCACCTCCAATCCCATGGTACCCAAGAACAATTACCTCTTAAGTATCTATTCTTCTATGCAACGCAAGGTAAGGTAAGATAAGGGAACAACTGGTTTTCCTTGATAGCTCAGCAATGACTAAGTGGTGCTAAGATCATCAATCAATCAATCAGAATAAAACTGGAATGGACACTGGTTGTCTTCTAGTCCAACCCCTTGCTCAAGGAGGAGACCCTATACAATTTCAGACAAGTGGCTGCCCATCTCTTCTTAAAAACCTCCAGTGATGAAGCAGCCATAACTTCTGAAGGCAAGCTGTTCCACTGACCAATTGTTCTCACTGTTAGGAAGGTTCTCCTTAATTCCAGCTTTTTTCTCTTCTTGATTAGTTTCCATCCATTGTTTCTTGTCTTGCCTTCTGGGGCTTTGGAAAAGCTGTAAAGCTAAGGTTGTAAAGCTGTAAAGCTAAGACCTGGTTATTTACGGGATCGCCTGCTACCACCAATAGCCTCCCACCGACCAGTACGCTCCCATAGAGAGGGGCTCCTCCGGGTGCCGTCGGCCAAACAATGTCGACTGGCGGCCCCCAGGGGGAGAGCCTTCTCTGTGGGGGCACCTACGATCTGGAACGAGCTCCCCCCGGAGATACGGAGGATCCCGGATCTGCGTACCTTCCGTCGCGCGCTCAAGACTTTCTTATTTCATCAAGCTGGCCTGACCTAAGTCTTTCCCCTTTTTAAATGGAAATTTTAAATTTGGTTTTAAATTATTGGGGTTTTAAATTTGTTCAGCCAAATTATTTAATTCGTTTTAGTTTATTTTAAATTTTGTATCTATATGTTTTATTCTATGGCTGTTCACCGCCCTGAGTCCTTCGGGAGTAGGGCGGTATACAAATTCAATAAAAGTAAAAAGTAAAGTAAGTAAGTAAGGTGCCCCATCAAACAAAAAAACAAAGCAAACCATGCTTGTCTTTTATTTTCCTCCTCCCTTCATGTAATAAAAATAGACTGAAATCATTCCAAAGTCAGGAGGCAATGGCCAAGCCTTGTTGAAAACGTTTGCCAAGAAAAGTGCAGGGACGTGTCCAGGCAGTCTCTGGGAATCTGACACAACTGAATGGAAAGAAACCAAGAATATTAACATCCAGAATTTAGGGACATATTGATTCAAAGTTGTGGGAACCCCATCACTGGACTTTTCAAGAAGAGACTGGAGGGCCATTTGTCCAGAGTGGTATATAGGGTCTCCTGAAAATAGGTTGACCTCTTCTTCTTTGGGTCTCCTGCTTGAGCAGAGGGTTGGACTAGAAGACTTCCTGTGTATTTTTTAATGCATCTTCCCAAAAATTCTTATTCCTTTTCCCTCGTTCCTTTTTTTAAAAAAAAACATTTTAAAGGGTAGCATCCAAATCAGAATATATTTTGCTTGCGTGTGGGTGTTCGTTAGCATAAAATGCTAGCTTCGGAAAGAGATCTCCATCTGCCAAACATTGTATATTCTCACATTTCATTGCCTGCCAGAAACAATAAAAGCTACTTTAAAGTTGTTAAAATTCTCTGCCTATCGTTCTCCCTTTGGAGATCAGGATGGCCTTCAGCCTGTTGGCCTCTTGTAAGGCCTTGAAGATCTTATAGTGTGTCCAGGACTGGGGGCCCAAAGGTGTGCAGGGCCCCATATCCTGCCTATATTATCATCTTTAAACATTGTTTTCTTAGTTGCTTTATAATATTTATTTTTAGCCGAAGGATATTTATCCATGTAGTAGGGCTGGGTTGCTATTATCCTTCTCATCTATCCTATTACCTTCTCCTATTGCTATCTTAACGATTTATCCATTTGTTTGTCTTTTATGATTTATGATTTTTATCTTATGATTTATCACTTTGTGGTTTGTATGTACACAGAGAGCTTATGTTTGTATGAATCAGGGTGGATAAAAATCAATGATTTTTTTAAAAAAATCAAAAAAAATCAGATTTTTTTGATTTAAATCATTTTTTTTTATTTAAATCGGATTTTTTTGATTTTTATCGAATTTATTTTAATAAAAAACTTTTGGGGTAAAAATCTATCGTAAGATAGTTTTCTATTTAAGATACATAAATAATTTGGTTTATTCAGCATGAAATGGAGCTTAGTTATGTAGCATGAGGCTGTATATTCTGCAACACTGGGACTATCGGTGAGTCAACAGTGGGTCAAAGGAGTAGCAGAGATGACAGTTGCTCTTTAAAAATTATGATTTAAATCGAGTTGATTTAAATCAAGCCTTTTTACTAGTGACTTAAATCATGTTTTAAATTGTGATTTAAATCAACTCGATTTAAATCAAATCCACTCTGGTATGAACCCTGTATGTTTGAAAGCAATGAGAGCTTATGCACTGGAGATAAATTCCTAGTGTATGCAATCACACTTTGCCAATTTTGAATTGAATTGAATTGAATTGAATTCTATTCTATTGTATTCTACTCTGCTCTACCCTACTGTACTCTACTCTACTCTTATTCCTATTCTATTCCATTCCATTCCATTCCATTCCTATTCCTATTATATTCTTTATTCTTTCCCTATCCCTATCCCTATCCTATCCATTTTTGTACCATATTGTAATTGTTTTAATTATTCAGCATTGTTCTCTGCCCAGAGTCAATTTGAGATGGGTGGCTATAGAAAATAAATAAACACATAAACAAGAAGTTGGAAGTTCAGTTTGGAGAAGTTCAGTTTTCCAAAAAGTTCAGTTTGGGAACAAGTGGGCACCACGCCAATATCAGGAAAAAAAATCCAGGAGAAACACCAACAGTGATACAGCCATGTTCTACAAGCAGCACCCCACACTGTTCCCTACACTGCCTTCACTTTAATGTAGATGGCAAGTGCCCCTATGGAAGGCCAAAGCAAAGATGGCGAGATATAATAAATGCAGACATGAAAAAATGTCCAATTGGACTTGGATGATGCATTTGAGTGCAAAAGATGGCGTTTGTTGATCCAAAAAGTGGCCCCTGCACTTGGTGGGAAAAATCATGATGGTGATGATGATGATGAGGAGGAGGAGGAGGAGGAGAAGAGGAGGAGGAGGAGGAGGAGGAAGAGGGGAGGAGGAGAAGGAGGAGGAGAAGAAGAAGAAGAGTAAGAGGAGGAGGATGAAGAGGAGAAGAAGAGGAGGAGGAGGGGAGGAGGAGGAGAGGAGGAGGAGGAGAAGAGGAGGCGGATGAAGAGGAGAAGAAGAAGAAGAGGAGGAGGAGGAGGAGGAGAGGAGGAGAAGAAGAAGAGGAGGAGGAGGAGGAGGAGGAGGAGGAGGAGGAGGAGGAGAGGAGGAGAAGAAGAGGAGGAGGATGAAGAGGAGAAGAAGAAGAGGAGGAGGAGGAGGAGAAGAAGAGGAGGAGGAGGATGAAGAGGAGAAGAGGAGGAGGAGGAGGAGAGGAGGAGGAGAAGAAGAGGAGGAGGAGGAGAAGAAGAAGAGGAAAAGGAGTATGAAGAGGAGAAGAAAAAGAGGAGGAGGAGGAGGAGGAGAGGAGGAGGAGGAGGAGGAGAGGAGGAGGAGGAAGAAGAATAAGAGTAAGAATGGAAAGGTGGAAGACTCTCAGAAGGAATTATTCACGCTTTTGAAATTGTTTACTCTTTAAAATTGCCCCGCGTTCTATCTATACACTGAACGATGCACACAAGATCTCCACTTCCAGAAGGAGAAAATTAATAAAAGAAGGCAGGAACGGCTGGAAGGAAACTTGCACTGGGAGACATTTATGCAGCCTTAGAACATATGAGAAGCATTGTCTGAATTATTATTTCAATAGCAAGATGGTTTGTCAAAACCAAAACCAAAGCAAAATAAATAAAAACAAAAGACTCCAGTTTCCGGGTTGCTGAGTTTCTGAAACCAGGGTGGTTTTATTTTTTACCAAAATAGCATTGCCAAACATGACACAGGGCAGAAATTTTTTAATAGGTGGCAAGATTATCTAAAGGATGCTTTAAAATGACACTTAATATTGCAGTGATCTGGATCAGCTAGTCCAGAAACCCAGTAGGGAATCCAGGGGAAAAAAAAATATGGCCACTTTTAGGAGCTCCAGTTGGGCTCCCTTCTACATTCCCCTTCCCACCTCAAAGTTTTTTCTTCCTTCCAGTGTTTCCTCTTCAAATAAGTTTGCTAATTTAATTCAATTTTGAGACCTCCTGACTCCTTAACCAATCTGGACAGCTTACAATTAAAAGACAACCACAACATACTGTATTTAGAAAAAGTCACAATCAACCAGAAGATTATACACTCCCAATAAAAACCCCAAATCATAGCAACTCCCCCAACCACCCTATCCCAAAGCCTGGGAGAATAACCACATTTTTAACCATTTCTCACACAACATTTCTTGGGGGATAACATTGCAAAAAGCACATTCTTAGGTCCTACAATAGGGTGACAATATGGGTAGTCTTTGACATACGACCACAATTGAGCCCCAGGTGTCTGTTGCTAAGCAAAACCAACGTTAATTGAGTTTTGCCCCATTTTACAACTTTTCTTGTCCCAGCAGTTAAGTTAACCACTGCAATTGTTAACTTAGGAATTGTTAAGTTAGGAACCGCTGCAACTGTTAAGTTCCTAAGTTAGGAACCGCTGCAATTGTTATGTTGAGTGAATCTTTGTTTCCCTGTTGACTTTGCTTGCCAGAAAGTTGCAAAAGGGGGTCACATGACCCCTGGATACCGCCACTGTCGTCGGTTGCCAAGTGTCTGAATTTTGATCATGTGACCAAAGGGATGCTGCAACGGTCATAAATGTGAAAAATTGTCATTTTTTTCAGTGATTTTTATAACTTTGAACGGTCACTCAATGATTTGTTGTAAGTCAAGGACTTCCTGTATTTAATTGATGGCACTCAGAGGGTGCATTGACTCTCCCTGACTGATTGGCTAGGCCAGGGGTCTCCAACCTTAAACACTCAAAGAGCCATTTGGATCCGTTTCCCACAGAAAAGAAAACACCGGGAGCCACAAAACCTGGGTGGGCGTGACCAAGTCGATGTCACTCACTTCCACCAGTCACATGACCCCCCCCCAGCCACGCCTACCCAGCCGGTCATTAGGGCAGAGAATTGGTTGTTAAAAAACATCGGGAACCACAAAATCCTTTTGACATCTCTCCCTCCCTCCCTTCCACCTCTCTCCCCACTTCTCTTTCTGTATCTCTCTGTCTCTGCCCCGGCCACTTCTCCATCACCCGCCATTGCCCTTACCTTCTCAGGCCAGGCAAGGAGTGACTGGGAGGGGAGGGTGAGCGGCGGGGCCAGCCAGTAGTGGGATCATCTGACAGGGAGCCACAACAGAGGGCTCAAAGAGCCAAATGTGGCTCCGGAACCGCAGGCTGCTGACACCTGGGCTACGCAAATATACTTGGGGACAAGCCATCCTTCAGCCAGCTAAGCTAACTTGATTTTTTTTTTCAATATAGCCATATACAGTAGAGTATAAACCAGTGGTGAAATGCAACCGGTTCGCACCAGTTCGGGCGAACCGGGTAGTGATAAAAACTACTTGTTTGGGCAAACCGGTAGTAAAAAAAAAAGCTACCGGTTCCTCTGAACCAATATTTCCGACGATCAGCTGTGCTGCACAATTTAAAATTGCTAGAAAGCAGGAAATCCTGTTTTCTAGTGAATCTAAATCGCACGGCACAGCTGTTAACCCCCTCACTGTTCTACTTACCTTCCCAAGCTTCCTTTTTCCCTGCGAAGTGTGCGTTTGGCACGTACTGCACATGAGCACACATGCAGTGTGTGTTAGTGTACACGGCGCCTACACGTATGCGCAGTGTGCATTTGGCGTGCACTGCGCACGTGTGGGCAGCAAATCGGTGGCAAACCGGGGAAGATTTCACCACTGGTATAAACCTATTTATAAAATACCAAAACACCATAAAAAGTCTCTCTGTCACGAAGGCAGAATTGCTTCTGCAGCTTCAGAGGAATTGACAATAGTATTAGTTCAACCGTAGGGGCTTTTCACAAAGACATCCTGGCCTTTTCTGGCTCAGAATCAGGGGTGAAATGCTCCCGGTTCAGACCGGATCACCTGATCCAGTAGCGATGGAGACAGGTGGTTCGGAGAACTGGTAGCAAAAATCCCTGCCCTCCCCCCCATGCCCAGCTGAGCCGCACAATCATCAGAGCTTTTTTTTTTTTTAACTTTTAAAAGCATTTTTTCTACAACTTCAGCCGAAAAAATGCTTTTAAAAGTTAAAAAAAAAAAAAGCCTCTGGTGATCACGCGGCTCGTCAAAGGCATTTAAAAGAAAAAAAGGGTTTTTTCTTTTAAATGCTCAGACGATCCCAGCTGAGTTCCCTGATCAGGGAACTCAGCTTGGATCGTCAGAGCCTTTTGAAAGCATTTTTTTTACAACCTCTTAGCCGAAGAGGTTGTAGAAAAAATGGTTTTAAAAGTAAAAAAAAATAAAAATGGCCACACCCACCTTGCCCCCCCACCAAGCCACGCCCACAGAACCGGTAGTAACAAATTTTAGATTTCACCCTGCTCAGAATACTTACTCGCAAAGAAGGATCCCATTTTCTAAAGCAGCGCGAAAACTCTTGCTTCCGAAACTTTTCCCGGTAACCGCCTGCGAAGGAAAACATAACAATCATGAGCAACCTCATGGAAAAATTACACATCTCAATGGGTAACTTTCAAGAGGGCGCATCTATTCCCGCTTTGAAGAGCAGGAAACATCTTCTTTTCAACCATGACCTTGTGAGGGAGCCGGGTATGATGCTGCTATAGGTGCTCAGAGAAAATCCAAAGTGGAAGAACAGCCCAACTCCTGCAGAATTCATATTCAGTTTTGTACCTTAAGAGATTTTTGGTCTCAACCAGTTTGAGATCAAAAGTCTCTTTGATGTCTGGATGGAGCAGACGTCAAAGTCAGACAAAGCATTGGTTAGGGAAGCTCCCACTCATGAGTATGGAGACCTTTGCTGGAGAAGGGATGTGATGGCAAAGTGTTTTTGGTGGCTTCCTCAAGCAAGGGGTCATCTCTCGCGCTGATGAGTTAGGGCAGTGATGGTCAACCTTTTTGCCATCGCGTGCCAAAAGCAGGGGGAGCGTGGGGGGGGTCGCACACGCATGTGCCCACACCCATAATTCTATGCCCCCACCCTCGTGCATGCGTGTGCGACCCCCCCTCGCTCCCCCTGCTTTGGGAACAAAGTGGGCCCGGTAGGCCCGTTTTTTCGCTCTCCCCAGGCTCCAGAGCCTTTCTAGGAGTCTGGGGAGGGCGAAAAAGACCTTCCCCACCCCCATGGACGCCCTCCGGAGGCCGGAAACAGCCTGTTTCCCAACTTCCGGTGGGCCTAGAAGGCCCGAAAATTAGCTGTCCAGCGCGCACATGCGCACTGGAGTTGAGCTCACGTGCCCACCGATATGGCTCCGGGTGCTACCTGTGGCATGCGTGCCATAGGCTCGCCATCACGGAGTTAGGGTGTCACATTTAAATTAAACCACATTCTAGAAGTATAATGGGAGTAATTTGGATCATAAATTACTGCAAGGTTTCTCCAAGAGAAGGTCACACATTGACCCTCCCCCCCCCTCCATCCTATTGATTTCCACCGGCATCTGGCCATGCAGTTTATTTTATCTCATTTTACCGATCTTGGAAGAATGGAAGGCCGAGTCAACCTTAACCTAGTCAGGTTCGAACTCCTGGCTGTGCCCAGAGTTAGCTTGCAATACTGCATTTTAACCACTGCCTCGCCACGGATTAAATGTTGGACACCTAAATGCTCCTTGAAATTATGATTGCACAGATCAAAACATTAGAGACAGAGAGACCGTTTGTTCAGAGGAAAGGGTATTGATTAAATAATCGTGAAAATGCGAAGCCATTGGGAATGGGCCATGGTGGCGCAGTGATTAGAATGCAGTGTTGCAGGATGACTTTGCCCACAGCCAGGAGTTCGATTCTCACTGGCTCAAGGTTGACTCAGCCTTCCATCCTTCCGAGGTGGGTAAAATGAGGACCCAGATTGTTGGAGACAATATGTGATTCTGTAAACCACTTAGAGAGAGGGCTGTAAAGCACTGTGAAGCGGTGTATAAGTCTAAGTGCTATTGCTATTTCTTCCCCAGTATCAATTTTTCCACCAGCAGAAGAAATGGCTTGATGTAGCCCTTGATGTCCACAAAGCTATGGCTCTCTAATACCAGAGGCATTGTCAGAAAGCAAAATCACGGTCAAACCAAGGCCCAAACACACACTACACTTGCACACAACTCACAAAGGATAAAGTGGCCTCAAGGGAACTTCCAACCCCATAGATTTCTAGAAAAACCATCCGTGAAACAGTGTGGCCATTGAAACATCTTGGCCATGCAAACCATCAGCTGTCTTTAACGGTTCATAACATGGAATTCATATATTCTCACCAAAAGAGGAGCAAATGATCTGATATTTACTGCTCCTTAATTTGAAAACGCAGGTAGGGATACGGTGGCTCGGTGGCTAAGACGCTGAGCTTGTCAATCGAAAGGTCAACAGTTCAGCAGTTCGAATCCCTAGTGCCGCGTAACGGAGTGAGCTCCTGTTACTTGAGCCAGCTTCTGCCAACCTAGCAGCTTGAAAGCACATAAAAAATGCAAGTAGAAAAATAAGGACCACCTTTGGTGGGAAGGTAACAGAGTTCTGTATGCCTATGGCATTTAGTCATGGCAGCCACATGACCACGGAGACGTCTTCGGACAGCGCTGGGTCTTCTTGAAACGGAGATGAGCACCGCCCCCTAGAGTCGGGAAGGACTAGCACATATGTGCGAGGGGAACTTTTACCTTTACCTAATTTGAAACCGCAGTGGCTGGGGCAAAGGGTCTTTTCTATTTCTCACTTAGAGTGGGCTGTAAAGCACAATAAAGCGGTATATAAGTCTAAGTGATATTGCTATTTTACAGCTAGTATTTTATTTCTATTTGTTTGCTTACCCAAAGGGCCTTTTCAATGCTCGGCCCTCTCCGATTTCCAAAGAGGCTGGTTGGAATTAGAGGGAGTCATAGATCAGGGCATTGGGATTATTGAGTGGGAAGGCTGCATTTGACAATTCGTGTCTAATACATGTTGACAGTAGAAAATCATTGACTATTAAATTCAATGATTTCTAGTCTGATCAAAGGGGAAAAAAATCTTTGCTTTCCAGCTGGCTAAATCCAGGGTGTGGTTCATTTCTGGAACAAATGTGAACCGAAAGAGTCCCACGAAACTGGTGCCCAAAACAAAAGCTTTACCCATGTAATTGAATTTTGTATTTATTTATTTTTTCTCTCCCCAGTGGGTTCCAGCCTCAATTTTTTTCAATGGCTATAATTAAAAGAGCCTTTCTGAAATATTTCTGCAATGTGGTGTCGACCGAGTTGGCTCAAAGGAGTATTTATACCCTTGCTGAACTCCAGCTTTTAAACTTCTGTTTCAGAAGACTGCAACGAAGAGGTCAAAGCTACGAAGGCTTCTTATCATGGGCCATGATGTTAAACTTGCCCAGAGGAAGACCAAAACGTTGCAAGATCAAGGGAAGCCATTTCTGCAAAAAATCAGCCAATTCGATCTTTATTATCTAAGCCGATTCCTTTCCACAATCCGTCAGAAGCTCATACTTTATCATCTCCTGGCTCAAGTGTGCTTATCAAGACCGAGCAGTCTGAAAACTTGATTCTAATCTGGGTTTTTCCCAGACGTAACTTGACCAAGAACAGGTTGCATCCTAACTGTTTCCAAAACCTCATCCAATAATTCAGCTCTGAGGAGACTTGCAGACCCTGCCTGGCTGGGTTGAAAGACTTTACTGCAGACATAACATCACAGAGCAAAGACGAATGTGTTCTCAAGAGCTTCGGGGCCCCGGAGCTGAAGGTGTCTTCTTCTCACTATTCTGAATCAATAAATCGTCTCGGGGGGAGGGACTGGAGATTCTGCCTTGCCAGCACCAACTCTTAAAATAGCTGGGTTATACACTGTACTCAACCAAACTCAAAAAGTTGTACCATGGCTTCTTCCAAAGCCACATAGCTCCTTTCATACATAACATTAAGCGGAGACGTTTCACCAGCGGTGGGTTTTAGCAGATTCTGACCAGTTCTGCAGAACCGGTAGCAGAAATTTGGAGTAGTTCGGAGAACCGGTAGTAAAAATTCTGACTGGCCCTGCCCCCATCTATTCTCTGCCTTCCGAGTCCCAGCTGATTGGGAGGAAATGGGGATTTTGCATTAACCTTCCCCTGGAGTGGGGAGGAAATGGGGATTTTGCAGTATCCTTTCCCTGGATTGGGGAGGGAATGGAGATTTTACAGTATCCTTTCCCTGGAGTGGGGTGGGAATGGAGATTTTACAGTATCCTTCCCCTGCCACGCCCACCAAGCCACGCCCACCAAGCCAGGCCACTCCCACCAAGCCACACCCACAGAACCCGTAGTAAAAATATTTGAAACCCACCACTGCGTTTCGCTATGCTTTAGATAAAACGCAATGATCTGCTTCAGGTCCAATGCTAACTATTAAGGCTGGTTTTAATACCTTAAGCTAAACATCCAATTATACTTTAATATAGATAAAGGTAGAGGTTCCCCCGCACATGCGTGCTAGTTGTTTCCAACTCTAGGGGGCGGTGCTCATCTCCGTTTCAAAGCTGAAGAGCCAGCACTGTCCAAAGACGTCTCCGTGGTCATGTGGCCGCCATGACTAAACGCCAAAGGCACACGGAACGCTGTTACCTTCCCACCAAAGATGGTCCCTATTTTTCTACTTGCATTTTTTAATGTGCTTTCGAACTGCTAGGTTGGCAGAAGCTGGGACAAGTAATGGGAGCTCAGCCCATTACGTGGCGCTAGGGATTCGAACCACTGAACTGCCGACCTTATGATCGACAAGCTCAGCGTCTTAGCCACTGAGCCACCACGTCCCCATAAAAAGTTAGGTGGTCCCATTGGGACTCGAACCCAGGATCTTCTGCATGTAAAGCAGACGTGATAACCACTACACTATACTTTACTATACCACTACACTGTACTTTACTATACCTAGGTGTAAATCAGACCATACTGACCAACATTCCTCCTCCCCACAAGGCTTTATTCATTGTTTTCTTCCTAGCATTAAGCGGAATACTAGGTTGCACTAACAGAGGGATAGAATCAAGATCACACAAAGTAATAGTACCACTTTATATAGCCCTAGTAAGATCACACTTAGAATACTACATCCAGTTTTGGTCACCACAATATAAAAAAGAGATGTTGAGACTCTGGGAAGAGTTCAGAGAAGAGCAACAAAGATGATGAGGGGCCTAGAAGCTATAAGATATGAAGAATGATTGCAGGAACTGGGTATACCTAGTCTAGTGAAGAGAAGGACCGAGGTGACATGATAGCAGTCTTCCAATACTTGAAGGGCTGTCACAAGGAACTTATTTACCAAAGGACCTGAAAGCAAGTCAAGAAACTTGATGGATGGAAACTCATCAACGAGAGAAGCAACCTAGAACTAAGGAGAAAATTCCTAACAGCAAGAACAATCAACCAGTGGAACAAATCGCCTTCGGAAGCTGTGGGTGCCCCATCACTGGAGGCTTTTAAGAACAGACTGGACAATCATTTTTCAGACACAGTATAGATCTCCTGCGTGAGCAGAGGGTTGGACTGGATGCCCTCCAAGGTCCCTTCCAACTCTATTTCTGTTACTTAGAATGGAAAAGTAAGAGCAACGTTACTCAAAGTCAGATACTCTGTGCATTAAGAAATTAAAAATGGTCCCAGAAGAAGAAAGTGAGCTGAAGTTAATCAAGACAATAAAGGAAACTAAATCTCTTGAATGTTGGAACTTTAGAATAACTTTATTGTCACTTGACATCTACACTAATCAGCCTACATTAAAATGAAATTTCATTGCATGCAGCTCCATCTCCAATATACACTACAGTGCAAGTATATTGGAGGTGTACACTACTTGACAAAAATATAAATAAATAAAAGATTATGCATATACCCACACATATCCGTCCCGTTTCTTATGGCTTGGCTTTGCTGACTCCACAGATTTCAGATTGGAGCCAGAATGAGAAACGACACCTAAATGAACACTTGTGAAAAATATTTAATCAACATACGGAGAAACTATGTCTGGTAGCAACTGTAGAATTCTTGTTTCAGATAAAAATCTCTCGCGTGTTTGAAGTCTGGTATCCCAGACTAACCACCACATTTCCACAAACCTGAGTCATTTTCAACTACGTGATGCATTTTGGAAGCCAAGGGTTTTTTTTTTGTCACGGGAACCAATCCGCAGCTGCGGTTACAGTTTCTACATTTCTGGCAATCTTCATTGTCCCAACAAGATGCTTAAGGATGGGGTGGCACCACATGAAGGAAGTTTGGGGAAAAAAATTCACTTGGGGCGTTTGGATTCAGAGACGGTTTCCCAGTGACATCAACAGAGCCAAGAGACTGCAGTGGTCCCTTCTCCCTCCATCATAGCATTACGAATGCCCTTGAGAAATAGTTATGCTTCAATTAAACTGCAGATAGAATCAAATAATGTGGTTGCTTGCATTCATTTTTTTTAAAAAAAAATATCTGGCAATAAATATATAGGATTCCCTTGAAGCACTGATTGTGTTGACATTTTGAGCCTCTCTATTCCTCCATACATAGCATGTCCAAGGCAGGATCCAGATACGATCAGAATAAACCCAATAAATCAGAATAAAGCTTTTCAAAGTCCTCCACTGGGACTCTAAAATAGGAACATTGAATTCTCCAGTAGAATCAAAGCATCTGGGCTTCCCATAAAACCAATGAACGATAATGATTTTAGAACTGCAAGCTGCCCAGAGTCACTTGGTTGAATTGGGTGGCTATAAAAATTAATTAGTTAATTGATTAATTAAAATAAGATAAATGTTTTCAGCAAATCTTGGGATTCAAGCACGGGTAAGAAATTGTAATCTGCCCCTTTTATCTCAGTGGTGGAATCCAATTTTTTTTACTACCAGTTCTGTGGGCATGGCTTGGTGGGCATGGCAGGGGAAGGCTACTGCAAAATCCCCATTCCCTCCCCACTCCTGGGGGAAGGATATTGCAAAATCTCCATTCCCACCCCACTCTGGGGCCAGCCTGAGATGGTATTTGCCGGTTCTCCGAACTGCTCAAAAATTCCACGACCGGTTCTCCAGAACCTGTCAGAACCTGCTGGATTTCACCCCTGCTTCATCTGTATTCTTGCTATTTTGGGAGTAGAAAAAAAAGAAGATTGGGATTGATCCCTCACACACACCCTCACTCAACTTTAATAGCATGATCAAACTTCTAAACTTACTTGAGAAACAAAAGAACTTTAAATATATTTAAGGGAATACGTGATTGGCGCTTCCCACAGATTTGGATTTAATTTATTCTCACTGATGGAAAATGCTGTGAAGTCTACAGAAAAGAGAAGGCTGCCACCTCTAAGCACCACCGAAGGAAAGGTTTGAGGTGTGCTATTACACTAGAAATATTACAGAGCCAAATCCAGCTCCTTTCTTGTCAAGAAATGGCCTCTGGGAAAGACATTAAAAACCCTAACATCAGCAGGTGAGGACATAAATCAAGCAGAAACCAGATGAGCAAAGGGACTCTAGATTTAGGAAAGCGAATATCGCACCAAAGCAATTTGGTAACAAAATGCTTCTATTTCTTTTTGCTCAGAAATATACTTGTCGTAAAATAAAGGATCCCAAGCCAAACTCAATCATCCTTCTGTTATTTTCATTATGTGGGAAGCCCCCCTCCTCCCCGAAGAATGAAATGTTTGGGAAATATTTAAAAAAAAGGGGGGGCAGAATATTCTATTTCCCTAAAGGAGAAATGGAGAAACATGTTTTTAGAGGCAGAAAGCAGCCCCTAAGTCTTTCTTAATCGCGCACAGCAGATGCCAGCACTTAAGGAGATAAAGAGCTTATTGAAAGAGGAAACCAACTAGCTAGATGGCTCTATTCATAAGCAAAGCAAAAACGGCAGGCAGAAGCCCATTCAAGGCAGGATGTTTCGAAACCCCTTGCAGCAAAGTTTGACAGCAGAACGGTAGGATTAGAACAAGCACCCAAGATCCAACACAGGACAAAAGACATTATCCACAATAGGAATTGCCCACTGCACAACAGGCAGCAGTTCAGGACCTCTATAAAAATCCTGGCACTCATCTAGCTAATTGTTCAGCTGACCCAGAACCACAAACCCTGGTAGTTCTGTTCACCAATAAATGGACCTTCTTTCCAATCAGCCTCCAGCCTCCATGTTGTTTCCAGCGTCTTTTCACCCAGCATGGAACTGAACCAGATGGATTTTTCTTCCAACAATTACAATAAAAAAACCACCTCCCATTTGGTTTGGTCATTCATTCCCACTCAGGAAGGGTTTTTTTGTTCTGAGTAAGCTGGCGAGATTCGAACACGCCTCCCCTTTGATCAGGACCCCAGAGCAAAACCGACTTCGGTTCCCCCCCACTTTCGCGGCAAACATGGCTGAGATGAGCTAAACAAGTTGGACAATTCTATTTCTCAGGCGTGTTTCTACGATCGAGAGATCAAATTGCCCTCTGCTAGTTGCTATGTACATTATCCACATACCAGCTATAGGATTAACAAGCCCAAAGCTATTATTATGCCTATAACCTCCTACAGAGCTTAAATAACCCATTTCCAAAGCTAACCGTCATCCGGAGCTTCACTCTGTCTCTTCAGGAAGGCTCCTGCTAAGTTTCTTCTCTGGATACTGGGCGAAAAGGAAATGAGAGGCCCTTGGTACTTTCTAAGCTTGGTTGTTTTCTTGCAAACATTTCATTTCCCAACTTAGGTAGCATCATCAATGTTAGGATGTTAGGACTAGCATTGATAATGTTTATGGGGACGTTTTGGCTCAGTGGCTAAGACATAGAAAGCACCAAGGTCCTTGGGCTACAAATATGCTCCTTTAAAAAGGAAATATTGAGAAGTCCCTGCTCCCCGCACCGAAACCACCACCATCACCCCCAAAAAAATTTCCTGGAGACCCTCAAGGAGCAGCAGTCTGAATTCCAGAAGACTGCTCTGTCCTACCAGTAAAAGTTCAGCTTTCGTGCAATCAGAGTGTGAGGATTTTGGAAAGATGGCGGGTTTCTGGAGAGGGCAGTGGACGTGATGCAAACGAAGGGAAGGGGAGGATTCAAAAGAAGACATTTTGGCCCAAGAGTGTAGAAAGTTAGCACCCACCTCTCTCCTAGAAGAATGAAATATTTTGAGAAAGATTAAAAAGGCAGAATGTTATGTTTCCCTAAAGGGAGAAATGGAGAAACACACTCTTGGAAAACATCCCCTCACCCTTCTTAATAGCCCTCAGCAGATGTCAGCACTTAAGAGATAAAGAGATAGATGGCTCTATTCATAAGCAAATACCCTCACCCAAGATCCAACAAAGGTAGGATTAGCCCTCAGTCACAATAAGAATTGTCCAAAGCCCCTTCATTGCATCATCCTCAGAAACTTCAACCAAACCTAGCTCAGACAAACGCCTAGGATTTGTACTTTGCCTATAGAGCCAGCTATGACCCCTACATGACCCCTACATGGCCCCACGGGAATCTGACAACAGCCAATAGAATACATGTTCTTGCACAGGAACAGGAAGCTGAAGTTCAAAGCCCAAGAGAAGGTATAAATACCCCTCACTCTCAACTCCATGTGTTCATCTGCACCAGAGAACCATGTGCTTGGTAGTTCATCATTAAACCATTTTTCCAAGCAGCCTCCATGTTTCCAGTCTTTCTCCGGCTTGGAACTGAACCAGATGGATATTTCTTCCAAGAGGAGGAAAAAGGGGTGAGAATAGGTCAAGATCTAGATGGGTTAAGCAGAATACAGATCTCTAGGAGGGATGCAGACCAGGGGTGAAATCCAGCAGGTTCTGGAGAACCGGTAGCGGAAATTTTGAGTAGTTCGGGGAACCGGCAAATATCACCCCTGGCTGGTCCCAGAGTGGGATGGGAATGGAGATTTTGCAGTATCCTTCCCCTGCCATGCCCACCAAGCCACGCCCACAGAACCGGTAGTAAAAAAAAATTGGATTTCACCACTGATGTAGAAAACCAGACAAGGCATTGGGAGAATAATACCAATACTTAAAAGAAATGTGCTTCAGAATGATGAAATGAGATTCAGGGAGAAATTAGTAGATTTAAAAAAACTGCCCTAGTTTCTTTTCCACACAAGGAAAAGGAACCGCCACAATCAGCATATAGCAATAGCAGTAGCACTTAAGACTTATATACCGCTTCACAGTGCTTTACAGAGTCAGCATATCGCCCCCAACAATCTTGAGTTCTCATTTTACTGACCTCGGAAGGATGGAAGGCTGAGTCAACCTTGAGCCGGTGAGGATCGAACTGCTGGCAGTCAGCAGAATTAGCTTGCAATACTGCATTCTAACCACTGCACCACCCATGGCTCTTAATATCGCAATAGTTAGAAAGTCAACATCTATCCCCTTCGGGGGTGCTTCACCTGTCCCCATTGCTGATTGGGGATTCTGAGACTCTTGTTAATCTTCTGAGCAGGGTGGATAAAAATCAATGATTTTTTTAAAAAAATAAATTAAAAAAAATCAGATTTTTTTGATTTAAATTGGATTTTTTTGATTTTTATCGAATTTATTTTAATAAAAAAAATTTGGAGTAAAAATCTATCGTAAGATAGTTTTCTATTTAAGATACATAAATAATTTAGTTTATTCAGCATGAAATGGAGCTTAGTTATGTAGCATGAGGCTGTATATTCTGCAACACTGGAACTAACGGTGAGTCAACAGTGGGTCAAAGGAGTAGCAGAGATGACAGTTGCTCTTTAGAAATTATGATTTAAATCAAGTTGATTTAAATCAAGCCTTTTTACTAGTGATTTAAATCATGATTTAAAGCAACTCGATTTAAATCAAATCCACCCTGCTTCTGAGCCATTCATTCATCCCTCAGTCCAACCAACCTCACACAGGACAATTCCGAACACGAGATTGGAGTCTTTCATTCATGGAATACCTGAAGATCTTTGAATGGCTGAAATGTGAAATGGAAAACGTGGCATCCCGGGGGGCGGGGGGCAAAAGAATTGACTTGATTGCCTAAACTACGCTGGGCACATAGCCGTGGCCTTCCATTAAGAGAAGCCTCCGAGGACTTCCAAGAACTTTTCCTCCACTCAGCAAAAGGAGACACTGAAAATCAAATTACCCTTGGGTAGACTTTAAAACAGCCATCCCCTTCATAAAATTATATTGACTCTCTCTACAAATGGAGATGAAAATTACTTTTCAGACACCTGCTATTTTCAACGTAAGGTGCCACATGCCTCAGGGGGGCGCAAAAGGCTTTTATACATCTGACTAAATTGCTGTTTTAAGACCCCCCAAGGATTTCAACCTCCCACCACCACCAAAATGCTCCTATTTAAGCACCCTCCCCACCTAGCAACTCAAACAAAAACAGTCTGTTTCCTGTATACTGTATATATATATTTCTGCTGCAACCCTGCCATGGCATCCTGCCCATGTTCTCGGCTCTTTAAACCCCGCAGTTATTTCCTAGAACAAATAAAAATGTTATTTTCAAACCTGTAAAGCAAGATATCTCCTCTCTCACTTCGCTTCAAGTAAGAAATGCGAATTTGTAAATGCTTTTAACGTGAGCTCATGCTTCAAACACAAGTGTCTATGGAGATTCTCAGTCATCCAGGTCATGGTTGTCCCAAAGGTGCTTTTTCAAAAGGCAACTGGGGTTTTCTTTGTTTTGCTTGAAGACGTTTCACGTCTCATCCAAAGAACCGAAGAAGCTTCTTGGATGAGAAGCGAACTGTCTTCAAGGAAAGCAAAGGAAAGTCCAGTTGCTTTTTTTGAAAAAGCACCTTGGGGACCTCAAAGACAAGATTACGGCTACAAACGAAGGAAGAAAATATGAAATGAAGAGCTAAGGTATTAAAATTCTCCCTGTAAACAAATCCTTTTTTTTTTTCCATTGAGATTTTCTTTGTTCTGTGGATAACATTTCCTTATTGCCTGAACATTTTCAGAATGAGATAACGCTGCCCTTCATTCAAAGGTGAAGGGTACTTCTGTAAAATAGCCACTGTGAACAAAAAAAACCCACAGCCTAAATTTATCCACATTAAAGATGAAATGGACAATTTTATCCTCCTTTACTCTACAAAGAATTTACCATTCAGCGCAATTCCCCCAGTCAAGCCGTGGGCAAGTCCTATGAAAGGTTACCAAGGAGGTGTACAAAGGCAATTGAGAGACCGACAAAGGGGAATTTTTTTTCAAAGTCTCTTCCATTTCTTAGATGTGGTTTTACTTCAATCAAGGGATCATCTCGGAGATTTATTGCAAAACGCACATGTTCTATAGATCTCAGAAGTCACAGAGCAGACATCATGATATAGTTCAACAGGAATCTGACACCTGATATTAACCGTATGTTTAGCTCCATTTTAGGCTGTAAATCAGCAAGACAACAGGATGTGGACCTATTGTGCAACTCCTCTCAAGAATGTGCAGTTGTTACAACCTTCTACTGGAGCTCCGTCAACAGCTGCCTTCTTTATTATTGTTATTTTTTTCTGAAGCACAAGATGCCTCGTTTGTGAGGAACACGGCTTTGTTCATTTTGCTGAAATCTTCAAAACAAGAAAAACCACTGTAATTAAAGCATTCGGGAGGCAAAGTGAGAGCCATGAATTTATTCAGGCTTTATAAATGGCTGATTCTTCATAAGAAACAACAAATTAACAAGTGGGTTTAAATGCTTAGCCATCAATGTTTAAATGTCAGGCTGAGCTTGGTTTTCTGCAGAGAGGGAGGGGAAGAGAGAGAGAAAGAGGAAGAGAGAGACAGAGACAGAGACATAAAGAGAGAGAAAGAGGGAGAGAGGGAAAGGGAAAGGGAGGGAGAGAGAGGGGGAAGTCAGAGAGAGAGGGGGGAAGAGAGAGGGTGGGAGAGGGAGAGAGGGAGACAGAGGGAGAGAGGAGAAAGAGACAGAAAGAGAGAGAAAGAGGGAGAGAGAGGGTGGGAGAGGGAGATGTAGGGAGAGAGAGGGTGGGAGAGACAGAGAGAGGGAAAGAGGGAGAGGGGGAAAGATGGGGAGAGAGAGGGAGAGAGAGAAAGGGGAGAGGGAGACACACAGAGAGAAAGGGAGAGATGGAGGGTGGGAGAGGGAGGGAGAGGGAGAGAGAGAGAGACATAAAGAGAGAGAAAGAGGGAGAGAGGGAAAGGGAAAGGGAGGGAGAGAGGGGGAGACAGAGAGAGAGGGAGAGAGAGGGAGACAGAGGGAGAGAGAGAAGAAAGAGAGAAAGAGGGAGAAAGAGGGTGGGAGAGGGAGAGAGGAGAAAGACAGAAAGAGAGAGAAAGAGGGAGAGAGAGGGTGGGAGAGGGTGGGAGAGGGAGAGAGGGAGAGAGGGAGGGAGAGAGAGAGAGAGGAAAGAGGGAGAGGGAGGGAGAGATGGGGAGAGAGAGGGAGAGAGGAAGGGGGAGAGGGAGACACACACAGAGAAAGGGAGAGATGGAAGGTGGGAGAGGGAGGGAGGGAGGAAGAGGGAGAGAGAGAGAGATAGAGCATTATTCATGCCTTTGCAGTCAATGTGAAAAAAGGACATTGCAAATTCCAGCAAGATAGACTCATTCTTGAGTCCCATCACAAGGGACCTTCTCCTACATATAGACTCTGTACAGAAGAGTTTGTTTCTATAAAGGTTTTGCTACCTTCCACCCTACAAGCAACAAATAAGCCAATAATGGTTGACATTCTAATGAGCAGTCACGCATTTGTATCATTGCTTGGTACAAGGGGTAGTCCCAAAGAAAGCAATATATTAAATCCCAAACTTCTGGAATTCTTGATCCAAACAGCAAGCCACAACACAGATCGCAGATTATAAATTCAAGTTTAGGACAGAAGGACCATTTCTTCCCCCCCATTAGAGAAGAAAAGCTGGATTAGCAGGAGCGCGCTAGAGACAAGAGGCCAGATCTAAGCCAGGAAAATTGGCCAGAATCCCTGCAACAGAAACTTCCCTTTCTTTCACAGCAACCTCTGAGTCATTTTGCAGGCTAGCTAGGGAGAAATGGCCGCAGGGCTAGAAACTTGAGGGAGGAAGCAGTGAGAGTCTTGATGTAAGTCAGGGAATCGGGGAGGACCATCTTCCAATCTCAATGGGTCAGCTTTGCAAGCTAGAGCAGATACGAAACGAGCACAGATGGGCTTATTCTGCTTTATTGTAAGATTTAATAAATGTATTACAATCTTAGGACCACAATATAATAATGTAAGATTACATCATCACAATGGTGAAATTCAGTTTTTTTTTTTACTACCGGTTCTGTGGGCATGGCTTGGTGGGCGTGGTGTGGCTTGGTGGGCGTGGCAGGGGAAGGATACTGCAAAATCCCCATTCCTTCCCCACTCCTGGGGGAAGGATATTGCAAAATCTCTATTCCCACCCCACTCTGGGAGCAGCCAGAGGTGGTATTTGCCAGTTCTCCGAACTACTCAAAATTTCCGCTACCAGTTCTCCAGAACCTGTCAGAACCTACTGGATTTCACACCTGCATTATCAGAATTTTGCAAGTGTCTCCTCTCGGCCTTTCTACAGCCCAAGAAACTTAAGAGAATCTCTTCTAAGTTTGCCCTGTCCACATTCCTGCTGTGGGCTAAGTTGTTGTTTATCTGATTGCTCTTTTGACTGCGTCTCTTTGCCCTATCCCTCAAGGTCATTCTCACATACCATTAGTCAACATGATCTCTCGGGCAATGGGGCGAAATCATTCACTGGAGAGTTACATCAGATCAATGAATGAAGCAACTTCTGACTTAGACATGCTGAGATCTTTCAAGGTAGCTCCAACACGTCCATTGGATGATGGAAACTGGAGGAAATTGGAGGAATAGCAGGATTCCAAGTAATAGATCCATTGCAAGCCAAACTCCGAGGAAAGCAGATTTCTCAAAGAATAGCTTTATTGGAAATATCATATTGGCACATAGATGGTGAAAACTGACTCTGAAGGATCCCACTGTTTTCAGCTAATTAAAAGTGAAAGCTTTTCCCCCAATTTCAAACAATCAGTCACATGGCCAGAGGTGGGTTTTACATATTTTTACCACTGGTTCGCCATGCATGCGCACCTTCCGTGCATTTGCCCGGCCTTCCGTGAATTTGCCCAGCCTTCCGCGAATGTGCTTTGCTCTCACGCGCACCTTCTACACATGCACCCATCCCCGAAAACGTGGCTAAATAGGATGGCATAGCGCCAGGGCAGGCCCACCCGCGATCTCAGCTAGCGGTTCGCCTGTACAGGTGCGAATTGGCTGAATACCACCACTGCACATGGCCCAATCAAGGCAGCGACTGCTGGTCGGGTGACATCACTCCTCCTTCCTCCGGCCAGGTGTGAAAACGTCCTTGGTTCTCAAGAGACAGTATTTTGTTTTGACTACACAGCCCCAACTATCTCTAATCCCTCCCTCCCTATGCTTCAGTTCCAGTGTGGCAGCACTGAAGCTCCAAGATGGCTTCGGCCAGGCCAACATCAGGGTTGGCAAGGAATCCTTAGGAGATTCCTCCAAGGACATGTTTCCAGGAACCGACAAGGAGACACTCCTACATTAACATTTTGTCTGTGGGTGCCAAAGACTCTGATCCAACAGGATCTGTGATAATTTTTAATGATGAAGATTTAATAGCAATAAAGCCATTAAAAAAAATTATCCAGCTGCATGCCATTCATATCTACCAATCTCAAAAAGGATCCAGACAGAGAAAATGAAAGTTTTGCAAAAGCTTACAACATAACTACTGTATCTCCATCATCTGGAATGAGCCTTCTTTAATTAAGGCTTGCGAGCAAATTTCCAAGCTTCATTCCAATCCCTACCTCCACAAACCACTTCTTCACAGAAAGATTTCTGCTCTATATCTTCAGCTGCAGCTCACAACTTTTTAAAAATCAGCACAACTTTTGTGCTTTCAAGACAAACTAAAAACAAAACACCCCCAAACAAACAAAAAATAGACAATCCTAAAAACATTTGCAAGAAACAATGCAAAAAGATCCAACAAAAAGCATAATATTGCTTAACACATTGTAAGCCGCCCTGGGTCTCTGGAGAAGGGCGGCATATAAATCAAATTAAAATAAAATAAAAAATAAATAAATAATGCGGCAAAAGTACAAGGTAACAACTTTAATTATTTAGATTGCCGGTACCGTAAATGCTTTCCTATGAAGCAAGAGAGGCCACAGATTGAGTAGAGGGGGTCAAACACTCTAGAAGAATTCTAGAATTTAGCTGTTTGGACTGAGAAGTTCGTTTTGGTGGCCCAAAAGACTTCAGTTGTGTTCCAGGGAACAGGAAAGGTGAGAAGTGAAGAGGCTGTCCTGCAGAGTTTCTGAGCCCACATTCTTTAGGGCTGTAAGAGTAGCGACCCACACTTGGAATGGGGCATGGGATCTGTTTTGTTCCTAGTGAAATCTTTACATCAGCGGTCACCAACTGGTGGTCCATGAGAAAATTTTGGTGGTCCACAGAAAAATTATTTGCATTTTTTATATTGCACTAAATCAGGAGTCCTCAAACTACGGCCCCTGGGCTGGATACGTGCAATGAAAGTTTGTGTTACTGCAGAGAGTCTCCCCCTTTCAGGGTCTTTTTGTGTGGGTTGGAGGGGGGCAAAAATTCCAACTTGGGATCTGTTTCAGCCTCCTGGTGCGGGGCTTTGGGCGAAGGCTGGAGGGAAGTGGTGCTGGTGATGAAGAGCTGGAGGGCCTCGTTCCAGTGGGACTGCATCATGGCCTGGAACTGGCTGACCATCTCAGCCCGCTGAGCTTCCAGGCAGCTGTACCTGGCCTTGCACTCCCGCAGGTCTTCCCTCTGCTTGGAAAGCCTATGCTCGTAGTCCTGAGTGAGGTGCTTCTGCTGAGCCTCCTTCTCAGTCAATCCAATTTGAACTGAGCCAGCTCTTTCTCACGGTGGCTGCTTAGCTCCAACAACTGCTTCCTGTTGGGGCCCTAAGGAGCCTCGGTGGGCATAATGTGGATAAAAGAAAGGAATCATACAGAGTCAGATACATGAGCTCTAAAGGACCCTCTCTATTCACATTATTATAAGAGAGAAAAGTGCTTGCTTGGAGATTACATTAAAAGCAGCTAAACCCCATTAAGTGGTAATATATCTTCTGATGAGACCTAGCTGTCACGGAAGGACAGCCATATGGAAAACATCTGAGTGACCTCACTGTGAATGACACAAAGACATATATGTTACAAAGAGTTACTTAATCCAATAAACTTACCTAAGAACAGCAGTAACTCTCCCATTAGTAACTACAAGCTCTTAAGGAAAAGTTGTGTAGCTAAGATAATCTTATAAACTGAAAATAATGGTTTACTAATGGTTTATTAATTAGGAAATGTGTCAATTATCATATAACAAGTGTATGTTAACCATATATGGAAAATGCATGATCTCATCGAATCCTTTGTCTTAGAAATGTATAAAAACAGAGGTATCAAAGCTCTTTCCTGGTTCAAAGCTTCAGGTACAAATCTGGCTCTGAACCTTGCACAATAAAACTGTCTCTGGCTGACCCAGGAATGTTGTTTGGTCCCTTCATTCCACAACAGGCAGGCGAGGAGGGGCTGGGAGCGGAGGGGCAAGTAAAGGCCGACGAGGTACACCTTGACGTGAGTGACATCAAGTTGGCCATGTCCACAGTCACATGACCACCTAGCCATGCCCACCCAGCCGGTCATTAAACAGATCATATTAATGGTCCATGGGATTTAAAATTATGAATTTAGTGATCCCCTGAGGTCCGAAAGGTTGGTGAGCCCTGCTTTACAGGATCTTTATAATAACTCAGCCTGCTGTGGGAAGCCTCCCCCCACCCCCCGAAGAATGAAATATATTGGGGAATAAAAGTAAGGCAGAATATTATATTTCCCCAAAGTAAAAATGGAGCAACATGTTCTCAGAGGCAGAAAGCAGCCCTTAAGTCTTTCTTAATAGTCCACAGCAGATGCCAGCACCTAAGGAGATAAAGAGCTTATTGAAAGAGGAAACCGACCAATCTAGATGGCTCCATTCATAAGCAAAACAAAATACTGTGGGCAGAAATCCATTCGAGACAGGATATTTCGAAACTCATTGCAGGAAAGTTTGACAGCTAAGAAAAGCAGAATGGTAGGATTAGAACAAGCAGCCCCTCACCCAAGATCCAGCACAGGATGAAAGCCATTAGCCACACTAGGAATTGCCCAGCACCCTTTTAGAAACACAAAGCCCATATTGCACAAATCCCAAACTTCAAAGTTACAGAAACTATAAAGATCCATCCACCTATTCAGCCAGTTGTTCAGCTGACCCAGAACTGCATGCTGTCTTTGTGCGTGATTGTGTTCATCAATAAACATCCTTTCCAATCAACCTCCATATTGTTTCCAGTGTCTTTCTCCCAGCTTGGAACTGAACCAGATGGATATTTCTCCCAACATTGCAAAACACTCACACACCAAAATTTCTCACAGTTGTCTTTTTGATGGGTTGTGGTTCTAAAGTCCCCCCCCTCAGGGGAAACCCCAAGTGGAACGTGCGTGTTGCATTAATCTGATCTGGTGGTTGCTCAATCGTGCATCAATAAATCTAGATCTGACCATCTACAAAGATAGAAGCAGATGGCACATCAGATTAAGCTGGGAAAGGCACTCTTCACTTCAGTTGCCACCTGAGCTTTGGGCTACAAAACTGAATCCTATCATCAAAGAGGTGTTGAAATCCTACTGGAATGATGGCACACCTCTGTTTTGACCGCATTCACGGTAAGCCTATCTCTAACCAGTTCTGCCAGCAGGTATATATGGCTGAGAACTTCAATGGAATAACTGCAGCCATTTCCGGTCCAAAGGTTAACCCTCCATCATTGTCACCACGAATCAGAGAAAGGATCATCGCGTTTAGTGCATGGTCCTCAGCAAGGTGGATTTGATTTAAATCGAGTTGATTTAAATCACAATTTAAATCATGATTTAAATCACTAGTAAAAAGGCTTGATTTAAATCAACTCGATTTAAATCATAATTTTTAAAGAGCAACTGTCATCTCTGCTACTCCTTTGACCCACTGTTGACTCACCGATAGTCCCAGTGTTGCAGAATATACAGCCTCATGCTACATAACTAAGCTCCATTTCATGCTGAATAAACTAAATTATTTATGTATCTTAAATAGAAAACTATCTTACGATAGATTTTTACCCCAAAACTTTTTAATTAAAATAAATTCGATAAAAATCAAAAAAATCCAATTTAAATAAAAAAAAATCTGATTTTTTTTTTGATTTTTTTTAAAAAAATCATTGATTTTTATCCACCCTGGTCCTCAGAGTGCTAATGCATCTGCAGCAGGCCCATGTAGGTAGTCCTCGATTTGCGACCGCCATTGAGCCCAACATTTCTGTGGGTTAAGCGAGACATTTGTTCATTGTTCATTCTGCCCCGTTTTGCGACCTTTTTTTGTCACAGTTGTTAAGTGTGGTTGATAAGTTAGTAACCCGGTTGTTGAGAGGAATTTGACTTTGCCATTGACTTCGCTTGCCATTAGGTTGCAACAATGTGTGGCCTTGGGACACAGCGATGGTCATAAGTATGAACCAATTGCCAAGAGTTTGAATTTTGATCACATGACCATGGGGATGCTGCAAAGATCAAAATGGTAAAAAATGGTCGTAAATCACATTTTTCAGGGCTGTTGTAACTTTGAACGGTCACTAAATGAACTGTTGTAAATCAAGGACTACTTGTACTGATCAACCCTAACAGAACGAATTTGCCCAATTCACTTAGAACCAATCATTCCAAGATTGAAGTCTTCTCTCTATGTAAGTCAGTGTTTCTCAACCTTGGTAGCTTGAAGATGGGTGGACTTCAACTCCCAGAATCCCCCAGCCAGCAGCGCTGGCTAGGGGATTCTGGGAGTTGAAGTCCACCCATCTTCAAGCTACCAAGGTTGAGAAACACTGATGTAAGTATTCTGAGCCTATGACGACAAACCAGTTAGGTCAGGGGGTGTCAAACACAAGGCCCACGGGCCGAATTCGGTCCACGGAGTGTTTAGATCTGGCTTGCGGGGCTGCCCTAGAAATAGTGAAGGACCGGCCTGCGGTACCTCTGCCAGCAAAAATGGAGCTTTTTCGCTGGCAGAGGGTTGCAAGGAGGCTGTTGCAGCCAGAGAGAGAGCTCGTGAGGGTCACACGCAGCCCTCCCAAGCTCTGTTTTCACAGACAGAGGGCTGCAGAAAGCTGTCACAGCCAGAAACGGAGCTCACAAGGATCACACATGGTCCTCCCGAGCTCTGTTTTCACGGGCAGAGGGTTGCAGGAAGCTGTCGCAGCCCGAAACGGAGCTCGTGAGGGCCATACGTGGCCCTCCTGAGCTCTGTTTTCATGGGCAGAGGGCTACAGGAAGCTGTCACAGCCAGAAACGGAGCTCGCGAGGGCCATACGTGGCCCTCCCGAGCTCTGTTTTCGCGGCAGAGGGTTGCAGGAAGCTGTCACAGCCAGAAACAGAGCTCACGAGGACCATACGCAGCCCTCTTGAGCTCTGTTTTCATGGACAGAGGGCTACGGGAAGCTGTCGCAGCCAGAAACGGAGCTCGCGAGGGCCATACGCGGCCCTCCCGAGCTCCATTTTCAGGACAGAGGGCTGCAGGAAGCTGTCGCAGCCAGAAACGGAGCTCGTGAGGGTCACATTGGCTCTCCCGAGCTCTGTTTTCATGGCAGAGGGTTGCAGGAAGCTGTGGCAGGCGAAAATGGAACTTGGGAGCCTGTTTCCACTGGCAGAATGCTCAGGCCACCACAGGTGTCCCCGACACGAGTGACATTGAGCTGGCCACGCCCACCCTGGCCATGCCAACCCTGGCCAAACACAACCCTGATGGGGCCCTCAATGAAATAGAGTTTGACACCCCTGAGTTAGGTCATCCTTCAACTATGTTTTTTTGGGGGGATCTGGTTCTTTTTCCTGGTCCAGCCTAGCACTCAACTTTTCTGCTTTTTTTTTCAGACTACCTTTAATATCCTCAAAACAGGAACACATGTGCCTTTTCTGGCATCACTGGATTATCGGGAGGTGAGGTAGGGGAAAGCACCATATGTTTGTAATGATTTTCTCTTTGTGAGCGCAAAACAATCTTTCCTTTAAGCTTATAAGAAACCAGATTCACAGTTCCCATCTTTAGACTTTTTAGGCCCCTTATTCTCCAAGATCTGCTTTGGCAGTTGTACATATACGTAGATGTCTGATTTAATTGTACCTACTTTAAACATCTGTGCATTTTGAATATATTTGGAAGAGGATGCCTTTTTGGACTGAAATCCCGGTTCATTTTGTAACCAGTCTGACCTCTGCTGTTCTTAAATGGAATTTGTTTTTGTTTTTTTTTAAACTCATTTTAAACTTATTTTTTTAAAAATCCCTTGCACACCCAGTTTACAGTAGGGGTTACACTCAGTGGTGGGTTTCAATTTTTTTTACCACCGGTTCTGTGGATGTGGCTTGGTGGGTGTGGCTTGGTGGGCATGGCAGGGGAAGGATATTGTAAAATCTCCATTCCCACCCCATTCCAGGGGAAGGATACTCTAAAATCTCCATTCCCTTCCCAATCCAGGGGAAGGTTACTGCAAAATTCCCATTTCTTCCTGATCAGCTGGGACTTGGGAGGCAGAGAACAGAAGGGGGCGGCGCCAGTCAGAATTTTTACTACCGGTTCTCCGAACTACTCAAAATTTCCGCTACCAGTTCTCCACAACTGGTCAGAACCTGCTGAAACCCACCTCTGGAAGGGTGTCTTTTGACGCACACATGTGCCAATGTACCTTTTTCACATAGTACAGATATTGTTTAGCCACCTTTTTCTATGAATTGAAACTTGACTGAAAAATATGGAACTCAGTTCACCAGGAGGAACAGTGCAGCCTTTAAAACAGAGGTGTCAAACTCAATTTCATTGAGGGTCACATCAGGGTTGTTTTTGACCTCGGAGGGCCAGGGTGGGTGTGGCCAGCTTGACATCACTCATGTCGGGGAGTGGAGGCCAAAGCACTCTGTCAACGAAAACGGGCTCCCGTGCTCCGTTTTCGGCTGCAACGGCTTCCTGAAACACTCTGCCAGTGAAAACGGAGCTCGGGCGAGCTCCGTTTTCACTGGCACCACAGGCCAGTCCTTTGCTGTTTCCAGGGTGGCCCCACGGGCCAGATCTGGCCCGCAGATCTTGAGTTTGACACCCCTGCTTTAAAAGGTAAGATACCAAGGAAATCTCCCCAACCAGGGGTGAAATCCAGCAGGTTCTGGAGAACCGGTAGCGGAAATTTTGAGCAGTTTGGAGAACCGGCAAATACCACCTCTGGCTGGCCCCAGAGAGGGGTGGGAATGGAGATTTTGCAACAACCTTCCCCTGGAGTGGGGTGGGAATGGAGATTTTGCAGTATCCTTCCCCTGCCACGCCCACCAAACCACACCAAGTCACACCCACAGAACCGGTAGTAAACAAAATTGGATTTCACCACTGTCCCCAACTCTCCCTTCTCTCTTCTTCAATGTATTTAGAAGCCCATGAAGGACATAGCAATAGCAATAGCATTTAGACTTATATACCGCTTCACCGTGCTTTACAGCCCTCTCTAATCGGTTTACAGACTCAACATATGCTCCCCCACCCAACAATCTGAGTCCTCATTTTACTGACCTCGGAAAGATGGAAGGCTGAGTCAACCTTGAGCCGGTCAGGATCGAACTACTGGCAGTCAGCAGAGTTAGCCTGCAATACTGCATTCTAACCACTGCGCCACAATGGCTCATAGCCTGAGGAAGATGATTCAGCCATTACCTAATGACATCCTTTAACAGCCAGTCCAAAGCTCATCTATTTTCGACCTAATTCTCAATTCAATTCTCAATATTTTTGTACAGAAATTTGTGTTATTGACTCTTTGCACACTAGAAATAATACAACCCTCACTCCAAACAGCCGGAAAACAACAAGGTTTTTCCTCCTTTCATTTGCTAAAAAGTGCTCCTAAGTAATAAATAATCCATGTTATTTATTGGTGGAATAGGTTGTGTTGCTGGAAGTTAAACATAGTTTTGATATGGGGAGTGGGAAAAGACATTTTAAGCCACGCTCAGACTTGATCTCTTTTCAGAGTGGTTGGAGGACTGATCATCACTAAAAAATAAAATTAAGGAACATAAGCTTCAACGTTGAAAGGCGTTGAACTGGAAAGAAAATTCTTCCCAGTCACTGATGACTGCTCTATATGTTCAAAATGGCTATTTTACTCGCAGATGCAATAAAACAACTGGCCACCAGGCTTGAAATTTTGGGCTTGGACATAGTACACAAAATTGTCTGCTGTCAATGACTACCGTATTTTCCTTCCAAAAAGAGGGTGAAAATCTGGGTGCATTTTATACTCCAAATGTAGCCCCACCCAGCTTCTCAAACGGAGGTTTCAGAGGCTGAAAAAAATACCAGAAACGAAGCTTCAGAAAAGAAGCCCCTAAACAGAGCTTCAGAAATAAAGCCTCCAAACAGAGCTTCAGAAAAGAAGCCCCCAAACAGAGCCAGAGGCTTTTTTTCTGAAGCTCTATTTCGGAGGCTTTCAGAGGCAGAAAAGAAAGTTTTTTTCTGAAATGGAGTTTCAGAAATTTCAGAGGCAGAAAAAAAAGGAAAAAAAAAAGCAAGGCACAGAGCTCACAACCAAGGAACCTGTTGCTAATATTCACCTCTGGATACAGCTGATTGGGGGTAATCCGGGAGGCCGATCCACCTGCCAATCAGTTTTTTTCTTATTTTCCACCCCAAAAACTAAGGTGCGTCTTATACTCCGAAAAATACGGTACTTCAGCTTCAACCACAATAATACACGGGCAAACAATAGGTACAAACTCAAGGTTAAACCGCTCCAAACTCGATTGTAGAAAATACGACTTCAGCAACAGAGTGGTCAATGCCTGGAATGTTCTACCTGACTCCATTGTTACATCCTCAAACCCTCACAGCTTCAACCTCAAACTGTCTACCGTGGACCTCACCCCATTCCTAAGAGGTCCGTAAAGTGGGCGTGCATAAGTGCACCAGCGTGCCTACCGTCCTTGTCCCACTGTCCCCATTTATTTGTACTCATTACCTGTGCTCATGTCCATGTTTATACTTATAGTATAAACTTTATACATGTTTTATACAAACATGTTATCTCGTACATGTTTGACTGACTGACTGACTGACTAACTAACTAACTAACTAACTAACTAACTAACTAACTAACTAACTAACTAAATAAATAAATAAATAAATAAATAAATAAATAAATAAATAAATAACATAAACTGCTCAACTCTGACAATTTGAGCTGGTGGGAATTTTAAATTGAGAAGAAGGAGGAGACACTCCATTCCCAGAGCAAAAGAGCCCATTTTTCCGTAAGGCAACACACAAACATACCATCCCACGGAAAGATACTGAACTCTGTTCAAAGATGCTGGATTAGAAGTTAGCATTAACTAAATCTAATTCTAATGCAAGTAGAATTTGGGAGGCATGTTATTCCTGAAAAACCAGCCACCTCTTACTATTCTTCTCATGAAGATGGGAGGGTTTGGCCAAGGTGGCTTCTGGGGGTGGGGGCTCCTCCTTCAGGGATTCTTCTCAAAGGAGATAAGGAGATGACTAGGTGGGGAAAGAAGGAAGCCTCTGGGAGACAATCTAGGCTCTAGGAAACAGGGGTTCCCAACCTTTTCTATATCCCGCACCCATAGAACGCTTCTGATATATTCTTGCACCCCTTACAAAAGTAAATAATTATATGCATGTAATTAAGCATATACACTATAATTTTGAAACTTCTAAGCCCAAGTTTTTGCATCCCATGGAATATCATCCTGCACCCTCGGTTGGGAACCCCCTGCTAGATTCTAGCAGATCCCTTGCTCACCCTGCAGGGATCCAGGTCTTATCTCATGGAAGTTGATAGTCCATGTTGCACATAGAGATCCTTTCCTTTGGAAGAGCTCCAAAGGGAGTGAAAAGGGGCCAGTTGAGCCACGTTTGATGGTGGATGTCATCTACTCAAAGTTCTCCTGGGATCTCTCAAAACACAGAGAGAGAGAGATTTACAACCCTGTTGTGCCCAGAGAGGAAGAACTCCAGACGGACAGCTATCTGAGATCCCGTTCTTCACATTTTATAAACCTGCTTAGCCACACTTATTTGCCAAGATCTGATTTTGTTTCCCAGGGCAGGGCAAAGGGCGTAAGAAGAACGTAACACATGATAGCATCAACTTTTCCCAAATGGAAACTGGGGAATAAGAGGAATGTGGTGGGAGAAGAGCTGGAGATGGTGCAAATCAACGGAATTTGGACCTGCCAAAAACCAGGTTCAGAACTGTATTCCCACGCACTGTCCTGTGGGGAGAAGAAGGAAATGGCCTTTTCCACAGCAGCAGTAAAGATATGAAGCTCTGTAAGCCACCAGAGCTCAGTAAAGGAATTTTGGTGGCTCAGCAGACTAAAACACTGTTATTAACATCCACTTACATCTGCTGCCTGCAATTACTGCAAGTTCAAATCTCACCAGGCTCAAGGTTGACTCAGCCTTCCATCCTTTCTAAGGTAGGTAAAATGAGGACCCAGTTTGTGGGGGCAATAAGCTGACTTTGTATAAATATACAAAAGTATGAAGGCTATTGCTTAACGCATTGTAAGCCGCCCTGAGTCTCCGGAGAAGGGCGGCATATAAATCAAATTAAAAAAAAAAAAAAGAAGCACAAAAATAGAATGTCTATATAGATTCTTAGTCATCCAAGTCATGGTTGTCCCAAAGGTGCTTTCTCCAAGAGGCAACTGGACTTCGTTTTTCCTTGAAGATGTTTTGCTTCTCATCCAAGAATCTTTTTCAGTTCTTCAAGAAGCTTCCTGGGCGAGAAGTGAAACACCTTCAAAGAAAAACAAAGGAAGTCCAGCTGTCTCTTGAACGAACACCTTTGGCACAAAAAAAAAAAAGGTTTCTGGGTTCTATGACTCTGAAGACAAATTTCAAAGTTGTCTCATGATTTTTAGTATCAATATCGATTGCTATGAGACAATAAAGTGTAAAGGTTTATCAGTGATTTATGAATCCAAAGGTGACATAGATCCCGAAGTTCAGTTATTTTATGGCTTCTCTGCCACCAGTGAGGCAGGAGGAACAGTTTTTGAGCAGAGAGAGCTGGTATATCTAATAAAACATAGCGTACAAACTTCAAACACCAGTCTCCTCTGCTTCTCACCATTTTCTCTGCCAGGTGGGAGGTTCTAATGGGCAGGAAGGACTTCTTCTCTTCCCTAGTTGGACACTGACCTGAATCCAGCCAAGGAACTAGGAGGTCAAACTATGATGTATCTATGCTGAGGTGACAGTATTCCAGTATTTGAAGACTTACCACAAAGAATAAGGGGTCAATTTATTTTGCCAAAGCACCAGAACACAAGACAGAAAACCATCGATGGAAACTAATCAAGGAGAGATTCAACCTGGAAATAAGGAGAAATTTCCTAACAGTGAGAACTATCAACCAGTAGAACAGAAGTTGCCTTCAGAAGTTGTGGGTGCTTCATCACTGGAGGTTTTGAAGAAGAGACTGGACAGCCACATAGGGTCTCCTGCTTGAGCAGAGGGTTGGACAAGAAGACTTCCAAGGTCTCTTCCAGCTCTATTCTGATTGATTGACTTTCCACTACTGATTATTGATTGCATTCATATTGTATCATTCTCAACGTCAAGCAAAGAGGTCTCCTCTGATCCTAACCCTCCACCGACAGTCTTATGAGGTTAGGCTGAGTGACAGAGTGTCTGGCCAGTCAACTCTGTGGCCAACAATGGATCTGAGCTGGACCTCGCTGGCCACCTTCCCAACTTGAACTGATGTTCTTTCTTCAAGGATAGAAATGACTCTTTAGGTTCAGAGTATCTCGGTGCCACCGAGCTAATCTTGCACTTGGGTGTGACTGGAACAAAAAAACGCTGATAGATATATTAAAAAATGGCATATGACATATCGCAAGTTTATTTTAAGTTTTTGGAATGCTATTCATCTGGGCATGTTCATTCAGCCACTTGTAAATGATTAGCTCAGATTTTCTGGAATCATGTAGAAGACGACTTGCTTAAACCCATCACACCAGGTTGTGTGTATACGGAAATGAATCGCCAATAGAAACTTCACTCAGAAAAGTTCTGGATCTGGTACAAGTAGTCCTCGATTTACAACAGTTCACTTAGTAACCGTTCAAAGTTACGACGGCACCGAAACAAGTGACTTACAACCGGTTTTCGGTGACTTATGACCGTTGCAACATCCCCGGAGTCACATGACCAAAATTCAGATGGTTGGCAATTGGTTCATATTTATGATGACTGCAGTGTCCCGGGGTCCTGTGATCCGCTTTTACGACCTTCTGACAAGCAAAACCAATGGGAAATCCAGATTCACTTAACCGCCACGTTACTAACTTAACAAAATGCAACAATTCCCTTAGCAACTCTGGCAAAAAAAGTCGTAAAATGGGGCCAACTCACTTAACAAATGTTTCACTTAGCAGCATAAATCCTGGGTTCAATGGTGGTCGTAACTCGAGGACTACCTGTACAGGATGGATCTGATGCATCGGCAGGCATTCCTTGGCTACAAGCCAATCTGTTATCCTCATTGACAAAAGCTTTCCACAAAATACTTGACAAGCAAACACTGGTTTGGATTGCAAATAAATGCTCTCTTCTTCCTTACACAACAGCATTGTAAGTGTAAAGAAGGTTGTGAAAAGATGTGAGCTGCAAGAACTTGCCACTGCCCTTCAAGAATTAACTCCATAATTACTATTTTTCTCCTTTCTTTCTAATCCTGGGTCATTACCCTATGCTATAATGCTGCTGAAATTCTTACTCGGAGGCTAATTCACCGAGTCTACTATGTTGACAGTTCTTTCAGGTCAATACCTTGACTTTGATCCAAGTTTTAATAACAACCTGTAAGTGGTATTTTTTTTTTTTTTTTGCACCTGGATAGTCTTCCCTGGCAGCCAAAACTGAAACGCTGGGTGCAAAAACCAGGCACAGAATAAAACACATAAAATACAAAAATTAAGAGAAGTAAAATCGAATTAAATCAATTTAGCCCAAGACGTATTTAAAACCCCAGGTTAAGAACAAAATTTCATTAAAATTTACATTAAAAAAGAATGGGAAAGGTTAGGCCAGACCAGCCTGATGAAATAAAAATGTCTTAAGAGCACGTAGGTGCGTGCATAGATCCGGGATCCTCCGTATCTCCAGGGGGAGCTTGTTCCAGATAGTAGATGCCCTCACAGAGAAGGCTCTCCCCCTGGGGGCCGCCAGCCGACATTGTTTGGCCGACGGCACCCGGAGGAGTCCCTCTCTGTGAGAGCGTACCAGCCGGTGGGAGGTCGTTTGCGGCAGCAGGCGGTCCCGTAAATAACCAGGCCCTAAGCCATGGAGAGCTCTAAAGGTGGTAACCAAAACCTTGAAGCGCACCCGGAAGATCACCGGGAGCCAGTGCAGCTTGCGCAGGAGAGGTGTTACATGGGAGCGCCACGTGGCTCCCATAACCACCCGCGCGGCCGCACTCTGGGCCAATTGGAGCCTCCGGGTGCTCCTCAAGGGGAGCCCCATGTAGAGAGCATTGAAGTAGTGATGATGGCAGTCAACCTACTCTCCAAAGCACCTAAGGGCAGGACAAGAAGTAACAGATAGAAACTTATCAAGGATTGATCCAAACTAGAACTAAGGAGAAATTTTCTGACAGTGAGAACAATTAATCAGTGGCATCACTTGCCTCCAGAAGTTGTGGGTGATCCAACACTGGAGGTTTTTAAGAAGAGACTGGACATCCATTTCTCCTGAATCATATAAGGCCTCCTGCTTAAATAGGGATTTACACTAGAAGATTTCCAAGGTCCAGAGGTGGGCTGCTGTGGGTTCGCAAAGCTTCGGGAGAACCTCTAGCTAAGATTCTGTGCTGTTCAGAGAACCCCCAAATTCTACACCTGCCTGGCCCTGACCACCTCATCCCTCCCCTCCGTGGAGTCCCCACAAGGCCCATTTTGGATGCAGGTAAGTGCAGGGCACGCACAGAGGCTCAGGGAGGGCAAAAAACGGGCCTACCGGAAGTTTGGGAAGGCCAGAAATGGACCTGTTTCCAGCCTCCAGAGGGCCTCCAGAGCCTGAGGAGGCCGTTTTCACTCTTCCAGAGGCTCGAGAAAAGCCTCTGGAGCCCGGGAAGGACAAAAACTCCCCCCCACCGTGGTGCAGAAGGCCAACTAGGCCACGCCCACCATGGTCACACCCACCCAGAAACAAGGCAGAGACCCCTTTGCTAAAATTTTTGAAGCCCACCCCTGCCAACGTCCCTTCCAACTCTGCTATTTTGAATGTTAACGTCCCCTTCTCATGACTGCCAGGTTAGCAGATTTCTAGATGGACCTTTGCCCAGAATAAAGAATCTCTTTACATTGGTCCCCCATGAAACAATCTTTAATTGTACAGTTTACAGATGGTGTTTTAAACTCCGGCCATCTCTGCCCAACCGTGCCATTATGCTGAGGGCTTTTTCATCCAACCTCGCATTCTTTTACATGTACACAATTCGATTCGCAGGAAAATGAAAACCAGCCCATTGAATTACGACTTTGCCAAGAAGAGTTCAGCGTTAAGATGTCCAAGGAAATGAAAAAAAGGCCTGTGTGTTTAATATCACTGCACGAAAACCAGAGTCCCCTGCAATCCTTTTTAAAAATATTTCCTGTTGTGCTGATGGGGAAATGCATATGAGGTCTTAAGCCTCTATCATCTAGCTACTGTTGTCGTTGACCTCATCTTGGATCTAGCCAAAAAAAAATTAAAGCATTTAATTTTAATTTGTGCCTCCCCGTTCAGGAAGGGAGCTGCACTCTAGACTGCTCCAATATATTGAGTCAGTAAGTAGCACCATCAATCAAATGAGTTCCTGACAACTGCAATACCCAATAGCCAAATCATTTCAGGATGAAGAAGGAGCAAGAAGGTTTTCAAAGAGAGAGAGAAGTGGCGTCAAGGAGCAGATTTAATGCACACCATATGCGCAAGCCTCTATGCTTTGTGGATTTCCCCCAGAAGAGTTGAAGGTCTAGGAAAGCTAAAATAAAATAAAAGGAATCTGGACAGTATTTGGCACTCGCTCCCTGCCCTACCGTGCTTTTCCTGCCAAAAGCTCGCTGTTAACTAACTGCACGAGATGAAACGTCTTCATAAATCCTTGGCCCCGTTTTTGTATGAAGCGGGAGGCATGTGGAAGACATCTCCGCAAAGGCTTTTGCCGTGTGAGCCCACCATAAAATACAGTGTACATGAATCCACTCTTCTGGCAAAGGCGAGTCAGGAAACAACCAAAGGAGTTTACAACTCTTTACTACCGAGCATCCCCCCAAAAAAACAATTCAGTGGGGGTGGAAATTCAATTAAAACCAGGACCTCTTGGCAGACCACGTTTGTTTAAGAATCCATAAACACAACATAAGGATGGTGTCACCAACGAACATCCTTTGTTAGATGACTGGTTTATGTCTCCTAGTCGGAGTGGAGGGCAAGGTGGTCTTTGAAAGCGCACAGCTGCCAGTGCTCAGAGTCTCAAGGCACAAACCACAGAGGCCAAGAGACTTTCGGATCTGGAAACGAACCAGACTGGAGACAACTCAAGAAGTTGTTTCGGATCTGGAAACGAAGCAGACTGGAAACAACTCAAGAAGACCCGAGTGGCACAAACTCTTCGGAAAACAGCTACGAACCGGCAATCCAATTCTACTAAACAGCCAAGTCTAATGCCAAGGAAGCTCAATCTTTCCACACTAATATAAAATAGATGTCTTTGGAAACAGCGGGCAGGAGGAAGGCAAGCTTTTTCTGGTCCTGGTGCCCCCACTCTGGATTGGTAGAAAAATCTCCCTCGATTTTCCCTTTTAAGTGGCCTTGGTTCAGTGGTGGTCTTCAGCTGGTTTTATCCAGTTCTGGCGAACCGGTAGCGGCGGGTGCGTGAGGCTCCGCCCACCTGCCCGGATGTCATCATGTCCCATTAATGCACGTTTTTGACCCTCTGCACATGCGTGGAAGGGCCTGAATGCTCACATTTGCAAACCAGTAGTGAAGATAAGTGAATGTCACCCCTGCCTTGGTCGGTCTGGAAAGATATGGAGGAAGGAGAATTTGTCCGATTACAGCAACTGTTCTCTGTTATGGGCCATTGGTCTTTGTGCCGGATTCTTCCGTAAAACCAGACAGAGTTTAAACTGGGGTGGTCTATGCATGTGGTTATAATTAAATGCTCTGGGAGAAACAGATGATGTGCACCATATACAACCAGAAATCATACTGGTTCACAATTAACCCTGTTTACTTAAGTAACCCAATGTTGACTTTGTACGCAATGCTGAACCAGAAACTAGTGATGGGAGTTGGGATTTACTCACTGCACCAAGCATGGCTAATATGTGCGAAGGCGGCTATCGTCGTGCCATTTATTTTTCCCTTCCTCTAAAGAGGGATTCTGGAGAAGAACCTAATGCTGGGAAAGACTGAGGGCAAAAGAAGAACGGGACGACAAAGAATGAGGTGGCTGGATGGAGTCACTGAAGCAGCAGGCGTGAGCTTAAATGGTCTCCAGGGGATGGCAGAGGACAGGAATTCCTGGAGGAACGTTGTCCATGGGGTCGCGATGGGTCGGACACAATTTCACAACTAACAACAACAAAGAAGGATTCTGGCATTTTTTGTATGATGGGAAGGAGAGGAGTCAGTTTAGGCTTTATCAGTTATTCAACCCCTTTCTGCAATCAGAGGCAGGCCCAGATCAAAGCTGACCAACATCCATATCCCAGATCAACTTTTTTTTGTCTCAGCTGATATTAGAGCTGCATGAGCCATTCAGAAGACATCTCAGCAGGTTAGTCTTGGAGCAGAGGCAATGTCTACCTTCCAGAAGAGATTCATTGGGTGACCCTCCTTGGTCACTGAGGCCACTTGGAGGTTTATCCAACACTCTGCAACCAAGAAGCTCCACACCCATTGGGTGGAGCCTTCTTGCACTACTCAGGTGACCCTGAGGACACAGATAAACCTCCAAGTGGCCTCAATGACTCTCTAAAAGAATGCAAGTGACCAGCTGTCTGCAAGGAATATAAATCCTAAGGACTTTTCAAGAGGCAACTGGACCAGAAGGCAGGACAAGAAGCAACGGGAGAACCTCTAGCTAAGATTCTGTGCAGTTCGGAGAACCCCCAAATCCCACTCCTGGTTGGCCCCGCCCACCCCACCCCTCCCCTCCGAGGAGTCCCCATGCAGCCCATTTTGGATGCAGGTAAGAGCAGGGTGCGCGCAGAGGCTTGGGGAGAGCAAAAAACAGCCCTACCGGAAGTTCAGGAAGGCCGGAAACGGGCCCATTTCCAGCCTCCAGAGGGCCTCCGGAGCCCGGGGAAGGCAAAAAGCCCCCTCCCCCGCTGTGGTGCAGGAGGCCAACTAGGCCACGCCCATGCTGGTCATGCCCACCCAGCAACAGGGCAGAGAACCCCTTGCTAAAATTTTTGAAGCCCACCCCTGGAAGGTGCCCTAATCAGATTCCCAGTTGGGATGTGCTGACATCAACGGATCGAGTTTGTTCATGCCTGATCTGACACCTCTTTCCTTGTGAACTGCGGAGAAAAACCTTAGTGCCTTGCAAACCCAGAGAAAGTTTTTGGTCACAGTTCAAGGAGAAGAAAGTCTTCTGGCTCCGAGACAGATTACAGCCATCTGCTGGGTTGGGCAAGGCAGAACTCGGGTCAAAAAGCAAACAAGCAATAAGGAGAAAAAAATATTTTAGCATTTCTCAATTCTCTTCCTAAACACTCTCTTCAACACAGCTCTCACCCCACAACTGCTTTCTCCGGGGACCCTCCTGCCCACATTCCTTTTGTGTTTCTACTTCCACATTATCAAGTGTTTCATTGAATGGGATGGTCACAAAAATGCTTAGGAGACATCATCTGAAAAATTGTACTTTGCAAAAAACAAACAAAAAAACCGAGCTTCAAATCCATGCCTCTGAAAAACTTCCGGCAAGGGAATATTATAGTATGTGTGAGCTCACTTAAAAAGGCTCCGTCCAGACAGCCCACCTGGCCTCAGAGAAGGTGTGGTGAGGACAAATGGAGTGGGCAGCCTTCCCCTAAAGGCTGAAGAGATTTGATTGGCAGCAAAGAAACGATTGTTGTGGTAGCAGCTCAAGATGTAAACAAGTTGAACACGGGAATCTGCTGACCATGCGGTTTTTCCTTTCTCATCAACTAGCAATAACAACGAGGTTCTGGACTCTGATAGCTACTTCCACGAGCATCTGCAAATTAAAATGATCCTCGGAAAGAAAATGCCATTTCCAACAGGAATGTTTTTTTGTGTGAGAATGCAATTGCTACCTCTAATGTACCAAATCATAATTAATAAAAGGATGTTCTAAAGCCATTTCATTTGTTCACATCAACTACAAAAATCCTCCAAGCAATGTGGCCTGAATGGTTAGCCCTATCGTTTCTGGAAGGTGCCATCTTGACCTACACTTGTCCACATGGTCTCTGTGCTTTAGAAGATAGTGGTGACATCTCCATCAAGGCAGACTCAGTGTTGGAATGGTCCAGGTTGATTCCTTGGGCATGATATGGAAGTGGCTAGCACTGTCTTGTCCCAAAGGTGTTTTTTCAAGAGAAAAAGCACCTTTGGGACAACCATGACCTGGATGACTGAGAAATCTCCATAGACATCTAGCACTGCCTTCTTCCAAAATCTATAGATATAAAAGCCAAATACTACTCACTCATCACAAAATCTCCAGAACGGTAAAGCCTACAAACTTGAAATGTGGCACATATGTTCCTCTTGGCTTCTAGGTGCTCGCTAAGAAAGGATTTTTCCAAATGACCATCAGATCATTATTATTTCATATACAATACTATATTCACACGCTCTGATGCTAAGGAGTTAGACGTTCTACTCCCCTCCCCACCTGAAAGGAACTCTGTCCCAACTGCCAGTTGCCTTGTATTAACACGCTCTGACACTACCCCTTTGCTAAACCTGGCATGGGCATGGCCAGCTCGTGACTCCTTCGGCCTGCAGGCTGGGACATTCTACCTGCACCCCCCCCCCCTCCGTTCCAACTGCAAGTTGCCTTATATTAACACGCTCTGATGCTACGGAGTTACACATTCTACATTAAGTTTCAGGCTTTAAGTGTCAATTTATCATGCCCGATCACATAGTTTAGTAGCGAAGCATGGGCGTCCAGCTACTGTATGTATGTATGTATGTATGTATGTATGTATGTATGTATGTGTATTTCCTAGATGCAGCCCTGATCTAATTCAAGTACTTAATCAAGCTTTGTTCATGAGCCAGGGAAGGTCAGCCAGAAAAGATCATATACAGAATATGTCAGTTCTGCTTGGTACAGATTGAAACATGCAAAACAGGTAGACACAGTCATAAAAGCGAGACTGATCACAGGATGTCTAAAACCAACCAACACAAAAGGTGCATTATCTAGCTGCTATACTTCCTCCACAGGAAAGTGCTGCATAGAAAGAGTAGGTTAAAGGCACCACAATATAAAAAAGACGTTGAGATTCTTTTTTTACAGTGTGGTGACTAAAACTGTATGCAGTATTCCAAGTGATCTTGATTGAATCCCTCTGTTAATGCAACCTAGGATTGCATTTGGCTTTTTTTGGCTGTTGGCTCATATTTAAATAGTTGTCCAAGATCCCTCTCACAGTGACTGCTATTAAGCCTGGTTTCTCCCATATACAACTGCTTAAATAAGGCGACTTCGCTGACGTTGTTACTGCAATCAGGTTTGTTTGGCTTGTCCAGGATCTCCACATCTGGATCTCATCACAAGCACTCAGAAGATGTTACAAACAAAGGCATTAAAGAGCCCGAGATGTTTACGAGGATTGGAATGGGCTGCCGTGGGGCAAACGAAGGCCAAGCTGCAAAGGGTATGGCTGCCATGTGTCCCGTTTCTTCGGCGGCCTCAGCTTGGCACAAAGACCTACAGGTAGGATCGGAAAAAAGTGACCCTTCACACAAAGCCCCATAGAATGAGCAAGCCCAAGAAGAGCCCGCTTGTCGAAGAGAAGAAACCACCGAGAAAGAATGAGAGGTTATGGCTGGGTATAGTTCCATAATCAAATTTTCTTTTCTTACACTCAAAGCAGTGATGAAGTCAATTTTTTTTTACTACCGGTTCTGTGGGCGTGGCTTGGTGAGACTTGGTGGGTGTGGCAGGGGAAGGATACTGCAAAATCTCCATTCCCACCCTACTCCAGGGGAAGGATATTGCAAAATCTCCCTTCCCACCCCACCTGGGGCCAGTCAGAGGAAGTATTTGCCAGTTCTCTGAACTACTAAAAATTTCCGCTACCGGTTCTCTGAACTGCTCAAAATTTCTGCTACCGGTTCTCCAGAACCTGTTAGAATCTGCTGGATTTCACCCCTGACTCAAAGGGACAGTTGGTAAAATCTGGAGAAGCTAATCAGAAGCAGATTACTCCATGTCTCTTCCCCTTCCCCTTCCCCTTCCCATGTTGCACTCCAACTGTGATGGACTGCAGCTCCATCATTCCCAGCCTACATGGAGTCATAGGAATCCTCATCACATCTATGTGAGGGAGTGTCATTCCAGGCCTTGCAAAGAAAAGCAGAGAAGTCTCTTCACAGATGGGAGGCCCTGAGAGCTACCTGGGACAGAATAGAGTTGGAAGGAATCTTGGAGTTCTTCTAGTCCAACCACCTGCTTAAGCAGGAGACCCTAACCCATTTCAGACAAATGGCTGTCCAATTTCTTCTTTAAAAAAAAATACTCAAATGTTGGAGATTCCACAATTTCTGGAGGGAAGCCATTCCACTCATTAATTGTTCTAACTGTCAGGAAGTTTCTCCTTAGTTCTAGGTTGCTTCTCTCCTTGATTAGTTTCCACCCATTCCTTCTTGTCCTACCCTCATGTGCTTTGGAGAATAGCTTGACTCCCTCTTCTTTGTGGAAGCCCCTCAGATATTGGAACACAGCTATCATGTCTCCTCTAGTCCTTCTTTTCATTAAACTAGACATACCCAGTTCTTGCAACTGTTCTTCATATGTTTTGGCCTCCAGTCCCCTAACCATCTCTGTTGCTCTTGTCTGCACTCTTTCTAGAAAGGACATCTTCTGCGTACAAGGGGGGATCTTGGGGATGGAATCAGAAAGCAGCTTGAGCAAAGATCTTAACATTGACACACTGAGATCCCAGATCCAGTGGGGTTGGAACAGATGTAGAATAGGTGTGAATAGTCTCTGGCCTGCAGTGTACAGAACAAAACTAGATCAAAGAACACAGCAAATACCATTTAAGTACAATGTGCATACAGGTAGTCCTTAACTTACGACCGCAATTGAGCCCAACATTTCTGTTGCTAAGCGAGACAGCTGTTAAGTGAGTTTTGCCCCCATTGTACAACCTTTCTTGCCACATTTGTTCAGTGAATCACTGCAGCTGTTAAATTAGTAACACTGTTGTAAGTGAAACTGGATTCTCCATTGACTTAGCTTGTCAGGTGGTCGCAAAAGGGGGTCACATGACCCTAGGATTTTCTGACTGCAACCATCATAAATATGAGTCACTTGCCAAGGGTCTGAATTTTGATCACGTGACCCTGGGGATGCTGCAACAGTCACATTCATAATCACTTATAATGTGATCATAATATCACGTTTTTCAGTGCCGTTGTAAATTCGAATGGTCCCTAAACAAACTGTTGTAAATCAAGGCCTTGCTTGTATTCGCTGATGAAGATGATACCTGAAAACAGTGGGGTTTGTCCCACATTTGTGGATGATGAAGGAAGGAACCCAGTCTCCCTTTCTGACATTTGACGTGAAGTTTCTCTTCCCCGATTTGTGATTTGGCAAAATTGCAATCGCTGGATGTATTTTGATATAAGTACAACCCGCCCCAGACAGTTTTAACTCCTAACTCCTGTTTTCACCCACCCTGAGACATGAATATCCCTTTGGCAGGGATTTGTACATATCGTTTAAGCAGATGTTTAAAGAATCAAGCCAAGAGCAAAACATAGGAACTCTTAAGAAGCCCACCCAGGTTTTACAACAGGGGTGAATGGCTTGATGGAGATACTTGTAGGTGATGTGTTGTCCTTCAGACATTTTTCTATTTTTTTTTTATTGGATTTTAAACAAAGATATAAAGACAATACAAAAAATACAAAGACATTACAAAGACAAACAGATTCCCACCACCTATCTACCCACACCATATTTTACATATATGTTTTGGTCATCATCAGAATATATATTGCTTTGTAAGTTAATATATGAATGATACATTGTCAATTCAGGTGTTTTAAATTAGAAATAATCTTGCATCTCCTCTTTATTCATTTCCAATTTTAAATTTTCTACCCTATTTTCTTTCATCTATATTTGTACTGATTTTCTTTTCCAGCCATTGATACCACTGGTGCCACACAAGATAGTATTCACTTTCTTGCTTATCCTGGAGTTCCAGTGCCAATCTATCCATTTCGGCACACTCTTGTTATCTTTGAGATTAATTTGTCTTTGGTTGGGAGTTGGTCTGATTTCCAATTTTGCGCGAACAGTAACCGTGCTGCTGTCAAAATGTGTATGATGAGATATTTTGTCTTTTTGTTGTGCTGTGTTGTTATCATTCCAAATAAAAAGAATTCTGGAGTGTTTTCTACTTGTTGATTTATTATTTCTTCAATAGTTCCCTTTATGTCTTTCCAGTATTGTTGGGCCTTTATACATTTCCACCAGGTGTGGTAGTATGTCCCCTTTTTTGTTTTACTGCAGACATTTTTCTAAATCAACATCTGAGTTTTCTTCACTCAACCCTCCCGGCTGTCCAACACACCATTATCCAATCCCAGGCTATTCCTCCAGCTGATCTTGGCCCATAAAATGGGACCAAGCAGCCTTTTTCTTAGATTCTTCTCCTATTTTGTCTTGACTCCTTTCTCAAAACAGACTGGACTGATCTAAGCCCAAGGAAGATTTAAGGACAATGGAAAGTTCTTCATGCAGAAAAATTAGGAACTCTGGGCAAAATGAATCTCTCGTTTTTTTGTTTTGTTTTGTTTTGTTTTGTTTTGTTTTGGCCTTGGAAGAAAAGCAAACCCTGAAAACACAGTAGAGGTCCTTTAAGAGGCTTTTCAAGAGATCCTTAAAGCAAATTCCACAAATAGCAGCCTAACGCAGCTAACCTTGGCTGCTAGTCACATTCACGACAAACCATTTTATACCAAATTTCTATTTCGCTGATAAAGAAATAAAGGAAGGCTAGTATAGATCTATTTCAAGCTATTTGAAATAGGGTTGTTTTTAAATGGATAGCCAAAATTATTTAATGTTTTTTAAAGTGCTTTTAAATTTTGTACGTTATGTTTTACCATGGCTGTTCACCGCCCTGAGTCCTGTTGGAGAAGGGCGGTATACAAATTAAATAAATAATAATAATAATTTAGCTCCCATCAGCTAGCCATACATTTACTTGGATTCGAACTTGGGCTGCCTGCATGTTAGGCAGTTGTATAGGTTCTGGAGAACCGGTAGCAGAAAATTTGAGTAGTTCAGAGAACTGGCAAATACCACCTCTGGCTGGCCCCAGGAGGGGAATGGAGATTTTGTAGTATCCTTCCCTTGCCACACCCAACAAACCATGCCCAACAAGTCACACCACGCCCAATAAGCCATGACCACAGAACCTGTAGTAAAAAAAATTGGATTTCACCAATGGTGTAAACTGAGTGGCACTCAGGGAAACCCAACAATTTGTTAAGTCCTAAAGTGATCGTGATCCAAAGTCAAGGCAGACCTCTGGACAGATCAAGCCAGGTGGTCTGTAAATAACCCTGATTAACAATGGTTAACTAATCCCCTGATTTGCAGAAGGAGCAGGCAGGAATCCCAAATTTGATCTTAAAGAAAGTCTTCCATTTGGGTGAGACTTTTGGGGAATGGAGGAGGGGGAAATGGGGAGACGAAGTACATGAAAATTCTTGCTTGTTGCTGACTAAACAAGCTTCCTGCCTCTGATCCCCCTGCAAATTTTTGCACAAACCATAATACAGAAATGGACGTTTCCCGTTTTTTTCTACTGATCGTCTCGGCTTGCCTGAAGGAGCTGGCTATTTTCAGGTGGTTTGTCTGGCGTTAACAGTAATTTCTTTCAGATTTTTGGATAAAGGGCCTCAAACTTTTACTTTTGACATTCACCAGATTATTATTTTTTTGTTTTGTTTTGTTTTTGGAAAGGCTATATTTTTCTTTCACGCAAACCGCATGGCTCTGGGGCAGTTGCCTAGCAACCGCGGCAAAATGATCTTTTTGCCGAAGGAGGGGGGGGGAAAAAAAACCTTGTAAGAAATGTAGCCTTTTCTTCCAAAATTATTATGTCCCGGACCGATTGCAGACATGATCTCAGCTGCCCCTGGGAGAGAGAGGGGTGTGTGTGGGGGGGTGGCTGTTGAAACCCACCCCCATCACTCACTTTTAACCCGGTGCCAACCATAATGAAGAACCCGTCCTGAGTGTGCAGGACGTCCAAATTCAAAAAGCAGAACCCACTTGAGGGAACTTCGGGAAACTCAACACCCTCGCCGTTTTTTTTAGAGAGTCGAACTGATGGTGCGGAAAAGGCTATTTTACAGCCATTCCTGCGTTTTCCCCAATTCTGGGAGCGAATCTCCAGATGTAACCATCCTCTTGTTTCACATGGAAAGCTAGCATTCCTGGTGACCAAGCATCCATCAAAGATTGTCTGACGTTTTGCAACGCATTTGATTATTCAGACTTCAGACTTGATTTTTTTTCGCCCCCCAAAAGGCTGGGTCACAAGGCCATTTTCCTAAGAAATAGGCGGGGAGGCTACCGACTCAATAGGCATTTCTCCCACCCCCGACTTTCTACAGCCATGAAGCTAGCAACCCTGAGTGCAGACAGGGAAGTATTTCACGTCCAGCTCATCAGTATTCTCAGCCTCTCGCTTATCTTGGGAGGGAGCTGTTAGTCAGGATCTTTAATTCAATCTAAACCAGACACCCAAGATATTTGCATATGTAGGTAGTCCTCAATTTACGATCACCATCGAGTCCAAAATTTCTGTTGCTAAGTGAGACGCTGGTTAAGTGAGTTTGGCAGTTTGCCCCATTTTATGACCTTTCTTGCCAAAGCGGTTAGGTCAGGGGTCAGCAACCTGCGGCTCCGGAGCCAAATGAGGCTCTTTGGGCCCTCTGCTGTGGCTCCCTGTCAGGTGATCCCACCAAGGACTGGCCCCACCCCTCGCCCTCTTCTCCCAGTCACTCCTCGCCTGGCCTGAGACGGTAAGGGTGACAATGGGGGATGGAGAAGAGACAAGGGCAGAGACAGGGAGATACAGAGAGAGAGGGAGAGAGAGAGAGGGAGAGAGAAGGAGGGAGGGGAGAGAGAGAGAGATGTCAAAAGGATTGTGTGGTTCCTGGTGTTTTTTAACAACTGGTTCTCTGCCCTAATGACCGGCTGGGTAGGCGTGGCTGGGGGGGTCATGTGACTGGTGGAAGTGAGTGACATCAAGTTGGCCACGCCCACCCAGGATTTGTGGCTCCCGGTGTTTTCTTTTCTGTGGGAAACGGCTCCAAATGGCTCTTTGAGTATTTAAGGTTGCAGACCCCTGGGTTAGGTGAATCAACTTAGTAACCTGGTTAAGTGAATTCGGTTTCCCCCTTAACTTTGCTTCTCAGAAGGTTGCAAAAGGGGATTGCGCGACCTTTGGACATTGCAACCGTCATAAGTATGAGTCAGTTGGCCAAGCATCTGAATTTGGATCACGTGACCCCGGGAATGCCGCAATGGTGTGAAAAATGGTCATGTCACTTTTTTTTCAGGGCTGTTGTCACTTTGAAAGGTCACTTAATGGATTGTTGTAAATCGAGGACTACCTTACTACCTGCTTTTTCAAAAGGCAACCGGACTTTCTTTGTTTCTCCTTGAAGACATTTAGCTTCTCATCCAGGAAGCTTCTTCAGTTCTGACTGAAGAAGCACTGAAAAAGCTTCCTGGATGAGAAGCGAAACGTCTTGAAGGAAAAAACAGAGAAAAGTCCAGCTGCCTTTTGAAAAAAAGTATGTTTGGGACAACCTGGATGACTGAGAATCTCCATAGACAGAAGGGCATCCAGCAGGGGTGAAATCCAGAAGGTTCTGACAGGTTCTGGAGAACCAGTAGCGGAAATTTTGAGTAGTTCGGAGAACCGGCAAATACCACCTCTGGCTGGTCCCAGAGTGCGGTGGGAATGGAGATTTTGCGATATCCTTCCCTCAGGAATGGGGAGGGAATGGAGATTTTGCGATATCCTTCCCTCAGGAATGGGGAGGGAATGGAGATTTTGCAATATCCTTCCCTCAGGAGTGGGGAGGGAATGGAGATTTTGCGATATCCTTCCCTCAGGAGTGGGGAGGGAATGGAGATTTTGCAATATCCTTCCCTCAGGAGTGGGGAGAGAATTGGGATTTTGCAGTATCTTTCCCCTGGAGTGGGTGGAAATGGAGATTTTGCAGTATCCTTCCCCTGCCATGCCCACCAAGCCACGCCCACAGAACTGCCAGTAAAATAAATTGAATTTCACCACTGGCACCCAGACTTTTCTGTAGTCTTTGTCATCCCCAACATTTCTCTCAGGTCTTTTGAAAAGAAACTTGCCCTTCTGTGCCTTCAGCATCTCAAAAAAATGGTTTCCTGGGCCATCTCCGCTCTCTCTTTGAAGTCATGTTGATGGGTTGGGATGGCTCTGCTCCAACCAGCCCAACATCAGAGCATCTTCAAAGACTCAACTGCCAGCTGAGAACGTTTGCAGGGCTCCAGGCATTTCCTGCTTTTGCCACCTAATGATCTTCCCACTTTTCTCGAAGCCAAAGAATGCTTTCCAAAGTCCCCCTTCTGAAAGTCCAAAAATCACACCGAGAAAAGGGAAGCATATAACTAACAGACATGGAAAGACTTATGGCTCCCCTCTAGTGTTTGTGTTTCCTTTGTTGTCGACTTGTTCAAGAAAAGAATTCGCTTCAGATTTAGGGATTAAGGTATTGTCTCTGATTCCCAGACGGATTGATCTGATCAAACACCCTCCTGTGATGGCAGCATCATAGTACAGAAGGACTTAAACTAGTTGTCAAAGAGGTTGTCGCAAAAATGTCCCGTTGAGTCAAATAAGAGCCAGCTAAAGAAAGATAATGTCTTTGTCCCAAAAGTGCGATCCCAAAGCATCACAAACTGAAACGCCTTAAAAGAAAAACAAAGGAAGTCCAGTTGCCTCTTGAAAAAGCACCTTTGGGAGAACCAGGACCTGGATGACTAAGCATCTCCATAAATAATTTCTATGTCCATTTGAGAGGGCTACAACAAGAAATTACTCTATTTAAACAATCAGCTTGTTTATATTTAGCTGTAAAGGTTTTCAGAGCAATATTCTATGAGCTTTCGAAAGAGCCCTTCCTGGCTGGGCTGGACTAAGGAGAATGATGGGAACTGTAGTACATTTCCCTAGAGAAGAGACAGCTGATATGAGGCGCAGATATTTTATACCTACAGAATAACAGAGTTGGACAGGACCTTGGAGGTCTTCTAATCCAACCCCCTGTACAAGGCAGAAGACCTTATTCCATCCTGGGAAAATGAATGGCCAATCTTTTCTTGAAGATTTCCAGAGATGAAGTACCCACAACTCTGGGAGACAAGTTTTGATTAATTGGTTCTCACTGTAAGGAAATTCCTCCTGATTTCCATTTGGATCTCCCTCTGCCAAGCTTCCACCCGTTGCTTCTGGTTCTGCCTTTAGGCGTCCTCGAACCATCCTTGGCTGGGAATGATGGAGGTTCTAATCCAGCACATCTGCAAGAGCAGGAGGACTTGGATTGATCTGTGGTTATCTGAGGACACCCAACCTTTTCTATCGCTGCTTAATAAAGATCCTATTTTGGTCACCATACAACAAGAGAGATGTTGGAGAGAGTTCAGAGAAGAGCAACTAAAATGATCAAAGGCCTGGAGACTAAAACATAGGAAGAATGGCTGTAGGGTTGTTAGGGTTAGGGTTGGGTTTGGCTGGTCTATAAAGAAAAGAAGAATTAGGGGCAAGAGGATAGCAGTATTCCAGTACTTGAGGGGCTGTCACAAAGCAAGAATTAAATTATTCTCCAAAGCAACAGAGGGCAGGACAAGAAACAATGGATGGAAACTAACCAAACAGAGAAGCAACCTGGAATTAAGGAGAAACTTCCTAACAGTGAGGAGAATTAACCAGTGGAACAGCTTGCCTTCAGAAATCATGGGCGCTCCATCACTGGAGGTTTTTAAGAAGAAACTAGATAGCCACTTATCTGAAATAGTATAGGTCCATGATGGCAAACCTATGGCACGCGTGCCACAGATGGCACGTGTAGCCATATCAGTGGGCACGCAAGCTCAGCTCTGGGGCTCATGCACGTGCTGGCCAGCTGATTTTCAGGCCCACCAGAAGTAGGGAAACAGGCTGTTTACTGACTCCAGAGGGCCTGGGGCGGGTGGGGAAGGCTGTTTTTGCCCTCCCCAGGCTCCTGGAGAAGCTCTGGAGCCTGGGGAGAGCAAAAAATGGGCCTTCCAGTCCCACTGGAAGATGGCAAATGGGCCGTTTCTGGCCTCCGAAGGGTGGGGACGGCCGTTTTCACCCTCTCCAGGCTCCTAGAGAGACTTTGGAGCCTGGGCCTACCATGCCATCGCGTGCCAAAAGCACGGGGAGCTCAGGGTGGTCACACGCGCATGCGCGGGGGGGGCGCATAGAATTATGGGTGTGAGCACGCACATGTGCGACCCCCCCGCGCTCCCCCTGCTTTTGGCACGCGATGGCAAAAAGGTTAGCCATCCCTGGTATAGGTTCTCCTGCTTGAGAAGGGGGCTGGACTAGAAGACATCCATGTTCTGTTCTACTCTACTCTACTCTACTCTACTCTACTCTACTCTACTCTACTCTACTCTACTCTACTCTACTCTACTCTACTCCCTACCCTACCCTACTCTATTCTACTCTATTCTATTCTATATTGTAATTACTCCTACAATCAACTCTTGCCATTACCTCTAAACATTGCACTGTTTAGAGTCAAAAATGTGTTTCTTACTCTCAGCTCCACGATGGGAATTCTCTCCGCTTCTTTTTCTTTAAACTCACATGCTTATGGTTTTACTTTTCCTATTTCAAATGGCGCTGCCATCCCTTGTCTGCATTACAGGCGGTGGAAAAGAGGGATCATTTTAGAGGCCCATTTCCAGAATGTGTTATCCATCAAGACGACTCATGGTTTAGATTCTAGTCTTAAAATACATTTTCTTTAAGTATCAAGGCTATCAACTTACACAAACTGCTCTGGGTTGAAAGGATTACAATAAACATTGGAAATGTGGCCGCTGCGAGGCAGACAATTTAAAGCAGAGGCTGTGTAAAAAATAATTGTGGCTTCAGCACATACAGGCATCTTTAGTGCTATTCACTCTGTTGCTTCGTTTTTTGCTTTCTACTTACAGAATGTAAAGTTTGAAACAGAAGATTAAAGCGACCAGTAAAATAGGCACTGCAATCTTTCCACTAGGGAAAAAGTCTGGGGGGGGGAGAGATCTTCTCACAGATGTTCTCGCTGTTGATTAAGGAGTGTTTGACAGATGCAACAGTCTCTGCCATGGGCTTCTACCACCCCCCATAAAGTCAGGGTTCTGCTGGAGGTGGGGAGATCTTTTGAAGAGCCAGACTGATTCCTAACCAGGTAGCCGCTCTTTCAGGGAGCCAATTTGTAAACAATGTAGAAAACCAAGACCAACATCAATAGCAATAGCACTTAGACTTATATATCCCTTCACAGTGCTTTACAGCCCCTCTCTAAGCAGTTTACAGAGTCAGCGTATTGCCCCCGACAATCTGGGTCCTCATTTTGCCCACCTCGGAAAGATGGAAGGCTGAGTCGACCTTGAGCCGGTCAGGATCAAACTCCTGGCAGTGGGCAGAACTGACATGCAACACTGCATTCTAACCACTGAGCCACCACGACCCATTCCAAATAGCTTTGTATTTTCACTATTATTTAATCAATACCCTTTAATCTTAACAAATTGTCTCTCTGTCTCTAATGTTTTGATCTGTGCAATGATAGTGCCCAGGAGCATTTAGGTGTCCAACTTCTTAACTGTGGTAGGGCAGTAGTTAGGATGCAGTATTGCAAGCTAACTCTGGCCGCAGCCAGGAGTTCGACCCTGACCGGCTCAAGGTTGACTCAGCCTTCCATCCTTCCAACATATTGCCCCCAACAATCTGGATCCTCATTTTACTGACCTCGGAAGGATGGAAAGCTGAGTCAACCTTGAGCCGGTCAGGATCGAACTCCTGGCAGTGGGCAGAATCGACCTGCAACACTGCATTCTAACCACTGCACCACCATGGCTCAGAGCAATTAAATGCTAAGAAACTGGCACCCAGAGCCAACTTTTCAAAATAAGATATCTGCCCCTTGCTTTGCAGTTGAGTTTTGCATTACATTCAGCTTCTGGACACTTTTTTTTCAATTAGAGTCCCGAAGACACAACTCCCAGGAGATCTTAAGGAGCGATATAGGAAAGGGGCAGGCCACCCCAACGATGCCCTTGAAGTGATTTCTCGATGCCTGGAGGCTGTGCGGATCTGGATGGGGAGAAACAGGCTCAAGCTCAACCCTTCCAAGACTGAGTGGCTGTGGTTCCCGGCATCCCGATATAGTCAGTTGATTCCATCACTGACTATTGGGGGCGAGTCTCTGGCCCCTTTGGAGAGGGCTCGCAATCTGGGAGTCCTCCTGGATATGCAGCTGTCCTTGGAGGAACATCTGACGGCTGTTGCCAGGGGGACTTTTTGTCAGGTTCGCCTGATCCGCCAGTTGCGGCCCTTTCTTGATCGGGATGCTCTGTGCACAGTCACTCATGCCCTCGTCACCTCTCGCCTGGACTACTGCAACGCTCTCTACATGGGGCTCCCCTTGAAGGGCACCCGGAGGCTCCAACTGGTCCAGAATGCAGCCGCGCAGGTAGTCATGGGAGCTACCTGGCGCTCCCATATAACACCGCTTCTGCGTGAGCTGCACTGGCTCCCAGTGGTCTTCTGGGTGCGCTTCAAGGTGTTGGTTATCACTTTTAAAGCGCTCCATGGCATAGGACCTAGTTATCTTCGAGACCGCCTGCTGCCACCGACGGCCTCCCATCGACCTGCGCACTCCCATAGAGAGGGCCTCCTCGGGGTGCCATCAGCCAAACAATGCAGGCTGGTGACCCCCAGGGGGAGGGCCTTCTCTGTGGGGGCACCTACCCTCTGGAATCAGCTGTCCCCAGAGATAAGGAGAATCCAAGACCTCGGTGCCTTCCGGCGTGCCCTTAAAACTTTCTTTTTCCAGCAAGCCGGGCTGGCCTAACACTTTTTAAATGTTTTAATTGGTTTGTTACTGTTTTTAATTATGGGGCCAAATTTATATATATCTTTTAATGGTATTTTAATATTTGTACTCTATGTATATTTTATGTGGCTGTACACCGCCCTGAGTCCTTAGGGAGAAGGGCGGTATACAAATTCAAAAATAAATAAATAAATATACAAAACCTCTGTCAAGTTCAACCATCAACCAGGTGATGGCTAGTACATGAGGCACAATTGTCCAAAGGGCAGGTCTCAGTCCAGCTCCCATCCATACATAGCAAATCAAAATCAAGGGATTCTTTCTGCCTACAAGCCAGGTTTTTCAGGAGAGGACGAGCTTGTCCAAGCCTGGTTTCCTTCTTAGCATCAGTATCTCTTATGTTTGGAGTGGTGCGGTGGCCTAGAGGTGGACACAATCGCCTCACAATCAGGAGGCTGTGAGTTCGATCCTAGGTAGAGGCAGATATTTCTCTCTCTGGGCACGATGAGAATATATCTGCTGAACAAAACTCTGCATTGGCTACAGGAAAGGCAATCTGGTCATTAAAACACTCTGCTAGCTCCATTCAGTTGCCCAGACTCCCCTCCGCAAGGGATTATGGGGGTCGTTAAAAGAAGATGACGATGATGATCAGTATTTCTATTTTTCATTTGCTTCCTTCATCTAGATCCCTTTTTCTTGGGCATTCCCACTGCCATCCTAAGTCACTTTCTCCAAAAGCTCCAATGCACCGAGAAAGTCCCAGGACGAAGGCCTTTTCCTTTTAAGAAAAGAGTTCATTATCTCAGAACTGTAGGGTCCTTGGTGCTCTCTAAGCTTGACTGTTTTCCTGCAGGCATTTCATTACCCAAACTAGCTAAGCACTGATGATACTACCTAGTTTGGTTAAAGAAATGTCTGCAAGAAAACCACCAAGCTCAGAGAGCCCCAGGGACCCCTCGTTTCAACCCTGAGCTGCAAATATTCTCCTTTAAGGAGAAAATCGCAGAACGTGGCGTAAGGCACAGCAGTCAGTCTGGTGACTTCTATAAAATGGGAAAAGATTTAACGAGAATAAGCCTATTAAGCAGCATTAGCCATGATGGATAAATCAATCCTTTAAATTGAAGAGAAGTTTGTATCAGGAGAAAAACAACGGAAAGAGTTTTATACTGAGACATCCAATTAGCTGCTCTCAGAAAGAAGAGCTGATTTTCATTACTGGCTGATTTCTGACGACAACTGTTAAGTTTCAATAACTTTAACTGCTAGACTCACAAAGTGCCAGTCTGACGCGACTGTGAGAAATTATATTTTGTACCACTTGCTTGGAAGATAAGCATCCCTGCTATCCCTTTGAGAAGTTCTGGCTCAGTTTTCTCCCAATCTCTAAGATGATTGTTTGTTTGTTTGTTTCATTAGATTTATATACCGCCCTACTCCCGAAGGACTCAGGGCGGTAAACAGGCACAAAATAAAATACATAGATACAAAAGTTAAAAGACATAATTAAAACCAGATTAAATAATTTAGCCCGAGACAATTAAAAAAACCCAATAATTTAAAACAGATTAAAATTTCGATTTAAAAGAATTTTAAAACAGGGGAGAAAATTAGGCCAGGCCGGCTTGCTGGAATAGGAGAATCTTAAGAGCACGGCGGAAAGTGCGTAGATCCGGGATCCTCCGTATCTCTGGGGGGAGCTCGTTCCAGATAGTGGGTGCCCCCACAGAGAAGGCCCTCCCCCTGGGGGCTGCCAGTCGACATTGTTTAGCTGACGGCAGCCGGAGGAGCCCCTCTCTATGAGAGCGTACCGGCCGGTGGGAGGCTGCTTGTGGTAGTAGGCGGTCCCGTAAATAACCAGGTCCTAAGCCATGGAGAGCTCTAAAGGTGGTGACCAAAACCTTGAAGCGCACCTGTAAGACCACCGGGAGCCAGTGCAGCTCGCGCAGGAGGTGTCACACGGGAGCGCCATGTTGCTCCCATAAGCACCTGCGCAGCCGCACTCTGCGCCAGTTGGAGCCTCCGGGTGCTCCTCAAGGGGAGCCCCATGTAGAGAGATTAAAGGCCTGGAGACTAAAATATATGAAGAACGGGTGCAGGATTTGAGTATGGTTAGTCTAGAGGAAAGAAGGACCAGGGATGAGATGATAGCAGTATTCCAGTATTTGAGGGGTTGCCACAAAGAAGAGGGGGTCAATTTATTTTCCAAAGCACCAGAAAGCAAGACAAGAAACAATGGATGGAAACTAATCAAGGAGAGAAGCAACCTGGAATTAAGGAGAAACTTCCTAACAGTGAGGACAATTAACCAGTGGAACAGTTTTTGCCTTCAGAAGTTGTGGATGCTCCATCACTGGAAGCTTTTAGGAAGAGACTGGACAGCCACTTGTCGGAAATGTTATAGGGTCTCCTGCTTAAGCAAAGGGTTGGACTAGATCTAGAAGACCTCCAATGTCCCTTCCAGCTCTATTCTGATTCCTAACAGTGAGAAAAATTAACCAGCAAAACAGCTTGCCTTCAGAAGTTGTGGCTGCTTAACATGTTCAGACTTCGTTTAGGCTCTTCCAATATTTGAGGGGCTGCCGCAAAGAAGAGGGGTTCAACCAATTTTCCAAAGCTTCTGAAGGCAAAACAAGAAACAATGGATGGAAACTAATCAAGGAGAGAAGCAACCTAAATCTAAGGAGAAAATCCCTAACAGCAAGGACAATTAACCAGTGGAAGAGCTTGCTTTCAGAAGTTGTGGATGCTCCATCACTGGAGACTTTTAAGAAAAGTTTCGAGAGCCACTTGTCTGAAATGGAATAGGCCCAGGGCAGATATCGGCAACCTGTGGTTCCGGAGCCATATGTGGCTCTTTGGGCCCCCTGTTGTGGTTCCCTGTCAGGTGATCCCACCATTGACTGGCCCTGCCCCTTGCCCTCCCCTCCCAGTCACTCCTCACCTGGCCTGAGAAGGTAAGGGCGACAGCGGATGATGGAGAAATGGCCGGGGCAGAGAGATACAGAGAGAGGGGGAGAGACATAGAGAGATACACAGAGAGAGGTGGGAAGAGCGGGAGAGAGGGACGGGGGGAGGGAGGGAGGGAGAGATGTCCAAAAGGTTTTGTAGTTCCCGGTATTTTTTAACAACCGGTTCTCTGCCCTAATGACTAGCTGGGTAGGTGTGGCTAGGCGGAGTCATGTGACTGGTGGAAGTGAGTGACGTTGAGATGGCCACGCCCATCCAGGTTTTGTGGCTCCCGGTGTTTTCTTTTCTGTGGGAAACGGGTCCAAATGGCTCTTTTGAGTGTTTAAGATTGCAGAGCCCTGGCCCAGGGTCTCCTGTTTGAGCAGGGAGTTGGACTAAAAGACCTCCAAGGTCCATTCCAGATCTATTCTGATTCTGATTCTGATTCAGTCCAGTTTCCCACATTCTGTTAGTTGCAGTCCCAACAGATCTTAGATTACAAGAGAGCCACTTAAGAAAAGTTGGCCCCAACAAGCTTCTCTCAGGAATCCAGACGCAGTTTAAGAGCAGAAGGATGGGATTTCCCCTCTCCGCAGCCTTGGGAAATGCCTTCCCTTGTCAAGGAAAGTTTTTACCTCAGGCCAAAACATTCTCCAGGAAGCTGCCATTTCCTCTTGGAAATACTGGCCGTGATTGGAATTTAATGGTGCAGTCTGGTTCCCAGCACACCTGTGGCGGCAGCAGCAACGTAGGAAGCCTGGATCTGCGCTTCCCAGCCAGAGACCATAAATACAAACTTTATTTCAAAGTCTCTGCGTCGAGAGCTCGGCTTGCCAAAACAGGCTAAGGGACAAGAGCTGTACTTAAAATTCCAGAAGATCCACTTCTCAAACACACACACACACACACACAAAAACCAGAAAAAAAACCCTAGAGAAAATATCTTCAGATCTATTATTTTTTTTGTCAGAAATCTGACAAAACTGCACCCTGTAGCTTCCAAAGTTTGCAATAATCTTGTTCAGGGCTTAGTGGGACGAGATGAGAAATTGCATTCAAAGCAAGCCAATGACCACCAGGCCTGTGATGAAATTAACCTGACTAGGTGGCTCAGTGGCTAAGACACTGAGCTTGTCGATCAGGAAGGTCAGCAGTTCGCCAGTTCAAATCCCTAGTACAGGTCTCCTGCAGGAGGAGGGGGTTGGACTAGATGACCTCCAAGGTCCCTTCCAACTCTGTTTTTTGTTGTTGTTAGTTGGGAAGTCGTGTCCGGCCCATCGTGACCCATGGACAACGTTCCTCCAGGCCTTCCTGTCCTCTACCATCCTCTGCAGTCCATTTAAGCTCACGCCTACTGCTTCAGTGACTCCATCCAGCCACCTCATTCTCCGTTGTCCCGTTCTTCTTTTGCCCTCAATCTTTCCCAACATTAGTAACTCTTTCACTGTTACATTTCCTTCTCTCAAACGGAACTTGTTAATCAGGTGGTTTTGAGGACTCTTCCTGATTCCCAAAGGTTCTCTATCAAGCATCAATTACAGGTCCATCACATCAACAGGACAACCTGTTGGGGCTGGGTTATCTGAGACAGTGTCGCTTCCAGATGCATCCACCCTACCCACTAGAGTAGGGAGGCAAGGAATGCTGGGCATCTCCTGTTCTCTCCATTCCCCAACTATCCTGTCAGAGCTGAAGAAGCTTCTTGGATGAGAAGCAAAACGTCTTCAAAAGAAAAAAACCAAAAAAGTCCTGAAAATGCACCTTTGGGACAACCATGACATGAATGGACTGACAATCTATACAGACCTTTAGCTATACAATTTGGGTGGACAACTTTGGAATGGTGTGGGAGTAAGAATGGATTTCCAGAGGAAATTTGCAAATTTCCATTTGCACTATTCAGGTGATCCTGAGGACACAGACAAACCTCCCAGTGGCCTCCACGACCCTCTAAAAGGATGCAAATGACCAGCTGTCTGCAAGGAGGATAAATCCTTCCATTCCCCACCATCCAATCAGAGCTGAAGAAGCTTCTTGGATGAGAAGTTACAACGGCCCTGAAAAAAGGGAATTACGACCATTTTTCACACTTAGGACCATTGCAGCATTCCCCAGAGTCACGTGATCAAAATTCAAAACCAGCTTGGCCAGCGGTTCATAGTTACGACCGTTGCTGTGTCCCTGGGGGGGGGGCAGTCACAGGAACCCCTTTTGCGACCTTCTGACAAGCAAAGTCAATGGGGGAAGCCCGATTCATTTAACAACCGTGCGACTCACTGAACAACCACAGTGATTCACTTAGCGATGGTGGCAAGAAAGGTCGTAAAACGGGACAAAATCCACTTAACAAATCAACTGCAGCATTGACCGGTTTTCATAGAGCTGTTGCAGCATCCCCAGGGCGACGTGATCCGTAAATTCAGATACAGGCAAAGTCAACAGAGAAGCCAGATTCACTTCACAGCTGCGTTACTATTTTAACCCCTGCAGTGTTTCACTTGCAGAGGCAAGAAAGGTACAACGTTGGCCAAGCACTCACTTCACACGCATCTCACTTAACAACTGAAATTTCGGGGCTCATTAAGGTCGTCAGACGAGGACTACCGGTATTGAGCTTTTTTTTTATATAAATTAGAATAATGGAGTTGGAAGGGACCTTGGAGGTCTTCTAGTCCAACCCCCTGTTCAGGCAGGAAACCATATACCACTTCAAACAAATGATTATCTAATCTCTTCTTTAAAAACTTCCAGTGTTGGAGCATTCACAACTTCTATTGTTTTTTTTTACAATTTTTTTTTAACAAACTTTCATTGTTGGTAAGTCACTCGGAGACAACGAGAGCGAGCGGCGGAATAAATCTTCTAAATAAATAAATAAATGAGCCTTGTTGGGTAGATTTCGGAGCAGGGGCTTAAAAGACCTGCATGCTGAGACAACCTCAAGGCAGCTACTATCGACCCTGCCCCATATCCTTTCCCTTCCCTCCGGCTCTTTATTGCTCAGGAGAGAAAAGTTGAGCCTTTCGGGGCAAATGCTCTGGAGGCACATAAATGCCACCCCACTCCCACCCCCTAAGCATCCTCGGTATTTTTATAAGCTTTGTGGCATCATCACAGGGTGACCAGACGTTGCTGGCTACAAAGAAGGATCTCTGGTCACCATTGCCTGATCTCTGAGAAGGGTGGAGGGAGGGGTCTTCAGGGTTTCACTAGGGTACCCCCAGACCCGAGCCAAAAGTTTGGGGGGTGGCCTTGTGTGCTACAAGAGACTTTTTCCAGGAGGGAGGGCAACTCACTGCTCACTCCTCTTTTCAACAAGGGACCCCCCCCCCAAAGGGAAAGAGGCACCAGTGGGCTTCCTTGCACCCCCAACCCCACCCCGGAGGGCGCCCAAGGAGACGGCTTTCCTCCCAGGACCCCCTCCGTCGTCCTTCCCCATCCTGAACTGCTTGCGCAGAGCTTACTCGGAGGTTGCTCCGAGGCTGGAGGCAGCAAAACGACGGAGGCGGTGGGGAAAGCGCCAAGCCGAGGTCAGCATCTCCACCCTACCCCACCCCACCCCGACAGCCGCGGGGTAGGTAGGAAGCTCCTAAGACCCTCCCGGAGCCCCGTTGCTGCGCTTTCAGGCTGCGCGCCTCCTTGGTTCCTTCCCACCGGCGTCTTACCTCGACCCACCGGCGGGCTTCGACGAAAGCTGCGCGCCCGTCCTCTCTGCCGTCCATGGCCGAGTCCGCCGGGGTGGAGAGGCGGAAAGAGGGGAGCTGCAAGGCGCGCGGGTTGACCTCCAAAGGGGGGACGCCGGGACTCGGGGGGAGCTGCAAGCTGGGCGAGGCGGCAGTGCCGGGATCCCCCCCGTCCGTCCGCCTCCACGTCGGTTGCAAGGAGCAGGCAGCCTTCGGCGTTCCAGCCAGCGCTCCGCTTACAGCCAAGCCGGCAGCACCGAGTGCGCCCGAGCCTGGTTGTCTGCGTGTTTGCCTCGCCGGCCCCGCCCCGTCCCGTCCCGGATCGCGGAGGGTGGGTGGGTGGGAGGGAGGGGAAGCCTCCAGGAGATCAACTCCGGCCTCCGTCCCGCGGCTGCTTCCACCTGGCGGCAGGTGAGGGCGAGGCAACCGCTTCCCCCTGCCCGCTGCGGCCGCGCCCTCTCCCGGCTGGACGGCGAGAGCTTGGGGAGCTAAGGGCGCGCAGCCAAGCCAGCCCCGATCTCAGGATCTCCTGCGCGAGCAGAAGGGGTTGGACTAGAAGTCCTCCCCAGATCCCTTCCAACTCTAGGTTTTATGCCCTGGCGCCCTTCCCAAAACTTGCTCAGCCAATCTTGGTCAAGGAATCCTGGTTCCTTGATGGATGGATGGATGGATTGATTACAATAGAATAAGAGTTGGAAGGGACTTTGGAGATCTTCTAGTCCAACCCCCTGCTCAGGCAGGAAACCCTACACCACTTCAGACAAATGGTTATCCAATCTCTTCTTAAAAACGTCCAGTGTTGGAGCATTCACAAATTTTGGAGGCAAGTTGTTCCGCTGATGAATTGTTCTCCGTCTGGAAATTTCTCCTTAGTTCTAGGTTGCTTCTCTCCTTGATTAGTTTCCACCCATTGCTTCTCATCCTGGCTTCAGGTGCTTTTCTTCTTCTTTGTAGCAACCCCATATATTGGTTTGATTGATTGATAATACGCATGAAACTCGTAAGAGAGAACATTCAGGGTTGAAATAGGGCGATCCTTGCTATTACCTAGTTTGTATAATGAAACGCCTGCAAGAAAACAAACCAAGCTCAGAGAGCACTAAGGACCCCTCCCCAGAGGTGGGTTTCAGCAGGTTCTGACCAGTTCTGGAGAACCGGTAGTGGAAATTTTGAATAGTTTGGAGAACTGGGAGTAAATATTCTGATTGGCCCCGCCCCCATCTATTCTCTGCCTCCCAAGTCCCACCTGATGGGGAGGAAATGACGATTTTGCAGTAACCTTCCCCTGGATTGGGGAGGGAATGGAGATTTTACAGTATCCTTCCCCTGGAGTGGGGTGGGAATGGAGATTTTACAGTAGCCTTCCCCTGCCACGCCCACCAAGCCATACCCACAGAACCGATAGTAAAAAAAATTTGAAATCCATCACTGTCTAAAGTGGGACTAGAACTCACATCTCCTGGTTTCTAGTTTAGTGCTATCACCAGTAGACCAATCTGGCTCTTGACTGCAAAACCCAGGGCTTCCCTTCTGCCATCCAGCTGTGGGCTCAAGTTTTCTTCCAGAGGCAAATCTGGAACGCAGCTTGTGGGTTACAGATGCAATTTATTCTGCACCACGTCTGCACACCACAAGCCACTTCCTGCCTGAAGACGACTTCCAAAAAAACTAGGAATGCGCTTACCGAAGGGATAGCAAAACCCCAGCAGCCCTCTGAGCTGACCTTGGTACCACAAAGTCCCGATTTGCTTTGGCTGATGCCCCCCACCCCCACCCCACCCGCCGAGACTCCAGCCATCGTAGTTCACGAAACAGACTTTGGCCTGTTGTGATTTATTCAATATTAGCGTATCGAATGCAATTGCGGTTTGGAAAAAAAAACCCCAGTAAAATATTCCTGTTAGGTCGCAGCGTAGATTAATAGCACAGGCACAGGGCATTCCATCCAATATCCCTACCGCGATTGTATTTACAGAGAGAAATGTTATGCATGTTTGTTATTTTATAGTCCTAGAAGCATTATTTTTTCCCCCAAAAGAAAAAAGTTTCTTTGGAAAAGCCCAATTGTCTAGAGCAGGGGAATCAAACTCGAGGCCTAGGGGCCAGATTCAGCCTGCAGGGTGCTTAGATCTGGCTTGTGGGGCCACCCTAGAAACAGCAAAGGACTGGCCCGCGGTGCCTCTGCCAGTGAAAACGGGAGCTCGGGAGGGCGGTGTGAAGCCCTCCCAGGCTGTTTTCAGCCGCCACGGCCTCCTGCCACCCTCTGCCAGTGAAAACGGAGCTGCCCCTCCGCCCCGAGTTCTGGCAGAAGGCCGTGGCGGCTGAAAAGAGAGCTCAGGAACCCGTTTTCGCTGGCAGCGTGCTCGGGCCACTACAGATGCCCCTGACACAAGTGACATCAGGCTGGCCACGCCCACCCTGGCTACGCCCACCCCGGCCCCCAAGGTCAAACACAACCCTGGCGTGGCCCTCAATGAAATCAAGTTTGACATCCCTGATCTAGAGCATTCAAGGCTGTTTCTGCATGTCAAGATTCTGTTCAGGAGCCTATTCCATTGTTTCATGCATCATTTCATAACTACAGAAGATTTATAACACGGTTTAAGGGGAAATAGGAATTATAATGTCATTAACTTGCAGAATGCAATCCCAGGAACAGCTACAGATAGTCCTCGACTTATGACAGTTCATCTATCTACGGGACCGCCTGCTACCACCAATAGCCTCCCACCGGCCAGTACGCTCCCATAGAGAGGGGCTCCTCCAGGTGCCGTCAGCCAAACAATGTCGACTGGCGGCCCCCAGGGGGAGAGCCTTCTCTGTGGGGGCCCCTACGATCTGGAACGAGCTCCCCCCGGAGATATGGAGGATCCCGGATCTGCGCACCTTCCGTTGCGCGCTCAAGACTTTCTTATTTCATCAAGCTGGCCTGGCCTAAATCTTTTCCCCTTTTAAATGTAAATTTTAATTTGTTTTTAAATTATTGGGTATTTTAAATTTGTCTCAGCCAAATTATTTAATTCGTTTTTATTCTATTTTAAATTTTTGTATTTATGTGTTTTATTCTGTGGCTGTTCATCGCCCTGAGTCCTTCGGGAGTAGGGCGGTATATAAATCCAATAAATAAAAATAATTAATAAATATAGTGACCGTTTAAAGTTACAACGGCACTGGGAAAAAAAAGGAATTATGGACCGTTTTTCACACAACCGTTGTGGCATCCTCATGGTCATATGATCAATGTCATCTTGGCAACTGACTCATATTTATGACGGTTGCAGTGTCCTGGAGTCATGTGATCTGACAAAGTCAATGGAGAAGCCAGATTCACTTAACAACCGTGTTACTAATTTAACACCTGCAGTGATTTAACATCTTAAAATGGGACCAAACGCCACTGAACAAATGTCTCATTTCACAACAGAAATGTTGGGTTCTGTTGTGGTCGTAAGTCGAGACCACCTGTATTTTATAGCGGTGGTTTTTTCTCCCCAACAAGAACAAAAAAAACTTTATTTGGAACTCTCCAATTATTTAGAGCAGGGGTCCTTAAACATGGCAGCTTTAAGACTTGTGGACTTTAACTCCCAAAATTCTCCAGCCAGCATAACATAGTTGGCTGGAGAATTCTGGGAGTTGAAGTCCACAAGTCTTAAAGCTGCCAAGTTTGAAGACCTCTGATTTAGAGCATTTGAGATTGTTTCTGCATATCAAGATTCTGATCGGGAGCCTATTCCTTTATTTCATGCATCGTTTCATCACTACAAAAGGTTTACAACCTGCCTTAAGGATCATGCTAAGGGGGAAGCAGGAATTATAATGTCATTAAAAGTTGCAGAATGCAATTTCAGGCGCAGTTACTTGGCACTGTCTTTACTGTTGTACATTTTAGAGTTAGACCCAACGTTACACCCATCCTGGAAAGCAATTTCCTTGTTGGGAGTGAAAGCAAGGTAGGACTCGTTTCCGTATCCACGTGAGCCGAGACGGCCCACCCTCACCCCACTGACTGAAGAGATGGCGGCTTTGTCCCCACATGTGAGAAGGTTGCCTTTGTGCAGTCCCGTGGGGGGAACGAAAAGCATTTGTTGACTGTGTCCACATCAATGGCAACTATTGTTCTCCTGAAAGATCCAACAAGGGAGATGTCAGCATGGAACTTCACAGCCTCTTTTGATGATGCTGGAAATAGGCGCCTTGCCCTGTTCAGAGATGTCAACATAAATGTTTCGGCTAACAGAAACACTCCACTTCCCCAACACACACCCTGCTTCTCTCCAACTATGTGGATATTTCACAAATTGAACCATAGAATACACAGTGGAGACAAGTGAATTCCACCGGTGTTTCAACCAGATGCCTCCAAACTTCTGAAAACCCATTTTTTTTTAAAAAAAGACTCATTTTCATCTAGTCATCTAATAATCAGCACAAATCAAAGAACTTTTTTTTGCATTTTCTTAGGTCTGCTTGTCATCACTGAGGCTGTGCAAAGCACGAATAGCTTGGCAAAGATGGCTGGAAGGTAGAATGAAAGTGTGAGGAACACACTCACACGGCCAACAATATGGGCCTTTCTCCTGGGCTCGCTGGAAACCACTGGGGGTGGGGGGTTAGGGGTGGGGAGAGAGAGCAGTGTTTGGAGCAGGCTGGGAAAAATCTCACAAAGACCTGATGTGTGATCCAAAGGTGATTTTTTCCCAAAACGCAGCTGGACTAGTTTTTGTTTTTTGAAAGTTTTGCTTCTTATCCTTCTCATTCGCTTCTCATCCTTCTTTGATGAGAAGCTAAACATTCAAAGAAAAAAAAAAGTTGCCTTTTGTGGAAAAAAGAACACCTTTGGGAAAACCATAGACACCTGATGTGTGAGCACTTCAAAGAGAGACATTTCACGAAAGAAGGCGAATATACGTGTCCCAGAATAATATTGCATTTGTTGATGGTGGGCTATAAATCGTTGGCTGTTGTTTGGTTCTGCTGCGAATCCCTCCCCTCCTAAATACTTGATAAACTGGTGGTAAATTAGCACTCCTGTTGAGTGACGAGGGGCCCGTTTTCCAGGCTTCAGGCACTTCCCTGGCTGTTTTTGTGCCTGCTCGTCCAACAATCTTAGTAGCTGCAAAATTGAATTGAAATTAAAGAGACACTTCACTCTCCCAAGTGTGCTGGGAAAACCGCTCCCTTAAACACTTTGTCCAGCTGCAGTAAACACACACAAGGCCTTGTGGTGATTTAGATCAGCCAGTCTCCAGAAGGACTGGACTACAACTCCCACAACAGAAAATAACCATCTTGTTCAAGTCAACTTTCCTAATAAGGGGACTCGGCTACCATATTTTTCAGACTATAAGACACACTTTTATGTCTCCCAAAAGGGGGCGAAAATGTCTGTGGGTCTTATAGACTGAATATTGCCGAAGCCCAGCCCACCCACCAGCCATATTTTGGCCTCCACAAGCCCTGTTTTCGGGCCTTTTTTCGAGGCTTTTTTCAGCCTGTTTTTGAGGCTTTTTTGGGCCCGTTTTGGGGGCTTTGGGGTCAGTTTTCAGGGCTTTTTTCAGCCTGTTTTTGAGGCTTTTGGGGCCCATTTTGGGACTTTTTTCAGCCCATTTTGGGGGGACTTTTTTGGCCTGTTTTTTTCTGAAAAAAAATGGGCCAAAAAAGCCTCAAAAGTGGGCCCAAAAAAGCCCCAGAAACAGGCCGAAAAAAAAGACTGGAAAAGGGCTGAAAAAAAGCCCCAAAAAAGGGAGGCCAAAACCTTTTTTTTTTTTTCCCTCTTCTAAATTTAGGTGCGTATTTCCCCTCCCAATTCAATCCTGATGCTGTCCACTCAGGGGCCTGCCATTCAATGGGGCCTCCTCAGGTTGCCTGAGGCCTGCTTTCGGCCTCGTCCAGACAGGCTGAACAAGAAAGACAAGACTGACCCCCAGACCATGTTTCTGAGGTAGCTCCTCCTTGCTTCTTTTACGTCTTGTGGCCAGAGGAGGCTGGAAGGCCTGCTGAGTGACTAAACGACCAAGAGCCAAATACTCTGTTTTTATTTTCCTGGACTCCTCCCTGAATAATTCACCCAAATTCCTCAATCTCTTTTCCTTAGAGAAACTAAAACATTAGAGAAGAGTGATGGTGAATTACATACTGAGAACTTGGCACACTGATGATGAACTGTGGGGTTTCTTGAGTCTGGAAGAGAGCTAACAGATTGGCTCTGCTGGGTTGTATTCTCCCTCTCCAGAATTAAGATTAAAATCCTGGCCTGGAGAATCTTTCCCCACTCTGCCTTAGGATTTGGCTCTTTAGCAACAGAATTAAAAGGCTGCATGTTAATCCCATTTAATTTACTTTTTTAAAATCAGAGTTGCTACTCTACATCCATTTTAAAATGTTACTTTTATTATTTTCTCATTTTGCATTTTGGTCAACTTCATTTTGTGGTAGTCTTTTTTTTTCCCCCTCCTTTGCAGGAATCCCCAAACTTGGCAACTTTAAGACTTCTGGAATTCTAGGAGTTGAAGTCCACGAGTCTTAAAATGGGCAAGTTCGGAGACTCCTGCTCTATTGTAACAGACAAGGAACTGAAGGGTCCTTGGTGCTCTCTGATCTTGGTTGTTTTCTTTCAGATGCTTCATTATCCAAACTAGGTAAGATCATCAACAGATCATCAATGATGTTATCTAGGTTGGGTAATGAAATGTCTGCAAGCAAACCATCAAGCTCAGAGAACACCAAGGACCTCACGTTGTCCTCCTCCTCCTCCTCCTCCTCCTCCTCCTCCTCCTCCTCCTCCTCTTCCTTCTTCTCCTTCTCCCTCCTTTCTCCTTGTCCTTTCTCCTTGCTCATCCTCCTCCTCTTGCCTGCAAATCCTATTCCCTTCTAGCACTGATGACGTTACCTAGTTAGGGTAAATGAAACATCTGCAAACAAACTATCAAGCTCAGAGAGCACCAAGGATTCCTCATTTCAACCCTCACCTGCAAATATTCTACTTTATCAAGACAAGGAAACAACCCCCCCCCCCCCCACTCCCCATAAAATCTTGGTCATCAATATGGGGCTAAAACTAATTTTCTTAGGATGGGTGGTTGGTTCACTGAGTTGGGGGTGCCACCTTGTGTGTATGCACACAGCATCTCTCTTCCAATAAGCCAGTTGCATGTGTTGTGTTAATCAGACCAGGGCCTTCCTAACGGCTTCTCATTATGTAAATTTCCATCGTGTCAACACGGAGAAAAGGTCACAGGAAGCAAAGCGTAATCTGAAATTTAATTCACCTCAATGTTATCAAAATTTGATCGTTGCTGATTTGCGGGTAAAATATAATTTTGTTACAGTACATTAGACGCCAATTCCTCTTACATAACAGTGATCTAGGCAGCTGCTAAAGCAATTGCGTTGAACCTCAATTCATCTGGATCGCGTTCCATGAATTTCTTGCATACTCCTACAGCGTCCTAGGAAGAACACACAGAGAGATAACCACATACACAATATCATCGTCTCTCCGTACACAGCCATTTTCATTGGTACCAGGTTGTCTTATGGGACTCTGCTAAGCAGCATTGATGTAAGCATGACTAATATATTGACTGTTTCCTAGTATGATTTGATTGCTTATTTGTTCCCTATGATTATCATTAAGTGTTGTACCTTAGGATTCTTGATGAATGTATCTTTTCTTTTATGTACACTGAGAACATATGCACCAAAGACAAATTCCTTGTGTGTCCAATCACACTTGGACAATAAAGAATTCTATTCTGTTCTATTCTATGCTCTTACAGTAAATTGTATATTTAAATTCACAATTTCTTATGCCTTTGGAAACGGTAGTTGTAGTTTTCATATACACATAGTCCTCGACTTATGGAACCCAACATTTCGGTTGCTAAGCGAAACATTCGTTGAGTGGATTCTGCCCCATTTTACAAACTTTCTCGTCACAGTTGTTCAGTGAATCACTGCAGTTGTCAAGTCAGTCACATGGTTGTTACTCAGGAATCTGGATTCCCCACTGATTTCGCTCGTCAGAAGGTCATAAAAGGGGACGACGTGACCTTGGGACACTGCAACCGTCATAAATATGAGTCAGTTGCCAAGCGTCTGAATTTCGATCCCGTGACCATGGGGATGCTATAACATTTGTAAGTGCCAAAAATGGTCCTAAATCACTTTTTTCCCCCAGTGCCTTGGCAACTTTGAGTGGTCATTAATGAACTGTTGTAAGTCGAGGACTACCCATATTAAACCAGTGTTTCATAAACTTTAATACCGGTGGACTTCAACTTCCAGAATTTCCCAGCCAACACAAGGAATTGTAGTTCTTAAAATGGCTAAGGATGAAAAACACTGTACTATACAAATTCTGTTACTGCACTGAGTTTTAAATCTGTTTGCCCCCTCCTTATTCTTTCTCTGGGAGAAAACAAAGCCAGCCTGCATCTTTCTAGAATAGCAGATCCTGCTTTTCGAATTTGGAGGACAATAAAGCCCCTGCTGCTTTCTTAGGGTAAAGGTAAAGGTTCCCCTCGCACATATTTGCTAGACCTTCCCGACTCTAGGGGGCAGTGCTCATCTCCGTTTCAAAGCCGAAGAGCCAGCGCTGTCCGAAGACGTCTCCGTGGTCATGTGGCCGGCATGACTAAATGCCAAAGGCGCATGGAACGCTGTTACCTTCCCACCAAAGGTGGTCCCTCTTTTTCTACTTGTATTTTTTAATGTGCTTTCAAACTGCTAGGTTGGCAGAAGCTGGACAAGGAACAGGAGCTCACCCCGTCACGCAGCACTAGGGATTCGAACTGCTAAACTGCCGACCTTTTGATCGACAAGTTCAGCCTCTTAGCCACTAAGCCACCGCATCCCTTTGCTCTCTTACAGGAAACCCAATAAAGCAACTACGAATTCCTACCTCTAGAAACGTGTCGACATTGGACCGCCCATGGTTTATCGGGAAAGGCTTGCGTCCATCTGTTGGGATGGAGAAAAGTCATTCTTCATTGCTCAGAAAAGAAAGGGGCTCTACCCTTCCCACCTCCCACGGCTGCCTCCCACTAATCCTGAGCCAAAAACCTCATAAGGTCATGCCATCCGCCAATTGCTATCACTTTACGAAGGGGCATCCCAGCACCTCTAAACCCGCTTTCAATGCAGGACACCCAAGGTTGGAAAGTTAGACAGTCTTCTAATTCTTCCTTATCTTTATCTGCATTCCAAATATAGGGATTCCAAATTGCTGGAATTTCTTGGGTATCTTATCTTATGAATGCCTGAAACGTCCTGGGTTAGTCTAGAGCAGGGGTCAGCAACCTGCGACTCCGGAGCCGCATGCGGCTCTTTGGGCCCTCTGCTGTGGCTCCCTGTCAGATGATCCCACCACTGGCTGGCCCCGCCCCTCGCCCTGCCCTCCCAGTCACTCCTCGCCTGGCCTGAGAAGGTAAGGGTGACGGCAGGGGATGGAGAAGCAGCCAGGGCAGAGACAGAGAGATACAGAGAGAGGGGCAGAGAGAGAGGGAGAGAGGGAGGGAGGGGAGAGAGAGAGATGTCAAAAGGATTTTGTGGTTCCTGGTTTTTTTTAACAACTGGTTCTCTGCCCTAATGACCGGCTGGGTAGGCGTGGCTGGGGGGGGGTCATGTGACTGGTGGCAGTGAGTGACATCGAGTTGGCCACGCCCAGCCAGGTTTTGTGGCTCCCGGTGTTTTCTTTTCTGTGGGAAACAGGTCCAAATGGCTCTTTGAGTATTTAAGGTTGCAGACCCCTGGTCTAGAGCAAAGGACGGCTAGGGATGACATGATAGCAGTCTTCCAATATTTGAAAGGTTGCCACAATGAGAAGGGGCCAACTTATTTTCCAAAGCACCAGAAGGCAAGATAAGAAACAATGGATGGAAACCAATCAAGGAGAGAAGCAACCTGGAATTGAGGAGGAACTTCCTAACAGTGAGGTCAATTAACCTGTGGAACTACTTGCCTCCAGAAGTTGTGGGTGCTTCATCACTGGAGGTTTTTAAGAAGAGACTGGACAGCCACTTGCCTGGAATGGTATAGGGCAGTGATGGCTAACCTTTTTGCTGTCGCGTGCCAAAAGCGGATGGAGCATGGGGGGTCGCGGGTGCGTATGCCCACATCCATAATTCAATGCGCCCTGCTCTCCTGCGCATGCGCACGTGACACCCCCCCCCCAATTCCCTCTGCTTTTGGCATGTGATGGCACGGTGGGCCCGGTAGGCCCGTTTTTTCCCCCTCCCCAGGCTCCAGAGGCTTTCTAGGAGCCTGGGGAGGGCAAAAACAGCCTTCCCCATCCTCCCGGAGGCCTTCCAGATGCCGGAAACAGCCAGTTTCCCGACTTCCGGTGGGACCGGAAGGCCTGAAAATCAGTTGGCCGGTGTGTGCATGTGCGCTGGAGCTAAGCTAGGGAAACACTCGCGTGCCCACCAATATGGCTCTGCGTGCCACCTGTGGCACCTGTGCCATAGGTTCGCCATCACGGGTATAGGGTTTCCTGCTTCAGCAGGGGGCTGGACTAGACGACCTCCAAGGTCACTTCCAGCTCTGTTCTTATTAAGGATATCTCCAGGTTCAAATCACCCGAGGACCAGTGTTATTTCCTTTGAAGCCATCAAGAGGCCCATCCTTTCCGTGTGAGAAATCCAGAGAGAGCCTGGGCTGTAACTGAACTACGTAAAGGGATCCTTCGTGGCGTCGCTTTTTCCAACCCAACTTAATTTAGTGGCCGAAGATATGAAGCCAGTTTTCTACCACGGCACTGATTATGTCAAGCCAGACTGTCTCCATTTCCAGATCCTGCAAATCACTTAACCGGGCAACACATTTTTTATATTTCTGTCACAGAGGAATCTGAAACCAGATGAAAATGCCACAAATGCTTGCTTTACTCACGTGGCTAACCTCCGAAAGGAGGGACTATTCCACAAGCAATCCAGCTGAACAGAGTCACCCCCCCCCCCCCACACACACACACATTTCACAGACTAAGTGCCTCTGAATTCCTCTCCCAGTCTATTCTGGGAAAAGGCATTTGAACAAGCCATCCAGAAATGCAAACTTCTCGCTTTCTATTACACGGCTGAAGCTTCTCTGTGAACTCAACCCCCCCAGGAACCAAGAGCACAGGAAAGCAAGACAAGGTGCCAAAGCACCAGAAGGCAAGAACAAGAAACAACGGATGGAAACAAATCAAGGAGAGAAGCAACGTAGAACCAAGGAGAAATTTCCTAACAGTGAGGACAATTAATCAGTGGAACAGCTTGCCTTCAAAAATTGTGGGTGCTCCATCACTGGAGGCTTTTAAGAAGAGACTGGACAGCCACTTGTCTGGGATGATATACAGAAGTGGCCAAAATTGTGGAACCCTTTTGGGAAAAGTGTATTTTCTAAAACTAGCTAATAACACCACTTTTTTTTGGAGTAGTACTATAAAATTATATATCAATATAAAGGTAATTTAATCAAGAATGTAATGCAATAACTTTGATGAAGAATTTGCTATTAGAACAGCAGTTACAGTATAAAGAAGAAAAGTCAAACAGACCGAAAAAACAAGATTTACAAAAATTAGCACCATGTCACTTAATAGTCCTTGACTAGGTGGCTCAGTGGCTGACACTGAGCTTGTCAATCAGAAAGGTCGGCAGTTCAGCGGTTCGAATCCCTAGTACAGGTCTCCTGCGTGAGCAGGGGGTTGGACTGGATGACCTCCAAGGTCCCTTCCAACTCTTGTTACTGTTAAAAAATATTTAGTTGGGTAACCTTTAGCATGGATTACGGCCTTACAACGTCTTCCCATGGAGTGAACCAAGTCTTTTAATTCTGCAGCTGTTATAATGTGAAACCAAGATTGAATGATGGCTTCTATTAAGTGGGTTTTATTGCTGGGCTGCTTCTGACTAACAAGTTTCTTTAGTCGGCTCCGTAGATTTTCAATTGGGTTAAGAAGGACTGGGCTATTCCCAGGCCATTCTAGCAGTGGAATAGGATTATCTTGAAACTCCAAAAAAAAAAAAGTGGTGTTATTAGCTATCAAACCTCAAAAATACACTTTTCCCACAAGGTTTCCACAATTTTGGTCACTACTGTAGGGCCTCCTGCTTGAGCAAGACATTGGACTAGAATAGTGCCCCCCCCCCACAAACCTTTTGGGTACCAGGGACCGGGTCTGTGGTTTTTCTGCAGACTGCAGGAGGCATGTTTTTGTTTGCTGCCTGCGTCCCATGGATGGGGCTTTGCTTGTTTGTGAGAGCTCTTACCTAGTTCATAAAGAATGCCGTCCACATTCACTAAAGCGATGAAATGAAGATCTACTTTCTCATCTATACTTGGTGCCTGCAAGAAAGAAGGTGAGATTCGTACAAGGGATTAGCAGAACGCTTGCCTGTAGACTTGGAAAAGAAATTAATTCTACTCTGAAACTTATTCCGACCCCAGAAAAACTTGGATCCGAGTTTTGGCATATCTGCTCCTTCCATGCTGGAGTCATTCCTTCTCTACTGGCATTTTGGTGACTCACAAAGATCACACTTTCTAGATGGCCTTTGGGGAAGAGATGCTGGTTTGGGGCTTTGTCGTCCAGTGCATTTTCCCAAAGTTGCTTTTTCTACAGGCAACGAGACTTTTTTTGTTTTTCCTTGAAGACGTTTCGCTTCTCACCCATGAAACTTCCTTCAGTTCAGTTCTTGGATGAAAAGTGAAATGTCTTCAAGGAAAAACAAAGAAAATCCAGTTGCCTTTTGAAAAAAAGCACCTTTGGGACAACCATGACCTGGATGATTGAGAATCTCCATAGATATCCAGTGCATTCTTGTTGATGATGGAAACTGTAACTTTCATTATCAAGTGATGTGCTTTTTCTTCCTACTCTAGTTTCCATTTTTTGCTCTCTTGCATTATTTCAATGAATTGGAAGCCACCTGTAGTGGAATGGTAGTGCAAATCTTAGTAAATAAATATACGTATGAAAACGTATAGACAAAGGATTTTTTCCCCATATAACCGAGTTTCTGTCACCTTCTTAGGCACAAGATTGATAAAATGCCCACTAACCAACTCCAGGCCCTCAAACCTGAAGACATGAAAAATCTGGTCTCTCTGTAATCCAAATTTATGCTACTCTGCAGCACATATACATGAAACACAGGACCAGAGATGTGATTTATGAAGATTATTGGAAGAAGGGCAGTGGGCAAGTCAGACATCCTGGAATTAGCTGGGAGTTGCAGCCGAAAAGAACATGTAAAATATCATCCCATTCTTGTCAGAGGCACCTGTTAAGGTGCTTCCGGGTTGAAAGGATTAGCTGGTGACATCACCATTGCCCGGAAAATGCCCACGGAGGCTCCTTTCAAATCCCCATCAATGAGCTGGAACAAATGACAGGAGCTCACCCCCGCTATACAGGAGCACTCGGAACTCAAACGTGGGCTCACTAGCCTCCAACCCAGCGTCCCTAAGCATGTGAGACACCACACTCTAACATATAAAATAAAAAATGAATGAATAAATGAAATAAGGGAAATTTCCCCATATCTTCACTCTACTCTTATCATATAATCTATCTATACTCCGTCATTCCCTCTGCATTCGCTCTGCAAAGAAGCCCAACCAACGTTCTTGGAGATTTCGCTACTGGCAAGGAAGGCCTGGGTAGAAATCCTGACTCCCACATCATAAAAAACATAGGAAGCACATAATATTAAGCGATTCAGTCACAGTGAAAGACTACTTGAAGGGGGTGGGGGGAACATAAGCCAAAGAATGAACGATCATCTTGACTGGCAAAGAAAGAAGGCTGTTGCTGGCGTTTGGGAGAACGCCAAGAATAGGTCCAGAATCCTGAAGTCACCTTTTGCACCGCTCCTGAAAGACCTCGGTTGAAGAACAGAAGGAGAGGAGACCGCTATGAAGCCCGGATGAAAGACAGACGGAGAGAGACCACCATGGAGCCTGAAGAAACGAAGAGCTCAAGAAACCAAATGGAACAGCATTGAAGGTCTGCAGGCCAACAAAAGCACCAACCGGGAGGGAGAAAGAAATCCCAAGGAAGATGGACCAGCAGCCATCATTCCCCCATTACTTCCTTGAAGGGTTCAGTGGTGGCTTCCATGGAGGTCTGAAGATGGCAAAGCTGCACAGATTTGGGTTTGCTGGACCCTCAAAGGACGAGAAGCAAACCCAGAGGAGTCTTCAAAGAGGTGGAGACATTATCCTCAGCTGGAAGGGAGGGAGGGAGCCCCTGAGCAGAGATCGAGGAGAAACCAGACTTACGGCCGAGGAGTCCCCCAGAGACGACATTGGGACCGTAGGCCGCCAACGCTGCAGGCAGATGGGAGGGCTTGTGGCCTCCTCTATGGGGCTGGTGGCTTTGGCACAGGCAACGGGGCTGTGTCTGATCAGGGTCAGGGAGGCGGAGCGACGCAAGGGCGAGGCCTTCATTTTGCAGTGGCTAAACTCAGGCTGGGTTGAGGAAGAGGAGGAGGAGCCAGGCAAGGACTATACAAATATTGAAAAAAAGACACACTTTACAAGTAGAGCTTGTGTTCAGCGACATAGCCCAATTCCGTGGCCCTCAAAACCAGTGGCCATTTTATACCCCCCCAAAAAACAAGCATCCATGTTTTTCTAAACAGGACAGGCATTTATAGGTCCTTGGTGCTCTCTGGAGACGTTTCATTACCCAAACTAGGTAACATTATCAGTCCTAGAGGAATGAAGTTTGCTCCCTGTTTATATACAAGTGGCTTGCCCTATATTACTGACGATGTTACCTATCTGGGTAATTAAATGTCTGCAAGAAACAAGCAAGCTCAGAGAGCCCCAAGGACCTCTCATTTCGACCCTGAGCTACAAATATTCTCCTTTATTGATATCATTCGCAGGCAATCGGTCAAAATTAATTTGCTCGTGTCCAAACCAGACAATGTTACACCTTCCTCCCATTTCCTGCTTGGATTTCCCGCTCGGCAGCAATTTCTGAAAAAGCTTCTGTATTCCCCTCACACTAAGTCTTGCGCTTTGCATTTTGGGGGTGTAAAAACCGCTGCGAAACGAAGGGGGCAGCCCCATAGCCACCTCAACTTGCTCTTCTGGTCGAAGAGCGCCCCAATCCAAACATCTGCTGCTGAACTGTAGGCTGGAGACCAAGGCGGGGGAGGCCTGGCTGTGAGGGAGGCCATCTTGCATCCTCCTCTAAATCCGAGCTATGACTGGACAATCCTTTGCAAAGTCTGCTTCGCTCCCCAACTCTGGCCCAGCGTGATGTGGGAATAGAGGGGGGCTGCATTTCTAGCTGCCCCAGCCCAGATGAAGCCTTCTGGGGCCTGAGGGCCCTTCTCTGAGGATCTGCTGCTCGTGAACCTTCCCAGAAGCAGGAAGCATTTTCCCATCAGCCTGAAGGCAACAGGAGGGCATCCAGGCATTCATTTGGTGGCGGCTGCTCGGCCTCCCCAGAGCGAAAATGCCAAGGCTGGATGAAGCTCTACATTCCTCCACCCTGGCCCGGTCTGGCAGGGGGGGAAGGGCTTGGCTTCCTCAATCACTCTTGTTTTTTCCTTCTCCAGCCATTGTTGACCCGAAGGCATTTCAAGTGTGCCTTTTCTGGACCGGTTGGCCTTTGGGAGGAAATGGCTTTTCCAGCAGGTGAACTTTGCTTTGAAAAACAAGACTCAGGAATGTGGTGAGGCGAGAGATAAGGGCAGCCATAAAACGTGGATAAGGGCGGCCATAAAACTCGAGCTGTTTGGACGGGCAAGGAAAGCGGAATCGAGAGAGCAGGGTCCCTCAAGTCCCCTCAATCAATCAATTAGAATAGAGCCAGAAGGGACCTTGGAGGTCTTGTAGTCCAACTCCCTGCTCAAGCAGGAGACCCTATACCCGTGATGGCGAGCTTATGGCACGGGTGCCACAGGTGGCACACGGAGCCGTATCAGTTGGCATGCGAGTGTTGCCGTAGCTCAGCTCCAGCACACATGTGTGCGCCGGCCAGCTGATTTTTGGGCCTTTCGGTCCTACCAGAAATTGGGAAATGGGCTGTTTCCGGCCTCTGTGTGTGTGTGGGGGGGGAAGGCTGTTTTTGCCCTCCCCAGGCTCCTAGAAAGACTCTGGAGCCTGGGGAGGATGAAAAACGGGCCTTCCGGGCCCACTGTGCCATCATATGCTAAAGGGGGGGGTACACGTGCAGGGTTGGGGCGCATTGAATTATGGGTGTGGGCACACACATGGGCAACCTCGCCGCGCTCCCGCCACTTTTGGCACACGACAGCAAAAAGGTTAGCTGTCACTGCCCTATACCATTTGAGATAGGAGGCTTTTCTTAAAAGCCTCCAATGATGAAGCTCTTACTACTTCTGGACGCAAGCTCTTCCACTGTTTCTCCTTAATTTCAGGTTGATTCTCTACTTGATTAGTTTTCATCCACTGTGTCTTGTCTTTGCCTTCTGGTGCTTTGGAAAATAAGTTGCCCCCCCCTCTTCTTTGTGGCAGCCCCTCAAATACTGGAACACCGCTATCATGTCCCCCACCCCCACCCCAGTCCTTCTTTTCTCTAGACTGGCCATACTCAATTCCTGCAACCGTTCTTCATATGTTTTTGTCTCCAGGCCCTTCAATCATCTTAGTTGGTCTTCTTTGCTCTTTATCAACTCAAGGCCACAAGGTTTCTCTGCCACCTCAGCTAAGGGGAGTCGTCTCCCCCTTTTTTTAACTGCTCCCTAATTCCAGCAAGTTCTCTTGCTGACAATCTGGTGGAAGAGTTCTTTTCAGTTGTATGAAGATAATGGCAAGAAAGTTTAATGGAGGGCTTCCGATGAGGAACAGGTCACCGCCGATAGTGAAGGATTCCAGCCCATCTATACCGGGGACTAATGACTTGCCCTCAGAGGGGCCCCCAGGCAGCGTTACCGCCCACCAGAGGTCATACGGAAAGATTCAGCCTCATGGTGGTAACGAGACGGCTGCCGAGAAATCGGCAGGTCGGATCCTGGGTTGTTGGGGATGTCGACGCCACAACCATCATTCATGCTACTCGAAGCGACTTCAAGGGGGTTGATGATGGGTGTGGAGCCACCCCTTCCAGCCAGGGGTGGGTTCTAATATTTTTTTACTACCGGTTCTGTGGGCGTGGCTTATTTTGTGGATGTGGCTTGGAGGTCATGTGACTAGGTGGGCGTGGCTAGCTGGTCAGAGTCATTTCTGGAAGGTCCTTGCACTTATGACCAGTCCTCGCACTTACAACCCGACTCATTTGTTTGCTTTTAACACTTATCAGCTGTAGGACGGCCCTTTGAAGCCCCGCGGCAAGAGTTTAAACAGTTTTTTTTCCCTCTAGTCATCAGCTGGGACTCAGGAGGCAGCAATAGATTGGGGGTGGGACCAAATAAAAGGTAAGAATAATGTGGGGGGGTGGGAGGTGGGAGGGCAGGGGGGGAGAACCGGTTCAGTGACGTCATATCGTCACTGATACCGGCTCGGCCGAACTGGACCGAACCGGGAGGAACCCACCACTGCTTCCAGCTGCTGCCTCTCTTGGGGATTGGACCCCTCAAGACACCGTCAGTGCTGGCCCAGGATTTGTCAAGGGCAGGGTTCCAAAAGGGACCCTGTTCAAAATGGCGTGGAGGCTGGCGCCCCAGCGGATCACCAGGTGGGACCCAGTACCCAGTGTAGGCCGGATACCAATTACAAAAAAAAACCCAGAAAGTTTAATGCAAGGGGACCATTCATACGTAGCTGATGCATAAATACACAAAAATATTTATAATAAATAGCTCCCCCAACACATACATATAAATGTGCTGTGAGGAAGAGGTTAAGGTGCTGAAAAAGGACCCTCCTCCCTTTCCCCAAGCCACAGAAGACCCCCTGGGGTATCTGGGTTGGTTTCTCACACATCCCTAGGCTAGGAAGTCAGAAGATCCATTCTGCACAGGCTAGGTAGACAATAATTCTCACCTTTTACAAGGAGGATTTCAACCTATAGTGGACTGATTCGGGTTGATTATTCACAGCATGAGAGACCTGCTTTGTTTACTGTGATGTGCACAAAGATAGTCCAAATGATGAATACGTGTCTGCAAGTTTGAGTATGAACTGAAGGAAGGATGTACATTTATACTCAAGGCAAGCAGCATCTTTGTAGCTGGTGTAACTTTTGGGCTGCTTTGACTACAAGCTCATAAAGAGAAGTGTCTTTTTGCTCTACTTCTACCCATTTGCTTCAAAGACAAAAAGACAACGTTTTTCTGATCAAAATCTCGTCAGAAGTCAATCAGGACACGCGCTGGAATTCTGCTGGAATCTGGTCATTTCATTTCAGAGCTGTACATCAAAGACAATTTCTTTGGGTGGGAATTAACACCCAGCCCTCGTTTCCTATATGAATTTTATAGAGAGAAATTTAGCTCCAGTCTACTTTACTTAACAACAGCACCGATTCACTTAACAGCTGTGACTGTAAAAGGGGGACAAATCTCACGTAACAAAGGCCTCACTTAGCGACAGAAATGTTGAGGTCAATTCTGACTACCTTTAATCCTCATTGTGGATCAGTTGATCCTTGCCTTTTCCAAAATAAGCACTGATTATCAGCTGGTGGGGTGTAGGTACTAAGGTGTCAAAACCAGTTTGAACCCATCTTCAGACTTACTGGGAGATTCTAAGTCACCCTTCTGGGCCCAGCCTACCTCACCAGGTAATTATTTGTAGGGGATAAGATGAAGGGAGATGAATGGCACCTGTTCCGCCTGGAGTAAAGTAGGAAGGAAATCTAATCAAGAAATAAACTTGTTCTATTCTTCTCAACCTGGGAAACCTGATCTGGTTTAACCACAGTTAACAACCTACCATGGTTGCCTCATTTCCACATTTAATCCCTATCATTAAACCGCTGAAGAACCAGTTGCAAAGAAACCCAGAGAGGACTAAATGTTTATGGAGCTTCTCAATCATCCAGGTCATGGTTGTCCCACAGGTGCTTTTCAAAAGGCAACTGGACTTTCTCGTGTGTCTTTTTTTCCTCAAAAACATTTCACTTCTCATCCAAAAAAGCTTCTTCTCTTCTACTGATCTATTGTTCCAACTGTTCGATTCTATCGAACCCAGAGAGGGCTATTTTTGCTCCCACTGTGAACGAAAGTATCCTCTGATATCCCAGGCCTAGACAGTTTGCTAAGGAATGATTTATAGATGCCTCTTGCAAAACTCCTAAACCATTTCCACAAATCCTTGGTCAAGCCCAGAGCCTTTTGCTCTATTACAGGGGTGTCAAACTCGAGGCTTAGATCTGGTCCCTGGGGCCGGCCTGGAAATAGCAAAGGACTGGCCCACAGTGCCTCTGCTAGCAAAAACAGGGCGTGGAGCCCCACCCTGTGGCTCCGCTGCGTACCATTTTGGCCAGCAGTGCTGAAGGAGACCGTCCAGGCTGAAAATGGGGTGCAGGGGGGTGCGTGTGGCCCCCTCCATGCCCCGTTTTGGCCAGCAGGGTGCTGGAGGCCATCCAGGATGAAAACGGGGTGCAGGAGGCATGCACATGTCCCCCCACGCCCCGTTTTGGCCAGCAGAGTGCTGCAGGAGGCATCCGTCCCGTCTGCTGTCCATCCCGTCTCCCCTCCTCCACTGACCCACAGAAGACAACTACAGTGCTGATCTGGCCCTCAAAGAAATCCAGTGTGACACCCCTGGTCTATTGAATTACAATGCTGTTACAGTTGCACACGGCACAAAAGCTCTTATTATTCAGGGAGGAAGTTTCATGTCGGCAAACGACGATTCTAAAAGACTCCAACATAAATCATACCTGAGCACAAGAAACAACCACCTGGCCATCTGTGAAATGGTTTCTGTGACCCCAGAGTTGCAATGCCCACCATCAATGTACATGACTTACGCCAGCCAGTTCCATTCAAAATAACCCAAGGGGCAGAACTCAGGCAAAAATTCAGAACTGAGAGGGACAAACATCCCTCATCCAGGCTATTCCATCCTTGACCTCAAGGAGAGAATCCTTGAAGCAAGGAAAACACAAGTCCGCCATCTTTAATGTGCATTGCACGATCACACTAGAATAGCTATCTTCCTGACCGCGCTGGCAGAATCCTCTAGTTCAGTGTTGGCAAACCTTTTCAGCACCGCGTGCCGAAACTGAAGCACACGTTTAAGGAAGGTGCCAGAAACCAGAAGAGCAGCTCACCGGCGCACATGCGCAGGAGCTCCAGAAGCCGGAAGAGCAGTTCCCATGTGCATGCGTGTGCCGGGAAGCTGAGCTTCCAGTTTCTGGCGTGCACATGCGCGCCGGTCACCTGATCTTCTGGTTTCTGGCACACATGGAACCTGGAAGAGGAACGGATGACGGATCTGTGTGCCACTTCCGGCATGCGTGCCATAGGTTTCCTATCACTGCTTTAGTTCTTTAGGTGGCCCATGCTGGCAGAGACAGCACATTAATTGTGTACCTCTTATCTAATTATGACATGCTGTTTCTTCTCTTCAAGAACAATCTTGCATAATGCAACATCTTTTAAACTTAGATGTGTGAGGCTTCAGGATGACACGACTGTGGCGTTTTTGAATGAGTCTTTCACTATGAACAATTAAGGGCTCTGCTAAAGATGCAGTTGCTCTTGGCCAAACCAATTTTTTTTTTTTTTTGAATTTTCTGCATCCTGCATCCTAGTCAGTGAAAAGATCCATAATTTTTTCAGGAAGGCAGTTAAAAAGAAAATAAACAATTTATCCACTCCAAATGTACCTTGGAGAGATCTTGCTTTTAAGACAGGAAATAGCTCAGAGGCTGGAATTTTTTGCGACTCCGTCCCTTCCTTCTCAGTAAGCTTTGCCCCAGAGACTCTTTGAAAAAAGACCCACTTTCTTTTTTAAGGAAGCTGCAAAAGACCTCAATACTTGAACACTCAAGCAACGGCATCTTTAAATCGCTTGATTTTTTTTAAAAAAAAAATTGTATGGGGGAAGCAAACACAAGCAGGATATATTTCTATTTCAGATTAAGCTCGAAAGTTCACCTACATTACCCTGAGTAGATTTTAATGATTAAAGGTTGTAAAATAAACCAATAAAATAAATAACATGAAAGTGGTAAACAAAAATAAGTATCAGAAACAAGAGGAAAAAATATTCTCAAAGAAGCAAAAACGATGCCCTAAAAATTCCCAGGATATTAACAAACTTCAACAACAACAAAAAAATTGTTTCACAAGGAGCTTATCCTAATTCTTTTGTATCTAATTCTTTTGCTCAACCAATAAATTATAACACCTCCTCCCAAAAAAGGAAAATTCTTAAAACCATCTGTTTTACAGGACTGTCATACTCTACTGTATGAGTATGATCGCCATGATATAAAAAAGATGTGGAGACTCTAGAAAGGGTGCAGAGAAGAGCAACAAAGATGATTAGGGGACTGGAGGCTAAAACTTATGAAGAACGGTTGCTGGAACTGGGTATGTCTAGTTTAATGAGAAGAAGGACTAGGGGAGACATGATAGCAATGTTCCAATATCTAAGGGGTTGCCACAAAGAAGAGGGAGTCAAGCTATTCTCTGAAGCACCTGAGGGCAGGACAAGAAGCAATGAATGGAAACTAATCAAGGGACAGAAGCAACCTAGAACTAAGGGGAAATTTCCTGACAGTGAGAACAATTAACCAGTGGAACAACTGGCCTCCAGAAGTTGTGAATGCTTCAACACTGGAAGTTTTTAAGAAGAGACTGGACAACCATTTGTCTGAAACGGTATCCTGCTTAAGCAGGGGTTTTCACTAGAAAACCTTCCAAGGTCCCTTCCAACTCCTGTTCTGTTCTGTTCTGTTCTGTTCTGTTCTGTTCTGTTCTGTTATCCCCTCCCCTCCCCTCGATTTTTAAATCAACCTTTGTGCTCTGCTTTCAGATATTACATTTGAGATGATCATGTCTTTTGAGCTATAAGTAAGACGAGCAGAGAGTGGACCATACATGAATGACCAATCCCCCTCTTAGGACAGTTTAGGGTATGAACTGGGGGCAAAACTACAAATACTAGTCAGGCTACAGGCTACAAGTTTATAAGCTACTGATTTGCAACACAAGGAAGCACTAACAAAGCACTCTTGTCCAAAAGCTGCATTCTTGAAAGTTTTGCATAGTTGCTTCCCAGGTTCTTTTGTCTGCAAGCGCAAGAACCACAAACTTTTCCAGCCATTTTTCCAGCCAGAAGAAAAATGAAGTAAAGCAACTGGAGAAGCAGTCACATAAGACCTACAAATTACAGGATGCTGAAATATATATTTTCCAAATACTTAGTACAGCTGTACAGTTTTAGTTTAGATGCTATTAGGAAAAAAATTAGTAACAATGTGTTCTGGATTCAAATTCCCCTTTTCAAAGCATCCATTTTACTAAATAAACAGTGCTTGCCAAAGAAAGAAAATACAGTTAGAATCTGGGAATAAAGTTTTTTCTAAGACATTTATCAGCTAGAACGTGGTGACTTAGTGGTGAAGATGCTCGCTTCCCACTCAGAAGGTTGAGAATTCAATCCTAGGAAGCAGCAGATATTTTTCTCCTAGGGTGCAAAGAAAAAATATCTGCTGCAAACTCCACATAGGCGTCAGGAAGGGCATCCGGCCAGTAAATGCTCAGCTCCATCTAGTCGCCCCAACTCTATCCTGATTTAAGGGATTAAAGGGTCAAAAAAAGAAAAATTCAGGGGGGGCAGAACTACAAATATTGATCAAAGTTACAAGCTATAGTTTTATAGGCTACTGATTTGCAACTCAAGGAAGCCTCAACAAAGCACTTGTCTCCAAAAGCTGAATTCTTGAAAGTTTTGCATAATTGTTTCCCAGGTTCTTTTGCTTGCAAGCACAAGAACCACAAATTTTCCCATCCATTTTTCCAGAAGAAAAATGAAGTAAAACAATTGGAGAAGAAGCAGTCACCTAAGACCTACAAAATAATGGGATACTGAAATATATCTTTTCCAAATACTTAGTACAGCTGTACAGATTTCGTTTAGATGCTGTTAGGGGGGAAATGGTAATAATGTCTGTTGGTCCTGGATTAAAGATGACTGAGAGCCTTCTAGATTAATGAAAGATTGATTAAAGCATTAAAGATGGCTGAGAGTCTTAAGAGATTCAAAGCAGAATCTGAGCTTAAAAGGAGACACGGACTACTTAGTATTAAACTAGAAGAACAGGTAAAAGAAACAAATATAGCTTGGGCAAAACGTTTTGGATATTCAACTGAGTTAGATAAATGGCAGCAGCTATGGGAAAGGAATTATAAATTAACAATGTGCACAGCATATAAGGAGAATCAATACAAAATGTTTTACAGATGGCACATGCCACCTGAAAAATTGGCAAAAATGTTTAAAGATAAATCAGCTAAATGTTGGATCGTATTATCATATGTGGTGGACATGTCCAGAAGCGAGAAATTATTAAATTAAAATTAAAACATGGTTAGAAGAAACGATACAACAACATATGGATTTAAAACCTGAACTGTTCCTATTGGGTATCTTGCTAGAAAAATTTATTAAAGAAAATACATATTTGATTATACCTGTCATAACTGCAGCGAGGATAGTATTTGTGCAAAGATGGAAAGCAGAGAAAATCCCTACAGAGGGAGAAGTAATTAAGAAAACATTGGATTGTGCAGAAATGAATAGATTGACTTTGACAATTAAAGAGAGGAATTGGAATATTTTAAGATATGGGGGCAATTTTATAATTGGTTAGAGAATGAATATATATATAGGGTAAAATGTATTAATAGAAAAGCAAGATATGTGGGAGAAATGTTATAATAAATGAAATGATAACATTAAGATATGATAAATAGTGGAGAAGTAGGAAGAAGACACAAAAGATGTACTCAGATGGTACACTAAATGATGTATTGTATGTTTGTCTATAAAATAAAAAAACTTTTATAAAAAAAAAAGAGAGAGACACGAAAAGGAGAGAGTTTCAAAGCAAGAAGCATGGTTAATACTAATGGATAATGTTGCCAGCTATAATTCTTCCTTTGTTGAGGGATCCCCCTTGCAAAGTCATTTAGAAGCTGGTTACAGTGATCAGGCAGCAGAGACTTCTGTCTCAGGTTTGCATCTCAGGTACAGAAGAGCTAGTCAGCAAAAGACTGACTATATTTCTGCCTATTTCCCCTCTGTCCCAACAAGTCTCTGCCATCTGCTAGATGGGTACGGGGTGAGGCTCAAAGGGCAGCTGCAGCCAAAGGGCAGAATTAGCCTGGCAGCTTCTCCATCCCTGGGCAGGACCATCCCACAAATGGATCTCAACTCCTCCATGGGCCACAGCCAAGCCCAAATGAAGCCAGCATCCAAAGTAGAATCAAAAGCGGCTTTTAATTTTGAAAAAGGCAACATGGTTTTGTTTTGTTTTTCCAGGAAGATGATGATGTTTTGCTTCCTAATCTGGAAGCTTCATCAGTTGTACGTTTTCTTCTTCCTCCAAAAAAAAAAAAAAAAATCAGCCCAGTGGCCTTTTCAAAATAAAAACCACTTTTGATAACAACGATGATCTGGATGACTGAGACTCTTCATAGACATCTAAGGTGGAGTTTTTGCTAAGCCCAATTCCAAGAATCTCTATAAAGGCCAGGAGCAAAGCCTTGCCTTGGGTCAAATCAGCTTTATTAAAAAAACACACACACACACAAACCATGAATGCAACTCAAGAGACAGTATTAAGACAGTTATTAAGACCAGCTGCCTACAATTACTGCAGGTTCGAATCTCGCCAGGCTCAAGGTTGACTCAGCCTTCCATCCTTTCTAAAGTAGGTAAATTGAGGACCCAGATTGTGGGGGCAATAAGCTGACTTTGTATAAATATACAAAAGGATGAAGGCTATTGCTTAGCGCATTGTAAGCCGCCCTGAGTCTCCGGAGAAGGGCAGCATATAAATCAAATAAAACAAACAAACAAGTATCAGGAAGAAAGCGAATTCAACCAAGTGCTGTTCTAAAAGTTTCTTCCAGCCAGCTCCCCTTCAGGATCACAGCAGGATATAAGTACCCTAAGAGTATCTGCCATGTTCTTAAAAACCGTATCAAAAGCTTTACTCAGGGAAAAATAAATAAGCCGCCTACCTCAGTCTGGCCTTCATGAGCGCTGGATTCGTGCGTCACACGGATGGCCTGGAATTTCAAAACAGACGGGTTAGCCTGTGTTTTTGGGCATCTTAATTCAAAGGCTATCAGGCATCCCCCCCCCCCCCCAAATCGTCTGACAGATAACCAATTTGCTAAACACTCGTTTCTCTTTTTTTTATTTTTTAAAAATATTTTTATTTATACATTTTTCTTTAACATATGTTAAGTATTTAGTAAACAGTGTATTGTCTGGGTCATTTTAGGTAAAGCTTCCCCTTGCACATATGTGCTAGTCGTTCCCGACTCTAGGGGGCGGTGGTCATCTGTGTTTCAAAGCCGAAGAGCCCGCGCTGTCCGAAGACGTCTCCGTGGTCATGTGGCCAGCATGACTAAACATCAAAGGCACATGGAACGCTGTTACCTTCCCACCAAAGGTGGTCCCTATTTTTCTACTTGCATTTTTTACATGCTTTCCAACTGCTAGGTTGGCAGAAGCTGGGACAAGTAACGGAAGCTCACCCCGTTACGCGGCACTAGGGATTCGAACCAATGAACTGCCAACCTTTCGATCGACAAGCTCAGCCTCTTAGCCACTGAGCCACCGCTTCACTGGGTCATTTCACTATACATAATTCTAGTAACAATAATATGTTTTACTTGTATATAATACTGTTCTTCCAGTTTCTAATTTCTACCTTTATTATCTAACCATTGATAAAAAAAATCCCAAGTTAAAAAATATTCTGTATCTTCTTTATCCTTTATCTTTAATGTTAACCTATCTATTTCCTCACAATCTAATTTTTTATTATTATATTTTCATCTCATTTTTCCAGCATTGTGCAAATATAATTCTCGCTGCTGTCAAAACATATATTAAATATACATTCCAGGGGCTGATTTCAGCAGGTCCTGACCAGTTCTGGAGAACCGGTAGCGGAAATTTTGAGTTGTTCAGAGAACAGGTAGTAAAAATTCTGACTGGCCCCGCCCCCATCTATTCTCTGCCTCCCGACTCCCAGCTGATCGGGAAGAAATGGGGATTTTGCAGTAACCTTCCCCTAGAGTGGGGTGAGAATGGAGATTTTACAGTATCCTTCCCCTGCCACGCCCACCAAGCCATGCCACACCCACCAAGGCACAGCCACAGAACCAGCAGTAAAAAATTTTGAAACCCACCACTGATATTTGTCATAATTTTCTGGCAATATACCTAACAAACACATTTCTGGCTTTATTCTATTATGTTGCTTTATCGTTTTCTCTAACCATGGATGTATTTTGGTCCACATTTTTTAATGCCTTTGGGCATATCCACTACATATGATGGTACGAAACACCCATTTCTTAATGGAGAAGAATACCGTTTTCTTAAAGGACCAGAAACGTTGCCAATTGTCTCCCAAAAAAGCCCCAGGATTCATCGACCAAAAAGAGCCACACTTCTCCTGAAGCAAACCCCCCTTTCTGAGAAAGGTGAGCATAGGAAGGCTTCTTCCTGGGAAAAGGCCTCTTCTGCAGCCCTCACACTGGGGATCAAAACAGAAGCCTCTTTGCCGTCCAGATAAATGGCCATTAAGCGGAGCACCTCTCATTCTCAAACGTTGTGCAAAGCCAAAGCAGGGAGTTTCTCTTTGAGTGGGTTGTGCCAGCTCAAAAATGGAGTTGAGCAACCATGACAAGCAGGTCCTGACAGGTTCTCAGCCTGTCGAGATAGGTAGATAAACCTCGACTGGAGCCCGAAACGACTGAAAGAGTTGTTCCGAGAAGGAATGGACAGCAAATAAAAAAATAATAAAAATAATGAAATGAAATGAAGTGAATTAGAATAATTAAATTAAAATGCTAAAGTAAAATAATAAAATAAAGTAAAATAAAAGAATTGAATTAGATTAAAATAATAAAAGAAAGTAAAATAAAAGAATTAAATTGATAAAATTAAAATCTGTTTCTTAATAGTTTTTAACTTCTATGTGTATTTGTATTTATTATGGCTGTTCACCGCCCTGAGTCCTTCGGGAGTAGGGCGGTATACAAATATGAAAAATAAATAAATAAATAAATAAATAAATAAATAAATAAATAAATAAATAAATAAATAAATAAATAAAATAAAATAAAATAGTAAAATAAAATAATAAAATAAAAATAAAACAAAACGAAACGAAACATAAAATATAAAATAAAATAAAATATAAAATAAAATAAAATCTCTCTCAGCCAGCCACCCTAAGATGGCTGCAGAGCATGACTTCCCTTCCAAAGCAGATGGACAGGTGGGTTTACAAGCCATACTGAACCATGACTCGGGTACAATGTCTATAATCAAGATAACATTCACAAATGAAGGCAAACATTATATGAATTTTAGATAAGCCCAATGAATGAACCATCGCTGGGCTTATAACCCATTTTGTGACTTCTTGTTATGGACTACTCATGCCTTTACCAAAAAAAAAAAAAAAAGAGGAAACTGGTATTCTTCTAAATATTAGACATCTCAGCCTATGCCTTTATGACAGTCTCCTTGGCACAATACAGGTAATCCTCGACTTACGACTGCAACCGAGTCCAAAATTTCTGTTGCTAAGTGAAACATTTGTTAACTGGGGTTGCCCCACTTTACAACTTTTCTTGCCACAGTTATTAAGTGAATCACGGTGTGGCTGTTAAATTAGACGAACTGTTGTTAGGCAGAATGCGGCTTCCCTAGTGACTTTGCTCCTTAGAAAGTCGCAAAAGGTGTTCACACAACCCCGGAAGACTGCAACCGTCATAAATAGGAGCCGCTTGCCAAGCATCTGAGTTTTGATCACACGGCCGTGGGGATGCTACAACGGTCGTTAAGTGTGAAAACTGATCATAAGTCACTTTTTTCAGTGCCGTTCTAACTTTGAACAGTTGTAAGTCGAGGACTACCTGTATAACATGTTATCACGAAATATAGTACAACATACATGTACAAAAAAAAACCTTTGCTTTTTTCCAAAGGTGTTTTTTCAAGAGGCAAATGGTCTTTCTGGTTTTTCTATGAAGACGTTTCGCTTCTCATCCAAGAAGCTTCATCAGCTCAGTGGTGCTTCAGAGCTGAAGAAGCTTCTTGGATGAGAAGCAAAACGCCTCCAAAGAAAAACCAGAAAGTCCAGTTGCTTCTTGAAAAAGCACCTTTGGGATAACCATGACCTGGATGACTGAAAACATCCATAGACCTTTGTTTTTCATCCAACTGTGAAGCTTCGCCAGCGAAGAATTCTACTAATTTGAAAGCTCAGCCTGAAAGTATTAATATTGTGGCGATGTCACTATAATTATGGCTGGGAGGCCTATCCCATTTAATGAAGTGAAGAGAAGGACCAGGGGAGACATGATAGCAGTGTTCCAATATTTGGGGGCTGCGACAGAGAGGAGGGGGTCAAGCTATCTTCCAAGGCACCTGAAGGCCAGACAAGGAATAATGGATTAAAACCGAACAAGAACAGTGGTCTTCCGGGTGCGCTTCAAGGTGTTGGTCATCACCTTTAAAGCGCTCCATGGCATCGGGCCTAGCTATCTTCGAGACCGCCTGCTGCTACCGACGACCTCCCATCGACCCGTGCGCTCCCACAGAGAGGGCCTCCTCAGGGTGCCATCAGCCAATCAATGTAAGCTGGTGACCCCCAGGGGGAGGGCCTTCTCTGTGGGGGCACCCACCCTCTGGAATCAGTTGCCCCCAGAGATAAGGAGAATCCAAGACCTCGGTGCCTTCCGCCGTGCCCTTAAAACCCACTTTTTCCAACAAGCCGGGCTGTCTTAGGAAGAAATTTTTAAATGTTTTAATTGGTTTGTATTTTTAATTTTTGGGCCAAATTTATATATATTTTAATTGTTTTTTAATATTTGTATTTCATATTTTAAATTCTGGCTGTACACCGCCCTGAGTCCTCAGGGAGAAGGGCGGTATATAAATTGGAAATAAAATAAAATAAAAAAATAAAGGAGAGATTCAACCTAGAAATAAGGAGGAATTTTCTGACAGTGAGAGCAATCAACCAATGGAACAGAAGTTGCCTTCGGAAGTTGTGGGACCTTCATCACTGGATGCTTTCAAGAAGAGACTGGACTGCCATCTGTCAGAAATGGTGTAGGGTCTCCTGCTTGGGCGGGGGGTTGGACTAGATGACCTACAAGGTCCCTTCCAACTCTGTTAATCTAATCTAATGGCGACTGTCTGCAAGAGAAGAGAGATTGCCCTCCAAATATACATTCCCCACTCACTTCATAAGTTTCTAGGTATTTGGCTCTTTGCTCGGGGTTCATAGGCACCGACTCATCCAGGAATTTCTTCAGGGAAGAATCTTTTTCTGAAATAGACAGCATTCATTTAAAGAAAAAAGGACTGTAACATTAAAAAGTATGGCTTGTACGATGACACATGACACAACAGCCCCCAATGACACCCAAAAGACAACTCGTGTAACAAATGAAAAAGTTTCTAGGAATTTTCTAGCTCAGCCGCTTTGCAAACAGAACATAAAGACTGGGAGACATTTCTACGGTCTGCTTCATGGCTTCCTACTATACTCCTCCTCCATTCTTCCTCAGTTCTGCCTTGGAGAAAAGAAAAATAAAGACACAGCTGTCATTGGCCAAAAATGAAAGATCGCCTAAGTGCTTTTCTCTACAAAATATACTCAGCCATTAAGGATGTTCATGGCTAGTGAAAAAATAAAATAAACTACTTTTCGTTAAAATGGAAAATCACGAAACTGCGTTTCACTTATTTTGGAGATGCTGTGAGGAGGAATTCGCTACAGAAAGCAATTCTGTTTGGAAAAGTTAGCGGTAAAAGGAAACCAGGCCATCAAAGAACACGGTCGATGGGCATCATCAAAGTTGACCGCAGAGAATAGAATAACTCAAAGAAGTAATGCAAGATTGGAAGACGTGGAGAGACCTTGGCCGATAGAATTGGCAAGAATTGGACACAACTGAATGGATATCATCATCATTAAAATTGTTAAAATAGTGTATTTTGGTTAGCATAGGTAGTCCTCGACTTGTGACCACAATCAAGTCCAAAAGTTCTCTTGCCAAGAGAGTCATTTGTCAAGTGAAGTTTCGCCTCGTTTTACGACTTTTCTTGGCACATTTAAGTGAATCGCTGCAGTTGTTAATTTAGTAACACGGTTGTTACTAAACCCTGTTGTTGTTACACTGTCAACCCTGAAGCCGATCTGACTGAAGCCGTCTTGGAGCGTCAGTGTTGCCACACTGGAGTTTAGGGAGGGGGATTAGAGATAGCTGAGGTTTTGTAGCCAAAACAAAATACTTTCTCTTGGGAACCAAGGACATTCTCACAGCTGGTCGGAGAGAGGAGGAGTGATGTTACCAGGCAACCAGATGGCACCTTGATTGGACCATGTGACTGATTGTTTGGGGTTGAGGGAAAACTTTCACTTTTAATTAGGTGAAAACCGCGGGAACCTTCAGAGTCGGTTTTCACCAGATCTGTGCCAATGTCATATATCCAATAAAGCTATTCTTTGAGGAATCCATCTGCCTCGGAGTTTTGCTTGCTATAGGTCTATTACTTGGAACCCATTGACTTTGCTTATCAGAAGGCCGCAAAAGGTGATCACATGACACCCACACACCCCCGGGGATGCGGTAACCGTCATAAATATGAGTCAGTTGCTGAGCATCACAATTTTGATCAGAATTTTGATCATGGGGATGCTAAGTGTGAAAAATCGTCACACAAGTCACTTTTTCCAGGGCTGTTGCAATTTCGAATGGTGACTAAATGAACTCTTGTTAAGTCGAGGACTACCTGTACACGGCGCCCTGTAAATACTTTTCCGTGGGTCATAAAAAGTTGCCACCGATCTTCCCAACCGCTGAAGAGTAACCTGGGAGAACGTAAAGGTTTACCAAAGTCGATTTTATCCCTGTTGTTCGCAATGGCGTGAATGAGGCCGATGGTTCCGCAGGCGTTGCTAATGGTCTGCTTCATGAAATAAACACCGGGTTTGACTTCTTGGCCCTGCGCTTTGATCGTCTCTTCCTCTTTCATCCGGAAAGTTTCATACTAGGCAGTGAGGAAGGGAAAAAAAAAATACTTTTTTTTTTTTCAAATTCCCCTTTTCAAAGTATCCATTTTTACAAAATAAACAGTACTCGGAAAGTTGAGAGTTCAATCCTAGATAGCAGCAGATATTTTTCTCCTAGAGCGCAAAGAAAAAAAAAAATATCTGCTGTGAACTCCACATAGGTGTCAGGAAGGGCATCCGGCCAGTAAATGCTCAGTTCCATCCATACCCTGAATTAAAGGATTACAGGGTTGTAAAAAGAAAGGGTTTTTTTTAATCAACTAGAAGGTTCTGCAGGCCTTGCAATGCCCTCCCTTGATTTGCACCTGAAATGCCCACCAAATGCACATTTCTCTTACCTTCCTTGTGATGTGCAGCCTTGCTACAAAAAAAAAAAATTTGCTTTCCAGAACACTAGAAAAAAGGCCATTTTTAACAATTCAGTTTCTATGGAGGGCAACACGCTGAAAGACTGTGGACCATTAAAAAAATTGCCTTTCCCTGTGCTTAGCAGTCTTTAAAGCCACTCTTCTGCCAATTACCCAAAACTTTTGAGAGGGCTGCAAAGGAAGGATGTGCCAGGGCCCCACCTGAATATGGTATCACTTTGAAGATGCTGAAAAAGGCTTTAAAGGGAGAACATTTAAAAGGGGGAAATGTCCCTTTTTTTGCAAGCATGGCTTCCTGCAAACAAGAAAGTCTCAAAGTCCAAATACAGGTAATTCTTGATCTACGATCGCCACTGAGCCCAAAATTTGTATTGCAAAACAAGGCAGTTAGTTATTAAGTGACTTCTGTCCCATTTTATGACCCTTTTTGCCACAACTGTTAAGTGAATTACTGTCGTTGATTACTTTGTAACACAGTTGTTAAGTGAATCAGGCTACCCCGTTGGCTTTGCTTATCAGAAGGTCGCAAAAGGTGATCACTGCAACCGTCATAAATATGAATCAATTGGCAAGCGTCTAAATTTTGATCGCATCACCAAGGAGATGCCGCAACAGTCGTTAATCGTGAAAAATGGTCGTAAGTCCCTTTTTGCGGTCCCATTGTATCTTCAAACGGTCACTAAATGAATAATTGTAAGTCGAGGACTATCTGGTACTGCTTCCCTGCGGACTTCTTCACTCTCCAGAGGCAGCTGGACTACAACTCCCAGAATGCTCAGCAGCTCTGAAGCTGGAGGGGAATCCCGAGGTGGGTGGATGGGCATCTGGCTGTGCAAAATGGATGGGGGGGGGGGTGATAGGGGAGCATTCGACACCCCCAAACGAAGAAACCCTCGAGGTCTCCTGCTTGAGCAGGGGGTACGACTAGAAGACCTCTAAGGTTCCCTTCCAGCTCTATTCTGACTGTACTCTACAGGTACAGTTCAACTGTTCAACAGTTCACTTAGTGACCATTCAAAGTTACAGCGGTACTGAAAAAGTGACGTATGACCATTTTTCACAGTTATGACCATTGCAGCATCCCCCGTGGTCATGTGATTCACATTCAGATGCTTGGCCACTGACTCCCATTTATGACGGTGGCTGGGTCACGTGATTCCCCTTTTGCGACTTTCTGACCTTCTCACTTAACACCTGTGTGCAAGAAAAGTCGCAAAATGGGGCAACACTCACTTCAAACAGATTTCTCCCTTAACAACCTAAGGGCTCAAGTTGTGGCCTGTAAATTGAGGACTTTCTGTATTGAGATCTTCTTTCGAAAGGGGAACCCGTTCCCCAGGGGGGTGGGGGAAAGAGCCCCCGGTTCCACCTACCTTCTCGGTGACCGGGAAGAGCAGCATCAGGGCGCAGACGGGCCGGGGCACCAAGCCCAACAGCTCAGGGTCGGAGCCATAGACGTCCACGAACTGCCAGCTGGGGTAGATGCCCAATTGCCGGAGGAACTGCCGGGAGACAGACAGACGGACGGGCACTGCTTCCTCTTCCTCCTCCACTGCCCATGCCGCCCTCTTCTTCCTCCCTCCCCCCACCCGGGAGACCCCCGACCCGAGGGGGATGAGGACCCTGGAGAGACGGTGGAGCAGCTCACCTGGTTCGTTACCTGCAAGCCAGAAAGAGGGGAAAAGAGGGTCACTCTGAGACAGGACACGAGTAACCATCCACACACCCATGCGCCCCCCCATCCCTCCCTCTCACTCACTCACCCACCCACACACCCATCCTCATCCCTCCCTCCCTCACCAATCCACCCACCCTCCCCATCCCTCCCTCTCATTCACCCACCCACCTACACGTCCCCCCAGCCCTCCCTCTCTCACCTGCCCCCCCATCCCTCCCTCTCACTCACCCACCCACACGCCCATCCCTCCCTCTCACTCATCCACATGCCCCCCATGCCTCCCTCTACTCACACACACCCAAGCCCACCCTCTCACTCACACACCCACATGCCCCCCATCCCTCCCTCTCACTCACCCACCCACACGTCCCATCCCCCTCTCACACACACACCCCAAGCCCTCCCTGTCACAAACACACATGTCCCCCTCCCTCCCCCACCCACACACCCTCCCCATCCCTCCCTTCCTCCCTCACACACACCCCAATCCCTCCGTCACTCATCCACCCACACGCCCCCATCCCTCCCTCTCACTCACCCACACACCCCAAGCCCTCCCTGTCACAAACACACATGCCCCCCTCCCTCCCCCACCCACACACCCTCCCCATCTCTCCCTTCTTCCCTCGCTCACACACCCACACATCCCCCCAGCCCTCCCTCCCTCACACACACCATATCCCTCCCTCACCAATCCACTCACCCTCCCCATCCCTCCCTCCCTCCCTCTCACTCACACACTCACACGTCCCCCCAACCCTCCCTCTCACTCACCACCCCACCCCACCCCTCTCACTCACCCACATGCCCCCCATTCCTCCCTATCTCACCCTCCATGCCCCTATCCCTTCCTCTCAACCACCCACACGTCCCCACATCCCTCCCTCTCACTCACACACCCATGCGCCCCCTGTCCCTTCCCTCCTACCCACCCACTCACATGCCCGTCCCACCCACCCACGCACCCCCTCCGTCCCGTCCTCCCACTCTCCAATCCATGCTCCCCCTCCGTCTTTCCTTCCCACTCACTCACCCACGAAGCCCCTCCGTCCCTTCCCTCCCTCCCACCCATCCACCCAATTACTCCCTCCCACCCACCCACCCACCTCGGGGTTCGCCTCCAGCGGCAGCCAGCGCGGAACCTCCATGGCAGACCGGCTGTTTCCCTTCGGTCTCGCCCCGCCCCGGCCGTACCAATACCAAAGCTCGGGGAGGAGGCGGGGAGGGCGGAGTCACACACATACTCACAGCCCCCCCCGGCCGCGTGGGCTATTCCGAGCCGCGGGGAGGCGGGGCTGGTGGGAGGGGCCAAGCGGCGAGCCACGCCCCTCCTCCTCCTCCCGCCGCCCCTTCCTCCCCCGCCCCTTCCGATCGGCTGGATTTGCAGCTTCCGCGATGCAGCCCGTAACGCCGGGGGGAGCCTGGGCTGCTGCCCCGCTGGGGACCCTCCCGCAGGACCTGCTGGCGGAGCTGGTGAGCCCCCCTCCCCTTCCTTGAAGACCCCAGACCCTAGAGGCCCGGGGGTCTGCCTTTCTCCCCTCCACTTCCCCCCTTTTTTGCTGCCAAGGATCTGGGTGGGAGAGGCTTTGGAGCGTCCTTTTGGGGTCCCGGGACCCCCAACAGCCCCCTCTTCCCGGCGTCTGCAGGAGAGGGAAGAGGGGAAGGGTCTCTACCTGCCTTCTTTCCGCAGTGCCAGCGAGCCGTGCAGCGGTTGCAATCCGGGAGTGTCTCTTTCGATGCCTCCCAGATATGCCAGGTGAGCGGGTCGGCTAGGGCAGGGGGTCTCCAACCTGGGTCGCTTTAAGACTTGTGGACTTCAACTCCCAGAATTCCTCAGCCAGTTTAGCTGGCTGAGGAATTCTGGGAGTTGAAGTCCACAAGCTTAGCTGGCTGAGGAATTCTGGGAGTTGAAGTCCATAAGCTTAGCTGGCTGAGGAATTCTGGGAGTTGAAGTCACAAGCTTAGCTGGCTGGGGAATTCTGGAAGTTGAAGTCCACAAGGTTAGCTGCCTGAGGAATTCTGGGAGTTAGTCCATAAGCTTAGCTGGCTGAGGAATTCTGGGAATTGAAGTCCATAAGCTTAGCTGCCTGAGGAATTCTGGGAATTGAAGTCCATAAGCTTAGCTGGCTGAGGAATTCTGGGAATTGAAGTCCATAAGCTTAGCTGGCAGAGGAATTCTGGGAGTTGAAGTCCACAAGTCTTAAAAGTTACCAAGATTGGAGACCCCTGGGCTAGGGGCCAGAGTGGAGAGTGGGTGAAATGGGTGGGTGGGCTATCGAATGACCAGCCCTCCCACGGCTGCTTTTCTCTTCTAGAGGTGCCACGCAGCCGGCGTGGAAATAACCCCAGCCGACCTGTGCCAGGTGCTCCGGACCCTCACCTGGCTTTTTGGGTAAATCTCCTCCCTTCCTTCTCTGCCAGCCAATTGTCCCTGCCCCTTACTTTGGGCCATTGGACCCTTGGGGGAGGGTGAGGAAGGTAGGCACACTCCCACCAAAGGAAGGTGGGAGGGCGGGGAAGATTGATACAAATTGCTGGGGAAAAAAAAATATTATTTAAGAGATCAATTTGATTTGGTTTGGTTTTTGGGTGGGTGGGTTGGGTTTGTCTTACAGCACAGCAGCGAAAAATAAACTCACCGCTGAAGAATTTTCCGCCGAATTAGGCAAAAGGTTCGGATTTCTGCCGCAACCAACTGGCCAGGTCATCCAACAGGTGTGGAAGGAGAAAAGAGAATCCCTTTTGGGATGGGAGGATGCAAAACCTGTGGCGGCAGCCGGGCAGGTAAGGAAGACAGGAAATTAAAAGTGCTACGTATCAGATGGGTCTCCTTCGTTGCTCCTGTGCTCACCGTCAGTGAGCTGTTGGACAGCATTACTTGGTCTGTTGTGTGGATGTTTGGGTGGTTTAAGGGTGGGGAATTGTGGTGGGTGGGAGTGTGGGGATCGTTATGTGTGTTGGACCTGGTCTTTGGGTGTTAAATGAATGTCGTTGTATGGGTATCCTGTGTATTCACGTACAATGACAATAAAGTTATTATTATTGTTATTATTATTCCCCCAACAACTGCCCTGTTTGGGCCCCAAACCTCCTAGGGATCTTCCCTGGTGGAAGGTGAATTATAACCTGTGCCTTCCCAGTCTTGTTCCAACACTACAGGTAGTCCTCGACTTACAACAGTTCCTTTAGTGACCGTTCAAAGTTACAGCGGCCCTGGAAAAAGTGTCTTATGGCAGTTTTTCACACTTAACGGCCATTGCTGCGTCCTTACGTTCACATGATCAGAATTCAGACTCTTGGCAACTGACTCGTATTTATGACCGTTGCATTATCCCTGAGATCATGTGATCACATTTTGTAACCCCCTGCCAAGCAAAGTCAACGGTGAAGCCAGATTCACTTAACAACCGTGTCACTAACTGGACAACTGCAGTGATTCACTTAACAACTGCGGCACGTAAAACGGGGCAGAATTCACTTAACAAATGTCTCACTTAGCAACAGAAATTTGGGGTTCAATTGTGGCCGTAAACCGTGGACTTCATCCCATAATCCCTGACCCTCCTGCCTTCCTAGAGGAATAGCTCCAGCTGGGCCTAGAGACCTTGAGGCTTTTCACTGAGTTTGAGAATCTAGACTTTTATAATCATGTTTGATTATTTTGTACAAAAGTGCCATCTCTTCTGAAATTGAACCCGTCAGATATTGAAAAGCAACAGGCCAGTGTGGAAAAGATTATTTTCCAATTTCATCCCCAGAATGACAATCCTGTGATTTAAATTAACTTACTGCACCTGTGTATGGTTTGCCAATTGCACAGTGGCAGATAGGACAGCACCCCAGAGGGTTAACGTCATTGCCCAGAGGATCATGGGTTGCCCTCTCCCCTCCTTGGAAGAGCTTTATAGCTCCCGCTGCCTTAAGAAAGTTCAAAACATTCTTAAAGATCCATCTCATCCTGGGCACCTTTTTTTTTTTTGAACTATTACCATCTGGCAGACGGTACAGGATAATAAAAACAAATAGGCTGAAAAACAGCTTCTATCCCAGGGCAGTAACTATATTGAATTCTACAGTGTAGTGCAATATTAATGCAATATCGGGTTTTCAGTTTCAATTATATGGAATGTAAAGGATGTGTGTTTGTGTTTTTATTTTTATAATTATAATGTACACTGAAGATGGCATTTAATTTCGTTGTACGATGTGCAATGACAATAAAGTAAAGTAAACTAAATTGGTCCGATAATGTAGGGACTAAATCCTCAGATGAGGTTGAAGATCTCGGAGTAGGTCACTCCGCCTCCTCTGTTGATGGTGATTCAACTGCAAGTATAGGCAGTACTCGACTTACAAGTTCGCTTAGTGACCATTCAAAGTTACTGAAAAGTGTGACAATAATTCTTTTTCACAGTTACCACCTTTGTAGCATCCCCATGATCATGTGATCAAAACTCAGATGCTTGGCAATTGGTTGGTTTATTTATTTATTTATTTATTATCTGTGATCGCTGCTTATGTAACCTCCTGGCAAGAAAAGTCAATGGGGAAGCTAGATTCACTTAACAGTCGGGTTACTAACTTACCAACTGTGGCGAGTCACTGTGGCACGAAAGTTGCGTAAAATGCAACAAAACTCACTGGACGAATGTCTCGCTTAGCAACCGAAACGTTGGGCTGTGGTCATAAGCCAAGGGCTGCCTGTATCTCACATGTTCATTTCTTCCCGTTGCAGCTGGTTGATTTTCAGTGGAAGCTGGGAATCGCCATGAGTGCCGACAGCTGTAAATCCTTGAAATCGCCTTGTGTTACGGTGGCGTTAAAAGTTGCGGATAGTTTGGGGAACATCAGGTGCAAAAGCTTTGAAATGACAATCTCTCAGTTTCAGGTTGGTAAAGGGCCCTTCCTGGTCTCTGCTCTTTTGGAAAACCGTGGTCCATTGAGTAGTTGAACGTTTTGTAGCAGAAATGGCTTCCGTTAGTTGAAAATCTACGGAGATTCTCAGTCATCCAGGTCATGGTTGTCCCAAAGGTGCTTCTTCAAGAGGCAACTGGACTTTCTGGATTTTCTTTAAAGACATTTCGCTTCTCATCCAAAAAGCTTCTTCAGCTCCGATTGTATGGTGAGGAATGGAAGGATTTATATTCCTTGCAGCAGGGTGGATTTGATTTAAATCGAGTTGATTTAAATCACAATTTAAATGATGATTTAAATCACTAGTAAAAAGGCTTGATTTAAATCAACTCGATTTAAATCATAATTGTTAAAGAGCAGCTGTCATCTCTGCTACTCCTTTGACCCACTGTTGACTCACCGATAGTCCCAGTGTTGCAGAATATACAGCCTCGTGCTACATAACTAAGCTCCATTTCATGCTGAATAAACTAAATTATTTATGTATCTTAAATAGAAAACTATCTTACGATAGATTTTTACCCCAAAAGTTTTTTATTAAAATAAATTCGATAAAAATAAAAAAAATCCAATTTAAATAAAAAAAATCCAATTTAAATAAAAAAAAATCTGATTTTTTTTGATTTTTTTAAAAAAATCATTGATTTTTATCCACCCTGCCTTGCAGACAGTTGATCATTTGCATTCTTTGAGCAAGTCATTCAGGCCGCTTGGAGGTTTATCTGTGTTTTCAGGATCACCTGAGTAATGTCTGTATCTCAAACTGAAGTGCAAATGATTCCTGTAGTCTGCATTTTTTTCTTTTTTTTAACCTTTTACCATTCAGACCCTCACACCATTCGAAAAAGCACCTGTGGGACTTGAACGCAGTTGTGGTGGGGTTCGCAATGCGACGCGTTGAGTTTACGGCGAACATGCTATAACTCAGGAGTGGTGCAGTGGCCTAGAGGTGGAGCTCTCGCCTCATAATCAGGAGGCTGTGAGTTCGATCCTAGGTAGAGGCAGATATTTATCTCTCTGGGCACAATGAGAATGTATCTGCTGAACAAAACTCCATGTTGGTGACAGGAAGGGCATCTGGCCAGTAAACACTCTGCTAGCTACATTCAGTTGCCCAGACTCCACCCCATAAGGGATTAAGGGGTCGTTAGATGATGATGATGATGCTGGTCTAACTCAGCCCTTGGTTGGCTGCCTAAAGAAAAATGAGGTGTGTGTTGACCATATATGCACATGTGGCACCCTGCAGCACATTGCATCTCTAGAGTGAGATTTTTAGTGTGAGCAAACCGTCCCTTGTTGGTGTTCCCTTGATGCCACTTTATTTCTCTCTTGTTTTTTCCCCTTTCAGAATTTCCACAGCCAATTCAAGGAGATGGCAAGCGTTCTTGAGACATTTTGAACCACTGCAGTCCAGCCTCCCCTTGCCTCCTAAAAGATCGTTCTACGGAATGATTCTCCAGCAAGAGATGTAGGTTTATTCTTCTCTTGGGGTTTCCACCATGACTTTCTCCAGCTGAAGAGCTGCAAACTTCTCCTGCGTTGAGTGAAATTCTCCATACGAGTCCTCTTCCTGAAAGGGACCTCCTGTTTCACCCCAGAATTTAGGTGGAACCTATCTCAGCCACTCAGAAGAAGACCGGAGGAGTGGCTCCGTAGGAGAAATAAACTCAATCGTGTCCTGACAACTACCCAAGATATGCCTTCCTTTAAGGTCTTAGTTCTCCCCATCTCTGCAACTAGAACAATGTTGGGAAAGCAGTGGTGCCATCACCATCTAGAAATCTGCATGGAAAATCCTATGGATCTAGAAGGCAGCCTTCAATTCCTTAATAAAAGGATGGGAAATGTGTGAGGCTGTTCTTTGTGTCTCTCGGCTGCCTTCGTTCTGCCAACTTTGGGTTGGGTATTTCACACCAAAGGTAAGGACCCTTCTTAATCACTGGTCTAACCTGGTGTATCAGACTTAAGTCAATTGATCAGATTTTATTGAATAAACCACATTGGTCAGGTTATTATTCAGGGCCTTACGGAAAGTGCGGAGATCCGGAATCAGCCGTATTCCGGGAGGTATTTTATACATATACTTCTTATATTTATTTATTTATTTACATATATACATAACAATACTTGTGTACCCACTTTTATTTCTACAGTTTTTGTTTCCTCATATGGGTGAGCATGAGTTCTAGTCCTGCCTTTGGCACAAAACCAGTTGGGTTACCTTGGGCCAGCCCCTCTTAGGAAGGAAGGAAGGAAGGAAGGAGAGGGGAAGGAAGGAAGGAAAGAAGGAGGGGGAGGGAAGGAAATGAAGGAAGGAGAGGGAGGGAAGAAAGGAAAGAAGGAGGAAGGAGAGGGAAGGGAGGAAGGAAACGAAGGAGAGGGAGGGAAGGGAGGGAGGAAGGAAGGAAAGGAGGAGGAAGGAGAGGGAGTAAGGGAGGAGGGAAGGAAGGAAAAAGGAGGAAGAGGGAAGGACGGAAGAAGAGAGGGAAGGGAGGAAAGAAGGAGGGGGAGGGAAGGAAATGAAGGAAGGAGGGAAGGGAGGAAGGAAACAGGAGAGGGAGGGAAGGGAGGAAGGAAGGAACGGAGGAGGAAGGAAAGGGAGTAAGGGAGGAGGGAAGGAAGGAAAAGCAGGAAGAGGGAAGGAAAGAAGAAGAGAGGGAAGGGAGGAAAGAAGGAGGGGGAGGGAAGGAAATGAAGGAAGGAGAGGGAGGGAAGGAAGGAAAGAAGGAGGAAGGAGAGGGAAGGGAGGAAGGAAACGAAGGAGAGGGAGGGAAGGGAGGAAGGAAAGGAGGAGGAAGGAGAGGGAGTAAGGGAGGAGGGAAGGAAGGAAGAAGAGAGGGAAGGGAGGAAAGGAGGGGGAGGGAAGGAAATGAAGGAAGGAAAGAAGGAGGAAGGGAGGAAGGAAACAGGAGAGGGAGGGAAGGGAGGAAGGAAGGAAAGGGAGTAAGGGGGAGGGAGGGAAAGATGGAAGGAAAGGAGGAGGAAGGAGAGGGAGTAAGGGAGGAGGGAAGGAAGGAAAAGGAGGAAGAGGGGAAGGGAAGGATGGAAGGAAGGAGAAGGAAGAAAGGAAACGAAGGGAGGAGAGGGAGGGAAGGGAGGGAAAAGAGGAAGGAGATGGAGGAAGGGGGGAGAGGGAGAGGGAAGGAAGGGACAACCAACTCCTGAAAAACCTTGCCAAGAAATGGCCCAGGCAGTTGTCAGGAGACACCTCTAATTCAACAGAACAAAAGGGGGCTAAAAGAGTATATGGTTTTTGTCTAATCACCGGTGTAGTTTTTTTTAATAACGGTTAACTGAAAAAGAAATTGTTTGGCTGACTGCATCTATGCTGCCAAGGAAAAGGTTCCCTCTGTCATTGACCTGCTGTCCCCCTTGAGTCATTTCCACCAAAGGGGTTGGGGGAGGGGGGGGAGAAGAAATTTTCAAGGTGCAAGAGAGCATCTGGGTGTTTTTAGAAAAGCAGAAGCTCTATTCTTGTCACGAGTTTTTTTTTTTTTTCCCCATGAACCATAAATAAACCGCCTGCCGAAAGCCAAGATTTTGATCAGCAGCTGATGCGACTGGTCAGAGGGGGCTGGGCAGGCAGTAGTTTTGAGTTGCTGCAACAAGCAGGCAGAGCCTTCAAAGGTGTCTCTCCCACCCACCCACCACCCACCCCAGTCCTGGGCAAGTGTCCCAACAGCTTTGTCATGCTTCTCACCATCTAAATCAAGAGGTCTTCAAACTTGGCAGCTTTAAGACTTGTGGACTTCAACTCCCAGAATTCTCCAGCATAGCTGGAGAAGTCTTAAAGCTGCCAAGTTTGAAGACCTCTTGATTTAGATGCAAAATTCGAATCTCGCCAAGGCTCAAGGTTGACTCAGCCTTCCATCCTTTCTAAGGTAGGTAAAATGACCCAGTTTGTGGGGGCAATAAGCTGACTTTGTATAAATATACAAAAGTATGAAGGCTATTGCTTAACGCATTGTAAGCCGCCCTGAGTCTCCAGAGAAGGGCGGCATATAAATCAAATTAAAAAAAGAAAGAAAGAAAGAAAAGAAAGAAAGAAAGAAAGAAGGAAGGAAGGAAGGAAGGAAGGAAGGAAGGAAGGAAGGAAGGAAGGAAGAAAGAAAGAAAGAAAGAAAGAAAGAAAGAAAGAAAGAAAGAAAGAAAGAAAGAAAGAAAGGGCCTTGGTAGTACAGTGGTCTAAAGCACCCTGTCATTAACACAGCTGCCTGCAATTACTGCAGGTTCGAATCTTACCAGGCTCAAGGTTGACTCAGCCTTCCATCCTTTCTAAGGTAGGTGAAATGAGGACCCAGATTATGGGGGCAATAAGCTGACTTTGTATAAATATACAAAAGAATGAAGGCTATTGCTTAACGCATTGTAAGACGCCCTGAGTCTCCGGAGAAGGGCGGCATATAAATCAAATTAAAAAAAAAAAAAAATTCTCTGGGCTGGCAGTTTCTCCTCGGTTTCTCTTGAGAACAACTTCCGCAGGCAGCAAAAGGCAATGGGATTAAAGCTGAAAAGGACGGAGGGTTGAAATTAAGGAAGAGGTTTGGGAAATGGAGCAGGATGCAGATTCTGAGATGGGAGAAAAGCAAATGCTTCGGATTCCAGTTGTCAAGTCTCTCGAACCTTAATACATTTCAGGTGTTGCATTGGTTTTCAAACCAACATCAGCTGCAACCTCTAATTCAGGTTTAAGTGTTTGGGTTTTTCCTTTCAGGATAATCTCATCTTTTCTAGAGGATAAATAGAAGGGGAGCTTAGAGTTTCCCTCTTTGGGGTTGTTGTTTTTTTTCTCTCTGAAAACTGATAGGAGTGGATGGAGGCGTTGGGTTTTATCACCTACTTACTTGGCCTAAGCCCACCTTTGTTTCTGGTTTTCAGTTGTTTTACACTGCTCGGCCTTGACGCTGAGTCACATAAAATGGCTTTGGATATTATAACACAAAAGCAGGTCCTTGTATGTTTAGCATGACTGAAAAGTTACCCCATCTGTTCCCTCCCTCCCTCATTCTACTGCCCTTCCTCTCCTCCCTCCCTCCCTCCCTCCCACTGCCCCTCTCTCCTTCCTTCCTTCCTCCCTCCCTCCTTCCCTCCCTTCTACTGCCTCTCCTTCCTTCCTTTCTTCCTCCCTCCTACTGCCCCTCTCTCCTTCCTCCCTCCCTCCCTCCCTCCTTCCCTTCTACTGCCCCTCTCTCCTTCCTTCCTTCCTCCTTCCCTCCCTTTTACAGCCTCTCCTTCCTTCCTTTCTTCCTCCCACCCTCACCCATTCTACTACCCCCTCCCTCCCTCCTTTCCTCTCTCCCTTCTACTGCCCGTCTCTCTCCTTCCTTCCTTCCTCCCACTGCCCCTCTCCCCTTCCTCCCTCTCTTCTACTGCTTCTCCTTCCTTCCTCCACCTCCATTCTACTGCCCCTCCCTCCCTCCTCCCTCCCTTCTACTGTCTCTCATTCCTCCCTCCCTCCCTTCTACTGCCTCTCCTTCCTTCCTTTTTTCCTCCCTCTTTCCCACATTCTACTGCCCCTCCTCTCCCTCCCTCCTTTCCTCTCTCCCTTCTACTGCCTCTGTCTCTCTCCTTCCTTCCTTCCTCCCACTGCCCCCTCTCCCCTTCCTCCCTCCCTTCTACTGCCCCTCTCCTTCCTTCCTTCCCTCCTTCCCAGAGCTGAGAAGTGTGGCCTGAGAACAAAGACCTAGTTCGCCCACCGCCCATCCCCAGTGGCATACTGAGGCATTGTGATGACCGAGCATCCATTGTCCAAGGACAGCAGCTTCCCACCCTTAAGAGCCCTGGCTCTTTGTAACCTCTGATACCCCCCCCCCTTAAAAAAAAGAGACCAAACTTTTACATTTAAGATTGGAAATTAAAAAATCGGCAGGTGTTGCTTTTTTTTTAAGAGATTATGTTTCAAGGCTATCAATGAACCCATTTGTAACGCATCTGTTAGGAAAGAATCCAACAGTCAACCCAAACGCTCAGTCAACCTATTAACTATAACTATATCCAAGAAACAAGAGGCAATAAAATAAAAACACATTTAACTTGGGAAAACACCATGCTCAGCTGGCCTTTACAGCTCAGTAGCATGTAAAACAACTTTTTTCAGATCTGTGGACTTCAACTCCCAGAAACCTTCAGGATGCCGGCGGAGGAACGTCGGGAGTTGAAGTCCACACAGATCTTATAACAAGTTGTTGGAAGTTGAGAAACACCGCAAAGAATTTGAAGAAGGATTGTCCCAAGCCGCAAATAACGAGAGGGGCAAAAGGATTTTGCTGCCCCAACGGTACTGGGAAGAGGTGCATATTTGTTTTCTTTTTTTAAAAAAAAGCATTTTATCTTTAACCCAACAACGCCCGGTGCGTGCAGGTGTCTGGCGCAAAGAGCACGCCAAGGTGTGCACGCCCCGCTCCCCGACGGCTCTGCAAGAGAATCAGGTGTTTGGCCTCTGTTGCACCTCCGCCAGCAAGGCGCAGCTCCCGAGAGTGCACAGCTGCCGTTTTCCCAGGCAAACGCGCAAGTTGTGGGGCTGCCAGCAAGCCCGGGCATGTATCCCTTCGCTGTTATAGACGCAACCCCGGGCGAGTCTCATTGCGTTTCAGCCCGGAGCGACCTGGCCCCGCGCCGGGATGGGTAGGGAGCGGAGATCCAAAGCATTTTGCAAAGCGTTGCTTTGCCCTAATCGATGTATTTGCATTTGTAATTAGCGGAAGTCTCTCATTCTCAGGACGTAAAAGTAGCAGGACATAACAAGCTTTGCCTTTCAGAAGTTGTGGGAGCTTCATCATTGGAAGCTTTCAAGAAGAGACTGGACTGCATCTGTCAGAAATGGTGGAGGGTCTCCTGCTTGGGGTGGGGGTGGAAGAGTTGGACTAGATGACTTACAAGGTCTCTTCTAAGTCAACTCTTCTATCTTCTCTTCTATCTTCTCTTCATACATTGGTAGGATGGATGGATGGATGGATAGAGGTAGGTAGGTAGGGAGACAGAGATAGAGATTGATAGATAGTAGATAGATGATAGATAGATATGGATGGACGGACAGACAGATAGACAGGTAAGTAGGGATGGATAGATAGATAGACAGACAGACAGACAGACATGATAGGGATAGATAGATAGAGATAAGATAGAAAGATAAGGAACGGATTGCCTTCAAAAGTTGTGGGAGCTTCATCACTGGAAGCTTTCAAGAAGAGATTGGACTGCTTATCTGTCAGAAATGGTGGAAGGGCTCCTGCTTGGGTGAGGGGGTTGGACTAGATGACCTCCAAGGTCCCTTCCAACTCTTTTGTTATTCTGTTCTGTTCCAGCGGAGGCTACCCACGCTCTGCGTTTAACGCAAAAAGAGGGGGCTGGTTCTCATGGGGAGCCCAGAGATGGGGAGCCCCTCCAAAGCTCCCACTGGGGAGGTGGGGGGGGCTCCTGCTCCAGCCCACCCACCTTGGCTGTCTTGCCTCCATTAGAATAGAATAACAGAGTTGGAAGGGACCTTGGAGGTCTTCTAGTCCAACCCCCTGCTTAGGCAGGAAAGCCTCTTTCCTCCTTGGTCCATTTTTTTTTGGGGGGGGGGAGGGGGCAAGTCCGACTCGGTTCGTCCGCTTTCCAGAACGAGCCTGGCGGGCTAAGAATTAAGAAAGCAGCGCCGGGACACCTTTCTTTCTTTCTTTCTTTCTTTCTTTCTTTCTTTCTTTCTTTCTTTCTTTCTTTCTTTCTTTCTTTCTTTCTTTCTTTCTTTCTTTCTCCCTCCTTCTTTCTTTCTTTCTTTCTTTCTTTCTTTCTTTCTTTCTTTCTTTCTTTCTTTCTTTCTTTCTTTCTTTCTTTTCCAAATCTCGGGACTTCCTGGCGGCTTGAGCCTGCAAGGACGAGCCAGCGGGGCTGCGGGGAGCCTCCCCTCCCGCGCCCAGCAACGAAGGTCTCCTCCTAATTGGCCCGCCAGCTTCACCCGGGGAGGGAAAACGGGAACGCCGTCAGAACTGGAACACCCAACACCGCCAGCCGCAGCAGCAGCAACAGCAGCAGCAGCAGCGAAAAAGGGGCAAGGAAGGAGGCGCAGGCACCGCGCGGCCCCCTTTTCCACCGCGCCACCTCTTGGCTTGGCTGCCTTCCCGGCTTGGGCAGGGCGAGGAAGCCAGCCGGCCACCCTCGGCGGGGCGGGAGCCTCACCAGCCTTGCGGAGAGCGCTGGGACGCGCTGGGGGTGGGTAGGTGGGTGGGAGGGGGCTGCAAGAGTCAAGACCCCCCTTGGAAGGAGCCGCACGCCCGAAGGAGAAAGGCGGGGTAAAGGCGCAGCGAGGCGCGCGTCCGCGGACCCTGCTTGCCTGCCTCCGGATCGGTGCAAACGGCCGAGGACGCGTGGCTGGGGGAAGAGGGGGGGCTCGGAGGCGCTGCGGAGGCCGAACTCCGGTGCGCGGCGCCCGCGGGTGCCAGCAACCGGCCCCTGAGCCCCGATGGAGACGGCGCCCTTCCCGCACCCGTTGGCTCCAGAGCCCGAACCAGGTCCCGGTTTTGGTCCGGTCCGGCCAGGCGGCGAGAAACGTTTCCGACTCTTTTACGTGGGGTTGCACCAGCCTGGACCGGCGTGCCACGCTGCCCATGTTGCCTTGGCTGATGGCCGAAGTCCGGCGCCGGAGCCAGAAGCCAGAACCGGGCGCGGCACCGGCTCGGGAGGTGCTGCTGCTGCTGGGCGCGGCGCCCACCCTGCGCTGCGTGCCCTCTTCGCCCGGCGGCGCCCCCGGCTCGGCCGTCTTTATCTTCGAGCACAAAGCCCAGCACATCTCCCGCTTCGTCCACAACAGCCAGGACCTCACCTACTTCGCCTACCTGATCAAGGCGCAGCCCGACGACCCCGACTCGCCCGTCGCCTGCCACGTCTTCCGGGCTACCGACCCCAACCAGGTATGAGCTTGTGGGAGTTGAGGGGGGTGGGAGATGGATGGGCTTCCATCAGAGACGGGACCAGAAGCGTGGGGGGGGGGGTGCCTTGAGGTCTTCCAGCACCACCCCCATCGTTTTCCAGACAAGGTTGTGGCCTTCTGATCTTTTCCCAATTTGTTTGTTTGTTGTTGTTTTTGGCCAGCATTGCTGGGGAAAGGTTGGGGGAAAGAGAGGAAACCGTGGCTGCTGTGGACAAGACCCCTCCCCACGCCAAGTTATAGGTGGGATGAGGATAGGGGTGGGATTCAAATTTCTCTTTCTTTCTTTCTTTCTTTCTTTCTTTCTTTCTTTCTTTCTTTCTTTCTTTCCTTCTTTCCTTCTTTCCTTCCTAGCAATAGCCTTCATACTTTTGTATATTTATACAAAGTCAGCTTATTGCCCCCACAACTGGGTCCTCATTTCACCTACCTTAGAAAGGATGGAAGGCTGAGTCAACCTTGAGCCTTGGAGAGATTCGAACCAGCAGTAAATTGCAGGCATCTGTGTTAATGACAGGGTGCTTTAGACCACTGTACTACCAAGGCCCTTTCTTTCTTTCTTTCTTTCTCTCTTTCTTTCTTTCTCTCTTTCTTTCTTTCTTTCTTTCTTTCTTTCTTTCTTTCTTTCCTTCCTTCCTTCCTTCCTTCCTTCCTTCCTTCCTTCCTTCCTTCTTTCTTTCTTTAATTTGATTTATATGCCGCCCTTCTCCGGAGACTCAGGGCGGCTTACAATGCGTTAAGCAATAGCCTTCATACTTTTGTATATTTTATACAAAGTCAGCTTATTGCCCCCACAAACTGGGTCCTCATTTAACCTACCTTAGAAAGGATGGAAGGCTGAGTCAACCTTGAGCCTGGTGAGATTCGAACCTGCAATAATTGCAGGCAGCTGTGTTAATGACAGGGTGCTTTAGACCACTGTACTACCAATGCCCTTTCTTTCTTTCTTTCTTTCTTTCTTTCTTTCTTTCTTTCCTTCCTTCCTTCCTTCCTTCCTTCCTTCCTTCCTTCCCTCCCTCCCTCCCTCCCTCCCTCCCTCCCTCCTTTCTTTCTTTCTTTCTTTCTTTCTTTCTTTCTTTCTTTCTTGTATTTATATGCCGCCTTTCTCCCGAAGGACTCAGGGCGGCGAACACAAGTTGAAAAGCATGCAACAATAAAATCCCCTTAAAACCAAATAAGCAATAAATAATAAAATATTAAAACCCAGAATCATAGTCAGCCCATTTGTTTGAACAGCCAAGTCTTCAGGTCATGATGGAAGGAGTGGAGATCAGGAGCCATATGGAGCTCCAGTAGGTAACTCATTCCAGAGTGTGGGAGCGCACACAGAGAACGCCCTCCCCCTAGAACGTCGACAGATAATTTAACAACCGGTTCTCTGCCTTAACGATTTCTTCCAACAAACTGCTCAGAAAGGTATCAACCGGTTCTCCCGAAGTGGTGCGAACTGGCTGAATCCCATCACTGGATGAGGAGACGTGAAGGTGGGCTACTAATCCCAGATGGGTGTGTGGGCTTAGATAGCAGGATGACCTGGACGTGGAGTCTTGGCCAACTGTGGCTGATTCCCCCTGTGGTGTCTGTGTGTGTGTGTGTGAGAGAGAGAGTGTGGGGGAAGAAGGGAGTGTGTGGGGGGAGTGAGGGAGCGAAGGAGAGGGGATTGCCCTTGAATGGAGAAAGCAGGAGTTCCAAGGCCTCTAGGCCAGGGGTCTCCAACCTTGACAACTTTACGACTTGTGGACTCCCAGAATTCCTCAGCCAGCATCTGGGAGTTGAAGTCCACAAGGCGTAAAGTTGCCAAGGTTGGAGATCCCTGCTCTAGGCTAGATGGGAACATGGCAAAAGCTTACTGGAAGAAGGCAGGGGAAACTATCTTGAACCGTTGCCCAGAAGGTTGTATGCATGCATATCCATGTGATCCCTGGAATCAGGCACGCTTGAGGGAGGTGCCTTGAGCAAGGTAGGAACCTTCTGTGGCCTCCTTAACCTGCTGGATGAGCAGGAAGGCAGAGGGGATGGCAGGTCCATTAAGCTTGGTTGAGTGGCTTCACACTTGGGTATCATTTTTGCGCTAGTCTCACTCAGACTGCAACTCCCCTTCCTCAAACTGAAATATGACTGGGCTTCTGATCACTCTTGCTTGCCTGTAACTCTTGAGCTCAAGAACCATGGAGGCATCTTCTGATATAGGAACCTTTTGGTTTTCGGGCCGAGTATCCCAACTTTAGCAGCATACTAAAAAGCACAGTATACTAAAAAGCAGAGACATCGCCCTGCCAACAAAAGTGTGTATAGTCAAGGCTATGGTTTTCCTAGTTGCAATGCAGGGCTGTGAAAGTTGGACCATAAGGAAGGCTGAGCACCAAAGAATTGAGGCTTTTGAACTCTGGTGCTGGAGAAGACTCCTGCCAGTCCCTTGGACTGCAAGGCGATCCAACCGGTCAGTCCTAGAGGAGATCAACCCTGACTGCTTTTTAGAAGGCCAGATCCTGAAGATGAAACTCAAATACTTTGGCCACCTAATGAGAAGGAAGGACTCACTGGGGAAGAGCCTAATGCTGGGAAAGATTGAAGGCAAAAGAAGAAGGGACAACAGAGAATAAGGTGGCTGGATGGAGTCACTGAAGCAGTAGGCATGAGCTTAAATGGACTCCAGAGGATGGTAGAGGACAGGAAGGCCTGGAGTTGCGATGGGTCGGACATGACTTTGCAACTAACAACAACAATCCCAACTTGCTGGCAAGTCAGATCTTCCTTCCCGTAGAAGCCCTCACATGCCAGGAGTTTAGTGAACTTTGTTGAAGGAGGACCAGCTTGGATTGTAACTGAGGTGTTTTGGTCCTTTCTCCTGGCTGAGCCTATGAAAGATGCCTTGCGTTAGAATATCTCCTAAACCAGAGAATCCTTGGGATGCTGTTGACAGATTAACAGAGTTGGAAGGAACCTTGTAGGTCGTCTAGTCCAACTCCCCGCTCAAGCAGGAGACCCTACACCTTTTCTGACAGATGGCAGTCCATCTCTTCTTGAAAGCTTCTGATCTTTTAGCTTCCCAATTTGTTTTTTTCTGGCTAGCATCCCTCAACTTCAACTTCTGGAGCCACCTTCAACTTCTGAAAGCAAATTGTTTCTTTGATTGATTGTTTTCACTGTCAGAAAATTTCTCCTTACTTCTAGGTTGACTCTCTCCTTGATCAGTTTCCATCCATTATTCCTTGTCTGACCTTCAGGTGCCTTGGAAAAATAGCTTGACCCCCTCCTCTTTGTGGCAGCCCCTCAAATATTGGAACACTGCTATCATGTCTCCCCTGGTTTCCTTAGAGAAGCAGAAAGGAGCTGGATCTTGGAACAGACTGAGAAGGATGTCTCAATTGTGTTTTAGAGGTGGCCTCTGCATATATTCAAATAAAATAAATACAGAATAACAGAGTTGGAAGGGACCTTGGAGGTCTTCTAGTCTAACGCTCAGGCAGGGAACCCTATACTACTTCAGACAAATGTTTGTCCAATCTCCCAGTTCCTGCAATCATTTTTCGTATGTTTTATCCTCAAGTCCCCTAATCATCTTTGCTGCTCTTCTCTGCATTCTTTCTAGAGTCTCAACAATTTTTTAATATCGTGGTGACCAAAACTCGATGCAATATTCCAACACGGATTCCACAGGTCCATCCGTTCATTAGTGTCCTGGTCCGTTAAGAGCAAGATGGTGGCATTCCCTCTCTGTGATCACTTTCAGGATCTGTTTGCTGCTCAGGGTTATGTGAAGAAAGAAAGGCAGATGGGAGGAGAGATGGGTTTGGGGAGTGGCTTTTTTTTAATGACTTGAGGAAAACAGCTGAGTTTCAGCCTTCTGACATGGAGGCATTGCAGGAGAAGCAGGCTAAGATCCTTGTTCTCTTTCTGGAATAAAATTAGACATGTGAACTGGGTGAGTGTAGGAAGGAACTCTCTTGCCTTCCCTTTTCTCATAAGTTGCAGGGAACCCACAGTTAAGAGCTCAGAGAGAGAGAGAGAGAGAGAGAGAGAGACAGAGACAGAGACAGAGACAGAGACAGAGACAGAGAGAGACAGACAGACACAGAGAGACAGAGACACACAGAGAGAGACAGACAGACAGACAGAGACAGAGACAGAGACACAGAGACAGAGTCACAGAGAGAGACAGACAGACAAACAAACATGCACAGAGAGAGACAGAGACAGAGACAGACAGACATACAGACACAGACAGAGACACACAGAGAGAGAGAGAGAGACAGACAGAGACAGAGTCACAGAGAGAGACAGACAGACAAACATGCAGAGAGAGACAGAGACGAGAGACAGACACAGACACACACACACACACACACACACACAGAGAGAGAGAGAGAGAGAGAGAGAGACATACACACAGAGAAACAGAGAGATAGAGACAGACAGACAGACACAGAGAGACAGAGACACAGAGAGAGAGAGAGACAGACAGACAGAGACAGAGACAGAGACACAGAGAGAGACAGAGTCACAGAGAGAGACAGACAAACATGCACAGAGAGAGACAGAGACAGACAGACATACAGACACAGAGAGAGAGAGACACAGAGAGAGAGAGAGACAGACAGACAGAGACAGTCACAGAGAGAGACAGACAGACAAACATGCACAGAGAGAGACAGAGAGAGACGAGAGACAGACACACACACACACACACACACAGAGAGAGAGAGAGAGAGAGAGAGAGAGAGAGAGAGAGGGAGGGAGAGAGACATGGAAAAATATTCTGGGGAAGAATTCAAGTTGCCTTCAAATGCTTCTGTATCCCAAAATATCACTTCCTTTTTTCCCCGCTTCCTTGATAAAGTCGTTTAATAGCACACCAGGCCTTTCTGCTTGAGGAAGAACCTGTATTTAGGATAGAGGAATTTGCCTTCAGGGCTAATGAAATGCATATCCATGTGTCTCACCAATTCCCCAGAAAAGAGGCATGAAAGTTCAGCAGCGTGTGACAAGAGACAAGAGGTACAAGGGTGAGACTCTTGATCTTTTCTTTTTGCACAAGCGTGTGAAACCACCAATGGTCATATAGTCTTGGAAACCTGGAATTTACTTATTTCCACCAGAAAAATTCTGAACCAGCTGTTGAATGAAAAGAAAGACTAGGGGGTGACATGATAGCAATCTTCCCAAATCTAAGGGGCTGCCAAAGAGAAGAGGGGGATCAATCTATTCTCCAAAGCACCTGAAAGCAGGAGAAGAAATAATGGATGAAAACTAACTAAGAAGAGAAGCAACATAGAACTAAGAAGAAATTTCCTGACAGTGAGAACAATCAATCAGTGGAATGACTTGCTTCCAGAAGTTGTGAATGCTCCAACACTGGAGGTTTATATGAAGAGATTGGTTGGTCATTTGTACAGAATAATATATGGCAGGGATGTCAAACTCAACGTCCACAGTCCAGATCCGGCCTACCGGATGCTTAAATCTGGACCGGCTTGGAAACGGAAGGACTGGCCCACAGTGCCTCTGCTGGCCAAAATGGGGCATGGGGGGGGCTGTGCGAGGCCCCCTGTACCCTTTTTTGGCCAGCATGGTGCTGCGGGAGGCCATCCAGGCTGAAAATAGGGGGCAGGGGGCCTCACATGGCGCCCCTGTGCCCCATTTTGGCTGGGAGGGTGCTGTAGGAGGTGTCCACCCTGTGTCTCCCCCTCCCGGCCAGCCCGCGGAGGAGAACTACAATGCTGATCCAGCCCTCCAAGAAATCCAGTTTGACGCCCCTCTACACGGGGTTCCCTTGAAGAGCACCCGGAGACTCCAACTGGTCCAGAATGCGGCCGCATGGGTAGTCACGGGAGCCGCATGGCGCTCCCATACAACACCTCTCCTGCGTGAGCTGCACTGGCTCCCAGTGGTCTTCCGGGTGTGCTTCAAGGTGTTGGTTATCACCTTTAAAGCGCTCCATGGCATAGGACCTAGTTATCTTCGAGACCGCCTGCTGCTACCGACAACCTTCCATCGACCCGTGCGCTCCCACAGAGAGGGCCTCCTCGGGGTGCCATCAGCCAAACAATGCAGGCTGGTGACCCCCAGGGGGAGGGCCTTCTCTGTGGGGGCACCTACCCTCTGGAATCAGCTGCCCCCAGAGATAAGGAGAATCCAAGACCTCGGTGCCTTCCGCCGTGCCCTTAAAACCTTCTTTTTCCAGCAAGCCGGGCTGGCCTAACACTTTTTTAAATGTTTTTAATTGTTTGTTATTGTTTTTAATCATGGGGCCAAATTTATATATATCTTTTTAATTGTATTTTAATGTTTGTAGTTTATGTTTTTATTTGGCTGTTCACTGCCCTGAGTCCTCAGGGAGAAGGCCGGTATACAAATTTATAAACAAACAAACAAACAAACAAACAAACAAACAAACAAACAAACAAACAAACAAATAGTGTCTCCTGCTTGAACAGGGGGTTGGACTAAAACAGGGGTCCACAATTTCTGGTCCATAGATTGCCACTAGTCCTCAGCATGCCAGAAACCGGGATGCACAAACAAGCGAAGCCGCATCCGTGGGATACAGGCACAAAACCACATCCCCTTGAGTCCACAGAAAAAGTTATCTCCATGGAACCAGTCCCTGGTGCCCAAAAGGTTGGGGACCCCTGGACTAGAAGACCTCCAAGGTGCCTTCCAACTCTCTTATTCTGTATTCTGTTAACCTGTAGATTGTTTTAAGGTGCCATTTAATGGAAGATCCCTCAAGACTTCCCTTGACAAATGTACACTGAGCAAAAAGAACAGGAACAAATAAAAAATGCTCAGCTTCTTAAAAAATTGTTTTTGAGATGCTGGTTCAGCACGTTATTGCTTTTATTTTTAGCCGTGCAAGCACACCACCAAAGTCAATTTCCCTCCCATAACCCAAAAAATAAATTAAAAAAATAGAAATAACAACAAAAGCAAACAAAGAAACGTGGAAAAGTGCACACAGGAACCACTCTCTGTATTCTGTATTTCCAAGCAGAAATGTTTATAGATAAACAAAAACTTGGAATCCAGCTACTGAGCCCTACCTCCTGCTCACTGGGGGATGCAAAGAGAGCATCCAGAATGGATGGTACCCTTTTGCTATATGGCACATTTGTCTCTCTTTTTGTCTCTCTTGGCCATGCCCCCTCCCCTCTCACCCAGCACTTCCTGCAATTCTAATCCAAGTTTTCCATGTTCTTGAGATGGAAAAGATCATATCCGGTTGGGGATAAACCTTTCCTTGCTTGCAAGCTTCATCCCAAGCTCTTGGCATGGCATCCCTTTATTTTGAAGCTGGAGTGATGTCCCACATTCGTAAATGTCTCTGATTCCAAACGAAGAATTTATTTTAGTTTTCCAGTGTTTTGCAATGACAGATTTGGCAGCTCTGGGCCAAACTCAAATCCCTTATTTCTGTCGCTGAAGAATCATCTCAGAGAAACCATCAAGGGTGCGTTCTCTTAGGATTCCTGCATTCGGCATTCAAAATTGGAACTTCTTTGAACTTTCTCTGGTAGCTTGAACACGGCCATGTTGTGCAGATTCTCCTGTAGCTGCTTTGGCCTTGCGGGTCAGAGGTGGGTTTCAGCAGATTCGGCCCAGTTCTGGAGAACCAGTAGCGGAAATTTTGAGTAGTTCGGAGAACCGGTAGTAAAAATTCTGACTGACCCCGCCCCCATCTATTCTCTGCCTCCCAAGTCCCAGCTGATCGGGAGGAAATGGGGATTTTGCAGTAATCTTCCCCTGGAGTGGGGAGGGAATGGAGATTTTACAGTATCCTTCCCCTGCCACACCCACCAAGCCATGCCACGCCCACCAAGCCACACCTACAGAACCGGTAGTAAAAAATGTTGAAACCCACCACTGCTCGTGGTGCTTTAACGGCAATGAGTGTTGGGAAGTGCTGGGTGAGAAGGGAGGAGCCATGGCCAAGAGAGCTAAGGGTCAAGGGGCAGCTCTGGATCTTCTCCCCCAGGATGCCTCCATCCCTGCCCTGGGGGCTTTGGGCCTCTTTGCTGCTTGGCCAGGAGTTCCTGGAAGAAGCATGAGGAAGGATAGAGGCAAGCCTGGAGCCTGTCCTTCAGCCTTGGGTGATGGCATGGAATGGGTGATGGCTTTCTCTATCTCAAAAGGAGCGGGACAAAGGTCCGTTATCATCTCCCTTAGAAAGGTGAGAGAAGTTTGTTTGGACACGGGGATTTCATAAAATTAATTATAATGTCTTAACAACAGAGCTTGGTTTTACAGATTGCGATGTTTGGGTCTCCTATATTTCCTAGCTAAACCCAGTGGTGAAATCCAATTTTTTTTACTACCGGTTCTGTGGGTGTGGCTTGGTGGGCATGGCAGGGGAAAGATACTGCAAAATCCCCGTTCCCTCCCCACTCCTGCGGGAAGGATATTGCAAAATCTCCATTCCCACCCCCTCCGGGGCCAGCCAGAGGTGGTATTTGCCAGTTCTCCGAACTGCTCAAAATTTCCGCTACCAGTTCTCCAGAACCTGTCAGAACCTGCTGGATTTCACCCCTGGTTAAGCCCATCTATGGAAAGTGTTCTGAGAAACAGAGATCCTTGAGCTGCAAGACAATTTCAACCTAGGGGGCCTGGGGTCATTTCTTTTGAAGGAACAGATAGGAACAAAGCTGGAACAGCATTTCCAAATGCTTCAAAGCATCAGGAAACTGCGGCAGAAGTACCGTAAACCAAGGATGGAAATTGTGTTTAGGTACATTCTCCAATGTTTGGTGGGGGCAGGGACCAGAGAACCCCACAGTCAAACCCTTAAAACAAAGTTTTGATCCCAGTTAAGCCAAATAAACTGGGACGTGGTCGATCGAAAGGTCGACAGTTCAGTGGTTCGAATCCCTAGGTCCACGTAACAGGGTGAGCTCCCGTGACTTGTCCCAGCTTCTGCCAACCTAGCAGTTCGAAAGCAACGTAAAAAATGCAAGTAGAAAAATAGGGACCACCTTTGGTGGGAAGGTAACAGCGTTCCGTGCACCTTTGGCGCTTAGTCATGCCGGCCACATGACCATGGAGATGTCTTCGGACAGCGCTGGCTCTGAACCAGGTTGCACCCAAAAATGTGCACCCAAAAAAGTTCCTTCTGGGCTAAATCTCAGGGGGTTTTCAAGGCTGAAGGAAATCTGGAGAGGGCATAAAAGCAAATATGCTGGGGTAATTTTACTCTCTCTTCACAGCTGAGTTTTCTTTTCCTATTGGGGTGTGGACTGAGTCTGCAGTAGGTTCAGTTTACTAATCCGTAATTAATCCATTGCTATAATAACTCCCTAACATAGTTCATTAATTTTGTCCTATTTTATCACCCGCGCTTTGAAGCCCGAATTCCCTTATTCATTCTTGTGTTTTCTAGAAAACGTATGCTTCGTTTTCAGATGAAAGTGTACGCTCATTTCTTTGTATGTTGTATTAAATTGTGTAACTTCCAGCAGCCAGAAAGAGAGCAGAAATAATGGAATAACAGAGCTGGAAGGGATCTTGGAAGTATTCCAGTCCAGTGGCCCCCCCAAACTTTTGGGCTGCAGGGGCCGGTTCCATATAGAGAGAGTTTTTTTTTCCTCGAGGGGGTGTGGCCTGGAGGGGTGTGTGGTTTTGTATGCTTCCTGCATCCCGGGAATGGGGCTTCCCTTGTTTGTGCAGCCCGATTTCTGGCATACCGCAAATTGATGGCAGTCCCTGGATCAGGGTTGAAGATCCTGTTCTAGTCCAACCCTCTGCTAAAGCAGGAAACCCTATACCAGTGATGGCGAATCTTTTCTGCACCAAGTGCCGAAAAGGGAGCACTTCGCACCCACCTGTGCACTTCACACGTGTACCTCAAGCACGCACACGCACTCGTCAGGGCCGCAACCTGAGGAGAAGAGGAGAAGAAGGAGAGGAATTGCCCAGGGGGCATATCACGGCTGTCCTTAGAAGAACACTTGACGGCCGTGACCGGGAGGATTTTTCATCAGGTTCGCCTGATCCACCAGTTGCGTCCCTTTCTAGATCGGGACTCTCTACATACAGACACTCACACCCTCGTCACCTCTCATCTGGACTATTGTAACGCTCTCTACATGGGGCTCCCCTTGAGGTGCACTCGGAGGCTCCAACTGGCGCAGAGTGCAGCCGCGCGGGTGGTTATGGGAGCAACGTGGAGTTCCCATGTAACACCTCTCCTGCGCGAGCTGCACTGGCTCCAGGTGGTCTTCCGAGTGCGCTTCAAGGTTCTGGTTATCACTTTAAAGCGCTCCATGGCTTAGGACCTGGTTATCTACGGGACCGCCTGCTATCACCAATAGCCTCCCACCGGTCAGTACGCTCCCATAGAGAGGGGCTCCTCAGGGTGCCGTCGGCCAAACAATATCGACTGGCGGCCCCTAGGGGGAGAGCCTTCTCTGTGGGGGCACCTACGATCTGGAACGAGCTCCCCCCGGAGATACGGAGGATCCCGGATCTACGCACCTTCCGTTGCGCGCTTAAGACTTTCCTATTCCATCAAGCTGGCCTGGCCTAAATCTTCTCCCCTTTTTAAATGTAAATTTTTAAATGTAAATTGTAATTTGTTTTAAATTATGGGGTATTTTAAATTCAGCCAAATTATTTAATTCGTTTTTTAATTCATTTTAAATTTTTTGTATTTATGTGTTTTATCTCGTGGCTGTTCACTGCCCTGTTTACTGTTCTCCCTTCGGGAGAAGGGCGGTATAGAAATTTAATAAAATAAATAAATATGCATGCCCGATAAGGTACTTTCAGTTACTGCCGCAAGTCCTCCAGTTACTGCTGCGCATGAGCACACGCCGATCAGCTGGCCAGCACGCATGCTCACGCCCGAAAACGGAAGACCAGCTCTTCCAGTTTCTGGAACTGCCGCACGCACAAAGGCCAGCTGATTGTCATGTGCACATACGTGCCAGAAACCCGGAAGAGGAACGGGGCAATACCATGCATGCCAGATGACATGGCTCCACGTGCCACTTCGGGCACAGGTGCCATAGATTTGCCATCACGGCGCTATACCATTCCAGACAAGTGGCTGTCCAGTCTCTTCTTGAAAGCTTCCAGTGCTGGGACACCCACTACTTCTGAAGGCAAGCCATTCTACTGGTTAATTCTTCTCATTGTTAGGAAATTTCTCCATAGTTTTCGGTTGCTTCTCTCCTTGATTAGTTGCCATCCATTGTTTCTTATCTTGCCTTCAGGTGCTCTGGAAAAAATAAGTTGTCCCCCTCTTCTTTATGGCAGCCCCTCAAATACTGGAATACTGCTATCATGTCATCCCTAGTCCTTCTTTTCTCTAGACTAACTTTGGGATTTCTTGTCCTGCCTTCTGGAGAATAGGTTGACCCCTTCTTCTTTGTGGCAGCCCCTCAAATATTGGAAGACTGCTATCATGTCAACCCTAGAATCCAGTGGTGACATCCAAAATTTTATTACCGGTTCTGTGGGCGTGGCTTGGGCGTGGTGTAGCTTGGTGAGTGTGGCAGGGGAAGGATACTGCCAAATCTCCATTCCCAACCCACTCCTGGGGCCAGCCAGAGGTGGTATTTGCCGGATCTCCGAACTACTCAAAATTTCCGCTACTGATTCTCCGAACTGCTCAAAATTTCTGCTACCAGTTGTCCAGAATCTGTGAGTACCTGCTGGATTTCACCCCTGCTAGAATCCTTCTTTTCACTAAACTAGGCATACCCAACTCCTGCAACCATTCTTCATTTGTTTTAGCCTCCGGGCCTCTCGAATTATCTTTGGGGCTCTGTGGGCAGAGGGCCATATCGCCTTGGTTTAAGAACTCTTGAACAGCCCTTCACCTGTCTTGTTTTTTTTAAAGATTTGATTAATTATTAATCTTTTGGTCCTGACCGTTTGAAGGTATTTAGCATAACAAAGAGAGAGTTTAATGAGACTCTCAAGGTCCAGGGGCAGCTCTGCTACTTAAAACCTCCTGAGTCAATATTATGGTAACAGGTAAGGAAGGGTTAGGCACCTTTCCCCCTGATTTGGGTGTTGGTGCAAAAGAGATTCAACAGGAGTTGCCTCTGATTTGCTGATATGGAGGGGAAGGAGGTACTATCAGGTTTCGCAGCCGAGGATCTCAAATTGCCAGTAGAATCTGTCAAGATCCTTCTGTACCTTGAGCCTATCTTCTGGAGTGTTGGCTATTCCTGCCAGTTTGGTATCATCTGCAAATTTGATGAGTTCCCCATCTATCCCCTCGTCCAGGTCATTGATGAAGATGTTGAAGAGTACTGGGCCTAAAACAGAGCCTTGGGGTACGCCACTGCATACTTCCCTCCATGTAGATGCAGTTCCATTGAGGATTACACATTGAGTGCGTTTGGTCAGCCAGTTGCAAATCCAACTAGTGGTGATGCTGTCTAACCCACATTTTTCTACTTTATCTAGTAGTAGGTTATGGTCTACTTTATCAAATGCCTTACTGAAGTCCAAATAAATTATATCGACAGTATTCCTCTGGTCCACTAATTTTGTCACTTTGTCAAAGAATGCAATAAGATTACTCTGGCATGATCTGTTTTTGACAAACCCATGTTGGCTTTTGGTTATTACTTTGTTTGCTTCTAGGTGTAATCTCAGACAGAACGTGACTAGATGTGTCTTTTGGGGAGACAGGGGTAAAGCCATTCACAGATACAGGTAGTCCTCGACTTATGGCCATAGTCAAGCCCAACACTTCTGTTGCTAAGTGAGACATTTGCGAAGTGAGCTTTGCCCCCTTGTTCGACCTTTCCTGCCAGTCTGGTTAAGTGGATCGCTGCAGCTGTTTGAGCTAGGAACATGGTCGTTAAGCGAATCAGGCTCCCCAGTTGACGTTGGCTTGTCAGAAGGTCGCAAAAGGGGATCGTGTGACCCCCAGGGCACTGCAACCATCGTAAATATGAACCAGTTGTCAAGGATCTGAATATTGATCATGTGGCTATGGGGTCGTAAGTGTGAAAAATGATTGTAAGTCACTTTTTTCAGTGCCATTGTAACTTTGACCGGTCACTAAATGGGACTGTTGTTAAGTTGAGGATGACCTGTAGAAGATTTTTGTCTGTACAGAAAGCAGGGCTGGGCTGCAGGGCTTCAATTCCATAGATGTGTTTTTGCCTATGGCTGTGAGAGGGATCTTGGACTCCTAGTGTATAATCACTTAAATATGAGCCAGCCATGAGCTGCAGCTGCCAAAAAAGCCAACACAGTTCTAGGCTGCATAAACAGCGGTATAGAATCAAGATCACATGAAGTGTTAATACCACTTTATAATGCCTTGGTATGGCCACACTTGGAATATTGCATTCAGTTTTGGTCGCCACGATGTAAAAAAGATGTGGAGACTCTGGAAAGAGTGCAGAGAAGAGCAACAAAGATGATTCGGGGACTGGAGGCTAAAACATATGAAGAACAGTTGCTGGAACTGGGTTTGTCTAGTTTGATGAAAAGAAGGACTAGGGGAGACAAGATAGCAATGTGCCAATATCTCAGGGGCTGCCACAAAGAAGAGGGAGTCAAACTATTCTCCAAAGCACCTGACAGTAGGACAAGAAGCAACAATGGAAGCTAATCAAGGAGAGAAGCAACTTAGAACTGAGGAGAAATTTCCTGACAGTGAGACCAATCAACCAGTGGAATGACTTGCCTCCAGAAGTTGTAAATGCTCCAATACTGGAAGAGATTGGATAACCATTTGTCTGAAAGGGTTTAGGGTTTCCTGCCTAAGCAGGGGGTTGGACTAGAAGACCTCCAAGGTCCCTTCCAACTCTGTTATTCTATTCTATCCTCAGTTGTTCCTTTGAAGTCTTGTGGGTCACTTGTTCTTCATCCCAAGACCGTTCTCTCTCTGACTGGGAACCTGACCCTTGGATCTTGCCCCATTGTGTCATTTCTTGTCCATGGCACGTGCTGTGATATAAATATTTGTTAGCAGTGGGGGAGGGCAGCCTCATAAATTGCATTATATGACGCATCAAAGGAGGGGAAGTCCCTTGTACACCAGAAAAAAAGACAGGATATAAATATAGTAAATACATCTTGGTACTAAATAAATAAATACATCTTTAAGGCCGCCGTGCTTTAGCACGGAGTTGTTTGCCTGGAGTTCCGTAGCATTGCAAACAAGTTGTTAGAAAGTTTGTTAAGTCATCTGGGAGCAAGCTAAGCTCTTCAAACTTATATCTGGCAAAACATAGGTCTGGTAAACTTCCAAGATTTGTTTTTCTCGCCATGTACATGCATACCTCCGAACTAGACTATGTTGTTTCCAGGGGTGGGCCTCAAAATTTTTAGCAAGGGGTTCTCTGCCTGGTTGCTGGGTGGGTGTGGCATTGGTGGGTGTGGCCTACTCAGCCTCCTGCACCATGGTGGGGGGGTGTTTTTGCCCTCCCCGGGTTCCGGAGGCCTTCTTCGAGCCTCCAGAAGGGCGAAAATGGCCTCCCCAGGCTCCCGAGGCCCTTTGGAGGCCGGAAACAGTCCGAACTTCCCAAACTTCCAGTAGGCCTGTTTTTCGCCCTCCGCGTGTGCCCTGCACTTACAGGCTGCATGGGGACTCCTGGGACGGGTGGAGTGGCATAGGCGGGGCCAGCCAGGAGTGGGATTTGGGGGTTCTCTAAACTGCACAGAATCTTAGCTAGAGGTTCTTCCGAACCCCTGCGAACCCCCAGCAGCCCACCCCTGATTGTTTCTCTGTGTCATATAATATATGTTGGCATATGCACCATTTTGTAGTTACTTACGTTGGAAGAAATATCCATCTGGTTCAGTTCCAAGAGGGGAGAAAGACACTGGAAGCATGGAGGCTGATTGGAAAGATGGTTTAATGATGAAGCAGAACCACATGGGTTTGAGGTCCTGGGCAGCTGACCACATGGAGTTGAGAATGAGGATTATTTATACCATCTCTTGGGCCTTGCCCTTGAGCTTCCTGTTCCTGTGCAAGAAATGTATTCTTTTGGCCATGTGGGATCATGTTTGCCTGAATCAAGTTTGGTTGAAGCCTGGAGGGTGATGCAATGTCCCCAGATGATTGTGCCATGGGGTGAGCTCTGCTGATAGATAATCCTATTATGTCCTGGAGGGTCATGTCTTAATCCCATCACCCTGGAGCTGAAGGTCTTTTGTCTTGTAGATAGGCTGGTCCAATCCTTCATAATGAGCACCAAGTATCTGCTGGGAGCAGGGAGCTGGGCCTAAGTTTCTGTCTCCCTTAAGATTTCCATTTCTTTTTTAGGGGAAATATAATATTCTGCCTTTTTTAATATTTCTCAAAATACCATATTTTTCGGAGTATAAAATACACCCTTTTCCCCCCTAAAAGGGGGTGAAAATTTAGGTGCGTCTTATACACCGAATGTAGCCCCGCCCACACACTGGCCCCCACACTTTGGCCTCTGCCTCCCAGCAATTTAATTCCTTGTAGCAAGCAGCAAGAAAAAATGGCTCCTTTCACCTTCAGTGCAGCCTAATTAGCACAAGTTTATTGGATCGTCCTCCCGACTCTCAGCTTTTTTGCACAGCTTCTGCTGCTTGCTGCAAGGAAGAAAATTTCTGGAGCAGATTTTTTTTCCCCTTGTGCTAATCAAGCTATGCTGAAAACGAAAATGAAAGTAAAGCAGGCTGTTTGCTGTTTGCTGCACTGAGGCAAAATTGTGCAGAGGCAGAGGGAGATTTCTTTTTCTTCTTTTCCTCATTAAAAAAGGTAGGTGCGTCTTATAGTCCGATGCGTCTTATACTCTGAAAAATACGGTATTTCGTTTTTTTAGGAGGGGTGACTTCAGTCACTCACTCACTTACTTACTTAGTCATGTTTATGTAGTGTATATTGGAGGTGTTGAGCCTTTGAGAGCTGTATGCAACAAAATTTCATTTTAATATATGCTGATTAGTGTACATTCAAACAGACAATAACATTATTCTAAGTTCTCCAAGTTCTGTCTCAGTTTTGGATTATTTTGGTCTGGGGTACTTGAAATTGTCCCCTTGACAATGCCCTGAAACACTTTAAAATTCACTCCAGTCCAGTGCATTTAAAAACCCGATTTTCCTTCAACACAGCTCCAGTCTTACCTGCAACCAGCATCACGGTGTACGGAATATAATTTTAAAGTTTATTGCTGAAGACAGGTACACGCTTCCTAGTGGCAAAATACTTCCCGCAAATGCATTCATACCCACCACCTAATTTGTTCTTCTGACAGGCGTAATTAACAGCCTGAATTTGAGAGCTGACTCAATCCGTGGTTTGGGGTGTGAACAGCATTAAGGCTGCCCCTGCCTGCCTCTTGCTGGGGAGCCCCAAGGGTGTCTCACCCTCTTGAGCCTCTGCGAGACCCAGTGGGGGAATTTCATACTGGAGGTAGTTCACTAGTTAAAATTCAATGCTTGATAGTACAGGGGTTTAGTGCACCCTGTCATTAACACAGCTGCCTGCAATTTCTGCTGGTTCGAATCTCTCCAAGGCTCAAGGTTGACTCAGCCTTCCATCCTTTCTAAGGTAGGTGAAATGAGGACCCAGTTTGTGGGGGCAATAAGCTGACTTTGTATAAAATATACAAAAGAATAAAGGCTATTGCTTAACGCATTGTAAGCCGCCCTGAGTCTCTGGAGAAGGGCGGCATATAAATCAAATTAAAAAAAAAAAAATGCTTCCTCTGCCCCTGAGCTCCCTTCTTTGCCATCTTTTTTTCTTTTTTGAATATATGTTTTATTGGTACATTTTTTTCTTTAAAAACAAACAAACAAAAAACCCCATGTCTATCTGAACAGCGTGTTGTCTGGGCACAATTAATTTCAAGTAGAGATTAATTTCAAGTCGAGGTGGCTCAGTGGCTAAGACCCTGAGCTTGTTGATCGAAAGGTCGTCAGTTCAGTGGTTCGAATCCCTAGTGCCCGTTACTTGTCCCAGCTTCTGCCAACCTAGCAGTTCGAAAGCACGTAAAAAACAAAACAAAAAAGAATTTGTTTTGATTTAGTTTGGACTATGCTGAGAATGAGTTAATTCTCAGCTGTTCTAATAAAGTCTGTTTGTTTGGGAACTGTTCTAATAAAGTCTGTTTGCATCTAATACTACCTACTTGGGCCTGGGTCACAACAGTACCCAACTCTTGCAAGAAAGAGAAAGAGGTGATAAAAGTCAACAGCAATTATTGGTATTAGGAGAAGGGTAATGAAAATTAAAGGGATGTGGTGGTGCAGTGGCTAAGATGCTGAGCTTGTCGATCGAAAGGTTGGCAGTTTAGTGGTTCGAATCCCTAGTGCCGCATAATGGGGTGAGCTCCCGTTACTTGTCCCAGCTTTTGCCAACTTAGCAGTTCGAAAGCACGTAAAAAATGCAAGTAGAAAAATAGGGACCACCTTTGGTGGGAAGGTAACTGCATTCCGTGCGCCTTTGGTGTTTAGTCATGCCGGCCACATGACCACGGAGACGTCTTCGGACAGTACTGGCTCTTCAGCTTTGAAACGGAGATGAGCACCGCCCCCTAGAGTCAGGAACGACTAGCACATATGTGCGAGGGGAACCTTTACCTTTACCTTAGACATACCACAATAACCATAATCAAACTAGTAATCTTAATAAACATATCAATATTAGTCACAAAATCATAATACAATTAGTTAGTCCATCTTGCAAAATTTTCAATACAAATTTTTTATTATCTTTTTTTAAAATTCTCTTTAGATTCTCACCTCTGTTTCTGTTTGTTAACCATTGGTAAAATAAATTCCATGTTAAAAAAAATATTCTGTTTCTTCCTTTTCTTTTATCTTAAGTGTCAATCTATCCATCTCAGCACATTCTAATATTTTTTTTTTATTACACTTTCATCTGTCGGGACCTCTTTGCCATCTTGTTTCCTTGATTTTATCTGTTAGATGTTTTTATTTAGTGTGATTTTATAATGGCTGATTTTCGATGGTTTTTTCAATGTTTTTTTTTTATGTCGTAAGCTGCCCAGAATCATTGCATATGAGATGGGTGGCAAATAAATTTTATAAATAGTTAAATAAGGAGGTGGTTGAAAGGATTTTAGTCCCACCAGCTAAGGGTGACAGGATAGCAGTTTTCTGATATTTGAGGGGCTGACCCCAAAAAAGAGGGAGGCAGTGGTGGGATTCAAAAAAATTTACTACCAGTTCTATAGGTATGGTGTGGTGTGGCTTGGTGGGCGTGGCAGGGGAAGGATACTGTAAAATCTCCATTCCCACCCCACTCCAAGGGAAGGTTACTGCAAAATCCCCATTTCCTCCCGATCAGCTGGGACTGGGGAGGCAGAGAATAGATGGGGGTGGGGCCAGTCAGAGGTGGTATTTACCGGTTCTCCGAACTACTCAAAATTTCTGCTACCGGTTCTCCAGAACTGGTCAGAACTTGCTGAATAGCACCTCTTGGGAAGTCAACCTATTCTCCAAACCATCAGAAGGCAGGACAAGAAGTAATGGATGGTTTATAAACTATCAAGGATTCGTTTTTTCACCAGCTAAAACAACCTCATTCAGAGTGAGTATAATATTTGAACTTGCCCATCCTGGGCCATGAAAGTTTAATTTCCAGTGTAAGAAGAAATATCCTTCTGGGTTCAGCTCCAAGTGGGGAAAAAGACACTGGAAACATGGAGACTGCTTGGAAAGATGGTTTAATGGTGGACAGGATCACATAGTTTGAGTTCCTGAACAGAATAGAGCAGAGATGCTGAGCGTGCCTTGGCACTCTCTGTGCTTTGAACTTCCTGGAGCACAGGAAGAGTATCCTGATTGGTTGTCAGACTCTCAGGGGGTGGGGGTCTTAGCTAGCCTTGCTGGCTGATGTGATCTTCCCAGGTGCCATGTGGTGAGTTTCTGTTGCTAGATGGGTCCTATTGTGTTGCAGATGATGGTCCATTGACAAAGATTGAGTTTCTGCCTCTGGCCCATTGACAAAGGGTGGAGGGCAAGAAGGTGGGCGCTGCTTCATCTTTTAAAACATGCTTCTCCATTTCTCATCCAGGGAAACATAATATTCTGCCTTTTTAATATTTCCTAAAATATTTCATTCTTCTAGGAAAGGGGTGGGTGCTAACTTCCTACATCAGGAAGACCTCCCAGAGGGGGTCGTCCTTTCTAAAATTTTAGGAGAAGTATAGACTTTTGAAAAATTGCTTTCCGATGGCAGTTTCCGCATTTCCAAATTACTGTTGTGGAACCGTGGCTTTCTTGATTGGCAAGAAGATTGAATTGCATTTTGTATGTAGTGCTGTAGGGAAACTCGCAGCTGTCTTACAATAACTTCAGCAAATCTTAGAAAACAGAAGAAAGGTCATAACACAATTTGCTACTGGGAAAACGCTGGCCTCTTGTTTCCATAAACAAATGGTCTGAAATTACTGTGTGCCATGGAAGGGGTTAATGTCTCTCCAGCAGTTCCTTTTTATCTTTTTCTTGAAAAGATTACTCAGAGGCTGAGAAAGAGAGGGGAGAAAATAGGAGAAAAAGAAGCTGAAAATAAGAATAGAAAATAAGAATCTGAAACGATACCAAGAAAGTGGAGACACTGGAATGGAATGGAAAACTCTATATACCATTTCAGCAAATGGTTGTCCAATCTCTTCTTAAAAACTTCCAGTGTTGGAGCATCCACAACTTTCTGAAGGCAAGTTGTTCCACTGGTTAATTGTTCTCACTATCAGAAAATTCTGGGTTGGATCTCTTCTTGATTAGTTTCCATTCATTGCTTCTTGTCCTCCCCTCCGGTGCTTTGGAGAATAGCCTCACCCTCCAACTATGAATTAAATTGCTGGGTTATTTCCAAATGCTTTATTGCTGATGCCTTTTGACTGATAATCTTTGCAAAATCACACTTCAAAGCTTTGCTCAGGGTGACTTGAATGCAATGAGGCTATTTTGCTCATCATTTTCCTCCATTAAAAATATCACAGTCCAAAAAGCTTTTAGCAGAATGACAGAGTTGGAAGGGAACCTTGAAGGTCTTCTAGTCCAACCCCCTGCCCAAGCAGGAGAACCTATACCTTGCCAGACAAATGGCTGTCCAACCTCTTCTTAAAAGCCTCTAGTGATGGAGCACCTGCAACTTCTGAAGGCAAGCCATTCCACTGATTGATTGTCATGAAATTTCTCCTTAATTCTAAGTTGCAGAGCATTCCTTGATAAGGTTCCATCCATTATCTCTTGTCTCATCCTCCAGTGCTTTGTAAAATAGGTTGTCCCCCTCTTCAAACATTGGAAGCAGAGGTGGGTTTCAGCAGGTCCTGACCAGTTCTGGAGAACCGGTAGCGGAAATTTTGAGTAGTTCGGAGAACCGGTAGTAAAAATTCTGGCTGGCCCCTCCCCCATCTATTCTCTGCCTCCCGAGTCCCAGCTGATCGGGAGGAAATTTATTTTATTTATTTATTTATTATTGAATTTCTATACCGCCCTACTCCCGAAGGACTCAGGGCAGTGCACAGCCATGAAATAAAACACATAGATATACAAAATTTAAAATCGAATAAAATGAATTAAATAAATTTGGCTGAATTAATACCCATAATTTAAAATACCCATATTTTAAAATCCATTAAAATTTAGAATTTACACTTAAAAGGGAGAAGATTTAGGTGAGGCCAGCTTGATGAAATAAAAGCGTCTTCAACTCGCGGCGGAAGGTGCACAGATCTGGAATCCTCCGTATCTCTGGGGGGAGCTCATTCCAGATCGTCGGTGCCCCCACAGAGAAGGCTCTCCCCCTAGGGGCCGACAGCCGACATTGTTTGGCCGACGGCACCTGGAGGAGCCCCTCTCTGTGGGAGCGTACTGGTCGGTGGGAGGCTGTTGATGGTAGTAGGCGGTCCCGTAAGCGGTCCTTCCCGCAGGAGTGGGGAAGGAATGGGGATTTAGCAGTATCTTTACCCTGGAGTGGGGAGGGAATGGGGATTTTGCAGTATCCTTACCCTGAAGTGGGGTGGGAATGGGGATTTTGCAGTATCCTTCCCCTGCCACGCCCACCAAGCCACGCCCACAGAAGCGGTAGTAAAAAAAATTTGAATTCCACCACTGGGAGAAGCCCATTGCAAACTGTACAGTTTTGGTCATCATGATAAAAAAAAAAAAGATGTTGAGACTCTGGAATTAGGAGGCTGGAGGCCGAAACATAGGATGTACAGTTGTAGGAACTAGATATGTCTAGTAGTCTAACAAAGAGAAGTGCTAGGAGTGACATGATAGCAGTCTTCCAATCAGTGGTGGGTTTCAAATTTTTTTACTACCGGATCTGTGGGTGTGGCTTGGTGGGCGTGGCATGGCTTGGTGGGCGTGGCAGGGGAAGGATACTGTAAAATCTCCATTCCCACCCCACTCCAGGGGAAGGATACTGCAAAATCCCCATTCCTTCCCCACTCTGGGGGGGAGGATACTGCAAAATCTCCATTCCCACCTCACTCCAGGGTAAGGATACTGCAAAATCCCCATTCCTTCCCCACTCCAGGGTAAGGATACTGCAAAATCTCCATTCCCACCTCACTCCAGGGTAAGGATACTGCAAAATCCCCATTCCTTCCCCACTCCTGCGGGAAGGATAATGCAAAATCTCCATTCCAACCCAACTCCAGGGTAAGGATACTGCAAAATCCCCATTCCTTCCCCACTGCTGGGGGAAGGATAATGCAAAATCTCCATTCCAACCCAACTCCAGGATAAGGATACTGCAAAATCCCCATTCCTTCCCCACTCCAGGGTAAGGATACTGCAAAATCTCCATTCCAACCCAACTCCAGGGTAAGGATACTGCAAAATCCCCATTCCTTCCCCACTCCTGGGGGAAGGATATTGCAAAATCTCCATTCCCACCCAACTCTGGGGCCAGCCAGAGGTGGCATTTGCCGGTTCTCCAAACTACTCAAAATTTCTGCTACCGGTTCTCCAGAACCTGCTGAATAGCACCTCTGGCTTCTCCAGATATTTAGTGGGAGAGAGCATCCTTGGTCATGCTGCACCGGGTTGAAATTGTCCGAATTGAGCAATTGGAGCTTTCGCCAAAGGGCCCTTTTTAAAATTTGGAACAGGGCGGTGGTGCTGAAATCTTGACTAAAATAATTGCGTCAAAGAAATTCTCCCGTTTTGCTGGAGCCCTGTGTAACATCTGCATTATTATGGAAAAATACTGTTTGGGTGAATTGGAGCAGGAGGAGCGTCAGCCTTGGAAAGAAGCAGCAGGTCATGTGAGTTATTCCAAGGTCAGCTCAAAGCTCTTCCCCTTCAGCCTAGAAGAAATTAATAATGTCCCTCATGTGGCAAACTGTAGCCTTGCTTAATTTTAAGGCCTGGGAACAAAAGAAGAGAAGGGGTCAACTTATTTTCCAAAGCATTAGAAGGCATGACAAAAAATAATGGATGGAAACTAATCAAGGAGAGAAGCAACCTGGAATTAAAGAGAAACTTCCCAACAGTGAGAGCCATTAACCAGTGGAACATCTTGCCTTCAGAAGTTGTGGGTGCTTCATCACTGGAGGTTTTTAAGAAACGACTGGGCAGCCACCTATCTGAAATGGTATAAGGCCATGATGGCGAATCTATGGCACACGTGCCACAGGTGGCACACATAGCCATATCAGTGGGCACCCCAGTTTAGCTCCGGCGCGCATACCAGCTGATTTTCACGCCTTCTGGGCCCACCAGAAGTAGGGAAACAGGCTGTTTCCTGCCTCTGGAGAGCCTGGGGTGGGTGGGGAAGGCCTGTTTTTCTTTCTCACCTGGATCCAGATCCTCTCTATGCATCTGGGGAGGGCAAAAACAGCCTTCCCCACCCCCTCGGAGATCCTCCGGAGGCCCGAAATGGCCTGCATAGAATTATGGGTGTGGGCACACATGTGCGTGAACCTCCCCCCGCCCCCCCTTCCTGGCACACGATGGCAAAAAAGTTAGCCATCACTGGTATAAGGTCTCCTACTTGAGCCAGGAGGTTGGACTAGAAGACCTTGTCAGGCAGTAGTGGGTTTCACTTACCTCCGCTACTGGTTCGGAATTGTGATGTGCAGAGCATCCGTGATGACGTCTGGACGGGTGGGCGGAGCCTCCCATTGCCGCCACTACCGGTTCACGCGAACCGGGGCAAACTGGTAGAAACTCACCACTGTTGTCAGGGTTCCAAGTAATAGATCCATAGCAAGCAAAACTCCGAGGCAGGCAGATTCCTCAAAGAATAGCTTCATTGGAAAGATCATATTGGCACATATCTGGTGAAAACCGACTCTGAAGGGTCCCTCGGTTTTCACCTAATTAAAAGTGAAAGTTTTTTCCTCAATCCCAAACAATCAGTCACATGGTCCAATCAAGGCAGTGTCTGCTGGTCTGGTGACTTCACTCCTTCCTCCTCCGGCCAGATGTGAGAACGTCCTTGGCTCCCAAGAGAAAGTATTTTATTTTGACTACACAACCCCAGTTATCTCTAATTCCCCTCCTCCCATCTCCTCCAAGATGGCTTCAGCAAGGCCAGCTTCAGGGTTGATAGACCTCCAAGGTCCCTTCCAACTCTATTTTGTTTTGTTTTTGTTTTGTTTGTTTTTTTCAAAAAGTTTTTTATTTTTATTTCTCGTAAGCATATTTGAGTGTACAATCTTTTATCCATCATTTTCCATTCATCTTATCTTTTAACTTTCATTTTTAGTTGTTCGGGGCTGTCTTTTACCTCCTTTATTTTACCACAACCTTTCCTTTTCTCCTCCCCTTCTCTTCCTTTCTCCAACTCTTCCTACTTTCTTCGTTCTTCCTCTCCTTCTCTTTCCTACTTCCCCTTCCCTTCCCCCACTCCTCTCTTCTTCCTCCCTTTCTAACCCTCTCTCCTACTCCTCTTTCCCCTTCCTTTTCTTCCTCTCCTTTTCCCTCTCTTCTATCTCTCCCTCTCCTTTCCTTTCTTCTTCCTTCCTTCTCTCTACTCCTTTCCCTCTCTCTTGTTTCCCTTTTCAATTCAATCTAGAATGGTATTCGATCAGCCCCGATTATCTATTTGGCCTTCCAACTCTATTTTGTAAATGGTGTGTTTAAATCAGCTGACCCAACCCTTCAGGACATCCATCTCTCCTCATTGACTCTTGGTGGCCAGGCAGGGTTTGTAAACATCTAAAGCTCTCTCTTCTCCTCAGGGATCTCCAGCTGAGGGTCATCCCTTTTGCTTTATTGCCTCCTGTCATCCCATTCCCATTCTGAACAATAATGTTGATTCTGATGTTTCCTCTGGTGTCTACCACATTTACTTGTTCTTATAAGCCTTGGTGGCATAGTGGTTAGAGTGCAGTACTGCAGGCTACTTCTGCTGACTGCCTGCAATTTGGCAATTCGAATCTCACCAGGCTCAAGGTTGACTCAGCCTTCCATCCTTCTGAGGTGGGTAAAATGAGGGCCCAGATTGTTGGGGGCGATATGCCGACTCTGTAAACTGCTTAGAGAGGGCTGTAAAGCACTGTAAAGCGGTATATAAGTCTTAAGTGCTATTGCTTATGAATCAGCTCAGACAGTCCAAGTCGTTTTGATGCATGGAAACCTGAGCCAAATGTTTCCATTGCTGAATTCTCAGACAGAATAAAACTGAAGAGTCTTTTTTATGGTGTGTCGAAATTAAGGCTTGAAATGTAAACTTTCTTCCAGAGAGTCTCCTTCTTGTTGCTCAGAAACACCTCCATGGGAATGCAAACAATGGTAGACCTGTTCGGTCTCGGTCTGTTCAAACATCCTCTTACAGTAGTGGCCAAAATTGTGGAAACCTTTTGGGAAAAGTGTATTGTTTGATGGCTAATAACACCACTTTTTTTCTTTTTTTGGAGTTTCAAGATAATCCTATTCCACTGCTGGAATGGCCTGGGAATAGCCCAGACCTTAACCCAATTGAAAATCTATTTCGACTTAAAGAAACTTGTTAGTCAGAAGCGACCCAGCAATAAAACCCAGTTAATAGAAGCCATCATTCAATCTTGGTTTCACATTATAAGAGCTGCAGGACTAAAAGACTTGGTTCACTCCATGGGAAGACGTTGTAAGGCCGTAATTCATGCTAAAGATTACCCAACTAAGTATTAACTGACATGGTGATCATTTTTGTATATCTCGTTTTTTTCTACGTGTTTCACTTTTCTTCTTTATCCTGTAACTGCTATTCTAATAGCAAATCCTTCATAAAAGTTATTGCATTACATTCTTGATTAAATTATCTTTCCATTGACCCCGGTAGGCCAAACATGGATAAATCAAAAGAAAAGTTTCAGAAGAAAACAGAAAGTTTAATTCAACTACTTATGCTAGTTTTGTGGCCGCTCAGGAAATAGTCAGGCATGGGAAGGATTTTGTGGCTCCCGGTGTTTTCTTTTCTGTGGAAAATGGGTCCAAATGGCTCTTTGAGTGTTTAAGATTGCTGACCAACCAATCAGCCACCAACCAATAAAGTCTTCTTAGGAAGGATTCTGGCTGCCCCCCAGGCCCACAAACAGGCTCAAAACCTTAGGATATAGGGAATTTCCACCCATTTTCTTCAGGAAGGGCTGAGAGTCCATGGGCGTTGAGAGGCCTCCAGGCAGGAGAGCTTCATAACATCATGAATCCTTTCTGCATTTGCCTTGGAAAAATGAGATCTGGAAACACAGCCTAACTATGTCTAGTATTCTCTCAACTGATTTCATGGTTGTCTCTGTTTGGGGTTAATTTTAACCCCCTTGGAAATTGGTCATTTAATCCCTTTCTAGTATTCCCAGAACACCCCTTCCCTCAGGGGTTGGCATGTGGTGGGCTGAGAGCCAGAGAGTGACTCATCCAACACCCTGCAGCCAGAGAGAGAACAACTCCTAGAGAAGGAGTTGCAACAAACACACCCATTTTGTACCCTCTGTCAGAGGAATATAAACATCTTGGCATAGGGCACATTCAGTTCTTCCTTTGAGGGATGGTTGACTTAAGTACCTTTGCCTTGAAATTTCAAGGCTGAGATAATTGAGCCCTGTCGAGAACCGATTGCTGCTGACTTAATCATTTGCAGAGCAGTTCATTTAGTAAGAGACTGTTGTGAGTAGGAAGTCTGCGTCAATAAGAGAGCAGGGATTCTGTTGGCAGAGACTAATCAAATTGTTCCGCCCTTGATCTGCCAGTCCACTTGTTTTGCTACTGATAGTGTATAAAATCTTCTTTGTCCCTTTATTAGACTTGCTGGTCTCCATCTTATCGAGAATGGGGGAAGGATACCAGTCTGGGCAAGAACCAGGAAAGGAAAACATATTTTAGGCTACTACAGTTTTGGGGCTCAGCAACCCAGCTGCACGATGCTTTTATTTTTTGATAGCATAGCATAGCATAGCATAGCATAGCATAGCATAGCATAGCATAGCATAGCATAGCATATAGAGTAGAGTAGGAATTGGAATTGGAAATAATAGAACAGAATACCGTGTTTCCCCAAAAATAAGACGCTGTCTGATATTTTTTTTGAACCCCGAAATAAGTGCTTGGCCTTATTTTTGGGGAGGTCTTATTATTTTGGGGCACATGGAGCAAAATGGGGCTCCTCTTGCTGTCTTACCTGATTTCCAGTTCTGCGGTTAAATATTTTTGGGGAGGGCTTATTTTGGGGGGGGAGGCTTATTTTAGCGCATGTGCTCAAAAGCCCGATTGGGCTTATTATCAGAGGATGTCTTATTTTCAGGGAAATAGAAGAGAATAGAGAATAGAGAATAGAGAATAGAGAATAGAATAGAATAGAATAGAATAGAATAGAATAGAATAGAATAGAATAGAATAGAATAGAATAGGAGTAAACCACTGCCAAAATCTAATGTTGGGCTGGGGGAAGGATACTTTTTTTTTTTATTAATTTTTTTATTCATTTTATATTTTAAATTACTAACATTACAAACAACATATACAATATTTCACCCTGTGCTATACATAAGAAAGGAAGATTTGGTTCTTCGGATATATCCTCATGATCACCAAAATCCACGTTCTCGGGGTACAGGTACTGAAGCATCCAATTTTCCCAGCGCATAGTCCACAAATGGTTTCCAAATTTTCCAGAAAATATCTTCTTTATAGTCACCATTTCTAATTTTAATATCACATGTCATTTTATCATTTAAGGCTAATTTCCACATTTCACAATACCATTCTTCTATTCTAAAATTCACATCTAATTTCCAATATCTGGCTATTATAATTCTACCCATTATAATCATAATTCTAATCAATTCTTTCTCATATTTTGTTGGTTCTATTTCCTTAATTATCAACAGTAATATAGTTTCTGGTCTCAATATTATTGCTTTCCCCATCATTTCAAATATCATTTCCTCCAATTGTTGCCAAAACTTTTTAACTTTATCACATTTGTACCACATATGTTCATAAGTCCCTAATTCCATGTCACATCTCCAACATTGTTTACTAATTTTTTTATCCATCAATGACAATCTTATACTTTTAAGCTAAGGAACTTTTCTATAACTTCAGATGTGTTGGGCTACGCTTTTCCTTATGGTTTGCTGCTGTTGCGGTTGGACATCTGGCCAGGTTTCACAAAGGATGGTTAAAAATCTTAATTGTTTCTCTTCTACCCACTTTGCAGGATCTCTTGTTCCAATCTTTCTGGTTTTACGCATTCTCCCTTCCCTGAATAATTCATTCCTCTTTAGCAACACTTTCCTGGGCACTGTGGAGATTCAGAAGGAAGTTTTTTCTTGAATCCTGGATATTCTGCAAGAGCCTGTAGAATGCAGTCTGAATCCATCATGGAAATATCTTCATGAAGGGGCTTTCCCCCTATTTTTAGAGATGCTTGGGTCCTGTAAATTCAGATGCCTTGTTTTGAAGTCTTAAAGTAACAAAAATACCCTGCCCCAAACTCCCTTTGGCAGCTTCCCAGATCAATAAACTCATATGGGCTGCAACGGATTGACACAAATTTCTTTCTTTCTTTCTTTCTTTCTTTCTTTCTTTCTTTCTTTCTTTCTTTCTTTCTTTCTTTCTTTCTTTCTTTCTTTCTTTCTTTCTTTCTTTCTTTCTTTCTTTCTTTCTTGGTTCGATTTATATGCCGCCCTTCTCCGGAAACTCAGGGCGCCTTACAATGTGTTAAGCAATTATTGATTATATCATGTGAATGTTAGTCAGTCGAACTGGTGGTTTGAGTGCCCACACATGCCCATCAGTATCAGAGCGTTAATTCTGCAAAGAGGGTCTCAGATTGGCATACGTTCCTCAGAAATCCTTCTCTTTGGAGGAGATAAAGGCCAAGAAAGTATTTGCCTCCTATAACTTTTATAAATGTCACAATCACTTATTCCTGTAATTGTAGCCTATTTCCCTCAGCACTTTCACTAAGCTTGAGGGAGCCTTACAGAGTGGCCTTCAAATTGTCCCGGCCGCTAACCGAGTACATGGGACAGTGAGAAAAAAACTACTAGATAACTCTTTTAGTAGAATAACAGTATAAAGAATTGGAAGGGACCTTGGAGGTCTTCTAGTCCAACCCCTTGCTTAGGCAGGAGGCCCTATATCACTTCAGCCAAATGACAGTCCAATTTCTTCTTCTTTTTTTTTTAATAAAAAAGTTTTTATTTTCTGATCAAACAAGTATACAATATAAACAATCATTCATACTATCATCAGAAAAAAAGAAAAAAAATCAATTTGGTAAACTCAATCTTCAACCCCTCCTCACCACCCCCCACCCCCGACTTCCCAGAACAAAAACAGGGCATAGATTTCACCAAACATTCGCTAAAATAAACTAGCTAACTGCAAGATTTAATAACTCCCAAGACCCCTTAACTCCCCTTTTACAATTTCATCAACCTCCCTTTATATAAACACAAAGTAACATGTAATCCAATAACTCTAAGAATTTTAAAACCATTAACAAATCTTAAACATTCAAACCTAAAAACATTTTTCCCCCTCCTACTTTTCTCAAAGTTCAGATATTTTGAAATCTCATAACAAAAAATAAACCTTAGATATTCACTAATTAAATTTCTACATTTTTATAATTAACCATTAGTACATTAACTAGAAAACCAAAAAAGATTAATCAACCATTAATACATCATATTTAAAAATCAATATTCAACTTTATACTTTTTCCCCCTCAGTAGTTATAACACCTAAAACATAATCAATTTAAACCATGAATAGAACAACTACAAAGCCAAAAAAAAAAAAATAATCTTCCATTCTTGGTTTCTTATTTTGAAATCTCATAACAAAAAATAAACCTTAGATATTCACTGATTAAATTTCTAAGTTGATTAAATTTTTTAAGTTTCTAAATTTCCCCCCTTCATTATTCCTCCCTCCAATTTTTAAAATTTAAAAGATAATCAACAACATAATTAACCATTAATACATAACTAAAAAACCAAAAAGGATTAATCAACCATTAGTACATCATATTTAAAAATCAATATTTAACTTTATACTTTGATTATATTGATTATATCATGTGAATGTTAGTCAGTCGAACTGGTGGTTTGAGTGCCCACACATGCCCATCAGTATCAGAGCATTAATTCTGCAAAGAGGGTCTCAGATTGGCATACGTTCCTCAGAAATCCTTCTCTTTGGAGGAGATAAAGGCCAAGAAAGTATTTGCCTCCTATAACTTTTATAAATGTCACAATCACTTATTCCTGTAATTGTAGCCTATTTCCCTCAGCACTTTCACTAAGCTTGAGGGAGCCTTACAGAGTGGCCTTCAAATTGTCCCGGCCGCTAACCGAGTACATGGGACAGTGAGAAAAAAACTACTAGATAACTCTTTTAGTAGAATAACAGTATAAAGAATTGGAAGGGACCTTGGAGGTCTTCTAGTCCAACCCCTTGCTTAGGCAGGAGGCCCTATATCACTTCAGCCAAATGACAGTCCAATTTCTTCTTAAAAACCTCCAGTGATGGAGCACCCACAACTTCTGAAGGCAAGCCATCCCACTGAGTAATTGTTCTGTCAGGAAATTTCTCCTTAGTTCTAGATTGCTTCTCTCCTTCATTAGTTTCCACCCAGTGCTTCTTGTCCTACCCTCAAGTGCTTTGGAGAATAGCTTGACTCCCTCTTCTTTGTGGCAGCCTCTCAAATACTGGGACACTGCTATCATGTCACCCCTAGTCCTCCTTTTCATTAAATTAGACATACCCAATTCCTGCAACCGTTCTTCCTATGTTTTAGCCTCCTAATCTTTGTTGTTTTTCTCAGCGCGCTTTCCAGTGTCTTAATATCTTTTTCTACAATATATAGTGGTGACCAAAACTGGATGCAGTATTCCATTCAAGAAATAATTAAAACAACAACAACAACAATATTTTGGGAGCTTAACTGAGAATTCCTCCATTTTTAAGCTGCAGAATCCTTTTCAGAAGGATTGGCCCAACTTGACTCTGTAAAATAATTCCCTTGAAAATATTTCGACTGTAGCTGTTGCTATCTTTAGTCCTATGCTGCAAGAGTGGTTCCTATTTAAGGCTGCAAGATGAGATGGTGTTTGGTCCTAATTCTTCTTTTAAAAAATGCCTTGCAGAAATGAAAATTGGGTCCAATTTTGGGTCTTCGTTGGGTACCTTGCTGAAAACGAGAAGCCCTTTATGTTGGAATTGAGTTTTTTTTCCCGTGCTCTCTCAAATTTCTACGTTATAGCCTTTTGCAGCCAGAACAAACCAAAGCTGAGTTTTCAACCGTGGTTTACTGTGTAAACCACAATGGATGGTTCACACAACATTCCAGACAAAACCAGATGTATCCCATTGCCACTTAGTATCTTCCTATGCTAAAGTTTTCAACACTTAAAATTTTGCTGAATTGAGATTTGGACAGATAGTTGACTAAAACTGTGGTTCAGTATTTTGCACAGGCTTTCCATAAAGAGTTTTCCTAGCATGTTTAATAGCAATAGTACTTATATACCGCTTCATAGTGCTTTTCAGTCCTCTCTAAGTGGTTTACAGAGTCAACCTATTGTCCCCAACAATCTGGGTCCTCATTTTACTTACCTCAGAAGGAAGGAAGACCGAGTCAATCTGGAACCGGTCAGGATCGAACTCCTAATTAGGGACAGATTTAACCTGCAATACTGTATTCTAACCACTGTGCCATCGTGGCTCTTAATAACCTTGTGTTTCTCTGGATGACACATTCTTTGAGGATCCATCTCAGAAAAGAACTTGAAATGACAGGCCCAGAGCAGCACAATCCTAAAATAGCAAGAGGAAAAGAAAGGACGTGGATGAAGGATAAACTGCCTTTAGTTTTCAGTTAGATCATTGATGGTGTTTCTGAGATGAAACTGGAGGAATTTAACTTTACAGATGAACAGAGTTGGAAGGGACCTTGGAGGTCATCTAGTCCGCCCTCCACCCATGCAGACCCTACACCATTTCTGACAAATGGCAGTCCAGTCTCTTCTTGAAAGCTTCCAGTGATGAAGCTTTCAAAATTTCTGAAGGCAACTTCTGTTCCATTGGTTGATTGTTCTCACTGTCAGGAAATTTCTTCTTATTTCTAGGTTGAATCTCTCCTTTATCAGTTTCCATCCATTATTCCTTGTCTGGCCTTCAGGTGCTTTGGAAAATAGCTTGACCCCCTCCTCTCTGTGGCAGCCCCATAAATATTGGAACACTGCTATTCTGTCTCCCCTGGTCCTTCTCTTCACTAAACTAGCCATGCCCAATTCCTGTAACTGTTCATGGTATGTTTTAGCCTCCAGTCCCCTAATCATCTTTGTTGCTCTTCTCTGCACTCTTTCTAGAGTCTCAACATCTTTTTTATAATGTGGTGACCAAAACTGGATGCAGTACTCTAGGTGTGGTCTTACTAGGGCTTTATAGAGTGGTATTAGTACCTCACTTGATCTTGATTGTATCCCTCTGTTAATGCAGTTTAGGATTGCATTGGCTTTTTTGGCTGCTGCCGCACACTACTAGCTCATTTTTCTAGAGTCTCAACATCTGTTTTTATAGTGTGGTGGTCAGAACTGGATGCAGTATTAATGAAGCAAACTAAGCTAGAGAACGTCTTGTTCCTTCAGCCTTAGTGGCCATCATATGGTGGGTTGTGGGGCTTCCAGGGTCTGCCTTGGCATCTTATGCCTGCACCAACCTTGATTTCTTGATCTCAGCTGTTAATGTCAACCACTTACCGTGTTGTAAAAATCATAAGACTTTGCTAAGATGACGAGATACGTATTTAAACAGCTTCCTCTGATGTGTCTTTTCCTTACTTTGAAGACTTGTTGGCTTTTCCTTGCAAGCCAAGGAAAAGGACACAAACTCTCAGATCTTGCACCAAGTTGTGGGTTGTGTTCTTCCTAGAAGCCAACCTGCTCCTGCATTGCAGCAAGAGAGGCTTGTGGCATTCCCCAAGGTCTCTTCCTTGCAGGGGAATTTAGTCTTGGAGGACAAGCTGACTCTTGGCAGTATTTATTCTCCTTTGCAGGTTTATCTAACTTCCTCCACAGTTCCAACAGAGCTATTTTTCACCTCTACAACCTCCGTTCACGTTCTAATTGGCTCCTCCTCCTGCCAACTTCCTTCACAGGGTACACATGTTTTTTAAGGTATGGCAAAAAGTCAGGAGAAATTGCAATCTATCAGTTACTCTCCCAAATTAATGTATCAGGGAGTTCAGAGCTAAGGTTTTGTATCAATGGCCTTCCTTTTTTGGCAGATACAGATTAACAGAGTTGGAAGGGACCTTGAAGGTCATCTAGTCCAACCTCCCACCCAAGCAGGAGACCCTACAGCATTTCTGACAAATGGCAGTCCAGTCTCTTCTTGAAAGCTTCCAGTGATGAAGCTCCCACAACTTCTGAAGGCAACTTCTGTTCCACTGTTTGATTGCTCTCACTGTCAGAAAATTTCTCCTTATTTCTAGGTTGAATCTCTCCTTGATCAGTTCCCATCCATTATTCCTTGTCTGGCCTTCAGGTGCTTTGGAAAATAACTTGACCCCCTCCTCTCTGTGGCAGCCCCTCAAATATTGGAAGGCTGCTATCCTGTCTCCCCTGGTCCTTCGCTCCACTAGACTAGCCATGCCCAGTTCATGTAACTGTTCTTCCTATGTTTTAGTCTCCAATCTCCTAATCATCTTTGTTGCTCTTCTCTGCACTCTTTCTAGAGTCTCAACATCTTTTTTTTTGTGTGTGGATGCAGTACTCTAGGTGTGGTCTTACTAGGGCTTTGTAGAGTGGTATTAGTACCTCCCTTGATCTTGATTGTATCCCTCTGTTAATGCAGTTTAGGATTGCATTGGCTTTTTTGGCTGCCGCCGCACACTGCTAACTCATATTTAATTGGTTAATTGGCAAAGTGTGTGCCTTATCGTAGGCTGTCTTTTTTTCCCTTTTTCCATGATTTCTTTTCCAATTTTTTTTTTCCTTTTCCACAATTTCTAGTGTTGATTTAATAACTGTACCACTTTAGGGCACAATCAGAAAGAGGACATTATCCTGGGAGGTGCAAATAAACTGACACAAACACACACATGGTAGAACCGCCTTTCCCTTCCCTCCTTCTGCATTTCCTGCCTGATATAACAATGTGTTTTCTGTTATTATGTAAGGGTGAGGTCTTCTGGTTGTGGCCTTTAGTGAAGGAGGAGAGTAAACCACATTGTTGCAAAATGCTGTTGGTTTACTAACACTGCAACTTCAGTGGAGAAGGAACTTTCTTGTCTTCAAGGAATCTGCCCTGAGTTTAACTTGCCGTTTGCTATAACTTCCAAGAATAATTTATTAACCTTTTATGGTTTGCAAAAGAATGGGCCTTTTAACATTAGTTTTAAGAATGGCATGGAAGCAACTGAAGAAGGCAATCAGATGGACAAAAAATAGAATTATTTTAAAAATAGAGAATAGAATATAATTCTTTATTGGCCAAGTGTGATTGGACACGCAAGGAATTTATCTTTGGTGCATATGCTCTCAGTGTACATAAAAAGACAAGATACATTCGTCAAGAATCATAAGATACAACACTTAATGATAGTCATAGGGTACAAATAAGCAATCAGGAAACATCAATATCAATATAAATCGTAAGAATACAAGCAACAAAGTTACAGTCATGCAGTCATAAGTGGGAGGAGATGGGTGATAGGAATGGTGAGAAGACTCATAGTAATAGTAATGCAGCCTTAGTGAATAGTTTGACAGTGTTGTGGGAATTAGTTGTTTAGCAGAGTGATGGTGTTCAGGGAAAAAATTGTCCTTGTGTCTAGTTGTTCTGGTGTGCAGTGTTCTATAGTGTCGTTTTGAGGGTAGGAGTTGAAACAGTTTATGTCCAGGATGCGAGGGGTCTGTAACTATTTTCACAGCCCTCTTTTTGACTCGTGCAGGATACAGGTCCTCAATGGAAGGCAGGTTGGTAGCAATTGTTTTTTTCCTGCAGTTCTAATTATCTAATTATTAATTAAAAAAATTCAATTGTTTATCTAAAAGATATGACTTTGCGATTATTCTGATGTTTAACCCATGGGAGTTTCCGGCAGCCCTTTAGGGCAGGGGTGTCAAACTCACGCGACCAGGGATGGGCTTCAAAAATTTTAGCAAGGGGTTCTCTGCTTGGTTGCTGGGTGCGCAATGGCCATGGTGGGCGTGGCCTAATTGGCCTCCTGCACCATGACGGGAGGTGGGGATTTTTGCCATCGCTGGACTCCAGAGGCTTTTCTCAAGCCTCTGGGAGGGTGAAAATGGCCTCCCCAGGCTCCAGAGGCCCTCTTCCCAAACTTCCAGTAGGCCCGTTTTTTGCCTTCCCCGAGCCTCCGCGTGCACCCTTCACTGACCTGCATTCAAAACAGGCCGTGTGGAGACTCCTGGGAGAGAAGGGGCAGGATGGGCAGGGCCAGCCAGGAGTGGGATTTGGGGGTTCTCTGAACTGCACAGAATCTTAGCTAGAGGTTCTCCTGAACCGCTGCAAACCCCCAGCAGCCCACCTCTGCCCGTGAACCGCGGGGTGTTTAAATCTGGCCTGCGGGGCCGGCCTGGAAATACCAAAGGACCGGCCCACAGTGCCTCTGGCAACCAAAACGGGACATGGGGGGGCTGCGTTCACCCTCCCCTGCACCCCATTTTGGCTGACAAAGTGCTGCAGGAGGCCGTCCAGACCGAAAACGGGGTGCAGGGAGGCCATGTGCCCCTCCCCCATGCCACATTTTGGCTGGCAGGGTGCTTCAGGAGGTGTCCATACCGTCTTCCCCTCCTCCCCCCCTCACCGCCCCTCAGAGGAGAACTACAATGCTGATCCAACCCTCAAAGAAATCCAGTTTGACACCCCCTGCTTGAGGGTCGTATCTTCAATAAAAGGGCTGGTTACCCCCTAAAAAGCTTTTCAAAGATAGGGGGCAGCACCTGTTGATGTGGCCCTGAGCCATCATGACTTGCTTACTTTTGACTTATTGTCGTAGGTGAAGTCACTCACCTCGTGTGACTGGTTAAAGGCTTCATATGATGTGCGAGCCTAGATTTGTGGCTCATCCAACAAACCATAGCTAGGGCAATACGGCGTTATCCAGGCTTGTGAGTTCGATCTATGGTTGTATGAAGGAAATGTGCTACATGTATTATATTCATTTAGTGACCGTTTGAAATTATAACGGCACTGAAAAAGTGACCTCTGGAAGTTTTTCACTTATAACTGTTGTGGCATCCCCACAGCCACGCGATCAAATTTCAGATGGTTGGCCACTGGTTCATATTTATGATGGTTGCAGGGTCCCAGGATCATTTGATCCCCTTTTGCGACCTTCTGAGAAACAAAGGCAACGCCGAAACCAGATTCATTTAACAACCATGTTAACTAACTTAATAACTGCAACGATTCCCTTATCAACTGTGGCAAGAACAGTCGTAAAATAGGGTAAAGCTCACTTAACAAATGTCTCACTTAGCAACAAAATTTGGGGCTCAATGGTGGTCGTAAATTGAGGACACCCTGTACCTGCTCAGTTCAATAATTTATTTATTTATTTATTTATTTATTTATTTATTTATTTATTTATTTATTTATTTATTTATTTTTATATACCGCCCTTCTCCGGAGACTCAGGGCGGCTTACAATGCATTAAGCAATAATAACTTTGTTATTATAATAATAACTTTGTTGTCATTGTCCGTGTATACACAGTATACCCATACAACAAAATTCACTTAACACCCAAAGACCAGGTCCAACACACATAACAATCCCCAAACACACTCCCACCCACCACAAATTCCCCACCCCTAAACCACCCAAACATCCACACAACAGACCAAGTAATGCTGTCCAACAGCTCACTGATGGTGGCCCTTTAGTTCATTGTTGAGTGCAATTATAGCTCTGGGATAAAAACTATTCGGAAAACGTGTAGTCTGAGTTTTAATTGTTCTGTATTTTCTGCCGGAAAGCAACAGTCCAAAAAGATTGTAAGCAGGATGGGAAGATCCCAGTTCCTGGAATCCATAGTGTTAATTGTAAGCTACTTTATTTTTAGTCCGGTTAAGTATGGAAAGAAACTTCCCACTGGAGTTTGTGAAGCGGGAATGGGGAGAAATGGGTGTGTTTGTGTTTGTTTGTGTGCGTTCGCGCATGCTTTGTGATCTTTTTTTATACAACCAGACCATTTTTTGCTTAAGAAAAGCATTCCAGATTCATTTAGCTCCTAACCCCAATCCGATTTATATTTGCCTTTCAGAACTTGCTAATAAATGTCTGTTAGATTCTCTCTTGGGTTTAAACCCCTCCCTCTGAAATAATAATTTTAGGATGCGGTAGCTCATCCTAAAGCTCATGTTTGGCAAAAGGGTTCTGTAAACCTTTCATTATTGATATTTTGAGAGCAACAAAGGGCATTCAAGGACACATAAGCTCCCAGGTAGAGGTGTGGGGGGGGGGGAATCTTGTTGGCATTAGAAATAGCCCACATTCCTGTATTAACCATTAACAGAGGATTTCACTGCACGTACCTCTTTGTGCCTCTGGGCATGTTAGAAGTCAGACCAGCTGGTCCTTCAAGGTCAGAGATAAAATCACTTTTATTAGAATGTGCTCCAGACAAGTTCTTACAGTCCTCAAGTGGGACATGCCAAACCCTCATTCCTAAAATGGGTAATGCTAGGGACTTAGGCAAACCACCTCCGGCAATTAAGGCTGTGAAATAAACAAACATAAGTACAGATATTTACAGCCTTCTCTAAATAAATAAATAAATAAATAACTTTATTGTCATTGTACATGTATACACAGCATACCCATACAACGAAATTCAGGACCAGGTCCAAAACACATAACAATCCCCAAACACGCTCCCACCCACCACGATTCTCCACAGTTTACAGAGTCAGCCTATTGCCCCCGACAATCTGGCTCTTTATTTTACTGACTTCGGAAGGAATCGAACTGCTGGCAGTGGCTGAATTAGAGCCATGGTGGCGCAGTGGTTAGAATGCAGTACTGCATGCTAATTCACTGCTCACTCCAGGAATTCGATTCTGACCGGTTCAAGATTGACTCAGCCTTCTATCCTTTTCGAGTGGATAAAATGAGGACCCAGATTGTTGGGGACAATATGCTGACTCAGTAAACTGCTTAGAGAGTGCCGTAAACAGTGGTGAAATCCAATTTTTTTTACTACCAGTTCTGTGGGCGTGGTGTGGTTTTGTGGGCATGGCTTGGTGGATGTGACAGGGGAAGGATACTACAACATTTCCATTCCTTTCCCACTCCAGAGGAAGGATACTGTAAAATCTCCATTCCCTCCTCACTCCAGGGGAAGGATACTGTAAAATCTCCATTCCCTCCCCACTCCAGAGGAAGGATACTGTAAAATCTCCATTCCCTCCTCACTCCAGGGGAAGGATACTGTAAAATCTCCATTCCCAAAATCTCCATTCCCTCCCGACTCCAGGGGAAGGATACTGTAAAATCAGGAACAGCCAACAATCTTCCTTCAAAGCAACCTCTATTGGTTAAGCATTACAAATCTTTGGACCGCTTCTGGATTGGAAACAGTGTTCTGCAGTATACAGAACCTAAATGCACATTGTTGCTGAATGCCTATATCATCGGGAAAAAAAACAATGTAGATTCATCATCCAATCATCCATCCAAGAGCTGTGGTGGCGCAGTGGTTACAATGCAGTACTGCAGGCGACTTCTGCTGACTGCCAGCTGCCTGCAATTTGGCAGATCGAATCTCACCAGGCTCAAGATTGACTCAGCCTTCCATCCTTCCAAAGTGGGTAAAATGAGGACCCAAATAGTTGGGGGCAATATGCTGACTCTATAAAACCGCTTAGAGAGGGCTGTAAAATACTGTAAAGCGGTATATAAGTCTATGTGTTATTGCTATTGCCATCTATCCATGTACCCACTGACCCATAGCTTGTTGAATAAGTAAAAATGGACCTATTGAGCTCAGCTCTTGTTTGCCTTAACATTGTTTGCTACTTGGAGTTCATCCAAAACTAAGCCACAGGCCATGAAGTACACACTAGAGTGTCTGAGATCCAGCATTATGGGAAGTTAAGAGCCTGGTGGCGCAGCAGACTAATAGCCTGTTATTAACATTCAGCTGCCTGCAATTACTGCAAGTTCGAATCTCCCCAGGCTCAAGGTTGACTCAGCCTTCCATCCTTTTGAGGTAGGTAAATTGAGGACCCAGTTTGTGGGGGCAGTAAGCTGACTTTGTATAAATATACAAAAGTATGAAGGCTATTGCTTAACGCATTGTAAGCCGCCCTGAGTCTCCGGAGAAGGGCGGCACATAAATCAAATTTAAAAACAAAACAAAACTGAAACATAAAAACCAAGGGAGGGGAGGATGGGCACAAGAGAACTTCCTCAAAGAAGGTTTGGTGGTACTTTTGTATATTTAGGTAGGAGCTTTCATGGACAATTTATTGTATCAAGACTTATGTTTTAGCCTTGAAGGCGTTACAAAGACTAAACACCTTAACTGGAGATAAGACTGTCTCCAGTTCATTGTGGTTATTGTGGTGATTGCTCTGCAAAACCCTACTGAGATCTTCAGGCGTTGGCCAGTCATGTACGTGCTTGTAGAAGAGAAAAAAGGAAAAAGAAATATGACTAGATTTTGCTCAAAAATGTTTGGAAATATTTTTTTAGCAGTTGATTTACACTTCAGTGTTTTAAGAAAGCACTCATCTCGAGGTGTTGATGGTAAGCCCATTTAATGGGTTGGTTAAAAGAAGAGCTGTCACTTTGATTAAGGAAACCCTTGAACAAATGCTAGCATCCGTTTAAGTTAATTGGCATGGCTTGATTCCGTTCAGAGAATTACAGTTCTGCTCTCTGAACATGAGGGACACCAGCAGATCCAGGCGGGCAGAAATTCCTTTTAGATTTCATAAGTTAACAAAAAAGAATAATAGAGTTGGGGGGGGGACCTTGGAGGTCTTCTAGTCCAACCACCTGCTCCAGCAGGAGACCCTATACCAGTGATGGCTAACTTTTTCCAGACCGAGTGCCCAAAGTGCATGAACCTCCAAAATGCAATGCACGTGTAGCCCCTGCTCATGCGTGCGATGCCCCCTGCACCCCCGGGCGTGTACACACCCTCCCACATGTGCCCAGTGGTGGGATTCAGCCAGTTCGCACCACTTTGGGAGAACCGGTTGTTAATTTTCTGAGCAATTTGGCAAACTGGTTGTTGGAAGAAATCATTAGGGCAGAGAACCGGTTGTTAAATTACTTGAATCCCACCACTGCATGTGCCCCGCCTCCCTGTGCATGCACATGCTGCCCCCACACACACGTCCCACCCCCCCACGCATGCACGGCAGAGACACAATGTCCAGCTGGCTGGCAGGAGGCACACGCTCATGCGCAGCACAGCTGAACTAGTTTTAGTTTAGTTTTATTTGATTTGTATACTGCCCTACTCCCGAAGGACTCAGGGCGGTGAACAGCCACAGGATAAAAAACATAAATACAAAATTTAAAACTGAATAAAATCGAATTAAACAATTGGGCCGAAGATAGATTTAAAACACCCCAATAAATTAAAAACGAATTAAAATTTACGTTTTAAAAAGGGAAAAAAGGGAAACAGTTAGGCCAGGCCAGCCTGATGGAATAAAAAGGTCTTGAGAGCGCGGCGGAAGGTGCATAGATCCGGGATCCTCCGTATCTCTGGGGGGAGCTCATTCCAGATAGTAGGTGCCCCCACAGAGAAGGCTCTCCCCCTGGGGGCCGCCAGTCGACATTGTTTGGCTGACAGCACCCGGAGGAGCCCCTCTCTATGAGAGCGTACCAGCCGGTGGGAGGCTACTGGTGGCAGCAGGCGGTCCCGTAAGTAACCAGGTCCTAGCCATGGAGCGCTCTAAAGGTGGTAACCAAGACCTTGAAGCGCACACCGAAGACCACTGGGAGCCAGTGCAGCTCGCGCAGGAGAGGTGTTACATGGGAACGCCATGTCACTCCCATAACCACCCGCGCAGCCACATTCTGGACCAGTTGGAGTCTCCGGGTGCACCTCAAGGGGAGCCCCATGTAGAGAGCATTGCAGTAGTCCAGGCGGGAACTGACGAGGGCATGAGTGACCGTGTGTAAGGAGTCCCAATCCAGAAAGGAACGCAACTGGCGAATCAGGCGAACCTGATGAAAAATCTTCCCGGTCACGGCCGTCAAGTGCTAGGGCAACGGCTCACATGCCATCAGAGAGGGTGCTGCGTGCCACCTCTGGCACGCGTGCCATAGGTTCGCCATCACAGCCCTATACCACTATGGACAAGTGGCTGTTCAATCTTTTCTTACAAACTTCCAATGTTGGAGCACCCACAGCCTCTGGAGGCAAGTCATCCCACTGATTTAATTCTCACTGTTGGGAAATTTGTCCTTAGTTCTAGGTCGCTTCTCTCCTTGATTAGTTTCCATCCATTGTTTCTTGCCTTGCTTTCTGGTGCATTGGCAAAGTAAAATTGAAACACATCGCCTTTCTTCAGCACCTCCAAGAACTCAAGGACTTTTATTTTCCTTTCGATAACTAGTTAGTGGGGTAAGATTATACAGTTTTGTTTTTTTTTTAAAAGTTGGCGTTTGAGTTCATAGAAGTTCTGTAGAGGCTGCAATCTGCATTCCTTTCTAAGCCTGTGTCCAAATAGCAGCGTTTATCAGGAACAGCCTTTAAAAAGTGAAGAGCTTTTGACAGCAGTCTGGACTTCACACACATCTGTAATTGCTGTAATTGTCGGAAAGAGCATCTATCCGAGAGCATTGCGTTTTTCAAAAAAAAAAAATGGAATTAAAAATAAAAGCAAAGGTTGGTGGAGCTAATTATCTGATGTTTTACCTTAAGGCAGCAAAAGGTACAGATCCTTCTTTGCCAAAAAATTTGTAGTGGGAAAAACACCTGCCCAGCACAGGTATTTGTGTTCTTGTTCAAACAATTCAAGGTTGTTTTGCAAGATCCTGAGATCTTGTTTCACAAATGGTTACTATCTCTTTAAAAAATATATATATATATTATTATAATTTTCTTTTCAAAATTCCAATACACAATCGAACAGACAGTGTCATTTTTTTTTTTCAAAAGACAGGTTGGATTAATTATTCAGATAAACTCACTCTCTCTATATATATATATCAAATTTATATTTTGCTGATAAAGAAATAAAGGGAGACTAGTATAGATCTATTTCAAGCTATTTAGCTCTCATCAGCTAGCCATACCCTTACTTGGATTCGAACTTGGGCTGCCTGCATGTTAGCAGTTGTATTAACCTCTGAGCCACAAGTTCTCCTCCCTTCATCAGCTTGAGCCACTTAAGTGTTTTTCTATTGAGACACCTGTGTGTATGTATATATATATATACACACACCTTCAACATTCTTCTAAACATTATCTATTTTTATTTCAGTTATCAATCCACCTATACCATTTATCCCACACTGGGTAGTATTCTGAATCCTCTCTTTCTTTTAATTCTAAAGTTAATTTGTTCATTTTGGCACTTCATTTTTCGAATAATTTTTTGAATAATTAATTACACAAATGGTTACTATCTCATCTATGCTGCCTGGCATATTTGCCTGGCTCCCTGATAAACTACTTTTCAAATCAATCGGTAAGCCCCATCAAATTAATTGAGAGTTACATAAAACTTTAAAAGCATAATGCTGTATATGGCAACTTAAATACACAGGCAATCAAATTGGGATCAGCTCATGAGGATTGTGCGTACAATTGCTGGCTATCCAAATCTGACTTTAATAATGTAAATTGTACTCTACCAGAACTGACAGAAAGCCACTTGAAGAGACTAGAAGCATTTGAAATGTGGATTTACAGGTGGCTTACGTATAAATTGGGTTGACAGAATCAGAAATGAGGAGGAGATAAGCCGCCTGGGAAAGCCAAGGGAAATCATCAAAACCATAAAAAAGCGAAAGTTAGAATATTTTTGGAAAATACGGGAAAAATACGTCATACTTCACTTAATCCTCCAGGGAAAGATTGAAGGCAAATGAGATCCAGGCAGAAGAAGAACATCATGGCTTCAAAATCTAAGGGACTGGTTTGGACAAAACTCAGCAGCACTTTTTTGTGTGGCTGTTGATAAAAATAGAATCGCCAACATGATCGCCAATGTCTGACGATGGATATGGAAGAAGGAGAAGGAGAAGGAGAAGGAGAAGGAGAAGAAGAAAAAGAAGAAGAAGAAGAAGAAGAAGAAGAAGAAGAAGAAGAAGAAGAAGAAGAAGAAGAAGAAGAAGAAGAAGAAGAAGAAGAAGAAGAAGAAGAAGAAGAAGAAGAAGAAGAACTCTACCAAGGACATTCCTCGGATTTCTTTGACGTCATCCATCCACACAGTGTTTTTCTTGCTCCTCCTTACCTCAACCATGCCGAGCATAATGTTTTCTGGCCCTTCATCCATGTTCATCAGATGTCCAAAGTAGACTGTATGACGTTCTAGTTGGTGATGGTACCTCAGTCGATCTTCTGGTCCAGGACTGGCTGATTAGTTGGAAGACATCTGTCATTTTCATCCCACTCCCAATGTCACAGATTAGGGCGTGGTTGCCATCAGAAATACTTTAATTGGATGTCTTCAGATCTTTGTGGTCATATCTTTAGCCATCATGGTCTTGTCTAGGTTTTTACTGCCTTCTTCCCACAACGAACCTCCTCCACTTTATTTCTCCAGCACACCATTCCTCTTATCTAATCTTGAGGTTAAGAAAACATAACTATTCACCATCATCATTCTTCCCTGTCAACTGTACACTTCGAACAAATGCCTTCCTGAAGCTTCTCGTTAAAATGCAGCAAGGGTTGGCCGTGAAGTGTTGGATTGGAATATCTGTGGAGTGGAATTAAGTCTTGGATTGGACCTGCTACACTGCTTTCATCCAGTCCAGAAAAGAGGCATAGAATACATAGATTAACAGGTTGGAAGGGACCTTGGAGGTCTTCTAGTCCAACCTCTGCCCAAGCAGGAGACCAGGTTGGAAGACATTGTGGATGTAGATTTATTTGGCCTAATGAAGGTGTTGGAATTCCTCAAAGCAGGTGATAAGCATTCGCGAGCAAAGGGCTCAGCTAATGCAGAGGGCAATCATCGGTGATCATTATAGCAATAGCACTTAGACTTATATACCGCTTCATAGTGCTTTACAGCCCTCTCTAAGCGGTTTTACAGAGTCAGCACATTGCCCCCAACAATTTGGCTTCTCATTTTACCCACCTCGGAAAGGATGAAATGCTGAGTCAACCTTGAGCCTGGTAAGGTTTGAACTGCCAAATTGCAGGCAGCTGGCAGTCAGCAGATGTAGCCTGCAGTACTGCACTCTAACCACTGTGCCACCATGGCTCATCATTATGGCCATAATTTAAATGGTTTGCTTAGAGATAAACTCACGTTGCCTTGTAGTCGGTCTTCGGCCATTCAATTGTGTCCAACCCTCGGCCAGTCTCACAACACCTCCTTCAGATCCACCATGGTCATCCCAGTGTCATCCTTTATAGCAGGGGTGTCAAACTGGCGGTCTGCGGGCCGAATGTGTCACGTGCAGATCACACCCACCCCAACTCTGTGAAGGGGAAAATGTCATGGAACGTCACATGATGGCAACATGACACGGTGAGTTTGACACCCATGCTTTATATTGTCCAGCCAGTGAGTACTTCAGTGGCCCCTTCTCCTTTTTCCACTGATCACTCCCAGCAGCATTGACTTTTCGAGTGAGTCAGCTCTCATGACCAAAGTATGACCGCCTCTGTTTGACAATCTTGGCTTCAAGTGATATTTTTGGTGAGGTTCGGTCTAGGACTTCTTTGTTATTTTTGCAGGCCATGAGATGCTTAATAGTCACCACGGTTCAAGGGCGTCCATCTTTCTGCCTTTTGCAGAGCCCAACCTTTGCAGCCCTAAGTAGTAATTGGAAAAAAAATTGTTGTGTTAACTAATCTGCATTTGGTTTTGAAGCTGACGTCTTTACTCTTCCAGATGTTATTCATGCCAGATGTTGCAGTTCTTCCAAGTGCTATATAGGCCTTCTGATCTCAGGGCTTCAGTTACAACTTTGGTAGATTCTGCAGCCCAGGAAGTTGAATTCCTTTAAAGTTTTGATGGTCGATCTGCACTCTGATCCTGTGTATTCTCTGCAGTTGTCACTATCTTTCTTTTCTTGATGTTAAGGTGCAGTCCAAATTTTTCAAGTTGAGCTGGAACTGTTGTCACAAACAGTTAACAAACATAGGCTGATCTGTCAAAAGCAAATTACCGAGAGGGTTGACTCCTACCTTACAGCGGTGGGTTCTACTTACCTTTACTACCGGTTTGCAACAGGATTGTGTGCATGCATGCATGCGCAGATCACCAATGACAACATCCGGTGCAGTGGGCGGGGCCTCCTGCTGGTTTTACTACCGGTTCTTGCGAACCGGTCCAAACCGGGGGCAACTCACCACTGTTACCTTAGTAGGAGTTTTTCTATGAGTTTAGTGGGTGAAGATTACACTCTGCTGACTTAGCTCAAACCCCAAAACTCCTGAAATGAAAAGCTTCAGTTTAACAGGCTGTTAGGGACCTTCTGTATCTGAAGCAGTTTGAAATAGTCAACCAGTGATAGTTCCTCCAACTTCCTGGGTAGAATTTGGAAGGGCTTCCAGGGAAGCTTTTGGAGACCGGATTTTCGCTGGAACGGAGTGGGTCCAAGACAAACAGCTGTTACTTGATCAGTTTGTCTGGAATCGATAGTAATCCTCGCAAATAATCACTTACCATATTTTTCAGAATATAAGACGCACCAGAGTATAAGACGCAGCTTAGTTTTTGGGGAGGAAAATAGGGGGGAAAAAATCTGCCTACCAAGTATTCATCTGGCTAGCGTCCTTAGTCTGGTCAGCTTCAGCACATTAGTTTGCTGGTTTTTTAATCCCCTGCTTGGGGATAAAAAACAGCTTCTAAGGCACAGCTGAGAGGAAGCAGCAATGAGAAAAGCAGGCAAAGCACGGGGAGATCGCTTCACTCGGCTAGCACCTAGTTAGGGCTGAAAAAAAGCTTCGAAAAAGCTACATTCGGACCACCCAAATTTTCAGCCTCTTTTTTATTGGGGGGGGGGGGGAAGGTGTGTTTTATACTCTGAAAAATACGGTAGATAAACAACACCTTTTAAGAGAGCTGCCGTTCTTCCCTCACTTGCATGCTGTCCATTACAGGTATTCCTCAACTTTAGTGACCGTTCAAAGTTACAGCGGCAGTGAAAAAAGTGACTGATGACCACTTTTCACACTGAATACCAGAGGTGGTATTCAGCCAGTTTGGACCGGTTCGAGCGAACCAGTAGCGGCGGCTGTGGGTGGCCACCCACCCACTCACCCACCCACCTGCCTGACATCATGCCGTCCTATTTAGCCACGTTTTCGAGGCTGGGTGCATGTGCGGAAGGCGTGCATGCAAGAAAAGTGCATTCATGGAAGGCCGAGCACATGCATGGAAGGTGTGTGCACAGCGAGCACACAGAAGGCCAGGTGCACACGCAGAAGATGCCCATGTGCGAGCGAAGCAAGCGTGCATGCATGCGGCGAACTGGTGGCAACAATATGTGAAACCCACCCCTGCTTATGAGCTTTGCAGCATTCCCCATGATCATGTGATCAAAATTCAGATACTTGGCAACTGGTTTACACTTATGACCCTCACTGTGTACCAAGGTCATGTCGTGGCCCGCCAGCGGCCTGCGCGGATTTTTGCTGATCCCAACGACGAGGAGGCTGGTGTGTGTCGCACCAGCAGCCTGTGCAGCCGGTGCTCGAGTTGGACAGCGAGGAGGCTGAAGAAGATGTAGTGCCAGAGGCAGGGATTCAACCAGGGCCTTCAGAACCTCCAGAGGCTCCTTTAAGTGAAGAGGAAGAAGAGGAGGAGCCTCTTCTCAATGCACAAGCACGCAGAGCTGCCAAAAGGCAGGAGTCGTTACTCAGGAGGAGGTCTCCTCGAGAGTAAGGCTTGGGGCTAATTGGCCACGCCCTTAGCCTATTTAAGAAAGAATGGCAGCTTGTAAAAAGCTGCAGGAAACAACATTCGTTCGTTCGCTGATCATTGAGTTTGGATTTTCTCTGCAAACCTGGCTTCTGGGCTTTCTGCCAACTCTTGCAAGACTCTATCTTATCTGTGGAATTTCTGGCAGGTTGTTAAGAACGTTTTATTAACAGCCTGCATTTGCAAAAGACTGTGTTTTGAAGTAAACTGAGTTTTGTTTGCAGTTTGTGTCTGCTACATTCTTTGGGATCCATAGCTGGGGCAGAACAGGTCATGTGACTCCCTTTCGCAACCTTCTGAGAAGCAAAATCAATGGGGAAGCCAGATTCACTTAACCATCGTGTTACTACCTTACCAACCGCAGCGATTCACTTAGCAATTGTGGCAAGAAACATTGTAAAATGGAGGGAAATCACTTAACAAATGTCTCACTTAACAACCAAATGTATGGGCTCAATTGTGGTCATAAGTCGAGGACTACCTGTGGTCGAAGTAACTTTTGAGTGGGCCCAGGTTTGCTTCTGTCCAACAACTGCGGAGAGCATCATCTAACAAGGTATCGTTTTTCCAAGCGAGCATCATACGTGGCGCGAAAGAGAACTTTCGAACTGAATGTTGGAAGGTAGAAATGTCACAATAGACTTGAGATGATGTAGAACCTCTCCAAGCCAACTTAGGCGATCACCAACCCAGAACACCAGTGCTGATGTCTTCCTCGTTGGACACAGAGGTGATAGAAGTTTGTCAGAGCTCAGGTTTTCTCCCAGGGCCAAAGGCAGGGGCAGAACAAAGCATCTACCCAATGCAGACATTTGGGGAGCAGAGCAAATTGTCTCTCTATCCCATAATCCTGGATGCCCAGGAGTCATGTTTAAGATTTTTCAGGTGTTTTGGAATGAAGGTGAGTGGGGCGAATAGTGCCCAGTAAGAGGGCCCAGAGTTTTCTAGACTTTTTACATTTGTAGAATTCAGAAGATGTCTTTGTTTATTTTGTAAACTAAGTTAATTAAGCCTGTTTTGGAATCTACAATACAACATTTGAGAGTTTCCTCCTCAGGTTTTCAGCCACTCTGGCCAGAGATGGTTCCTGGGGACCCAGGAAAATAATTTGAGGTCTCAGATTGCCTTCAATCTGTCCTAAATTAACCTGCTGTGTTGGGACAATGTCCAGTTTGCAGTGAAGACCCTCGTGTCTCTCCTCTTCTGGTAGATTCCCAAGACCTTTTTCCCATTGTCTATCAGTGTATCTTCAGGGGTGGGCTTCAAAACTTTAAGCAACGGGTTCTCTGCCCGGTTGCTGGATGGGTGTCGCCATGGTGGGCATAGCCTAGTCTGCCTCCTGCACCACGGTGGGGGTGGGAATGGCGTTTTCACCTTCCCCAGGCTCCGGAATCTTTACTTGAGCCTCTGGGAGGGCAAAAACTGCCTCCCCCGGGCTCTGGAGGCCCTCCTGAGCTTCCGGGAGACCCATTTTTCCCCCTCTCTGAGCCTCCGCACGGAACCTGCACTTTCCTTGCATCCAAAACTGGCCACATGGAGACTTCTGGGAGGGGCAGGGCAGGGTGGGAGGGGCAGGGTGAGTGGTGGGGCAGGGCAGGGCGGGGCCAGCCAGGGGTGGGATTTGGAGGTTCTCCGAACCGGCCATAATGTTAGCTATGGATTCTCCTGAACCCGGGTGAACCCATAGCAGCCCACCCCTTGTGTATCTTGTGTGTAGCAGGCTTGCAAAGGCACCTTCAGGGCTCTGAAAAATTGCAAATCTGCCATATGGAGCCAACTATTTGGAAAAGTAAAAATTGTCAAAAGCTGAAGCAGACTTATAATTACAGGTAATAGAGTTTTGTCCAGAATAATTATTTGACTTTTGCTTCCTTCAAGAATTGCTCCTCTCCCTTCTCCCTCCCTCCCTCCCTCCCTCTTTCTTTCTTTCTTTCTTTCTTTCTTTCTTTCTTTCTTTCTTTCTTTCTTTCTTTCTCTCTCTCTCTCTCTCTCTCTCTCTCTCTCTCTCTCTCTCTCTCTCTCCCTCCCTCCCTCCCTCTCTCTCTCTCTCTCTTCCTCCCTTCCTCCCTCCCTCTCCCCTCTCTCTCTGTGTTTGTATATCTATATGTCTGTGTGTGAATGTTTACAACTTCAGCAGCTTCTGAGTCATGTTTTAGCGCTGAAAAACCCGTTGGGGCAGACCAAGGTTGGTTCTGGGTTTGCAATCTTCTACTGCTGAGTTTTTAAATATTTTATATAGTTTGTTTATGATTTGGTCTCTTAATTGGATTTTCTTGTGCTTTACAAATGTTATTAGTTTATCAGAATATTAAATACAAAGGAAAATAAAAAATAACGAGAAAAGAGGGGAAGGAAAAAAAGGGAAGGGGAGGGAAGAGAAAATGTGAGATAAATTGGGAAAAAGGAGGGAAAAAAAGGTGTTGACTCTCTTTAGCACAATAGAAGACAGCAATATTACAGCCTCAGCTTTTTACTTTTACAGATTAGTATATCCTAGTCAGAGGTGGGTTTCAGCAGGTTCTGACCAGTTCTGGAGAACCTGTAGCGGAAATTCTGAGTAGTACAGAGAACTGGTACTAAAAATTCTGACTGGCCCCACCCCCATCTATTCTCTGCCTCCTGAGTCCCAACTGATCAGGAGGAAATGGGGATTTTGCAGTAACCTTCCCCTTGAGTGGGGTGGGAATGGAGATTTTACAGTATCCTTCCCCTGTCACGCGCATCAAGCCACGCCCACCAAGCCACACCCACGGAACTGGTAGTAAAAAATTTTGAAACCCACCTCTGATCCTAGTCATTTCCGCAGCAACAAATCTATCCAATTGGCAAAACCCAAATGAAAGTTTCACTTTTTTCCGTCACAAGCACAAAACCCAGAAGCGCTTCCCAAATGGGAACGCGATGAGATCTATTATCCTCTTCGTAATAAAGCCATTCTTTATTGGATTTTCAACATTTCAAGAGAAATGTTATACACATGCATGCCCACAAACCGTCATATCTACATAACGTATTTATATCTCTGCTATGCTTTCGGCAGCTGTTGCATTCAAATGAACAAAACCTGCCCATTGAAACCTCCTGCAGAGTACAAATTGAGCAATTGGGCAAGGAGGAAGACAGATGCAGAATCTCGAATGGATAGAGTGTGTCTGTCCATGTGCTTGCAGGGCAGGAAGTATGTGTGTGTGTTTTCTCACATTCACTCTTCTTTCATCCTTGAGCCTGTGGCTGCTTTCTGAAAACTGATCCAGATGTTGTAATTTCAAAACATGGCGTGCATAGTCCGTGGAGGCCCTTCTGCCAGGAATCTTTCGCGTCTCCCTTCTCTTTTGGGACTTCAGTTTTACTAGGGACATAATTGTCTTGAACATTTTTTATTGAGTATTATAAAATTCAAAATACGAAGTGAATAGAAAAGCAGTGGGAGGGAAAAGGGGAAAGAGAAGTGAGGAAAGATAAGGGGGAAAAAAGAAAGAGAAGCATTGACTTCGGACTCTCTTCTAGTACAGTAAAATAAGGCATTAATATCAAATCATAACTTTTTGCTTTTTCATAATAATACGAACAAGCCATTTCTATAAAGATCTATCAATCTCATTGGTAAAACCCAAAGTCAGAGTTTCATTCTTTTCTGCATCAAGCATGAAGTTCAGAAGCGGTTTCCATGTGAAAACAAAAGTACTTATGTTCTTTTCTTTAATCAAAGTGGTCAGATGTAGGGGGATGATTGTGAATCAGGGAGAGTAGAACTCCCCCCCCCCCCCGGTCAAGTCTTAAAAGTATAAAGAGATACTCAAGATTGGCTGATTTTTGCCCTTTGGATCTTGCAAAAACTGAAGCTCCACTAAGGAAAAAAATGAGATCCTTATAGGAGGCTGGCTGACATTGCTTGACCTCAGCTAAGACCTGTTCCTTGGTAGTTCTTCATTTTTGGATGGAGGATCTCTGCGGACTTGCGCTTGTAGAAGATGATTTGACAAAAGCCTTTGGATGCCTTCCCGAAGAGATTGAGAGTAGAGAATCCAATATAATCATCACAAAAAGGTGACATGATAGCAGTGTTCCAATATTTGAGAGGCTGTCACAAAGAAAAGGGGGTCCACCTATTCTCCAAAGCACCAGAAGACAGAACAAGAAGCAATGGATGACAACTAATCAAGGAGAGAAGCAACCTAGAACTAAGGAGAATTTTCCTAACAGTTGAGATCAATTTAATGGCTTTTCTTTCAGAAGTTGTGGGTGCTCCATCACTGGAGGTATTTAAGAAGAACTGGACAACCATTTGTCTGAAATGGCATAGGGTCTCTTGCTTGAGCAAGGGGTTGGACTAGAAGATTCCAAGGTCCCTTCCAACTCTGTTATTCTATTCCTATTATTCTGTTATTCTGACATGAAGAATTAAGGGTTTTTTCCCCCTAAAACATGATTACTAGAAAAATTACAGCCAAATTTAAATACAAGAGAACGCAGAAAACAATATTTGAATTATGCCCTTTTAAAAAAAGACTGTGATAAGCTGATGATCCCACAGGTCCTTTTTTTCAAAAGGCACCTGGATTTTCTGGTTTTTCTTTGAAGACGTTTTGCTTCTCATCCAAGAAGCTTCTTCAGCTTTTCCTTTTCAGCTTCTTGGATGAGACGTTTCCTGCTTGAGTAGGTGGTTGGTTGAGTAGACCTCCAACGTTCCTTCCAACTCTGTTATTCTGTTACCTGTTATCAAGCGAGAATGAGGGAAAAGGTGATCCCAGGTCTGATACATTGGACAGCAGATTACCATTCCTGTTTTACAAGATTCCTCCAGAAATATAGGCTGTTAAGCAAGCTCTGTGTGCAACAACGTTCCATTCTCAATTGTTTACGTAGCCTCTGTCTTCTTCTAAAGAACAGATCCTTGGCATCTGAATCCAGCCTCAGGTGACCAACCTTCTACTATTTCTAGTAGAAATAGGAATCTTACCTTTTGAGGATCAATGCAATAACATTTAAGGAGTAGATGAAAGACATTGGTTTTCTATTTTGACCTGAAAAATAGAATCAGTGTCAGGATGACAATTAATTTGTGTTTCTCAAGTTGTGTAACATTTATAAACAAATATTCTTGAAATATTCATCTGGAGTCAAGGGAATATAATGATCGCCTCAACCATTTTGGACTCTACCTCAACATCAAGAAAACTTGAGTACTGTTACCAGCTCTGGAATGCTTCAAATCAATGGAGAAAACCTAAAGAAGATGGACTTTTTTTGGTATCTGGGATCCCATCCCATCCCATTTCCAAGGCAATGGTGACATCAATGGCAAGGTGTGATCAAGGGTGATTGCAGCCTGTATGCATTGGTGAGAACTCACCGGTGTGTTATGTGACAGACAAATGCCAACCCGTCTTAAACCTAAGATTTACAAGACAACCATCCGCTCTGTTGCAGTGTAGGGCACTGAATGCAACAACAGGGACCGAAAGCTCTCTCCATGTTATGGAAATGCGAAGGCTCCGTTGGGTATCGGGCATCTCCCTTCTTGACCTCATCCCAAATGACATCATTTGACAACATTTTGGTGCAGCACCAATTATAGAGAAGATGAGAGAAGGCCAGCTCTGCCGGTATGGACATGTCCAGAGAGCAGCATCTTCCACCATGGCCAAGACTATCTACCAGCTAGAAGTCACCATGGCCGGCGACCTTGCGGGTCTCCAAAACAGAGATGGCAAGACATGCAAGCCGTGGTCCTGTGCCCTGGAGATGCAGCTGACCATGCAAAGTGGCATTCAGTGATCCCAAAAGCAGATCCTGCACCTGCGGGAATACCCTAGGAAGAAGAAGAGTCAAGTGACTATAACTGGGTGAAGAGCTTAATAAGGATAAGGCAAAAAATGATCAAACCAAACTTCCTGCATTTGGAAAATATTTCAGCAATATTTAAGTCAATGAAACTTATGTAATGATGTTGTAAGTACGCAGGGTCCTATATACATAGTCAAATATTCACAGACATATTTCCTCTGTATGCTAAATAACAAGAAATGTTGCATTTTTGAATAGGTAATCTTTGAAAAACCGTGTAATGACCAAAACTAATAATCCATGGAAATAACATTCAAATCCCTGCCAAATGCATAGCAAGGTAAATTACTTTCTCTTACAGGGGAAGATGACATGGACATATTTAGGGCTTTTCTGTTGACCAATGGTAGAAAATGTCTTCCTTATTCCGTAGAATCCCCATAAGAAGAGGACACTGTATTGCATTTTGAAGGGATAGAGACTATTTTTAGTCTACCAATTTAATAATAGCAATAGCACTTAGACTTATATACCGCTTTACAGTGTTTTACAGTCCTGGGCTGTCAGCTGTACAAGCTCAGTGTCTTTAACCACTGCACCCCTTTAGTAGAGCTTAGGATAGCACTTATAGCAATAGTATTTAGACTTATATACACAGTCCTTTAAGCACTCTCTAAGCAGTTTACAGAGTCAGCATATTGCCCCCAACAATTTGGGGCCTCATTTTACCCACCTTGGAAGGATGGAAGGCTGAGTCAACCTTGAGCCTGGTGAGATTCAAACTGCCAAATTGCAGGCAGCCGGCAGTCAGCAGAAGTAGCCTGCAGTACTGCACTCTAACCACTGCACCACCGTGGCTCAATAAACTCATATTTGGAATCTTTTATACATCTAGAATACAGGTGGTCCTTGACTTAGGACCACAATGGAGCCCAGAATTTATGTTGCTAAATAATAAATTTGTTAAGTGAATTTTGCCCCATTTTATGACTTTTCTTGCCACCGTTGTTAAGTGAATCACTGCAGTTGTTCAGTTAGTAGCATGGTTGTTAAGTGACTCCGGCTTCCCCATTGACTTTGCTTTGTCAGGCGGTCCCAGAAGGGGATCATGTGACCCCGGGAGATTGCAACGGTCATAAATATGAATCAGTTGTCAAGCAACCTCATGCGGCCAAGGGAATGCTGAAACGATCATAAGTGTGAGAAATGGTCATAAATAACTTTTTTCACTGCCGTTGTAACTTTGAATGGTCACTAAATGAACTATTGTAAGTCAAGGACTACCTGTACACTGGCTCCTGTAGATATGGGTGTAATGATTATAGTGTGTTGCATTAAAGACAAAACTCAGGAGTATGATAACATTTATTCTGACCAGAGAGGTGCTTTTCAAGCTTGATATCCTTTAAAAGTGTGGACTTCATGTCCCAGAATTCCCAAGGTAACATATTGTCTGGAAATTGAAGTCCACACATCTTAAAGTTGTCAAGGCTGAAAAACTCTCAACACCTTTTCCTATAATGTCCAAGAGGATCGAAATCTGTGTCCTCACTTTTTTTTTTTTTTTAATTTGATTTATATGCCGCCCTTCTCCGGAGACTCAGGGCGGCTTACAATGTGCTAAGCAATAGCTTTCATTCTTTTGTATATTTATACAAAGTCAGCTTATTGCCTCCACAACTGGGTCCTCAATTTACCTACCTTAGAAAGGATGGAAGGCTGAGTCAACCTTGAGCCTTGGCGAGATTCGAACCTGCAGTAATTGCAGGCAGCTGGTCTTAATAACCAGCTTAATAACAGGGTGCCTTAGACCACTGTACTACCAAGGCTCTTCAAGACTTGATCATCAAGGTCATTGGATCACCTTGGGTTGGTCAATTGTAGCCTCAGGTATCTCCCAGTGTTGTTCAGGAATGGGTAGGAAGAAAACCGTTATAAAATAGTTGGAGGATAGCAATAGCAACAGCGCTTAGACTTATCTACAGATTCATAGTACTTTACAACCATCTCTAATTGGTTTACAGAGTCGGCCTATTGCCCCCAATAATCTGGGGTCCTCATTTTACAGACCTTGGAAGGATGAAGGGCTGAGTCAACCTTGAGCTGGTCAGGATCGAACTGCTGACAGTTGGCAGAATTAGCCTGCAATACTGCATTCCACCATGACTCAGGATGGATGGTGAAGAGATAGAGTTAATGTCATTAGTTACATGTCCCTTTCAAGTTCTTATTTGGAAAAAAAATAAATAAATAAAAGTTCCACTTCTTTAGAAGTGGAGTTGAGTTAGAAAGAAGCTGTCAACTTTGCATAGACTTTACATAAATATGTTTCTGGTATCTTTTTGTTCCCAAAATGGGTGCATGTTCGAATGAAAGATTTAAGATGTTGGCTTTAGAACTAACGATATCTGGAAAGAACTTTCTATTGTCGTGTTCAAAACAAATCAACTCCAAGACCAGAAAGCTTTCCCTTATTTTTCCACTCCCTTTCGTTCTTGTTGAGACTGCAAGAGAAGAGTTTTTGCCTTGCATAATCTTGTCCCTTGAAGAGCCTCCAAGTTTTAAGGCCCCCCCTCCCTCTCCCCTTTGTATCTTTAAAAAGCCAGCGTCGCATGTTTGCAATGCTGATCTGGCGTGACTGGAAGGATCGACCGCGGGACAGTTGCATTTTTCTCGTATCTGCTTTTTTTCAGGGTTTGTTTTGGGTTTTTTCAATAACAGGAAATGTAATTTCTGTGGCATTCAAACCTCTGCCTCTTGGTTTTGACATTCTGCTGAAGCAGAAGAAGCTTCACACGTTCATTGCCACACATATACTGTAGAAATGCAAAGTTTTCCTCACAATGTTGTAAGTCTTTGCTAATTAAATGCATTACTTCATAGCTTGGGGTTGGCTCTCCAGTTGAATCTGCAATGAATGCCAAGAGCTTGGAACTTTAATCTTTATTTATTATGCTTGTTTTCCACTGTTCCTCCTCAGAGCTCCCCTACGTCTATAGAGAGGCAAGGAGAAAAGCCAAATGTAATGTTTTAAGGAGAAAGGAATCTTGGGAAAAGCCAAATATAATGTATTAAGGAGAAAATAACCCAATGTTGTGGTTCTGTCAGAGAATATAGTGCTCTTCAACAATATCCTGAGTTGAGTTGAGAAGTGCCATGTTTTCTCCACATGCTTTTGAATTTGGAAAAACAGAACAACAGAGTTGGAAGGGACCTTAGAGGTCTTCTAGTCCAACCCCCTATTCAGGCAGAAAACCCAATGCCATTTCAGACAAACGGTTGTCCAATCTCTTCTTAAGAACTTCCAATGTTGGAGAATTGGAAGCAGGTTGTTCCACTGATTAATTGCTCTGTCAGGAAATTTCTCCTTACTTCTAGGTTGCTTCTCTCCTTGATTAGTTTCCATCTATTGTTTCTTGTTCAGGTGCTTTGGAGAATAGCTTGACTCCCTCTTCTTTGTGGCAGCCCCTGAGATATTGGAACACTGCTATCATCTCACCCCTACTCCTTCTTTCCAGCTGCTCTTCGAAACCAAAAACTACTTCTGGGCATTGTTGTAACACAGATGTGGGAACTGTCTTTCTTCTTTGTGTTTTTTCTTGCATTTTTAGCATCCCTCACGATGTCATTCTCTCTCTCTTCCTTTTGCTTTCTTCTTAAGGTTCCAGATGTCATCAGTAGCATAAGACAGGCTTCCAAAGCGGCCCTCAAAGAAGACGTCAAGCCCAATAAAGAAAATGAAGATGCCTTCTACAACTCCCAAAAATTTGAGGTGCTGTATTGTGGGAAGGTGACGGTGGCCCACAAAAAGGCCCCTTCCTCCCTCATTGATGACTGCATCGAAAAGTTCCACCTCCATGAACGTCAGCGCCTAAAACTGCTCAGTGAGCACTGCAGTGCTGAGTCCAGCACGGACCTCATGACATGGGAAGATGGCCCCTCTTCCCCCTTGGACAGTCCATTTCAGGAGATGGAAGGTTCCAGCGGAGGCACCCCGGGGATGTTCATCGTGGGGAGCCAGACCAACCTGGCCAGTTTGGCCAGTTGCCGGACCTCTTTCCCAGAGCGGATCCTGGAGGACTCGGGAATGGAGGAGCAGCTGGAATTTCGCTCTCGCTGCAGCAGCGCTGCCAGCCTGCAAAGGAGAGTTCAGGAGAATAACGCCAAGCCTTCATCCCGAAGGCGCCATGCCAGCGCCCCGAGCCACGTCCAGCCCTCCGACTCTGAAAAAAACAGGACAATGTTGTTTCAGGTAGGGGCATTTCTGATGGACCCTGTGGGGATGGACAGTCCTTTGTTGGGTCAACTTCGGTCTTGACGATTGAGTGCTCTTGCACAACATAATTTTATATCCATTTGGTTAAAATGCGTAATATCCATTGGATGTACAGCTGTGGTGCTTCGATTTTTTTTTTTTTAATTTGATTTATATGCCGCCCTTCTCCGGAGACTCAGGGCGGCTTACAATGCGCTAAGCAATAGCCTTCATTCTTTTGTATATTTATACAAAGTCAGCTTATTGCCCCCACAACTGGGTCCTCAATTTACCTACCTTAGAAAGGATGGAAGGCTGAGTCAACCTTGAGCCTTGGCGAGATTCGAACCTGCATTAATTGCAGGCAGCTGGTCTTAATAACCAGCTTAATAACAGGGTGCCTTAGACCACTGTACTACCAAGGCTCTTAATAGTTTTAATAGTTGTGAGCTGGTGGGTGCCATTTGGGAGGACGTGGTAGGCTTTCGTGGAAGACCTGGCGGCTGTGAGGACTTTTGATTGGCCACAGCTTTCATTTGGGTTCTTTTAAATGAGTTCAAATTTTGAAATTTCTTAATGACTGCAACCATGTCTGCCTATGGCAGGGGTATCAAACTCACATTGTCATGGCGGCATCACATGATGTATCGGGACTTTTTCACCCTTTGTTAAGAAGGGGTTGGGCATGGCCTGCGGGCTGGGAGTTTGACAGCCTTGGCCTACGGGATTGAGAGATTTGACAGTCAAAATAAGGGGTATTAGTACATAAGCATCTGGGACATTTGTATCTTCTGGAGTGTTGAAGAGTAAAGATGTGAAGAGAAGGAAGGAAGAGAGTTTCTAGAAGCAAATTGTTCTGACTTAAAAGTGTCCAGATCTCCACGACAGGGTGAAATTGCATTGTTGTGAGGTAAACACAAGAATGCAAAGGAAAGAATGGGGGGGGAGAAGGAAAGAGGGAGAATGGGAGAGAGGGAGGGAGGGAGAGAGAGAGAAAGAGAGAGAGAGAGAGAGAGAGAGAGAGAGAGAGAGAGAGAGAAAGAAAGAAAGAAAGAAAGAAAGAAAGAAAGAAAGAAAGAAAGAAAGAAAGAAAGAAAGAAAGAAAGAAAGAAAGAAAGAAAGAAGAAAGAGTTGGACGTGTTTTCATAGCCCAGTCTTGGCAGTTGGTGAAAAAAACAGCCCTTGCTCTCCATCTCTCATCAGTGGTCAATGGACAGTGTTACAATTGTCCTGACCATGTAAGGAATTAAGTAAAAGAGCTCTTATGCTCTGGAGAGGCCCACAGCAATGAATATTTGCCAAACCTAGTTGGTAGGCCATTTTGTATTTTGGTGGAGGGCAGAAGTTGGCACCAATTACTTTCGCCAGAAATGAATACTAAGGTGGGAGTTGAGAGAAAAAATGGGGCACAGTGTGGAAGATCTTGGTGCAGCTCCTGATCTGTGAAACCGAAGCCAAGAGCTGGAGAGTGTCTCTGCAAGCCTTTCTCATTTTTTTAGAGGGTTAGTCAAGCAGGTCCTTGGCAGCATCTCGGCCTCATTCTTGGCAGAACATCAGTTTGGGAAGCTTCCCTTTTACGTGCCTTTGATAAGCTCTGTGAGGAAATATTTCGGTGCTGGGCCCACAGTTTTCAGAGCAGCTTCCCCGCCCCTTCGGCCTCCCGCCTCCCCGAGATATTCTGCATCAACTCCTGCTTTGACATGTTGTTTTCTCTCTTCCAAGGTTGGTCGATTTGAAATTAACCTCATCAGTCCAGACACCAAATCAGTTGTGTTGGAGAAGAACTTCAAAGACATCTCCTCCTGTTCTCAGGTAAGAAGGACAATCGGAATCCATACTTGGAGAAATAGACGGGGTAGGTTTTGAACAGCCTACATTTTGACGGCCTAGTGCAGGGGTATCAAACTCAAGGCCCGGGGGCCGGTTGCGGCCCTTGGGGTGCTTAGATCTGGCCTGGGTGGCTGCTCTGGAAAAAACGAAGGACCGGCCCATGGTGCCTCTGGCAGCAAAAACAAAGGGCCATGTGTAACCCCCCCCCCCCCATCGAGCTCTGTTTTTGCTGGCAGAGCAGGGATGAAATGCTACCGGTTCGCACTGGTTTGGGTGAACCGGTAGTGGCGGCAGTGCATGGATCGGCGAACCAGTAGCGGTGGCAGCATGAGGCTCCACCCAACCACCCGAACTTCATTACTTCCTGGTTTTAACCAGGAAGTAACCTATTTTTGACCCTCTGTGCATGCACAGAAAGCTTTGCACATGTGCAGAGAGTCCAAAATTGCATGTGATGCACGCACACACTTCTGAACCAGTAGGGAAGATAAGTAGATTTTCCTCCTGTGGCAGAGGGTTGCAGGAGGCTGTCCCAGCTGAAAACTGAGCTCAGGAGCCCGTTTTTGCTGGCAGAGCATTCGGGCCACTATAGGCACCACCACCCCAACACGAGTGACATCATGCTGGCCACGCCCACACAGCCACGCCCACCCCAGCTCTCCAAGGTCAAACACAATCCTGATGCAGCCCTCAATGAAATAGAGTTTGACACCCCTGGCCTAGTGGATGTAATGAAGCTAGATGACCTTAGCTTTTCCCCCTGGTTTTCTTCTTTCCTTCTTCTATGGGATTTGGCCTTTGCTGACAAATATAGCTCTTTGTCAAACAGGAGTCCCAATTTTGGAGGGTGAACAGGGGACACATTTGGTATTTGGGAATGGTGCTTCCTAGATGACCTCCAAGATGAGGGGTTTTAGGAGATGACGAGGCTGAGCCTGAGGGAGGAGTCAAACACGTCATCAGTCTCGAGTCCCTTCACAGAGATCTAAGTCCAGCCCACCTTGAATTCCATTGGCTCTTATCCACCGTCAATTTGCTTTGGCAGTTAGTAGTTCAGATTCTTGTAGAAGCATATCCTACAGGTAGTCCTCGACTTACGACCACAACTGAGCCCACAATGTTGCTAAGCAAAACATTTGTTAAGTGAATTCTGCCCCATTTCACAACCGTTCTGGCCACAGTTGTTACGTGAACCATTGCAGTTGTTAGGTTAGTAACCCAGTTGTTAAGTGAATCTGGCTTCCCCACAGACTTTGCTCATCAGACGGTTGCAAACATGACCCCGGGGCACTGCAATAGTCACAAATATAAGCCAGTTGACAAGCATCCGAATTTTGATCATGTGACCATGGGGATGCTGCAATGGTCGTAAGTGTGAAAAACGATCGTAAGTCACTTTTTTCAGTGCCGTCGTAACGTTGAGCATTCACTAAATGAACTGTTGTAAATCGAGGACTACCTGTACAATAAAGCTATATTCATTTGATCTGCCTGGACTCCACATTTCCTGAGCTTGATAGGGTCAAAGCACCAAAGACTCTTTCCTAAGTCAGCAAACAGATGAGATGCCCCCTCTTCTTTCTTGGGGAAATCTGTCTCCAAAACTTCAGATCTGCTTAGTTATGGCTCCCGGTGGGGGCTTCCAGCTCAAACCCACAATTCATGCTAGCCAGAAGGATGGGACTTGCAATGAACCAATTCTGGAAGGTCGTAATGTTGGAAGTAATATCCTTCTGGTTTCAGTTCCAAGTGGGGAAAAAGACACTGGATTCATGGAAGTTGCTTGGAAAGATGGTTTATTGATGAACAGATTCACATCAGTGGTGGGTTGCTACCGGTTCACCCCGGATCGGGCAAACTGGTAGCGGCGGCAGGAGGCTCCGCCGACCTGCCTGGACCAGAAGCGTCCATGCGTGTAAGCGCGTGCAAACATGCCCACGCCCACGCCCACGAGCGAACCTGAATCACATGCCTTGGAGATCTTGGGTAAAAAAAAAAGGGAAGAGATGCTGAGAGTCCCTGGGTTTTATACCCTCTCTGGCTTTGAACTTCCTGGGGCACAGGAAGAGTATCCTGATTGGTTCCTGTCAAAGGTCATAACTAGCTTTTTAGGTTGTCTGTGTGCTAAGTTTGGTTGAATCTTGCTGGGTGATGCAACGAAGGGCAATTAAATGGCTCTGCCTGAAGGAGGTAGATCTTTGTTATGTAGATTAGACTGGCTCATTAACAAAGCGGTGGGGGGGGGGGCTGAGTTTCTGCCTCCCTTTTAGGGGACATATTCTGCCCTTTTAATATTTCCTAAATATATTCCTACATAATATTTCCTAAAATATTTCATTTTCTAGGAGAGGGCTGGGTTTTAACTTCCTACAGTAACATAGAAGAAGATTGGGTTTTCACAGTATTAATCTCCTTTGCTGGCCTGGGCCAACTGTTTTCTACTGGCGTTCTTTACGGCCAAAGTTAGGGTTCTTGAAATATGTGTGCATCCTATTACTCTCTTCTGGGTTCTTTTTTTGGACTGAAATAGCAACACAACTTGAGATGGGTTTCGGGTGGGGGAAGTGCACCGCACCGGTTTGATTTTCAACAGGAAGGTTCATTTGTAAAGTCTGTGCAAGTTGACAGGCAATGTAAACACGGAAAGCAGCACATGGCTCGTGAAAGGCCCTCTCTATGCTTCCTTGTTCCCTGGAGAACAATAAACAAAGGGATATGTGTTTTTTCTGGCATCTCAACAGCTCCTTCTGAGCCGAGGACCGACTGAGCAGCTAAGCTGAGCCACAGTAGCCTTTAGACCAGGTTGAGGAAGAAAAACACTGGGCAGGTCTACTCAGAAGTAATTTTTCTGCCAAGAAAGGAGGCACGATTTCCCCAAACTTGCATCCTTTCTGTGGTGAGGGGCACTCCCAAAATATGTGTGGAGCTAAGGCAGGGATGGCTAACTTTTTTGCCATCGCGTGCCAGGAGGACCGGGGAGGGGGGGTCCCGCGTGTGTGCCCACACCCATAATTCTCTGCGCCCCGAGCATGCACGTGCAACACCCCCTCACGTCCCCCATGCTCCTGGAACGCGATGGCCCGGTAGGCCCATTTTTCTCCCTCACCTGGCTAAAGAGCCTTTCTAGGAGTCTGGGGAGGGCAAAAACGACCTCCCCCCCCCCGGAGGCCCTCCGGAGGCCAGAAACAGCCCGTTTGCCAACTTCCGGTGGGACCGGAAGGCCCATTTTTTGCTGTCCCCAGCCTCCAGAGCTTCTCTAGGAGTCTGGGGAGGGTGAAAATGGCCTTCCCTGGAGGCCCTCTGGAGGCCAGAAATGGCTCATTTGCCAACTTCCGGTGGGCCCAGAAGGCCTGAAAATCAGCTGAGCTCCCGGAGTTGAGCTTGCAAACTGGAAATTGGCAAAGAGAGAGGCTCTGGAGGCTGGGGACAGCAAAAAACGGTCCTTCCCCATCCCCCCCCCCCAAGGCCCTCCTGAGGCAGGAAACAACCTGTTTCCCTACTTACGATGGGCCCAGAAGCCCTGAAAATCAGCTGGCCGGCGCGCCGGAGCTGAGCTCGCGTGCCCACTGATATGACTACCATAGGTTCGCTATTATGGAGCTAAGGCAAAAGGTAGATCTCTTTTCAAGAATGGAATTAATTTCATTAATTTCAAATACCACAAGATGGGATGAGCTCCCATTCCTGCCTCAGCTCCTGCCAGCCTAACAGTCCGAAAACATGCAAATGCAAGTAAATAAATAGGTACCACTTCAGCGTTCCGTGCACCTTGACATGTAGTCATGCTGGCCACATGATCATAGAAGAGTCTTTGGACAATGCTGGCTCCTTTAGCTAGGAAATGGAGATTGAACAGCGCCCCCTAGAGTCAGACAGAACTGGTCAGGGGAAACCCAACCCTTAACCTTTGATGGCTTTAATCACTGCTTCTTTAATTTGCTCGAACTAAATGTTGATGGTATTGTTCCATTTCTCCCTTTCCTTCCTTCTAGGGTATAAAGCACATCGATCATTTTGGTTTTATATGTCGGGAATCCAGTGAACCTGGAATAAGCCAGTATGCTTGCTATGTCTTCCAGTGTGCTAGCGAATCTCTGGTAAGAATCTTCAAAATACCATTTGCATTGTCTGTTTGACACAGAACTGGGGAGGGGGGAAAAAAAGGAGATAAGGCTGTTTTCTCTTTCTGGATCCATATGACCTTGGAGTAGTAGACTTAATTGCTTCTTCAGTTGGAACCGGTTCATATCAGAGAAAGAAATAGAACCAATTCTCTCTAGTGAAAGAATTGTATGTACCACACCAGCCTCCCACAAAGGTTGTCCAGTTTCTACCTTCCAGAGTTTTAATAAGATCAACGAATGGTTGATTAGACCCACTAAAATGTTTCTCCTAATTCAAGTGAAATTTACTCTCCTGTTATCCAGTCTCTTTCTGGACTATCTGTGTGTCTTCCTTCCATCAAGAGCCTAGAAGGGGCTGCCCACCGCACAACTTCCCAACCTTTTCTCACTGAATTTATCTTTTGACTATCTTCATGCCATCGGCTGAAGCTACCCCACTGGTATTTTCTTTAAAACACTCCAATTCAAATTTCAGTGCAGAATCAAGCAGAAGAATTATTTCTGAGCTGTGGTGGTGCAGTGGTTAGAGTGTAGTACTGCAGGCTACTTCTGCTGCCTTCCGGTTGCCTACAATTCGGCAGTTCAAATCTCACCAAGGCTCAAGGTTGACTCAGCCTTCCATCCTTCCGAGGTGGGTAAAATGAGGACCCAGATTGTTGGAGGCAATAGGCTGACTCTGTAAACCACTTAGAGAGGGCTGTAAAGTACTGTGGAACGGTATGTAAGTCTAAGTGCTATTGCTATTTCTGGGACTTGAAGCTGCACTCCTCATACTGCCATCTAAATCCTACCAGTCTTGGATTTGGCTGGTGATCAGCCTTCACCTTGAGATTCTTCTCATCTCTGAATTCTGTCCCAGTGGTGGGATTCAAATAATTTAACAACCGGTTCTCTCCCCTAATGACCGGCTAGGTGGGAGTGGCCATGGTGGGCATGGCCAGGCCTCCTGCACCCCCCTGGGAGCAAAAATGGGCTGCGGGGGGACGCACCACCCCCCCGCCTCCCATTTTGGGCCTAGGAGGCCTCCCTGAAGCCTCCTGGGTGCGAAAACGGGCCGTAGGGGGTGCACCATACTCCCGCGCCCTGTTTTGGGCCTAATAGGCCTCCTTGCACTTACCTGGGAGCAGAAATGGAATGCGTGGGGACTTCTGGAAGGGGCGGGGAGGAGAGGAGCCAGCCAGCAATTTAACTACCGGTTTGCCTGAACAGCTGAATCCCACTACTGCTCTGTCCCCTTTCCAAGTCCTGTGGCCGTGATTTCCAAAGAAGACCTGGTAGATGTGAAAGTGACTCTGTTGAGGCATTTTGTAACCTCTCTAGCTGTGGTGTCACCACCACAGGAAGTATGGATGTCTCAACTGAAAGAAGAAGCCGTTGCTAGAAAGAGTGATCCTCTCCCTGAACCTGCCAGGCAAGCTGAAGGATGAGAATGAGACACCTAAACACGTTTCTCATATTTGCACTCAGGACACCAGCTGGGGATGGATTTGCATTTCAGTTGGATTATATTGTATGCACCGGGGCTGATGACCTTGCTTCCTATGATAACTCTTTAGTTATCTCTGGTGTTATGGATCCAGGAGAGCCTTCAGAACTGAGACTCTACCCAATGGAAGTTTTAACATGGAGTCCTTGACTTACAACAGCGACTGTTGTAAGTAGCTTCATTTAGTGACCGTTCAAAGTTAGAACGGCATGGAAAAGAAGTGGCTTATGACTGTTTTTCACAGTTACAACCTTTGCAACATTCCCCATGCTCATGTGATCAAAATTCAGATGCTTGGCAATTGGTTCATACTTATGACCGTTGCATCGTCCCGAGGTCATGCGATCACCATTTGTGACCTTCCGATGAGCAAAGTCAGTTGGTAAGCCAGATTCACTTAACAACCAGGTTACTAACTTATGAACTGTGGTGAGTCACTTAACATGTGTGGCAAGAAATGTCATAAAATGGGGCAAAACCCATCAATGTTTCACTTAACAACAGAAATTTTGGGCTCAGTTGTGGCCCTAAGTCTAGGACTACCTGTATTTCAGTTTCAGCTGGCCAGAAGTCAGCTTCAGACAATTATTCAGCATTGTTGTTGTATCTTATGATTAATGATTGCAACTATAATCTAAGATATATGACATCACTTTGTTGTTTGTACATACACTGAGAGCTTATGCACCAGAGATAAATTCCTTGTGTGTCCAATTACATTTGACCAATAAAAAATTATATTCTATTACATCACTGTTGTGGTCCTCCAGAAGCCATTGGATCTGGCAGCAGATTTGGACAGTGAGGAGGTTGGGGAGGAACATGGGCCAGTCCTGGAATCTGGGGAAGGCTCTGACGAGGGCTCTGTGCGGGAGGCAGAGATGGGGTCAGGGCTGTCTGACAGTTGTCAGCTGCCTTCGGAGTCAGACATCAGTGAGGCAGAAGAACAGCTGGATCCTGTTCCCAGTGTGCGCATGTGCAGAGCTGCCAGGAGAAGGGGACAGCTAAGGAACAAGGGTCGACTCAGGAGTAAAGCCATAGATGGACGGTGAATGGCCCCTCCAGTGGTGGGTTGCTCCCGGTTCGCACCGGTTCGCAAGAACCGGTAGTAAAAATTTGTAGTAGTTCAGAGAACCGGTAATAACATTGGCTGGCCATGCCTCCAAACCGGTCCCCAGCCTGGTCACTGCTCGCTTACCCCGCCCACCTCATCAGAGGCTTTTTTTTTTTTACTTTTAAAAGCATTTTTTTCTATAACCTCTTCGGCCAAAGAGATTGTAGAAAAAAAAATGCCTTTAAAAGCCTCTGGCGATCCCAGCTGATCGTCAGAGGCTTTTCAAAGCACTATTTTCTGCAACCTCTTAAGGTTGTAGAAAAAATGCTTTTAAAAGTAAAAAAGAAAAAAACAAAGTTGGCCACGCCCACCCAGTCACATTACCCCCCACCAAGCCACACCCACAAAATAAGCCACGCCCACAGAACTGGTAGTAAAAAAATTTAGAACCCACCCATGGGCCTCTCCCTAGAGAATAAAGAGTGAAGGGGAGGGGAGTTTACAGGAGACAATTAGTTCATTTGGGTGAAGATCTGTTCCTGAATTCTTGCCAAGTATTGTCGGTTACAGTGTGGAGTCTGAAAGATATCGGCCTGCCTACTCTCGAAGCCTGATAAAGGTCGGTAATTGTGAACTACTTTGAAAGACTGTGGGAGAGGAAAGACTGCTGGAGGGGAATTCACTGTAAATTAAATAAAAGGGGTTTATCAGGACGAGGACTCAGCTTTGTGCTGCTGAGGAAGCCTAGGTCAGAACAATCTCAAGCCAAATAGCTCATAGTGTCTGTGGAGATTCTCAATCATCCAGGGCATGGTTGTCCCAAAGGTGCTTTTCCAGAAAGCAACTGTCCTTGTTTGGTTTTTTTCCTTGAAAACATTTCACTTCTCATCCAAGAAGTTTCCATTCTGAACCAAAGAAGAAGCTTCTTGGATGAGAAGCGAAACATTAAAAAAAAAAAACAACTTAAAAGTCTAGTTGCCTTTTGGAAAAGCATCTTTGGGACCAATATCTCACAATGTTTTGACAGAGCTCTAACTGAGATAATTCTCTGTCCTTTTCGGTCGGAGGCAGAGACTGGTTAACACCCCTTGCAGAGAGTGGTTTTAGAAAAAGCAGATACTATGCAGCTTCTGAATGTTGTCGCAAGCTACTATCAGTAGCAGATAAATAAGAGGCTCTCCCGTTTCTCTGCAAACGTTTGCCAGGAGAAACAGGAGGAGGAATGCCCAATCTTTTCAGAGGAATCAAAGGGTTCAGAGCCAAGTTGCTTTTTTCCTGTAGCTTCCTGTCTTGTTGATGTGCCTTCCAGACTCTGGGCGGGTTTTCTTCAATAGCTCCATCTGTTCATCTTACCGTTCAGGCCTGAAACAGATTTGAATCTGTATGTCAGCGTCTTGCAACCTCTGACCCTTTTTTCCCCCACCGAGCATGTGAAGCTATAGGTCGGTCTCTCGAGCAAGAGGCGGTGTGGGAATCTTGCACGCCTGGGGCTGGGAGTTAGCCTTCAATCTGCAGGACACCACTAGAGCCTGTAAGAGTTTTGACTGATCATAAAAAACAAAAACCCTAAGAAATGAGCCTTCTGACACTCAAGGAGCTCCGTGCTTTGGCTGCAAACCGTTTATTTGGAGCTCCTCGGAGGGTCTTCCTTGCCGGCTAGATAATGCGTGGAGGGCTGGATGTGATCTGGTTTTCAATAGGATGTGCCATTGAAATTCACGGGAACTCAGCCCACTTTGTGGCCCCGGCAAGCAGAAAAAGTCACCCGCTCTATTGTGCCATTTTCTATGGGCTGGTTGGAGAGCCTGGCTCGACCTGGGGAAAAAACACTCTTCTCAGTCTTAAGAAACAACCAGAATTTAAATCGAACTTTTTAAATTCTCTTTCTAGGTGGATGAGATCATGCTGACCTTGAAGCAAGCCTTTAGCACGGCAGCTGCCCTGCAGAATGCCAAAACTCAGGTCAAACTGTGTGAGGCCTGCCCGATGCACTCCCTCCACAAGCTGTGCGAAAGGATTGAAGGTAGCCATGGTTTTCAATCTTGCCTAGTCTGAAAGAGACATTGGGGGGGGGGCAGGAGTTTTGGCAAGTCCTGTCCGGCACACTTGCCCCCCAACCCCCCCTCTCCAGCCACTGCTGCTCATTTATGTGACGAGAGCACAAAATGCCTTTGTGGGTACCATAGAATTAGGCTTAGAATAACTTCATTGTCACTTTGAATGCACACTAATCGGCATACATTAAAATGAAATTTCATTGCATACGGCTCTCCAACGCTCACTACCTCCAATATACGTTACATAAACATGACAAAATAAATACATACATACATGCATACATACATACATACATACATACCGGTACATATATACAAAATTATGCATATGCCCACATATATGAGACAGACAAACAACACAGTCTAGTTCGGATGTATACATGTACATGGTGAGAAAAAGTAATCTTGCAAGTTAACCAGACAGATGGCATACAGAACAAAGCTGTTATAGAAACTGGTAATCCTACTAGAAATACTTCAAAACCTCCACCCCTCGCAGAGGGGAGTAACAGAAACAGACCGTAAAGTGGATGTATGAGGTCTCTAACAATGCCTTGAGCTCAAAGCACATAGTGCTTATAAACAGTATCCTGAATAACAGGAAGCGAGCTTCCTATAATCTTCTCCATTGCCCTTGCCACTCTCTGTATGGACTTTCTATCTGGGGCACTGCTGCCACCAAACCAAACAGTGATGCAGTTTGTTAAAAAGCTCTTCAATCGTGCCTCTGTAAAAAGTGGCCGGAACAGAAGGAGAAAGAGGTGGTCTCCTCATCTGATGCAGGAAATGCAGACACTGTGTTGCATAAATGTAGGAAGAATAGAGGTGTTTCTGCTCTCTTAGGAAAAGAAAGTGATGTCTTCCGTTCCAGTTGTGTTGGGGTTCAGTATCTGGAAGAACATCCTCACACCGTCACAGCAGTTGAGCAGTTGTGTGAGAAGCTCTTCTTGCAAGAGCAGACCAGGCCTTCCAAGTCCAGTTCATGCTTCCGTCTGGGCTTCACCTGACCCTGCTAACCAGCTGTGTTAAAACAGTGGGACAAGCGTACTGTACATTTTCGTGAACTGCTTTTATAACTTTCATTCAAAGTTGTCAAGGAACAAATCAGGGAGTCAGGACCTAGCTTTCTTTGAAAGACCTCTCTACTCTTTCGACATGTTAGTGAAGGACTTGGGCATTGGTTTTTTTTTCTTACTAGGAGGTCCCCAAAGATCTGCTCTTTTTTCCAGTTCTGACATACTTTCTATATGGACCAGAACCATGAAAGTTTTCCAAATACGGCCACATCATCCATTTAAAGCAAGGGCTTTAACAGATTTAACAGACTACACGCAGTTGGAAGGGACCTTGTAGTCCAACCCCCCACGCAAGCAGGAGACCCTACACCTTTTAAGACAAATGGCAGTCCAATCTCTTCTTGAAAGCCTCCAGTGATGAAGCTCCCACAACTTCCAAATCCAACTTCTCTTCCATTGGTTGATTGTTCTCACTGTCAGAAAATGTCTCCTTATTTCCAGGTTGAATCTCTCCTTGATCAGTTTCCATCCATTATTCCTTGTCTGGTCTTCGGGTGCTTTGGAAAATAGCTTGACCCCTCCTCTCTGTGACAGCCCCTCAAATATTGGAACGCAGCTATCATGTCTCCCCTGGTCCTTCTCTTCACTAGACTAGCCATGCCCAGTTCCTGCAACCGTTCATCATATGTTTAATGTTCATTGTCATGTTTAATTATCCTATACATCCTTCTGAGGCCTTGGCTTTGTGTGACATGTGCAGAGAAAGCTTATCTCTTAGAGACCACAGAAATTTCCTTGTGTGCTGATTGGTTTCTCTCAGAAAGCGAGTAAAAGCATTTCTTACTAATTAGCTGATGGATGGCTCGCTCGATAGATTTATTTTTGTCATTCTTTGCTAAAAGTGTGAGAATAACTCTTAATTTAACCTGAGAGATGCCTTTTAGTATATGGGCCATCCTCAGCTTACAGCAGTTTAATTTAGTGTCCATCCAACGGCACTAAAAAAAGTGACTTACAACCATTTTTCACACTTACAAGCATTGCAGCCTCCCCACGGTCACATGATTTATATTTGGATGCATGACAACTGACTCACATTTATGACAGTTGCAGTATCCCGTGTGTGTGTGTGACGTGATTGCTTTTTGTGACTTTCTGACAAGCAAAGTCGACGGGGAAACCCAGATTCACTTAACAACCGTGTTACTTATTTAAAAACTGAGGCGATTCACTTAACAAATGTGGCGACCAAAGTCGTAAAATGGAGCATAACTCACTTAACAAATTTCCCACTTAGCAACATAAATTTGGGGCTCAATTGTGGTCATAAGTTGAGAACTACCTGTATTTCCCCTGGATGGGTAACAGGTATCAGTGATAAAACTACATCTAAGGTATTTTGCTGATGAAGCAGAAATGTTTACCTATTTCTGTTTACTTCCTTTATTTCTTATGGTTATCAATGTTTATTTCAGAAAGCACATATTTGGTGATCAGCCCCCTCTGGTGGGCGAAGCCATAAAGCCACCAAGGTTGTGTTAAAATCCAGCACTGAAAGAGAAAAGCTCTTCCAGTTCTTGCTGTAGTGAGTCAGAGGCCAAAGCGGATTATGTTTTGTTCTTTAATAAACTGTGTCTGCAGAAAGGACAGACTAATGGGAAGCTCTCATGATTTCCAAAAAAAGAAAAGACAGGGTTTCTCAGTTTGAAAAGGGAAAAGAAAAGTTTGAAAAGAGAAAAGAAAAGTTTGAAAAGAGAAAAGAAAAGAAGTTTGAAAAGAGAAAAGTTTGAAAAGAGAAAAGGGTTTCTCAGTTTGAAAAGAGATACTTCACGAGAAGAGTCCTCCACTCCTCTCTTCGCAATAGAATACCTTATGCCACCAGACTTGAAATCTTGGGATTAGACAATTTAGAACTATGCCACCTTCGGTGTGATCTAAGCGTAGTACACAAAATTATCTGCTACAACATCCTACCTGTCAATGACTTACTTCAGTTTCAACCGCAATCATACACGAGCACACAATAGATACAAACGTAAGGTAAAGCGCTCCAAACTCGATTGCAGAAAATACGACTTCAGCAACAGAGTGGTCAATGCCTGGAATGCACTACCTGACTCTGTGGTTTCTTCCCCAAACCCCCAAAACGTTAATCTTAGACTGTCTACTGTTGACCTCACCTCATTCCTAAGAGGTCTGTAAGGAGCATGCATAAGTGTACCAGTATGCCTACCGTCCCTGTCCTAATTTACCCTTTTATTCATATCCATTTCCTGTATTTATAATCATGTTTATACTTAGATCTGTTATCTTATACATATTTGACAAATAAATAAATAAAATATATAAAAATAAGATGTGAAGTTAGGGGTTTATTAGTCTGTAGAGATTCTCATTTATCCAGGTCATGGTTGTCCCAAAGGTGCTTTTTTAGGAGGCAACTGGATTTTCTTATGTTTTTTTCTTCTTCTTTTGAAGACGTTTCGCTTCTCATCCAAGAAGCTTCTTCAGCTCTGACAGGATAGTGGGGAATGGAAGGATTTAAAAAACAAAACAAAACAAGGAAGTCCAGTTGCCTCCCGAAAAAGCACCTTTGGGACAACCATGACCTGGATGACTGAGAATCTCTATAGACTTTTAGCTATACAATTTGGGATGAACACCTTTTGAAAGGTGTGGGAGTAGGAATGGATTTCCAGAGGAAAAAATTGCGGATTGCAGGAACCAGGAGCACCACTCAGGTGACCTCCGAGGACACAGATAAACTTCCAAATGCTTCAACGATCCTCTAAAAGGATGCAAATGACCAGGTGTTTGCAAGGAATATAAATCCTTCCATTCTCCACCATCCAGTCAGAGCTAAAGAAGCTTCTTGGATGAGAAGCGAAATTTCTTCAAAAGAAAAAAAAAACATGAAGAAAGTCCAGTTGCCTCCTGAAAAAGCACCTTGGGACTAGGGCTTCATTCTTTTGTAAAAAAATAAAGCTAAAATTGCAGCCTCTGAGCAAGAGAATGCCAAAATATCTAAGAAAGTTTTCACATGCTTCTGAAAACTTGTTTCGGTTGCTGGCACTAAATGATATTTTAAAGTATTGTGTCATTTCGCATAACATCTACTTGGACAAAGGCTCCTCTGTCAAAGAGTGATAGCGATGACAGGTGTGTTCACCTGTATGCAAACATTGCAAAGAACGTCGTATTCTGAACCAAGGACTGATATAAGAATATCTGTCAGGGTTCCAAGTAACACCCCCAAAGAAAGAAAACTCCGAGGCTTGAGTTTTCTCAAAGTTACATTTTATTAGAGATGTCATATTGGCGCATCTGGGAAAACCCGAATCTGAAAGCTTCCAGGGTTTCCCCACGCAAAGGAAAAAATTGAAGTCCCTGTCCAGCACCCACAAGTCCATCCCATGGTCCAATCAAACATCGTCCCAACTGGAAATATCTCCCAGTTCCAGCCTTCCAGGTGCAGGGCAAGATGTCCTTGACTCTCTGAGAAAGGAATGTTATTATGACTATATATCACCCTTGCTCCATATAATCCCCCCTCCCAGTTTCCCACAGTAGTAAATGTGGCAGGTCTGAATGCCCAATGCAAAAGCCTGACAATATCTGCTTCTGGGTGGGGTTCTGAGCATAGAAATACTCTGATGAACCCCAGGTCTTCTCTCCCAGATTTTTGAAGTACACCCCAAATAATTATTTCTGTATAAGCCAAACTCAGAGTGCACCTTGGCCAAGGTGAGGCCTGTAAAACAAGCAAGTTTAGCTTGTGGATTCTGGCTCTTTGGGGCTCCAGTTATATTCTTAGATGGAAATAGCTTGATTAAAAAAAAACTATTTTTTTCTCCTCTGTTGTCTGATTGGACTTATAAAAATGAGGACTTTAAAGATAAAACAAGGAATGTAGGAGGGGTGGGAGCAAGGGTGGGCTGCTGAGGGTTCACAGGGGTTCGGAGTGCATTCTGTGTAGTTCAGAGAACCCCCCAAATCCCACTCCTGGCTGGCCCCGCCCACCCCACCCCACCCCTCCCAGGAGTCCCCATGCGGCCCGTTTTGGATGCAGGTAAGTGCAGGGCACGCACAGAGGCTCGGGGAGGGTGAAAAATGGGCCTACCAGGAGTTCGGGAGGGCCTCCAGAAGAGGGGAGGCCATTTTTGCCCTCCCGGAGGCTCAAGGAAAGCCTCTGGAGCCTGGGGAGGGCAAAAACACCTCCCACCATGGTGTACGAGACTAACTAGGCCATGCCCACCATGGACACACCCACCCAGCAACCGGGCAGAGAACCCCTTGCTAAAATTTTTGAAGCCTACCCCTGGGTGAGAGGCCTTCTTAAAACCTGTTCCAGGACCTGATCAGTGGATCAGACTCCTCTGGATGGTTTTCTGCTAGCAGAGGCCCTTCACTTCCAGAGTTGATGGTCAACACTGCGGACATATCTCTGCATGTTGTTCCCACCCCACCTTCTCCCCGATCTCTTCTTCGGGAGTGAAGATGCCATGCTGCTTAGGGCAATGTCCACCGTCTCTGAGATTCTCAGACCCACACCCAACTGCCTTGGTAAATTGCTTTTGTTGGTAGCCAAATCATCCTAGCGAGGAAGGGGAGAGGGTTGGGTTGAGCTCCCACCAAGCCACCGAGGAAGGAGGAAGCAGACCTCTGGCCAGAGGCCTTGAATTATGTTGTGGCCTGTCAGTAGTCGGCCCCTCCAGCAGCCGAATCAGATGAGGAGGCGGTGCGAGAGTCAAGGCCAGCATCAAGGCAACCCGAGTTGAAGAGGGAATGGAGCTGTCAGAGAGGGAAACAGAGGCCATCCATCAGCCTTCAGATAGAGAGTGAACAGCCCCCAGGTCTGGAGGTGGCTGATGAGGAAGAAGAGGAACAGCTCGGTCCAGTGCCTGACGAGTGGATGCACAGAAGGCAGAGGAGAGGAGAGCAGTGGAAATCTATGGGCCGATCCTTGGGACGGAAGAGCCACTGCTACTAGCGAAGCCCCACTCTAGCTCTGAGGATAAAAGGCAGGTGGCGGAGATGAATAGGTGTAGCAGACAACTATTTATCTCCCTGCCGGACAGACTGGTTAACCTTGAGAGAGAGACTTTTTGCCGGGGCTGCTGGCGCTCCTAATAAAGGGAACGTTTGTTTAACTACACAGGGTTTGTCGTATTTGGGAGCTGGGTCAGAACAAATGGCCAAGTGGGGAGACGAAGGTCTCCTGGCTCAAAAGGATGGTGGGCATCTGGGAGGCAAGGGCATTGGTGGGCAGGGCAAGGCGTTGGAGGTTTGGTAGAGGTTGTGTGAATTTCAACGGTCGCACTTTAGCTGAATCTTGTCTTTCTGACTGCAGAGAAAAGCCCATGAGGGCTTTACAATGAGTAAAACCTCTCTGATGCCCAACGACCTCTCTTCTTTCCCTCTGAAGGACTTTATCCACCAAGAGCCAAGCTTGTAATTCAGAGGCACCTGTCCTCTCTCAGCGACAATGAGCAGGCGGACATCTTTGAGCGCGTTCAGGTAATAAGCACCCCACTCAGATACAGCACTAGGGATGATCTATGCCTCTCTGTGGGCTCCAAAGCAGTGGTGAAATCCGAACCGGATTGCTACCGGTTCCTGGCCGCACATGCGCACCAAATGTGCACTCTGTACACGCACACACATGCGCAGTACACACCAAAAGGAGGCTTGGGAAGGTAAGTAGAAGTGAGGGGAGGATCAGCTGTGGTGTGCAATTTCGCTTCGCTAGAAAGCAGGAAATCCTGCTTTCTAGCAAAGGTAAACGGCGCTGCACAGCTGATCCCCCACCCACCCCACTGTTCTACTTACCTTCCCAAGCCACCTTTTGGCACATACGCAGTACACACCAAAAGGAGGCTTGGGAAGGTAAGTGGGGGGGGATCAGGTGTGCAGCACAGTTTCTGCTTTCTAGCAAAGCTAACCCCCCCTGCACAGCTGATCGTTGAAAATACCAGTTCAGAGGAACCGGTAGCTTTTTTTAACTACTGATCCGCCCGAAACGGTAGCTTTTTAAAAAGCCAGTTTTTATCACTACCAGTTCACCCCTGCTCCAAAGCTTTTGAGACCCAGAAATGCATTTCAGGAGTTAGCAAATTCTTTTCTGAAACCCTGAGGTCATCTGGCTGCCAATCGGAGCAGGGCCGGTTATCACAAATATTTGCTTCTTTTTTCCTCCCGTGGCAGAAAATGAAGCCGGTTAGTGACCAGGAAGAAAACGAGCTGCTGATTTTCCACCTGCGCCAGTTGTGCGAGGCAAAGCAAAAGACCCACATTCACATTGATGAGACCCCAATGGTGAGCTTTCCGTCTTCTCTGGCTTCTCAGGAGCTCCAAAAGAGGCCCGGGAACTCCTTCAGCAATTCCATTCTCCTGACGGTTCCCTTCTTGCTTCTTATGAGACTCATCTGGAAACAGATGACGTGGGAAGGAATCCCGATGGAATAGCACTTAAACTTAAATGCCGCTTTACAGTGCTTTCCAGCCCTCTCTAAGCGGTTTACAGAGTCAGCCTATTGCCCCCAACAATCTGGGTCCTCATTTTACGCACCTCGGAAGGATGGAAGGCTGAGTCAACCTTGAGCCGGTGAGACCCGAACTGCCAAATTGCGAGCATTCAGCAGAAGTAGGCTGCAGTACTGCACTCTAACCACTGTGCCACCATGTCTCATTTCGGTGGGGAAAGACTAGCATTGTCCTTCTAGGTTAATTTTTGCTGTTAGGATCCGTAAGAGAGGGAGGAGGACTAATTTCCTTGAGCCTAGAGACCATCCCTCTGTCCCAGCCAAATTTGATTTAAATCAAGTACAGGGAGTTCCCAATTTATGAACGTTCGCTTAGCAACCAGAGTTACACTGGTGTGGAACAATTTACAACAATTTCGTTTAGCCACCGTCCAAAGTTACAACCGCACTGGAAAAAGTGACTTATGACCGTTTTTTCACACTTACAACCATTGCAGCATCCCTGGGATCACGTGATCCAAATTTGGACGATTGGCAACTGACTCATATTTATGATGGTTGCAGTGTCCCGGGGTCACATGATCCCCTTTTTGCGACCTTCTGTCGGGTAATTTCAACGGGGAAGCCAGATTCACTTGGCAACCGTGTTAGTAATTTAACAACCGCGGCGGTTCGCTTAACGACTGCAGCAAGAAAAGTCATAAAAAACGGAGCCAAACTCACTTCACAACTGCCTCACTCAGCAACACAAATTTTGGGCTCAATTGTGGTCGTAAGTTAAGGATTACCTATAAGGTCAGGTCCTTGCATTTATACTACCCCATAGGGACCACAATTAACAATCAGATGACAACAGTTCAGGCACTTGGCAACCAACTCGCAGTTATGACCAATTGTATAGTCCTGTGATAGCCATTTGTGATTTCTTTTGCCGGTTTCGGGCCCAAAAACCCCCCCACCCATTTGGAAGAAATGGTTCACACTTAGCGATGGTTGTAAAAAAAAAAAAACGGTCATGAATTAGGGACTGATTTGATGGCAAGGACCTAACGATGAGAATTCCAGTCCAAATTTTGGTCTTAAGTCGACGACTAAATAAATAAAAGCCAGTTCTGCATTTGTGTCAGCCTGATCTTGCACCTAAACCAGAGGTGGGTTTCAGCAGCTTCTGACCAGTTCTGGAGAACAGGTAGCAGAAATTTTGAGTAGTTCAGCGAACCGGTAGTAAACATTCTGACTGGCCCCGCCCCCATCTATTCTCTGCCTCCCAAGTCCCAGCTGATCAGGAGGAAATGGGGATTTTGCAGTAACCTTCCCCTGGATTGGGGAGGGAATGGAGATTTTACAATATCCTTCTCCTGGAGTGGGGTGGGAATGGAGATTTTATAGTATCCTTCCCCTGCCACGCCCACCATGCCACGCCCACCAAGCCACGCCCACAGAACCGGTAGTAAAAAAATTTCAAACCCACCACTGATCTAAATGGGTGAGTCAGCAAAAAAACAACAACAAAAAAAAAACAACCTGAGACTTTCATTTGAAATGGAGGGGAGAAAATGGCTGGACAAAACAGCCTTTTATCTCTTTCTGAAACCCCAACCCTGACAACTTCCTGTGTTTATTATTTTTCTCTTTGGGATCAGTTTGGCAGTTGTATATTTTGGACCGCCTCCTCGGTTGCCTGTATTGATATGATGGTTTATCTTCACCATACAGAACGCGTCTAATAATACAATCCCAGAAAACACCACCAGCAGTGGAAGATTCACCCTGGATATCCTGAAGAACAAAGCCAAGAAATCCTTAACCAGCTCTCTCGAAAACATCTTCTCCAGGGTGAGATAAATTGCTCAGAGGGAGTAAAACGGCGGATAAAGTCATTTTTAAACCGTTTTCTCTTGTCGAATTAGTTTCTCTGTGGGTGGTGAGGAAGCAGACAGACGTATCAAATGTTTCGCTGTCCCTTTCTCCTATAAATTGTGAATTGCTCTGTTCCCTTTGAAACTACTACTTTCAAACTGCTCAGTTCTCTTTGAAACCACTACTTCGGAATTTAGTTCTACTTCAGTTAATTCAGAATTTAGCTTTACTTCAGTTAATTCAGAATTTAGCTTTTTTTTTTTTAATTTGATTTATATGCCGCCCTTCTCCGGTGACTCAGGGCGGCTTACAATGTGCTAAGCAATAGCCTTCATGCTTTTGTATATTTATACAAAGTCAGCTTATTGCCCCCACAACTGGGTCCTCAATTTACCTACCTTAGAAAGGATGGAAGGCTGAGTCAACCTTGAGCCTGGCGAGATTTGAATCTGCAGTAATTGCAGGCAGCTGATCTTAATAACAGGGTGCTTTAGACCACTGTACTACCAAGGCTTTAAAGAACGGTTTGCGGGAATTGGGTATGGCTAGCCTAGTGAAAAGAAGGACTAGGGGTGACATGATAGCAGTCTTCCAATATCTCAGGGGCTGCCACAAGAAAGAGGGAGTCCAGCTATTCTCCAAAGCACCTGAAGGCAGGACAAGAAACAATGGATGGAAACTAAACAAGGAGTTAGTTATTAGAATAGCTGAGAATTACTTCATTCTCGGCTTAGTCCAAATTAAATCCAAAACAAATTCTTCATAAACAGTCCTTGGGCCTTATCACCAGCCTTTGTCTACTTTGGCACCCTGCCAAAGGCTTTTCTTGGCAAAAGTTCAGAAGCAAGAGACACTGACAAGAAGCAAATGTAGCAACCTTGCTTTCCTACAAAGATCCCAAGAGCTGTTTCTGCTCTTTTAAGCCTTCTGAGAGAGGTCAATCATCTCCTGGCCTTACTCCCGGGTCGTCCTTTTTGCTTTAGCTGCTCTTGCCTTCTGGCAGCTCTTCGCATGCGTGCATTAGGAACAGGCTTCTCCTGTTCCTCTGCCTCACTCATATCAATCTCTGGAGGCTCTGGAGTCCGCACCTCACTCCCCGATGGCCCTGGCCCCATCTCTGCCTCCGACGCAGAGCCCTCATCCGGGCCTTCCCCAGCCTCCAGGACTGGCCCATGTTCTTCCCCAGCCTCCTCACTGTTTGACTCCGCTGCCAGCTCGGCAGGCTGCTGGCGGACCACAACAGTTTCCCGCTTTTAAACCTGGTGCTTTAAACCACTGGACCAAACTGGGCCTCAGCCTTCCTGCCAGCCCAGGAACTGGAGAGGCCAGAAATAGGTGCCACTGAGTGGGTCTCTTGTGTTTTGCAGGGAGCCAGTCGCATGCGTGGTCGCCTGGGGAGCACGGAGAGCTTTGAAAGGTACAACCACCTCACTCCTGACAAAGTAAGTACCAAATGGATGGAAGCACCTAGGTTAGAACCCGTTGCAGAAGAACCAAAGGCATTGTTTACCTTGGTTTTATCACAGGTAGTCCTCAACTTACAATTTCTCCCTTAGTGGCCTTTTTGAAGTTACAACGTCGATGAAGAAAGTGGCTCATGATCATTCTTCACAGTTACGACCGTCATAAGCCTCCCCCTGGTCACGTGATCAAAATCTGGACACTTATGACAGAGGAGGTAGTGTCCTGGGGTCACGTGGTCCCTTTTTGCGACCTCCTGACCAGCAAAGTCAATGGGGAACTTAGCAATAGCAATAGCACTTATATACCGCTTCAGCCCTCTCTAAGTGGTTTACAGAATCAGCCTATTGCCCCCAACAATCTGGGTCCTCATTTTATGGATGGATGGAAGGCTGAGTCAACCATGAGCCTGGTGAGATTCGAACTGCTGAACTGAAGCTAGCAGTCAGCTGAAGTAGCCTGCAGTACTGCACTCTAACCACTGCGCCACCTCGGCTCATAACCACGTTACTAACTTAACAACGGCAGCGATTCACTTAACAACTGTAGCAAGAAAGGTCAACAGGGCAAAACTCACTTAATGACCATCTTGCTTAGCAAGAGAAATACTGAGTTCGGTTGACGTAAACCGAGGACTACCTGTATAGGACTGGAAGCAAATATGTTTACGGGGGTTTCACTGAGTCGACTCGATTTGGTATTACACAGGGCAATACTGGACAAATGCTATTTAATGCTCTGGTTGAAACTGGAAACAGTTTGACCCCCTTCTCCTTCTTTGCAACCTAACCAGTAAATGCTTAGTTAATGAGTTTACTTAGCAACAGAAATTTTGGGCTCATTTGTGGTCATAAGTCGAGGGCTACCTGTGTTTATTTTTTAAAAACATTTTTTTTAATTTATTTTTTTTTTAAATTAAACATTTTTAAATATTTTAAATATTTTTTAAAAAAATTGAAGAGAATATGTGGGAGGAAAGTAAATTGTAAAAACTCCGGGCTTTCTCTGTAGAAGCAGAAAAAGTTTTCTTCTGTCAGCACCAGCATGGGGGAGGGGGGGCATCTGAGGGGATGATCTTAGTGTGCTAAGCAGGGTGTGAATGGTACCCTTTCCACTTGTTTCCTGTTCAAATGCTTTCTCCGCTACTCCTACAATAGGGATTTCCCCTCCCTCCCCTTCCCCAGGATATAAATTCAGGGCTGTTTGTGTGTAGTTTTTAATTATCCTTGCCGGGAGGGTTATCCGAAGTGGAGCTCCACCAGATGCAGCTTAGACAAGGCAGGGAAATCCTGTCAGCTCCAGATCCAGGAACTGGGCCAAGGGGCCAGCTTTGGTGAGGAGGTGGGCTTCTGGCTTGCTTCCTCTTCTTCTTCCTCCCTCCCCAGATGGTCCTTTAGTAACGTTTGGACACCCTGGGCTATGTTGAATGTGGACGGCGTTCTCCTTCTGAGGACAAAGTGGTTTGCGTGTTTTCTTCTTAAGCTTCAAGAAACGTCTGGCTTTGTGTGAGGGAGAGCCACCTCGTAGAAGGTGTGGGTCAGCAGGAAAGGCGGATAGAAGATGCAGGTCGCCAGGAAAGGCGCGTAGAAGGTGTGGGCCACCAAGAAAGTCCCTCATTCTCGTCTGTGGCTTCTAGGACTTCTCCTCGGGGGACTCCCCACCTTCCACACCTCCGGCGTCTCCCGTTGCCTTGGCCGGACACCCGTTTCCTGAAGAGGACTCCGACTCTCCCCAGTTCAGGAGACGCGCCCATACTTTTAGCCACCCGCCCTCTGCCTCCAGGAAGAGGATCACTTTCCAGAATGGACGGTCTCAAAGCGTCCGGTCGCCCCTCCTGAGGCAAAACTCGGCCGAACAGAGCAGGTGAGTTGGGTTGGGAGAGCCAAGGGACTTTCTTTAAAGGAGATGCTAACTGGATGCCCACCTAGAAGGTCTCCTGAGGTCCTTAGCTCAGGAAGGTCATGGCTGCCTTCAGACATGCAGATGGCCTGAAGTTGGGATGAGATGGTTGCAACGTATTTTAAGTATACAGGTGTACAATAATAATAATAATAATAATAATAATAATAATAATAATAATAATAATAATAATAATAATAATAATAATATCATCTGTTGCCCAACTCCCAGCAGGTCTCTTGAGATGGATACATGTTAATCTCCTTATAAAAATGACACTTGAAGGTATAGAATGGTAATAGAGTTGAATAACAGAGTTGAAAGGACTGTGAAGGTCTTCTAGTGCAAAATTGGTCAAAATTAATCTTCTAGGTTCAAAATTGGTCATTGACCCTGTGCACAGAGACAGGTCTGACTAGTTTAAAATGAAGGGACACAGTCATTTCCAAGATTCTATATATTTAAATCTCAGCCATGAAAAACTTTAGAGAAGACAAGAGAACATTTTCTAAAGATGCTTGTTTTTCTTGAAATTGTATAGCTTCATCCAAACTTGAATTAGATTCTGTTTTATTTATGATGCAGGAGTCTTTTTTTTCCTAATTCCTTCAAAGCTGTTTCAGTATGAAAGGGGGGAAGAAGTGTCTACAATCCCCTGGTGCTATTTTAAGAAAAAATAATTTGAAGCACAAATCCATCCTAAGGAAAAGAAAATTTGGAGCCAAAACTGGATCAGTCCAGTTGTTGAAAATTATGATTAGCATGTTCTAACTGTAGCATGGCCAGCGTTCAGAAGATGAAAGTCCACAAAGAAAAGAAAGAGGAGAAAAGAGAGTTCATGTGAAGTCCAATTGTCCTCCCGCTAATCAGTCTCAAATGGGCAGGATTGAAACATTATTCCCAGAATTTCAGACCGGTCTGTGAATGAATGGGAAGCCAGCAAGGGCTGAATCATTTTTTTGGGGGGTGGGTGGGTGGGTGGGTGGGGAGGGAAGGGACTTTTGTCAGACTGCAGAGAAAACTTTTGAACCCCTTCAAACGCTGCTCCATATGAGGAAATATGACAGGAGTTTAATCCCTGCCTTGTTGACACACCTTCTGGCTAACACAAGACCAAGAGGGGTTGACTCTGTGCATGCAAAGACTCTTGTGATATTGTGCTCTTAGAATAACAAAGTTGGAAGGGACCTTGGAGGTCTTCTAGTCCAACCCCCTGCTTAGGCAGAAAATCCTACACCACTTCAGAGAAATGGTTACCCAACATTTTCTTAAAAACTTCCAGTGTTGGAGCATTCACAACTTCTGGAGGCAAGTTGTTCCACTGATTAATTGTTCTAACTGTCAGGAGATTTCTCCTTAGTTCTAAGCTGCTTCTCTCCTTGATTAGTTTCCACCCATTGCTTCTTGTCCTGCCCTCAGGTGCTTTGGAGAATAGCTTGACTCCTTCTTCTTTGTGGCAACCCCTGAGATATTGGCACATTGCTATCATGTCTTCCCTAGTCCTTCTTTTCATTAAACTAGACATGCCCAGTTCCTGCACCACCACCATAAGGACAAGAAGCAATGGGTGGAAACTAATCAAGGAGAAAAGCAACTTAGAACTAACTAAGGAGAAATTTCCTGACAGTGAGAACAATTAATCAGTGGAACAACTTTCCTCCAGAAGTTGTGAATGCTCCAACACTGGAAGTTTTTAAGAAGTGATTGGACAACACATTTTTCTGAAATGATATAGGGTTTCCTGCCTGGACTTGAAGACCTCCAAGATCCCTTCCAATTCTGTTATTCTAAATTCTAAGTTCTAAGATCTGCCTGGAACTGTTGCTTCTGAAACTGGTTTGCTGTGTACATGAATGGAGATAAACAGCTCGTGGGAATGGGTGATGGAACATCCCTAGTGTGGGCCTCACCCTCTCCTTTATTTTTAGCCATTTTCTGGGCATTACTGCACCAGCAGCTTCGTCCTCTGCAAAAGTGACTGTCATGGAAAAGGGCATCATGGATATTAAGCCATTCTGAAAGTGCAGCCACTGGGTTTAGTCAATCCACTCCTACTATGGGATCCTCTTTAGTCTTCAAAGTGAAGCAGCTTTCTTGGGGTTCCTTCTCTGATAGCCTTCTTGCTCCAACGTTCTTGTTTTTTCTTTTGAAGACATTTCACTTCTCATCCAAGAAGCTTTTTCAGCTCTGACTGGAGGGTGGGGAATGGAAGGATTTATATTCCTTGCAGACAGCTGGTCATCTGCATCCTTTTAGCAGGTCGTTGAAGCACTTGGAGGTTTATCTGTGTCCTCGAAGGTCACCTGAGTGGTGCTCCTGGTTCCTGTAGTCTGCAATTTCTTTCTCTGGAAATCCATTCCTACTCCCACACCATTCAAAAGATGCTCATCCCAAATTGTGTAGGTAAAAGTCCGTAGAGATTCTCAGTCATCCAGGTTATGATTGTCCCAAAGGTGCTTTTTCATGAGGCAACTGGACTCTCTTGGTGTTTTTTTTTTTTCTTTTGAAGACATTTCGCTTCTCATCCAAGAAGCTTCTTCAGCTCTGACAGGATAGTGAGGAATGGAAGGATTTATATTCATTGCAGACAGCTGGTCATTTGCATCCTTTTAGAAGCACTTGGAGGTTATCTGTGTCCTCAAGGTCACCTGAGTTGTGCTCCTGGTTCCTGCAATCTGCAATTTTTTCCTCTGGAAATCCATTCCTACTCCCACATCATTCAAAGGGTGTTCATCCCAAATTGTATAGCTAAAGGTCTGTAGAGATTCTCAGTCATCCAAGTCATGGCTGTCCCAAAGGTGCTTTTTCAGGAGGCAACTGCACTTTCTTGTTTTTTTCTTTTGAAAACATTTCACTTCTCATCCAAAAAGCTATCCTGTCAGAGCTGAAGATGCTTCTTGGATGAGAAGCAAAACCTCTTCAAAAGAAGAAAAAAACCCAAAAAGTCCAGATGCCTGCTGAAAAAGCACCTTTAGGACAACCATGACCTGGATGACTGAGAATCTCTAGAGATTCTTGCCCCGACTTCTCTCCAAACATCATCGCATCTACTTCTGATGAACTTTTAGGCGAGCTGCAGATTTCATTTCTTCTCAACGCTGGTTCCAGAACAGTTGAGAAATTGGTTTATTTGAAATGCGATTGCTTTCTCAGTGTCCTGCCTCTCTGCTTTGTTTATATTTTCTCAAGCTCAGGCTGCAGTCTTGCAGCGGATCAGGAAACCTGAGCAAGAATAAGGGTTAGCCCAACAGCCCAGCATTTCTTTCTTTTGTCTTTGTCACGGCAAAGCTGGGCTCTCGCTGGCTCAGCCAGTTTCCTAATTAGAGCAGCAATTCCCGTGCCAGATGTTGCTTTTTTCCACGAGCTGTTTTTCTGGCACCGAAAACAGTTCCTTCCAAGAATTGCTTAGCAGCTGGGGGCTAAGAAAATGCCTCCCTCCCCACAACATTCTCCATTTTAAAAGTGGAAATAAATCTTATTGCCCCATCCCCAGAAAAAAAAAGCCTAACAAATGTATTTTGCAGCAAAGGAAAAAAATTAAATCTGTGGTGAAATATTTATTGTGTGGAATTGTGTAAATACGCCTAGAATTAAATGACCTCGTCGTCCTGCAGAAAGGGACTGAATGTTGTGCATTCTCTCTCAACAAGACTAGCGCCCTGCATGGTGCAAACAAAACATCACACCACAAAACCCCCAACCAAACATTGTTGGCTTGATACGAGGCAGGCTCTGCACAATATCTGGAAATACAAGGCTGTGTATGTGCATACATAAATCCCCCTGAAATATGCTGTCTGGCAGGTAGTGACTCTGCTAAGTAATTTACAGGCAACCCTAGGCCCCCAACCACAACTGAACGCCAAATTTCCATTACTAAATAAGACAGTGGTTAAATGAATTTTCCTCCATTTTTCGGGCTCTCCTGCTGCCGTTATTAAGTGAATTACTGCATTTGTTAAGTTAGTACCATGGTTGTTAAGAGAATCTGGCTTTTCTGGATTCTGACTGCCTGTCAGAAGTTTCCAAATGGTGATCTCATGATCCCAAGGACCCTGCAACCGTCACAAGTACATGCCAGTTGCCAAGGGTCTGAATTTTGATCATGTGACTACAGGGATACTGCAACGGCCGTAAGTGTGAAAAGCATCCATAAGTCACGTTTTCAGTGCTGCTGTAACTTTGAATGGTGATTATCTAAATAGTGGTAAGTTGAAGAATGCCTGTAATGACCAAGGGACTATAGATCATATGGATCTGAGGGATGGGCAGCCATTTACAGGTCCTCCATACACTGTGAGACAACCTCCCATAAAGAGGGCTCAAGGGTTCAACCAGCATTTTTGGCAATAACTTCACCTTCCTGGTGGCATTTATTCGATCACCCGGTCTGCCAAGGAGAAATTGAAGATCTGCGAAAGAAGCCATCCACCGACTCTAATTCTACTTCAGGACCACACAGCTAAACGTGGGATCAACCCTCTGGCTGTGTTATGGTGTGGTGCCCGCCCTCTTCAATTTAGCAAGTTCTTATCTCCCTGATTCAGCTCATTTGCATGGAATGGGACAACTCACCATAACTTGCGTGGCCAACTCGCCGCAGGACAATTCAACAAATACAACTATGCACTGATGATTGGGTACCCTAGTTTGGGTAATGAAACATCTGCAAGAAATAGGGAAGCACACAGAGCATCAAGGACTCCACAATCCACCCCTTTCCTCCTCCTCCTCCTCCTCCTCCTCCTCCTCCTCCTCCTCCTCCTCCTCCTCCTCCTCCTCCACCTCCTCCTCCTCCTCCTCCTCCTCCTCCTCTCTGCAAACCCCACTCCTTCTAGCACTGAAGATATTACCTAGTTTGGGTAATGAAACATCTGCAAGAAAACAACCAAGCTCAGAGAGCACCAATGATCCTACAGTCCCCTCTCCTCCTCCTCCTCCTCCTCCTCCTCCTCCTCCTCCTCCTCCTCCTCCTCCTCCTCCTCCTCCTCCTCCTCCTCCTCCTCCTCCTCCTCTTCCTTCTCCTCCTCCTCCTTCTCTTTGCAAATCCCACTCCTTCTAGCACTGAAGATATTGCCTAGTTTCAGTAATGAAACATCTGCAAGAAAACAGGCAAGCTGAGAGAGGACCAATGATCCCACAATCCCCTCTCCTCCTCCTCCCCTCCTCCTCCTCCTCCTCTTTACAAATCCCACTCCTAGCACTGAAGATATTGTCTCGTTTGAGTAATGAAACATCTACAAGAAAACAGGCAAGCTCAGAGAGCGCCAAGGATCCCTCACTTCAACCCTGAGCTACAAATATTCTCCTTTATAAATAGAAAAGTTAAATTAATTTCAATGAAACTGTGGCTAATAATAATAATAGAATAAAGTCCACCCAGAAATACAAGAGTCAATGATTTCAACGAAAATGTAGTCACCAATAATAAAAGTAACTGCAAGAAACAGTACAGCATCGAATTGTCCTGCAGCGAGTTGGCCCGTGGCGAGTGGGCCCATGGCAAGTGGGCCACGGTGTGTTGACTGCAGCGAGTTGGCTGTGGAGAGTTGTCCTAGACCTCATTGGCATGCTGTTTCGTTGACAACACCCAGTTGCAACTCTGGTTAACTCTGGCCTTTTGTGCAGTGGACATAGATGAGAAGTTGGGCCTCTCTTAAAGGCTGGACTAGAACTTACTGCTCTCCTTTTTCTTATTGCCTGCTGCCAGGCTGGCAGTTGCCCGACGTACCCGCAGCGAGAGTGAGTCTTCGGTGCCGCCCAGTCTCCCATCTTCTTTCTCTGCCCCTTCTTTCCTGAAAAGCTTGTACCAGAGCTCTGGGAAACCAGCTTCTCCGCCTGAAGGTGATCCCCCCAGGAGGTGAGAACGCTGTTCCTGCCCGCCTGCCCTGCTGCATTTCCACCCGTCTGGCTTGCCAGAGCCTCACTGGCTGCTTAGGACACATCTCATGAGCATCCCTGCCTGATGCACATCTTCAGAGCTGCAGGCAGAGGCTGGGCTTCACGTGGCCCCGCTCATCAACGCTGATGCCATTTTGGTACACATCAACATTGCCTACACATAGGGTGAGACATCGGGGCTCCTTCCTAGTGTCCATGGTTACCCAGATTTTAAAGCCACCCTGTAAGTCTTTGTGGCTTTCCCATAAGTCTCCCTTTGTTTACTCTATTGTCCTGGATGAGTGTGAGAGGATTTTTCAATCCTTTTGGGGTTTGGGATCAGGACAGACAATTTGACAGGATTCCTAATAGTCTTTCTACAACTAATTTAAGCACATGTTGCTTAATATCAATAGTTCTTAGACTTACCATGTTTCCCTGAAAATAAGACCCTGTCTTATATTTTTTTCAAACCCTGAAATAAGCCCTTGGACTTATTTTCGGGGAGGTCTTACTATTTTGGGACGCATGGAGCAAGACGGGACTCCTCTTGCCGTCTTACCTGATTTCCAGCTCTGTCTCCCTAACCCTAACCAGAGGAAATGGCGGGGACTGGCTGCGCATGCATTTAAATATTTTCGGGGATGGCTTATTTTCAGGGGGGGGCTTATTTTACACATGCGCTCAAAAGCCCAATATTATCAGCCGATGTCTTATTTTCAGGAAAACAGGGTATATACCACTCCGCAGTGCTTTACAGCCCTCTGTAAGCGGTTTAGAGAGTCCGACTATTGCCCCCAACAATCTGGGTCCTCATTTTACCAACCTCGGAAAGATAGAAGGCTGAGTCAACCTCAAAAGTGAAGGTAAACTTTCCAGAGTTTGTAAAATTGCCTGACCTTCAAAAACGGTATTTGATTTAAAAAACAAAACAAAAAACAACCCAAATAATTTCAGTTTACATTATTGCTGGTTAATGAAAAAATATTTTACCGTTCAGGGTTTTCTTGGGGTACGGAAAGCATTGGCAATGTTGATCATTTTAGCGGTCACTCTACTAAGCGAGCATTTCGGTATTTTTTGCTGTGTGGCAAAGTGTGATGAATCTTGGCATGGTTTTTTGTTTTTTTTTTAACACTGCAAATAGCACAATTTCAGCCATCTGCAGCCACCTGGTAGGTGTGTGCTCTGGGCCGAGTGTCTCATTTTCACAGTGCACTTTTGCACCAGCCAGCTTAGCTTCATGCAGAACTCAGCGGGACATTTCAGGCATGTTTTGATTGGGGAATAGTGGTGGATGCTTCCGTCTTTTTTTAAAAACGTGGCTTGACTGTCTTGCTTATGAACCCAGCTATTAAGTTGAGTTAATTGAATTAAATTTATTTGCTGCCCATCTCGTGGTTCAAGGTGACTCTGAGCTATTTGCAGAGTCCAACTCTCTTGTTTTTATGCCTCTGTGTCATTCCTGGGGTGTGGAATGACCTTTATGGTGTCAACATCAAAGTTCAAGGAACAAGAATTGAAGATACAGACATTCAATCTGCCATATTAGTTTATGAGTTTAGATGTAAACCAGTCTCTTCACCTTTGCACTAAACGTTTTTGACTCCATAAAAATTCCATACCATTAAAGTTTTAACGTATCTGGATCTATTGTACTTTCTCTTACCTTGTTAGTCTAAGTGAAGACTTATGAACTTTATTCATTTAATCGAGGTGAGAGCCACAGGCAGTCATTCCAACCTACTTTTTTCTTCCTTTTGATGGTCTAGAACGGGGGTCCTCAAACCTGACAACTTTAAGACTTGTGGACTTCAACTCCCAGAATTCTCCAGCCAGCATAGCATAGCTGGCTGGAGAATTCTGGGAGTTGAAGTCCACAAGTCTTAAAGCTGCCAAGTTTGAAGACTTCTGGTCTAGAACATTAAAAAGGTTTCTGCAGATTTCAGGGGGAAGCAGTCAGAACGTATTGTGGATTGGCTCCCCTTTGTAAAGTTCCTAACAGTTCGTCTGTCTGTCACCAAGTTGCTGGGGTGATCATTTAATCAAAACCAGTAGAAAATTATTTCTCTTCCAGGCCATTTGGAATACAGGTAGTACAACCACAATTGAGCCAAAATGTCCGTTGCTAAGCAAGACGGTTGTTAGGTGAGATTCGCCCCATTTCACAACCGTTCTTGCCACAGTTGTTAAGCGAAGCACTGCAGTTGCTAGGTTAGCAACACAGTTAAGGAAATTATGATTTCTGAAGCAGCTCTCCCAAATCCAAGGCAAAACCTTTCACACAGCCTTCTGATCCATCCTGCGGGGGAAAACAACTACAACTACAAGCAAAATATATGGGGGAGGGGGTCCCTGCCACTCCTTCCAAGCATCACATAGTGGTCTTAGTTTCCTCCTTCACCTGGGCAAAGGTGCTTACCAATAAACCCTTTGCTTGGAGTTCCCCAGCTTTAGATGAGCTAGAATTGTCTGGGACCACTGTGTGAGAATACAAATTGTGCTTCAGGTGAATTGTTTATTTGACAGGCTGCAATTTCCCCCCTTTTTAAAAACAAAGTTAATTAAAAAAAACAACAACAACAATAGTGCAAGAAGAATGACTCTACATTGATGCCCATCTGTGGAGAACTCCGAATATTAATATTTGCTCCTCCTTGTAATAGAAAGAGGCATCAAATCAAGACTTAGCATGTAGAAGAAAAGCCGGCAGAGCTAGAGGATGGAGTAAAACATGTCATCAGTTTAGAGTCCTTGAGTTACCACAAAAGACCCCAAACCAGCCCTCCTTGAATTCTGCAAGTGCCTTGAGTAGATGGACTCGCTAACGCTTGGGATGTATCTAGGTTTTGAACCGAAGTTTCATGCTTTCCGCTTCATTTTAGGGCAATCCTAGAATGTACCCATGGGATTGTACCCAGTGGTAAAATCCTCAGCGGGTTGCCACCAGTTTGCTGCCCATTCATGCGGGGTGTGCGCCAGACATGTGGTGCACACACAGTGTGCGCCAAACACACACTGTGTGCGCATGTGCAGTGTGCACCAAACACACATTTCGCACGGAAAAAGGAGCCGTTTGAAGGTAAGTAGAATAGTGAGGGGGGAGGGAACAGCTGTGCCGCATGATTCTAGTGAATATAAATGGTGCGGCATAGCTGATCATCGGAAATACTGCTTCGCCTGAACCAGTAGTTTTTATTACTATTGGTTCTCCCGAACCGGTGCAAATCGGTAGCATTTCACCCCTGATTGTACCACAGCTTAAAGCAAGGTAAGGCAAGGGTCTCCAAACTTGGCAAACTTTGACTTGTGGACTTCAACTCCCAGAATTACCTCAGCTAGTCACATTGGCTGAGGAATTCTGGGAGTTGAAGTTCACCACTCCACCAGTTGTCAAATTTTGAGCCTCCACCCCCCAACATAAAGGGGATGAAAGAGATCTTCAAGCCAGCCAGGTGAATTAATTGAAACTGCTACTAACTAGGCAGCCTTAGGAGAAATGTTTTCATGGCTTTCCTGCCAACTTTTTTTTTTTTAATTGAAAAAGTTTTAAAACAAACACAATTTCCCCACAACCCCCCCTCCCAACCCCCCCTCCCCCTCCCCGACTTCCCAGAGCAGAACACAAGTTATTTCTATTGAGCTTTAACAATAAACTAAATTGCATAACCAATCATTAAACTAACACCCCCTAAGAAAAAATTCTTAACCCCCCATATGTAAAATCCTATTTCTTAAACATAATACTTCTAATATCACTTATATAATGCTTATACAAATAAAAGAAATCATTCATAAGCTATTTGATATTTTTTGGTTTGATACTTATTTTGTATATAATCAATCCATCTTCTCCAGTCCTGTATATACCTTTCTTGTGTGTGATCCTTCAGATATGCTGAAATTTTAGCCATTTCAGCTAAATTAGTAACTTTCAATATCCAATCATCAATAGTAGGCAAAAAGTCCTTCTTCCATGTTGTGCTACCAACAATCTTGCTGCTGTTATCAAGTTCAAAATCAGTTTAGTCTCTACAACTGTACAGTCCGTAGTTATACCCAGTAAGAACAACTGTGGAGTAAATTTCAGTCTCTTTTTTTCTACAAGTCCACCATATATGATAATAAGTTGCGTCATCACAGTCACATCTCCAACATTTAGCTTGCACATTAGAATACATACATGATAATTTTTTAGCTTTCCTGCCAACTTGACCGAACATTCACCTGCTGTTTTTTCTCCAGCGCATGTTTGTGTGTGTTTTGGTTCTTTGACTCGTTTCAAAGAGTGCAGACTAAAGCATGGTTTGGATGCTTTTAAGTTAATGCCTTTCTTCCAAGGAAAAGAGAAGTTGAACTGAAAGCAAAGGCCAAGTAGAAAATGCAAATATTAGCATCAGCATAAACAAAATTCTCTTGGGTCAGCTGGATCAAATCAGAAGCATTGCTGTTGAACACAGAAAAATAATGGCAACGTAATTTTGGATGACGGGCGTGGGATGTTGCTGCAAAGGCCTAATGGAGGGTGGTAGGAATACCCACTTTTTGGAGAAGCGCAGTGTGGTTCATGAAACAGAAAGAAGAAAGTAGATTCGTAAGTATTATATATTTTGGATAGCGAAGTTCTGCAAAATTTGTCCCTTGAGTGTAGAATTACGTACTCCTAACAGGGTTTTGCAGCTGTTTGAAATAAAACCAGGGTTTTATCTTGGGCTAATTCTTTGGAAATTCCTTGTGCCTCTTACACACTTGCTTAAGAATAATGTTGAGCCGTCTGGTATTCAAAGAAAATTGTGTTTGGAAGTAATTACTATTATAACGCATTAATGGTTTTGCTGTTTGAGTTAATACTGATTTAAAAAAAAAAAAAAAAACACGATCCAGGCTCCCAAGGGAAGGAATGTTTTGCATTATGTTAAAAACTATTAAGACTTTTTTTTTGTACTGCCGGAGGAAAAATGAGAATGATTAAACTGTAAACATATTTAACTTCCAGAAGAGCTTATCTGAATGCTTGTTTGAATTATAGCTTCAGGGGTAATTTAAAGCCAAATTGTTGATACTGTTAATTCCCTTTTTGGAAGTTTGCTGTTCATAACCTTTTTAGGACTGGGGAGCTATGCCTATGGGTCCCCCTCCCCCTTATTGTTCTTGTTAAACTATTCCTGTGGCTGTTGAACATTTAAACTTTTATTAGATCATTGGTGGGGGCTCGAAGGCTCAGTGGTTAAAGACCCTGAGCTTGTCAGCTGGCATCCGGATTGAAGACACGAGCGTCATGCAATGGGGTGAACTCTTGTTTCATTCCCCAGCTCCTGCCCACCTAGCAATTCAAAAGTATGCAAATGCGAGTAGATAAATAGGTACCATTTCAGTGGGAGGGTACCAGCGTTCTGTGCGCTTCAGCATAGCCATGCAAGCCACATGACCAATGAAATTGTCTTCAGACAACACTGGTTCCCTCGGCTAAGAAACGGAGGTGGGCACCTCTCCTTAGACACAACTGGACAGGTGAAACTTTTACCTTTATCTGTAAATAGGTGGACTTCAAATTGTTGTAACTGCAGGAGAGAGAGATTTTTAAAGATGGCGGTTCAGCCATAGTTAATTGCTTTATTTTTAACCAACTATTTATTCATGTCCAGCCTTTCCCTTGAGGGAGGAAAAGAAAGAAAAAGGCCTTCAGAAAAGTTCTCCCAGGAGCACCATAGAGGAAGGTCCTTGAATCTCTTCCATCTCCAGCCCTGATGGCTTCTCTGGGGGTTTTGAAATGTTTATGTTTCTCAGCTCAGCTTTCATAACCTTTGTTAGGGAGCACAGTCACTCTCACTTTTTGCAAATAAACACAAGTGTGTTTTGTTTTATGGAAAGAGCCGCAAAAGTGTTAAAGCTGGTCTGTTCAGACACTTCCCACAGTTGAGTAGGAGGAAACCAATTCCCCTTCCAAAAGGGGATCCTTTTTTATGCTTCAGTGCAGCTTTCTTTAAAAACAAAAAATACACAGACTCATGTATTCCTCTTCCTTTTTAACTCAATTAGTTTTTTTTAAAGATTGCTTCCTTTTTTAGTTTTGGTTTGAGGCCTATTTATAGAACCTGTTTTAGCTCCAGTACTGAATAATCAAATCCTGGATTGGGAGGTTGGTTTACTTCAAGTACATGAAATTGTAGTAAGGGTCTCTTTGGCTGTGAAGAAAGCGACCAAGCAGGTGTCAGGGTTCTGACTGTCCCCCCAGGGTGTGTCATCAATCACATTCGCCAACAGGGCAGTTTCGTGGGTTGTAAAGATCACTCCCCTCAGGCCGCTGTGGGTAACCCTGGGAGACAGCCTTGAGAAAGATATATCGGGAATGTGCTCCTGTCTTTGGATGTTGTGTTGCTTCGTTGGTTTCCCATCCCCCTTGCCTACAGCAACTCGAGAGCAGGCTTTGCAAGTTGGCATTAGGCTTTTCTTGTGGTTGTGATGTGCCATTGGAGATGTCCTTGGGTTGAAGTGATGCCAGGTCCCCCATGGAATCTCTGGACTGCCCCCGATCCTTGTGACCGAATGCAATCTTGGGTGTATAAATGCTCTTGCTGGCTTTGGATGGGCCTCAGCTCAGTGTTCACAAGAAGGGCTGTTTTTAGTGACCTGTGTTGTGTTTTCTTCCTTCTGGTCCTTCCTGTAGCGATGTGGAGAAAAGGAAGAGGACTTCCTCGGTGTGCAGCAGCGACTCTCTAAATGCTGGTGGTCTCACCCTGGCTCCCCGTCGGATCTCCTGGCGGCAGAGGATCTTCCTAAGGGTGGCATCACCCATGAAGAAGTCTCCTTCGGCCATGCAGCTTCAAGGTCCGTGTCTACTTGGAGAAAATGATTCAGGCAGTGAAATTGGGTTGCCTTTTCTCTTTTAAAGATGGGTATCTCTTGGAGATTCACATCTAGGTTCCAAAGTGTCTGTGGAGATTCTCAGTCATCCAGGTCATGGTTGTCCCAAAGGTGCTTTTTCAAGAGGCAACTGGACTTTTTAAAAAGCACCTTTGGGATTGGTCCCAAAGTGTTCTTTCATTAGAGGGCCTCCAGGATGTGGAGTATCTGGTGGCCTTCGTGTAAGTCGTCAACCTGAGTATATGACTGACTGAGGTGACCATTTAGTCAATACCATAGTGAAGTTATGAGGAATGGTTTCTTTCCTCCCATAATACCATGATGCCAGTTTGTTTGCAGGTGATGGAATCTTTCAGCTTCTCAGAAGCTTTGTAAGCAATGCCCAGAACAGATAGACATATTGATCTATTGATCAGCAATGCACAATTTCTCTTCCTGTGTTTTCATATTCTTTGAAAGTGAGAAAGATGATGACCTTTAGGACTGGTTGAACTTAAAATTTCAAAAATGAAAATTTCAAAATCCATTTGGGAGTTTCCAATACCTTACAATAATCTAGATCGGTGTTTCTCAACCTTGGAAACTTTAAGCTTTGTAGTACTTCATGCTGGCTGGGGAATTCTGGGAGTTGAAGTTCACACTGCTTAAAGTTGCCAGGGTGGACAATCTAGATTAAATAAATTCAATTCTGTGCCAATCGTCAAGTATCTCAAAACAGAGATAAGAAGTTGAAATGTAAATTCAGCTTTCAAGATTGCGATGTTGTCGTCTTCTCAAGATGCTTTTCACGCCAAAGCTGCCCATCATTAACATAAAGTTTTGAGTAGGTTCTAAATTAAGGACCAGACAGGGAGTCGCGTCTCTGGTATTTCCCTAATAAAGTCCAGCATACACTAAAATTCTTCCAGGTCTGATATCAATATTCTGATTTCTGCTTACAATGCCTGCTTGAATGCACCTGGAGTTGATTTGGCTTTAGTTTTTGCAGGAAGCTTGTGAGCATCATCCAAACTTAGATTTACTTCTGGATTCATCCTCGGAAAAAGGATTAATGCTTCTTCTACCGTGTTTCCCCGAAAATAAGACCGGATCTTATTTTTGCTCCAAAAGAAGCATTAGGGCTTATTTTCTGATTAGGTCTTATTTGGGGGGAAATACGGTACTAAATGCATCCATCTGGCTGACAACCTTAACTGGGGCTTATTTTGAGGGTAGGGCTTATATTACGAGCATCCTGAAAAAAATCATGCTAGGATTTATTTTCGGGGAAACGGTATATTTCTTGCCAAAATGTAAAGCCGAGTCTCCAACCTTGGCAACTTTAATCCTGGCGGACTTCAACTCCCAGAATTCCCCAGCCAGCTGGCTGGGGAATTCTGGGAGTTGAAGTCCGCCAGGATTAAAGTTGCCAAGGTTGGAGACCCCTGATGTAAAGTGTGAGAGATCTTACGTCTGTCCCTTTTCTGGGATAATAAAGAAAAACATGGCTGCTGTCAGTGTTTCTGCTGCAGGTGGTCATAAACATAATGACCCCACCACATCTGCCAACAGCTGCTTTAGAGTCTATACTGAAAGGGCCTCCTAATTTGGCCCTGTGTCTCCCATGAGCTCATACCTCTGAAGGGCCCTTTGCCAGGAGTGAGAAGTTTGGGCGGTTTCCTTTCCTTTCCAACCACTTCAAAGCCTGATTGATGATAAACAGAAGATCCTGCTGGGGAGATGTTTAGGCAGAGAGTTCTAAAAGCCCTTTTGTATTGTTGACTTGGGATCTGTTGGTTTAAATAAGGATCCCTTTATGATCCCGCATGTAATGAGTGTTGTTTGGTGTTAAAAGGTGTCGCCTATATGCTCTATCTGTACTCATTAGGGGTACCAAGGGTGAGGGAATGACACATTCTTGCTGATCCAGCACTGCACGGCAAGGAAAAAGGGTCAAAACAGCAGAATAAATCTAAAATAATAGAATCTGAAATCCAAAAATAATGTGTTCTTTCTTGGTTTTATTTTCTGAACAGAATACAGTTTTATCTCTCTCTCTCCCCCCCCTGCCCTCCCTCCCTGTCTCTCCCTCCCTCTCTCCCTATTTATCTCTCTCTCTCTCCCTCTCTCCCTCCCTCTCTCCCTATTTATCTCTCTCTGTCTCCCTCCCTCTTCCCCTCCCTCTCTCCCTATTTATCTCTCTCCTTCCCTCCCTCCCGCCCCCCTCTCTCCCTATTTATCTCTCTCTCCCTCCCCCTCTCCCTCCCTCTCTGTCTCTACCTATTTATCTCTCTCTCCCTCTCTCCTTACCTAGTTATGTATCATCTATCTATTGTCTGTCTGTCTGTCTGTCTGTCTGTCTGTCTGTCTGTCTACCTACTACCTATTTATCTATCATCCAACTAGCTACCTACTATCTATTTATCGTCCTACCTACCTACCTACCTACCTACTACCTACCTATTTATCTATCATCTATCTATATCTATCATCTGTCTGTCTATCTACCTACCGCCCATCTCAGCATGACTCTGGTTAGCTTACAATAACATGGTCAATATTAAAATTAGATGAGGTACAAAATTCAACAACAGAAAAGGGTCAAGGTTTTGCTGGTTTGTCTTTCAAGTATATCAGTTTCTGGCTTGGGGGTATAGCAGAGGTGGGGAACCATGGTCCCTTTATGACTTTGTGGACTTCAACTCCCAGATTTCCTGAGCCAGCATGGCTCACTCAGGAATTCTGGGAGTTGAAGTCCACAAGTCATAAAAGGGCCGTCATCTGCCATCACCTCGCTTATAGTGCTGAACCTGAGGTTGCACTGCGTTAGGAACTTTGCAGCACAAACTAAAATGGCAAAAGGTGTTTGTTTGGGTCTCTGAAGGGTTCGCAGCCAACCATTTGTAGGTCGAGGGAGTGGGATAGGGGAAGGGTAACACAGAGGTAAGGTGGATCGGGCACCATCAAAAATACACAATTAGGGTTGGGCTGCGTTTCCTTAAAGCGGGCCTCAAGTACAGATACTGGATAGCATTTACCGAATTCAGGGGTAACCAAACGGTTCTTCCCAGATGGCTGTGATGAAAAAGAACTGCTGCCATTATCGCCGCTTCCACCATCTTTTGACGAAATGCCCCTGGTTTCCATCTTGCAAAACGAGGATGTCCAAGACCAGACCGGAGAGAAGAAGAACTCGGAGGAGCTGCAGAGCCTGTGGAGAAAAGCAATCCACCAGCAGATCCTTCTCCTTCGGATGGAGAAGGAAAACCAAAAACTGGAAGGTTGGTGCAGGCCGTAGGCTATCCAGGGGGTCCAGAGTGGGATGGAGGACTTCCTGGGGCCTTTCCAGTGTCCCACCCCCTTTTTTTGAATGATTCATTAAATAGTTGTTACAAGAATCACAAACCCATCTTGCCATTTTAGCATAGTGGTTGGGTATGTCTGGGTGTGATCTCTCTGAAGGAGTTCTGCACCGGTTCTCCGAACCACCCACTGCCATCGCTACCAGATCAGGCAATCTGGTCCAAACCGGGAGCATTTCACCCTTCCTTCCTTCCTTCCTACCTACCTACCTACCTACCTACCTACCTACCTACCTACCTACCTACCTCTAAAACCTGCCTATTCACTTTCTTTTTCCTCCCACAACAATTTCTAAACATGGTTCAGTGGATCAGATGTTTAGTTTAGTGTTGGGCACGTCAGCCTGGGCAGAAGAGGTTCTCGTGGCTTCTTTGCTGGTCTTTGCCATCAGTGCCAAGCACGAGAAAGCATCAGAGGCAGCTTTAGATGTTCTTCATTCCTTCAGGGACAGGAAACCCAGTTCCAGCAGCCATGTGATTTGAGCACAGTCCTTAATATTCTCTGTCCAAAGATGTTGAGCGATGATGGGAAGAACCTCTGGTCAGGTTTCTCAACCTCCTTTGCTTAGAACGAAGTGAGGAGATATCAAGAACATTTCTTGGCACAGACAGGTTGACCTTCCTTAGGACATGGTCTCCAGAAACTCCCCATCTGTACCCTGGCCCCATTCTCACCCCCCAGCAGGGAAACTCTGATTTAGAACTGCTTCATCTGTTTATTGTAAGTTAGACTTTGGTCATCAAGAGGAAGGAGGAAATTGATGGTTGCCATTGCTGATAGATTCATACATGAAGATGGAGAAGAAGAGATGGAAGCAGGATGACTGCAGGGCTCTGAACTCTCGCCAGCCCTTCTAGGGGACAGATGGGAGGGTGACCTTTCCCAGAATGTTCCCAGAAGGCAGAATCCAAATTGGTTACTCTGGAGAAGTTGTGTTTCAGCACATGCCCAGCCTGACCGTGGGATAATGTCAAAGTCCCACTTTTTTAACAGATTAACAGAGTTGGAAGGGACCTTGTAGGTCATCTAGTCCAACCCCCTGCCCAAGTGGGAAACCCTATACCATTTCTGACAAATGGCAGTCCAATCTCTTCTTGAAAGTCTCAAGTGATGAAGCTCCTACAACTTCCGAAGACAACTTCTGTTCCACTGGTTGATTGTTCTCACTGGCATAAAATGTCTCCTTATTTCCAGGTTGAATCTCTCCTTGGTCGGTTTCCATCCATTATTCCTTGTCTGGCCTACAGGTGCTTTAGAAAATAGCTTGACCCCTTCCTCTTCTCTGTGGCAGCCCCATAAATATTGGAAAACTGCTATCATGTCTCCCCTGGTCCTTCTCTTCACTAGACATTGGATCTTGCACTAGCCTAAGTGTAGTTCCTACCTCTCCTGCCTGCCCGGCCAAGTTGATTTAATTTAATTTAATATTTAAATTTATATACCGCCCTTCTCCCAAAGGACTCAGGATTGATTGTAGCATCTCTGGCTCCCCTCTGTTGGAGAGGTTGGCGTTTCCTTTTATTTCTCCTTTAATATCTCGCTTGAACGCCTGGGTGATGCATACAACCATTTGGGTGATATACCATTTAACTGATGTCGAGGGAGGTCCGGGGGAAATAAAGCAGAGAATACATTCGGAGAATGAAGAGTGTTCTAATCGGCGGGCATTATGAACTAAAAAGCATGAAGCCATTTATTTTCTTCCGCTGTGATGAATGTGAAAGGGGGAAAATGAGAAAATAACCAAGAGGGGCGCTGGGAATTGTGGCTGAGTGAAATTTTGACTCCTGGGTATTTCAGTGTCTTGTTGATGGCCGGCGGGGCTGTTTCCTTAGCAACCACTGTGCAGGACAAACCTAAGGGCTGTAGAGGGAAAACAACAAAGTTTCTGCAGCTGGAAGTTGCTTTTCTTCTAATTTCCCCCATCTCTGCTTTTCTTCTGTAACCTTATCCACCTTAATGAAATCGATTAACCAACTTTTAACACTTCCTGTTCTTCCTAATGCTATCGAGGAGTTTGAAGGAAGCTTTGTTTTACAGAAGGTAAGTGTGCTGCCCCACTCACTCATGCTCACACGTCGGTGTGGTTTATAGAGTGTTTTATTAGTCTTCCCTCTCAGCAGTTCACTTTACCTGGCTTTAGAACTGTCCCAACCGAAGCCAATTACGAGCAAGCCCAGATTAATTCCCCAGGCAATGGCCAATTAGTCCATAACACAGATAGCAAGCTATAGGACTCAAACAGTGAGTCCTATAAACGAACATAAAACTCCCCCCCCAGGCAAAACTTAAAAGTACATCCACGTTAGCTCATGGGTTATAGAAATTCAGACTCTCAGGAAATACAAACGAGCACGCAGCCACGACTCACACACGATCTCCCAGCAACGCCTCCCTCTGCCTGCCGTGCTAAATAGCTCCTGGTGCAGGTCATCAAGAGGAGTGGAGCCTTTTCCTGAGCAATCTGGCAGACCTCCGTTTCTCTGCCCTGCGTGCTCTGAGATCCACTACAGCAGGCAGCTCCTCCTCCTCTTCTTCACTGGCCTGCATGATGTCCCGAGCTGAAGCCTGTTCAGCTGGCAGTTCAGGATCAGTAATTCCCGACGTGCCAAGAATGATCTCATTCCTCAACTGGCCGTGGCCAACTCGCCACAGGACAACTCGCTGCGGGACAAGAGTCAACACTAATATCAAAGAAAGGGTAACGTAAAATCATTTAAAAAAAGGATGCTAAAAGAGGGACAAAGGGAAATGTGAATGACAAAAGTGTAAATCATTTTTTTACATTTATTTTAAATTGTTAAATTGAATTGTTGAATGGTCTTGTGGCAAGTTGTTCCGGAGTGAATTGCCCATGGCGAGTGGTCCCACAGCTAGTTGGCCATGGTGAATTGGCCACAGCGAGTTGACGGCGGTGAGTTGTTCCATTTTGGCCTGTGCCTGGGTTTGCACGTAGACACACTCTACACCTGCGCATTCAGGTGCTTCGCAGGTTGATTATTAATTTTTAAAGATCTTGATTATCGAGTTGTGTCAACATCTGAAGCATCGGTGGAAAAAAACAACCAAGAATTCTATTGGTCTCCTCAAAAGTCTAATGAGTTGGGCCCCAAAGCTGCCTGGTCTGTCTGACCATGGTTAGGAACAGGGTCCACATGAGATGCTTTCCTGAAGGATTTGCCATGCTTCTCAGTTGCTTCTTGGGCACCACTTAATGAATTACGGTATCCCGGTTTAGATCCCGAAAGTGCATAAGGCAGCCCTTCCTTCTCCCATTCTGAATTATCTATCCCAGGTAATGAGAAATAATTGCTTGAAGATCCATCCTTCTGCTATGGAAAGAGGGCCTCCTCCCGCCTTAACACCAGGCATCCCTCAGGTGTTGCATTTAACACAAGAAACATGCCACGTTTAGCAAATCCAACAAGGAAAAACATTAGTCCAGAAGATGACCTTGAAAAGAAAAAAAATAGGCTCCAACCTTTTGTTGATAAACGCTTAAAACATTTCCTGACATTGTAATTAACCCGGGCTTTAGAATTCCTTTGGTTGGGCAGGATATCCACCTTTTCCTGCTTATTAGCATTCTTAGAGGCATGTTGAATTTATTTATTTATTTATTATATTTCTATACCGCCTTTCTCCCGTAGGACTCAAGGCGGTGTACAGTCAAGAAAAATATAGACACACAAACATCATAAAATTGCTAATTAAAATTATTACTTAGTTTGGTCAATTAAATTGAGGCATTCGTTATCGAGAAGATATTTTAAAGGAACTGGAAAGTTTGTTTCCTACAAAATCAGATAAATGGCCCTTTTTTTGCTCAGTTCTGAGTGCCACCTGGCAGTTGGCATACAGCATATTGGGACTCTGTGCGGCAACAGCATGAGTTCTGGTAGCCCAGCTGTCCTTTCCCACCATTATCACCACCTGGTTCATCTCACCTGTCCCAGGTGCTCACCAGTGGTGAGATTCAATTTTTTTTTACTACCAGTTCTGTGGGCATGGCTTGGTGGGCATGGCATGGCTTGGTGGGCATCAGGGGTGGGTTCTACTTACCTTCACTATCGGTTTGCATCGTGCCCACTCACACACAGGTATGCTCTTCTGCACATGCGCAGATCTCCTATGATGACATCCGAGTCAGTGGGCGGAGCCTCCTGCTAGTTTTACTACCGGTTCTTGCAAACTGGTCTGAACCAGGGGCAACCCACCACTGGTGGGCATGGCAGGGCTTGGTGGGCATGGCTTGGTGGGTGTGGCAGGGGAAGGATACTGTAAAATCTCCATTCCTACTCCACTCCAGGGGGAAGGATACTGCAAAATCCCCATTTCCTCCCAATCAGCTGGGACTCGGGAGGCAGAGAATAGATCGGGGTGGGGCCAGTCAGAGGTGGCATTTACCGGTTCTCCGAACTACTCAAAATTTCCGCTACCGGTTCTCCAGAACTGGTCAGTACCTGCTGAATACCATCTCTGGTACTCACCCTCAGTCCTGCTACTGGACCTCTCAATTAGATGTAGCCATAAAAAGTGAACTTGACCAGAAGGATAAAGCAAAATCCTTTTCCCCCAGCCTACCCCCCCCCCCAAAAGGCCCACTCTGCCATTTTTGATTGTGTAGTAACTCCGCTCAACTTCCCAGTTGCTGGTTGCACCTCGGTTAATTTTTTGTCGTGAAAATACGAAGCACATGGCCATTGTCTTGAAGATCCCTTGAGGAATTAAACCTGAGAGAAAGGGGAATGCAAAAGTTGTGGGTAGAAATGCAAAAGAAGACAATAAAGACACAATCCTCCCCTGAATGAAGATTCAATTCTGGATAAACTAATCCAGTTTGCCTGCCACAGAAAAGGTTGTTGCAATGTTGTTAAACATGGGCATAACCCTGGTTAAGAGAAGATCAAAAATCACTCGCTGTTGCGCAATTACTAAATGGCTGCTGTTATATCTTAGACTTTATGGATTTAGTACCCCATATCAGTGTAAAGCCTGAAATAAATAGTAGTGAAATCAGGCATATGAGGAGCTGCATACTTCCTTTTTAAATTGCTGTTGACAGTATTATACCCAGTTCACACTGACTGTGTCAATTGCAAGTGACAGTTGGGACTGACATCCTGAATTGTGGAGGAAACAGGCTTTTTGTCCTGAAAATGTTGTGTGTGTGTCCCCTTTTTCTTTGTGACTCGCTGGGACTTGAACGATCAACACTGAGATAGGGACATCTCTCCCAGGTATGGCACAATCTGTTTACCTGTGGACAGAAATTAAACCAAAGCGTGGAAAACCTACAGTAGTGGCCAAAATTGTGGAAACCTTTTGGGAAAAGTGTAGTTTTGAGGTTTGATGGCTAATAACACCACTTTTTTTTCTTTTTTTTTTTGGAGTTTCAAGATAATCATATTTCACTGCTGGAATGGCCTGGAAATAGCCCCGATCTCACCCAATTGAAAATCTATGGAGCCGACTAAAGAAACATGTTAGTCAGAAGCGACCCAGCAATAAAACCCAGTTAATAGAAGCAATCATTCAATCTTAGTTTCACATTATAACAGCTGCAGAACAAAAAGACTTGTTTCACTCCAAGAGAAGACATTGTAAGGCCGTAATTCATGCTAAAGGTTACCCAACTAAGGATTAACTGACGTGATGATGATTTTTGTATATCTTGTTTTTTTCCATGGTGATAATTTTTATCTCGTTTTTGTTCTACCTGTTTCACTTTTCTTCTTTATACTTTAACTGTTATTCTAATAGCAAATCCTTCATAAAAGTTATTGCATTACATTCTTGATTAAATGATTGATTGATTCCATTGATATATAATTTTATGGTATTATTCCAAAAAAACAGTGGTATTATTAGCTAGTTTTAGAAAATACACTTTTCCCAAAAGGGTTCCACAATTTTGGCCACTACTGTAGTAAGCTTTGAATGTTAGGCTGATTATTGAGTGGAAGAAATATCTCATCCCACCTAGAAAGACCATCTTATGCTATTTAATATAAATGTTAGTTGAAGAACTGGATTGTGGGAAGGCTTTGATTTGTATTGCCTAGGGCAAAAAGCAGAATCCTGTGCTTACTTTTGGACTGAATCATTGAATGGGATCTCTCTTTTTTTTTTTTTGAAAAGTTTTTTTTATTTTTTAAAACATAAAATACATCTTTTTAGAGCAAGGATTTGATCCAGTATAAAGTAAATACAATTACTCACATTCCCTCAACCAATTTTGTTCCAAATTTTATCCATTTACCTCTTTAAAAAAAAAAAGAAAAAGAAAAGAAAAAGAAATCTTATTCTAAACATTTAGATTTTGAACATTCCACTATGTCACCCTAAATTCTAAACAATTATTTCCAAATAGACATCATTCCAAATCTTTGTCATTTTAACAATCAATATTTCATATATATTCCTCATTTCTAAGACCCATTATATTGAATCTAAATTGTACCTCTTTTAAATGGCAATTAGTATCCATAATCTTGACAAAGAATATTTTCCTCCTCTCTTAATTGTTTCTAAATCAATCAACATTTCCATCTAAAATTTGTCACTCCCAAAATACTTTATTTTAAAATCTAATATTTAATTGATTCATAATAGCTATTTCATTGAATGGGATCTCTCTTGTGGTTGGTGTCTCTGGGATCCAGTGTATGCACATCCAAATGTGGTGAAGTTAACTGCTTATCTGAAGATGCTTCATGAGTCTTCTCTCTTGCAGCGAGCAGAGATGAGCTCCAATCCAGGAAAATTAAGCTGGACTATGAGGAAGTTGGAACCTGTCAGAAGGATGTCATTAACATCTGGGACAAGAAACTGCTGAATTGCAGAGCCAAGATCAGATGTGATGTGGAAGACATTCATACCACCCTGAAAGATGGTAAGTTCTGAGCCCAACAGACTTAGTGCCCAGGAAAAAGGCAAGGAGTCGCAACTAAGGCTTGGCATCTTCAAGGGAAATGGCACCCATGCAGGAGAGGAACATTACACAAAAATTTTGCTGCGTCTTAAAATCTCTTAAATCAGGTCTTTAGAGTAAAAGTTGGTAATTATCTCACCCAGTTTCAGTGTTCTGTCCATTTGTGCTCCAGCACAAATCTTATAGTCCCGGTTGTCCCAGCTTTGTGACTGTCAAAAATGGCTATCGTCCCTGCTGCCATTCAGGAGAGCTTTCTTTGAACCTAACTAGGAAATTGCGAGTTCCTCGTGGTCAGTGAAGCACCTCTCCTTCTTTCATCGCCCCTACAAGGCAGCTATGACCTCTTAGGGTCTCCCAACAGTGGTTACCGGCTGGATTTGCAAGGTTCGGCGGAACTTGCTATTTTCCAGCCATTCTCACTGCGATATCAACCGGAAGTCCCTCTTTGTCTCAAAATCCCAATGGTGTTCTTTTGCATCTACTGCCTGGTGTTTTTACTTAATTAATGATTGATTACAGCATTGAGTTTTGATTTAGCCCTTGAGGGAAGAAAAAGGGAAAGATGTCCTTGAGTGGAGGTCAATTCCTGGTGCTTCAGGAGCACATGCAGGTTGGGTTTGTGTGTTTGTGGGTGGGTGTTTGCCAACAGGGTATGTTTGTTCCTTCTCCTGAGATACTTTTCTTGCATTTCTCCAGTGGTGCAACTATATATCTAACCTGGCAGAATACCTCTGCCTTCTACTCACCATCCTAATAAAGTCCAGCCTTGCTTAGTGCTCAAGGCCAATCAAAGGCAACACTTATTTTCTTAAGTTCAGAAATAGCTTCACCACTGCCAGATATTTTCAGCTGTTGCACACACTCAAGGTTGTCCCTATGTATGTATGTGTGATTGCAAGGGGAAAAAAATGTGTCTCTCACTCCCTTTCCATTCTTCACGGTTTTGTTCAGGTGTCCCCAAAAGCCGCCGGGGAGAAATTTGGCAGTTTCTGGCCGTGCAGCACCGCGTCAGACACCGGCTCCCAAATAAGCAACAGCCTCCCGACATCTCCTACAAAGATCTCTTGAAGCAACTGACAACGCAACAACATGCCATCCTGGTGGACCTGGGTGAGGGTGCTACTCGGCTGCCGGATGCTCTGGGCTGTGGGGTCCCACGGTATCCCCAGAATAGTGAAGTTGCATCACTGATTGATGGTGCCAATTATCATGCAAAGAGATCTAATGTTTGTTTTCAGTTACAATCCCATTTATGGTCCTTCCCTGGAGTTCTTCTTCTAGGAAGCAGCCTGAGCTTTCCCTGAGCCCGGATTTCACTTCTGACCTCACCCCTTCTTGTTTTGTCCTAGGAAGGACTTTCCCCACCCATCCCTACTTTTCGGCTCAACTGGGCGCAGGACAGCTCTCGCTCTTCAACCTGCTGAAAGCCTACTCCTTGCTGGACAAGGAAGTGGGCTATTGTCAAGGCATCAGTTTCGTGGCCGGCGTGCTGCTCCTCCACATGAGTGAAGAGCAAGCCTTCGAAATGCTGAAATTCCTCATGTATGACCTCGGATTCCGGAAACAGTACAGGCCCGACATGATGTCACTGCAGGTAAGGGGGGAGAAGGAAGGGGGAAAAAAAGAGTGAAAATGGATGTCCTCCTTCAATCGGTTCCCTGCAGAACCTCTAATTCCCACTGCAGAAGGAAGACTACAGTGCTGGCTGGATGGGTGAGAGTAAGCTTAAGATAGATGTAATGCCAGTTGATTCTCTGTTGCTCTTCTTGTGTGGCACTTACAATGTTCAGGATGAGCCCTTCTTTTTATGATACAACCTGGAGTTCTGGCTGCTTTGTCATGATAGGTCCTGGCTGTCCTCATCCGTACCACTGCTGGTTTCTCTTAAAACACACCCATCACTTTGGAAGCACTGTGGTACTTGTGTTCAGCTTAATTTTCCTCAAACTTTTCCTTGCCCTTGCTAGTCTGTCTTCCTCAAAAGGAAGTGGGTGACCACTTTTTGAGGGTCAACTAAGCTTTACGGCTGTACACAGATAAGTCTGAGCATCAGACAGTTCAGCATCTTCTCTTCTCCAGGGACTGGAAACTAAAACATATGAAGAACAGTTGCAGGAATTGGATATGTCTAGTCTAATAAAAAGAAGGATTAGGGGATGATACGATAGCAGTCTTCCTAAATAGAACAGTGCAGAACAGAAGAGTTGGGTGGGACCTTGGAGGCAGTGGTGAAATATAAAATTTGTTACTACCGGTTCTGAGGGTGTGGCTTGGTGGTGGTGGTGGGGGGGTAATGTGACTGGGTGGGCGTGGCCAACTTTTTTTTTTTTTACTTTTAAAAGCATTTTTTCTACAACCTTAAGAGGTTGCAGAAAAAAATGCTTTTAGAAGCCTCTAACGATCAGGCAACTCAGCTGGGATCGCCAGAGGCTTTTAAAGGCATTTTTTTTCCTACAACCTCTTCAGCTGAAGAGGTTGCAGAAAAAAATGCTTTTAAAAGCCTCTGACGATCCCAGCTGAGCCACGTGATCACCAGAGGCTTTTTTTTTTTTTACTTTTAAAAGCATTTTTTCTACAATCTTAAGAGGTTGCAGGAAAAAAATGCTTTTAGAAGCCTCTAACGATCAGGCAACTCAGCTGGGATCGCCAGAGGCTTTTAAAGGCATTTTTTTTCCCTACAACCTCTTCGGCTGAAGAGGTTACAGAAAAAAATGCTTTTAAAAGCCTCTGACGATCCCAGCTGAGCCACGTGATCATCAGAGGCTTTTTTTTTTTTTTTTTACTTTTAAAAGCATTTTTTCGGCCGAAGAGGTTGCAGGAAAAAATGCTTTTAAAAGTAAAAAAAAAACAGCCTCTGATGATCGCGCAGCTCAGCTGGGCATGGGGGGGAGGGGCAGGGATTTTTGCTACCGGTTCTCCGAACCACCCGCCGCCATCGCTACCAGATCGGGTGATCCGGTCCGAACCGGGAGCATTTCACCCCTGCTTGGAGGTCTTTTAGTCCAACCCCCTGCTTAGGCAGGAAACCCTATACCATTTCAGACAAATGGTTCTCCTATCCCTTCTTTAAAACCTCCAATGTTGGAGCATTTACAACTTCTGGAGGTAAGTTGTTCCACTGATTAATTGTCCTCACTGTCAGGAAATTTCTCCTTAGTTCTAGGTTGCTTCTCTCCTTGATTAGTTCCCATCCATTGTTTCTTGTCTTGCCTTCTGGTGCTTTGGAAAATAAATTGACCCCCTTCTCTTTGTGGCGGCCCCTGAGATATCGGAACACTGACTGAAGGAACTTGTTTTGTCATGCTTGGCCATGCATGGAGTTCTTAGGCAGGTACGGATCTCCTAACTTCCTCTTTTTTTTCCATATGTTCACGTAGATCCAGATGTACCAGCTGTCAAGGCTGCTTCATGATTATCATCGGGATCTTTACCACCATCTTGAAGAAAACGAAATCGGCCCAAGTCTGTATGCTGCACCCTGGTTTCTCACTTTATTTGCCTCGCAATTTCCCCTGGGATTTGTAGCCAGAATCTTTGGTAAGGATCCGTTTTGCCTTGCATTCCTAAGGAACATATTCTGTTCTGTCCCCCTTCCCCACACAGGCAAACACAGAACCAGGCCCGCCTGCCAAGATTTTATTAAGCAATCAGACTAGAAACCTTTGCAGATAAGAGTTTTGGCAGTAAACTGCAAAATGCCTGCCAAGTCAGTTTTCACTCACAGTAAGCAAGAGAGACATTATCCTCAGTCCGGTTCAGTAGCAAAAAGTAATCCACGAAGCAAGAGTTAGTCAAGGTCCAATCCAAATATGCCCAAGCCAGATTTCAGGTAACACGATGTGACTCTCAGGTTTTTAACTTTGACCATCACAAAGCCTGAAGAGCAATCATACCCACTTTTATTCCTTGTGGGGTGTGGCTCAGTGACTATAATAATAATAATAATAATAATAATAATTTTATTTCTATACCGCCCTTCTCCCGAAGGACTCAGGGCGGTGTACAGCCAATTTAAAAACACAAGACACAACAATAATTAAAAATTAAAATAATTAAATAGATTTGGCCGATTTAAAACCCCAAAAATTAAAATACCCCAATTTAAAATTATTATATTGACAGCCCTGCCTGGCGGAACAACAGGGTCTTCAGTGCGCAGCAGAACACCTGGAGGTCGGAGATCTTACGTATTTCTGGGGGCAGTTCATTCCACAGGGTTGGGGCTCCCACAGAGAAGGCCCTCCCCCTGGGTGTCGCCAGCCGACATAACTTGGCTGATGGTACCCTGAGGAGACCCTCTCTGTGGGAACGGACTGGTCGGTGGGAGGCTATTGGTGGCAGAAGACGGTCTCGAAGGTACCCGGGTCCTGTGCCATGGAGCGCTTTAAAGGTGGTAACCAACACCTTGAATCGCACCCGGAAGACCACTGGGAGCCAGTGCAGCTCGCGCAGGAGAGGTGTCACGCGGGCACAACGAGGTGCGCCCATAACCACCCGCGCGGCCGCATTCTGGACCAGATGGAGCCTCCGAGTGCTCTTCAAGGGGAGCCCCATGTAGAGAGCATTACAATAATCCAGCCGGGAGGTGACAAGGGCATGAGTGACCGTGCGCAAGGCGTCCCGGTCCAGAAAGGGCTGCAACTGACGGATCAGGCGAACCTGATAAAAGGCCCCCCTGGCCACGGCCGTCATATGCTCTTCTAAAGACAGCCGTGCGTCCAGGAGGACACCCAGATTGCGAGCCCTCTCTGTGGGGGGCAAAGATTCACCCCCAGTAGTCAGCGATGGCACCTGCTGACTATATCGGGACGCCGGTAGCCACAGCCACTCGGTCTTGGAAGGGTTGAGTCTGAGCCTGTTCCTCCCCATCCAGACCCGCACGGCCTCCAGGCAGCGGGACATCACATCAAGGGCATCGTTGGGGTGGTCTGGGGTGGAGATGTACTGCTCAATCTCTGGTCCTCCCACGCCTCTTTCGTTGCTGCGCACGCTTCTCCCTCTGACACTGCCTGGGATCAAGCCAGGATTCATCATCCTCACTCCCTATCTGTTGTTGTTCCCATATGCTTTCCTCCTGGCATATCCCAGGCTGTTCCTCTTGGCCTTCGGATGCAACCTGAGGCATTGCCAGAGAGGAGGGTCCTGGAGAGGGAGGCCTTATCAGTTCCTCCCCATCACCCTCTGAGTCCTCTTCCTCTGTTAGGACAGGCTCAGGAGTCGGGGTCACAACAATATTCATTGTGAATGTCAACAGGGATAGCTAGAACAGAACTGGATTTGTGCCTCTTTTTTTTTTACTTCCTTTGGGGTTGCGATTTGTCTGCTCAATAGCACAGGCGGAGGCCGTAAATTAACTCTTCTCTGTGGATCATTTTTTAAAATAGTCTGCGATGTTGTATTAAGATGCATTTCGTTCCCAAGATGAATGGGAGCTGCGTGCTCTCGCCTGGATAGAAATTCTAATTGCAAAAACCCTTTGTTGATCAGTGAAACTGGCAAATGGGAGGGCTTGCTTGCTTGTATTTATATATGTCAATGGAGATTCTCAGTCATCCAGGTCATGGTTGTCCCAAAAGTGCTTTTTCAAGAGGCAACTGGACTTTCTTGTTTTTCCTTGAAGACGTTTCACTTCTCATCCGAGAAGCTTCTTCAGCTCTGACTGAAGGGGGTGGGGAATGGAAGGATTTATACTCCTTGCAGACAGCTGGTCATTTGCATCCTTTTAGCAAGTTGTTAAGGCCACCTGGAGATTTGTCTGTGTCCTCAGGGTCACCTGAGTGGTGCAAATGGGTGTGGAGCCTTCTTGGAACTGTTGAAAGGACTGTTGTAGACTGGAGACGCAGTCCTTTCAACAGAGAGCCTTCTCTGTGGGGGCACCCGCCCTCTGGAATGAGCTACCCCCAGGAATACGACTGATCCCGGACCTCCGTACTTTCCGCCGAGCGTTAAAAGACCTTCTTATTCCAGCAAGCCGGGCTGGCTTAAAATTTTAATGGGTTATTTTATGGGGAAAGGGTTTTAAAATTTAGGGAAACCAAACTGATTTAATTCTGTTTTAATTCTTTTTAATTTTTATACTGTATGTGTTTTAAATTTTGGCTGTTCACCGCCCTGAGTCCTTCGTGAGAAGGGCGGTATACAAATTTAAATAATAATAATAATAATAATAATAATAATAATAATAATAATAATAATAATAATAATAATAACAACAACAACAACAACAACAACAACAACAACAACAACAACAACAACAACAACAACAGTTCCAAGAAGGCACCACACCCATTCGCACCAATGACTCTCTTAAAAAAATGCAAATGACCAGCTGTTTACAAGGAATATAAATCCTTCCATTCCCCACCATCCAGTCAGAGCTGAAGAAGCTTCTTGGATGAGAAGCAAAATATCTTCCAAGAAAAACCAGTTGCCTCTTGAAAAAGCACCTTTGGGACTATGTATTCGTAGTTTGTTGGGTTGTCTTGTTTCACAACTGAAGCTTCTAAAAGTACAAAAAGGAACTCAAAAATAGAATAAATGTTATTTATGGGGCAATCTGAAATTGGCTTATTAGCCCCAGCAACAAGTCTCCTTGTATTTAATAGAATTTGTTCCTATCAAATATAAGAGAGCGTGGAATAACAAAAGTTCAGTTTCAACCTATAGGTTATGTGACTCTTACAGGTAGGTTATTGTTAACCTAATTGTATGAATGATGTGATTTTATGAGGTAATCGGTGTACAGATAGTCCTCAACTAACAACATTTAGTGTTCATTTAGTACTAAATGTTGTTAGTCCTCAAATAACAACATTTAGTAACATTCATTTAGTGACTGTTCAAAGTTACACTGGTAATGAAAAAAAAGTGTCTCAGGACTGTTTTTCAAACTTATGACCATTGCGGCATCCCCATGGTCACATGATCAAAATTAGGACATTTGGAAACTGGCATGTATTTATGATGGTTGCAGTGTCCCGGGGGTCATGTGATCTCCTCATGCGACCTTCTGACGAGCAAAGTCAATGGGGGAAGTCGGATTCACTTAACAACCACGTTAGTAACTTAAGAACTGCAGTGATTCACTTCACAACAATGGGCAAGAATAGCCGTAAAATGGGGCAAAGGTCGCTTAACGAATGTCTCGCTTAGCAACATAAATGTTGGGCTCAGTTGTTGTTCTGTCCTGATTACACGTTAGTCTGTGCGCAGCTCGACATGCGGCTAAACCCACCTATCCGCCAATAAAACAGACCGTGTGCGTAGATCTGAATGCTTTATTGAAAGAACAGGATATGGTGAAACTGGGGAAAATAGGGATACATACAATCAAAACCAAATACAAGATAGGCAGTATCGGGTTACTGCTGAACATAACAATTGATAAATACAAGCAGTTTGAATCTCACCAGCGATGCTCTGTATGTGTGGGATGTGGGTTTGGATCCTTGGATGACCACGTGCCACAGATTAAGATGGCTGCTTCTTTATGCTTCTGTCTTCTCCAAATGCTAAAGGAAGTGGAGTCTGCCTTCCCAGCGTGTACTTATTTTGAGAATGCAGGCTGATGGGTAATGAGGTTGGGTCAGCTTCAAACAATATACTTGGTATTTTGTCTCTCCGGCCACTAGATGGAGCTAGAGCGCAACACCAGTATATAAAGTTAATACGTTGGGGCATATTTATCCCTCTGGCCACTAGATGGGGCTAGAGAGCAATAACAGTATATAAAGGTTATATGTTGGAGCATGACAGTTGTGGTCATAAATAGAGGCCTGCCTGTAATCTAATCTATTGCTCTTTCTTTTCCCAGATATTATTTTTCTTCAAGGTACAGAAGTCATATTTAAGGTAGCACTATGCCTGCTTAGCACCCAGGAGGAATGCATCATGTCGTGTGAGACATTTGAAGGCATTGTTGAATTTCTTAAGAACACTCTCCCCGACATGACACAGCCCCAGATGGAGAAGATAATGGCCCAGGTAACACAGGTTTATTCCTGCCTGCCTTCTCTTTCTCCTTTCCTAGGTGCAGAAATCCTTTTAAAGCATCACTTGACTGACAATGCTGGGTTTTTGGGGTGACCTATGTCTCAAGGGATGTGGTGGCTCAGTGGCTAAGATGCCGAGCTTGTCAATTGAAAGGTCGGCAGTTCAGCGATTCGAATCCCTAGTGCCGCGTAATGGGGTGAGCTCCCGTTACTTGTCCCAGCTTCTGCCAACCTAGCAGTTTGAAAGCATGTAAAAAATGCAAGTAGAAAAATAGGAACCACCTTTGGTGGGAAGGTAACAGCACTCCGTGTGCCTGTTTAGCATTTAGTCATGCCGGCCACATGACCACGGAGACGTCTTCGGACAGTGTTGGCTCTTCGGCTTTGAAACGGAGATGAGCACCACCCCCTAGAGTCGGGAACAACTAGCACATATCCCTATCCCTGTCCCTGTCCCTGTCCCTGTCCCTATCCCTATCCCTATCCCTATCCCTATCCCTATCCCTATCCCTAACCCTAACCCTAACACTACAGATTGAAAGTTTTAATGTACTCCTTCCAAAAATGGTGGTGAGAGAAGGTTCCACTCTCCCTCTTTGCTTTGTCACGTTGGTAACAGTGGTGGGTTTCCAGTGTTCTTACCACTGGTGCGCCATGCGCACACCTTCCACATATGCGCCCAGCCTCAAAAACGTGCCTAAATAGGACTGCATAGAGCCGGGGCGGGTGGGCAGGTCCCCCTGCGATTTCCACTACCGGTTCGCTAGAACTGGTACGAACCGGCTGAATACCACTTCCGATTGGTAGTCTTCTTTCACATTCTGAGGTCCAAAGAATTCATATTTGTCTTCTCCTCAAGTAACCGGTGGATTGTAAGGAATCTTTTTCCCCCTCTCTTTCGCTACCCATGGTAGGTATTTGAGATGGACATTTCCAAACAGCTTCATGCCTACGAGGTGGAGTACCATGTTCTGCAGGACGAATTGCAAGAGAACCTGAGCCCTTGTGAGGAGATTGAAGCTTCAGAGAAACTTGAAAGGGCCAACAGTCAGCTGAAGAGACAAAATATGGATCTCTTGGAGAAACTTCAGGTAAGAGTCAGGCTCAATCTGAATTTGGGAGCAGCTGACAGTGTCAAATTAGGCAAAGAAGAAGCCCTCAAAGGAAATAGCCAGTGGTACCTTTCTTCCCCAGAGACGCACACTTTTGTCTGTAGGTAATCCTTGACTTATAGCCATTCGTTTAGTGACTGTTAGAAGTTACACCAGCACTGAAAAAAATGATTTATGGCCATGTTTCACACTTAGGACCATTGCAGCATCCCTGGTGTCACGTGATCAAAATTCAGACGCTTGGCAACTGACATGTATGTACGATGGTTGCATTATCCCGGGGTCATGTGATCCCTTTTTGCGACCTTCTGACCAACAGAGTCAACGGGGAAACCAGAGTCACTGAACAACAAGGTTACTAATATTAAGAACTGCAGTGATTTACTTAACTGTGGCAAGAAAGGTCATAAAACGGGGCAAAACCCACTTAACGACTGTCTTGCTTAACAAGGGAAGTTTTAGAATTGATTGTGGTTGTAAGTCAAGGACCACCTCCATCTCATTCTTTGTTTTCATCCATAGATGTTCTTGGAATTTTAATGTTTAAGTCTAGAGGGGGGGAAAATCAGTGCATCTTCTTCCCCAGTCTCTCTCTATATAAAAGCGAAAACCACTCACGCATCATCATGAAATCTACGAACTTGAAATTTGGCACGTATGTTCCTCTTGGCTTCTGGCTAACAAAGGATTTTTCGAAATGACCATCAGATCATTATTATTTCATATACAGTATTATATTCACACACTCTGATGCTAAGGAGTTAGATGTTCGACTCCCCCTCTCCACCTGAAAGGAACTCTGTCCCAACTGCCAGTTGCCTTATATTAACATGCTCTGATGCTACCCCTTTGCGAAATCAGGTGTGGGCATGGCCAACGCGTGACTCACAAGGCCTGCGGGCTGGGACATTCTACTCCCTCTCCCCCTCCTATTCTATTCTATCCTATCTTATCCTATCCTATCCTATCCTATCCTATCCTGTCCTGTCCTGTCCTGTCCTATCCTATCCTATCCTATCCTATTCAGATGGAATTAAAAAAAAATGACAGAGAGGGAACCACTGAATAACAAACATGATCTAGGGCTAGATTGCTGACTTGCTGGGAGTAAGAAATAGGATCAATATAATATGATGTATTTCTTTTAAATAAATAAATAAATCTAAAGGACACCTTTCTGAAATGAAGGGCTGTCCTTTATAATAAAGGATGCCTGGTCAATCTAGGAATCATGAGATTTGGTAGAACTGAAGGGCCTCTTCTGACCATCTCTTATTTCCTCTTTCCGCTCCTTGTTAGGTGGCCCATGCTAAGATCCAAGGCGTGGAATCCAACCTGGAAGAGGCCTTGAGAAGGGAGGGCCAGATGATGACTTTAATCCAGTCCCTGGAAGAGGAGAAGGCTCTATATCAGAAGGCCCTGGAGAAGATCTGCAGCTACCTGTCCCAAGAGGCCCTGTCTGACTGTGAAGAGCTGCTGAAAGAAGTCAACTGTCATCCAGACCAATTCTAGAAGAAAGCTATAAATGAGAGGAGGGGCAGGAGGGAGAAGAGAAAGAGAGAGAGAGGGGGAAAAAAAGAGAGAGAGAGAGAGAACATGGTTTCTTCTCATAGATGGAAGGAAAGAAACAGGCCAGATCACTGCTGGGAAGGAGACCCACCTCATTTCACAGGATTCTACTGTACAAGGAGAAGCCGCAGTAGAGAAGAGGCCTTTTTTCAACCTCAATATGCAAATCCCAGGTTCATGTCGCCGTCGTTGTCTTCTTCTTTTTTTTATAACGCGTGTAAATAATTTGCAGTGCACAGTACAAAAGATGGGATCGAATGAAGAAGATCAGGTGTATATTTAGGACTGATCTAAACACGGGAAACTGGTGGAATTTTGAGACTGCTTGTAACTTAAACGTTGAAGACTCTAACCTTCCCTCCGTAAAGGAAGGTATGGGGTCTTTTCTATACGCTGATCAACACTTGAAAAAAAATAAATAAATAAAAAGCAAGAATGTATTTCCACCTCCAAAAAGCAGCACAGATTCCCAGCTGAGAAGTGGGTGGGTGCTGTGCATGTCTGCTATATGTTGGGGGGTCCGTTTCTAAAGTTCCTCAGGGAAGATTGCTGGTCCTTCTTTTGCGCAGGAACAGTTGTGTACCTGCGGACACACAACTGACCTCTCCTCCTCTCCCTGTCAGGGAGAGCTGGTGATGAAAAGTTGATGAAAGTCACCCATTCCCTATCCAGAAAAGCAAGGAAGACATATCAGGGACCCCTTCACTCCCCCTTCCTTGTGAGAGAGAGAACAAAATCAATGGCTGGTTGAGGTGTGTCTGGGGCGGGAGCGTGTCAGAATTCAGGTAGGACTTTCCAAGCAAACATTCCACCTGGGGAAAGTCACCTGAAACTCTTGGGATCGACTCCTTTCCTCTGACCTGCAGGAATCCGTTTGGTTGAAGGGATCCTCCTGGTTGAGCGCTGTCCTTATCTTAGCACATTGTAGCTTCTTCGTGCTCTGGAGGTTTAGTTGCACCAAGGTCACCGTTATAGGAGGACAACCCGTGTCACTTCAGCAATGGCTCAGAGATGCTGTGAGGCACTACAAATCCTGAGAGGAATGGCCATCGTTTAAACACGACAGATGGAATGTCCTTCAGCCGGATGCCGAATCCTGCAGCCCGATTCCACTTGGCCAAGGAAACCCTGTAAGATCTTCCTGCTTCCTCATTTATCCAGCTTTTTTTCTCCAAATGTTAGTATTTCTTCCACGGGGAAGATCCCCATAAACCTTCAACCGAAGAACAACTAGGTTGTCACAGAATTAACGCTAAGGGGAGTGGTTATCCCCATGTGGCAGTTTGTATATTTCAGCAAAACATGTCTGTTCCCTCCTTCTTTTTTAAGAAGCATTAAGAATCAGAGATTCGGCTTCTTGAAAATCTAGCAATTTCTGGATGGTGTTGATTGTATTATTATTATTATCACCATCAACATCATCATTTGCTGCTCTGCCTACCCTGTTTCCCCCAAAATAAGACATCCCCTGATAATAAGCCCAATCGGCCTTTTGAGCGGATGGCAATAAGGCCAAGCGCTTATTTCAGGGTTCAAAAAAATATAAGACAGGGTCTTATTTTCGGGGAAACATGGTATTTCTTAAGGACATTTTCTGGTTTTGGAAGCTATTTCTGCCATGCAGACCAGACACTCAAGTCAACATTTGATCTATCAAAATGATGAAAATAGCAATCAGCCAACACAAGAAATACGTTTTGGAACATGTTGTCCTGTCCCGCCCCCCCCCTCCGCATTGGGAACGACTTGTCGTATTTCTCCAGCTGCTTTCTCTAAAATTGTGCCAAATTCAGCCAAGTGTCTTCCTTGTCCAAGACACAGGTGTGGGTGAAAGTGCTTCCATTGCAACATGTCTTGTGTTATGCAAACAACAAGAAAACCAAGGAGAAACCACACAGTTGGCATTTTCCTCCATCCGCTGCTAGTCCAACCCGCCTCCCCCCCTCCTTTTTTTTTAATTTCTTGATCATATAATTTCTTAAGTTTTCCTGGGCACCGTCCCAAAGGAAAAGCCAAAATGCATGACGAGACACTGCCCTAATTTCAGCTTTTTGCACGGGAGATTTCCCAAAGATTGCGTGTCTGGCGTTTTTTTTTTTTTTTTTTTCTCGCTGCTTTTTATCAAATCAACAGAATCACACCAAACCTGGCAGAGTTGCAGAAACATCACACTTTCAGAAGGAAAATTGTGCTGTTTCTTTGCAATTTCATTTGGGGCCACCTCGTGCACGGAAAAGCGGCCCCAGAGAATTGGATGCTGCTGGTCTGAGTTATTAAGGCACGCAAGACTATTTTTTTTAAAATCACAATGTTTCACGCTATGTTGGTTTCACTGACTTGTTCATGTTGTCACGTGGAAAATTTCCAATAAATGCCATTGCTGCGTTTGCTCGTATTGTTTTCATTTGCAGTCGGAATATTTCTACAGATGGTTGCACAAGGAGTTTTTTTGGGGGTTCCTCTCTTGTAACGTTAGAGCTCAGGATTACCCAGTTGAACGGACGAGCCACCAGATTTTTTGAGCCCAAGAAACATTTCGGGACATGATCTGTTGATTGATGGGTGTTGACTTTTAAAATTATGCTCGACACACTGAGATAACAAGCCTTGATTGGCTGTGTGAAAGAGGAGGAGCTGGAGGGATGTTCTGAGTACAGGGGTATCAAACTGGCGGCTTGCGGGCCAGATGCGTCACACGCAGGCAACGCCCACCATAGCTCCACGAATGGGGAAAATGTCACGAAACGTCACTTGACACAGTGAGTGTGACACCCGTGTATCTGAGAGATGGACCTGGGATTCCAGTACAGGTAGGCCTCAAATTACAACCATTCATGTAGTGACTGTTCGAAGTTACGACACTGAAAAAAATGGCCTAGTGCAATGTTGGCGAACCATTTAGGCACTAGTGCTGAAACGGGGGAGGGGAGGGCAGGGGCTCACCAACACGTGCATGCATGCCAGAAACCAGAAGAGCAACTGGAAACTGGAAGATCATCTGCAGCACTGGGTGGCTGTTCTTCCAGTTTCCAACATTCTGTTGTGGCCCATCAGCGGCCTGTGCGGATTGTAGCTGATTCCAACAGCAAGGAGGCTGGTGTGGTGCTGCGCCAGCAGCCTGTGCAGCTGACACTCGAGTCAGACAATGAGGAGGCTGGAGAAGATGTGGTGCCAGAGGCAGGGATTCAGCCAGGGCTTTCAGAACCTCCAGAAGCTCCTTTAAGTGAAGAGGACGAAGAGGAGGAGCCTCTTCTCGATGCCTGGGCGTGTAGAACAGCCAAAAGGCAGGAGTGGCTCCTCAGGAGGAGGTCTCCTCGACAGTAAGGCTTGGGGCTAATTGGCCACTCCCTTAGCCTATTTAAGGAGGAACGCCAACTGAAGCAATTTGTAGGGAACAACTTTAGTTCACTCTACTTCACGTATGGATTCTCTGCAAATTGCTTCTGGGCTTTCTGCCAACTTTAGTAAGATTGTGATTACTTTATCTTTGGTTTCTTGTAGGCTGTTAAGAAAGTTTATTAACAGCCTTTGTTTTGAAAAAGACTGAGTTATTTTAGTAAATTAAGTTTTGTACAAACTTTGTGTGTGCTGTGTTCTTTGTGTCCATAGCTGGGGCAGAACACACTCCCACACATGTGAAGACCAGCTGGCCAGCGAGCTGGAACTGGAAGAGCAAACGGCAATGGCTCACATTTCTGGAGAGATGGCTCTGCATGCCACTTCCGGCCCGCGTGCCATAGGTTCGCCATAATGGGCCTACTATATGACTGTTTTTCGCATTTAACAAGCATTTCAGCATTTCCGGGGTCACGCAATCAAAATTTGGATGCTTGGCAACTAGCATGCATTTATGATCGTCGCAGTGTCCCAAGATCACGTGATCACTTTTTGCGACTTTCTGATCAAAAAAAAAAATAATAATCAATGGGGAAGCCAGATTCATTATCTTAACAAGGGATTCACTTAACAACTGAGGCAAGAAAGATTGGAAAACGGAGCAAAACAGGAATTTTGGGCTCGATTATGGTCGTAAGCCAACGCCTGTTATTCTTCCTCCCTGCCCTGTACAAAATAAATAAATGGCTCCTTGTGCCTGAAACAGAAACCAAAGCAAAAGATTGTGAGTTTGTTTTTGCTCAATCTCACTATGTTCTCTGTGGAAGGTCTGCAGAAGCTCCCAAGGCATCCTGAAGTCCCTTTCTCTGACAAGGTTGAGGTCATGATGCATGATGCCTCACAACTTTTAGGAACATCATGGGTGATTTCCTGAACAAATGTTGCAGCAGTAAACAGAAAAGACACCCGTTCCTTCAGCTTTTGTAAATGAAGACAAGGGCCTAAGGCAGCTTCATTCCCAGAACGTTACACCTTGAAGTCATTACAATTGGGCTCTGCGGGACCTGCTGTTTTTTTTTATTATTTTTATTATGGGAAGAAATCCTGATCAAGCAGAACTCTTGCTTTTATAGACAGTTCTGATTCAGCAACTTTGGAGGATTGTTTGATCCCATGCTTTATGAGGAAAGGAAATTTCATTCCCAGATCTTGAAAAACCTTACTTAGCTGTTTTCTCCTCGGAAAAAAAGAACAAAAACAGGCAGACCTGGGCCACCCCTTGGGCGCTCTATTTGGGTTTAATGGCATGGAACTTGAGGAACAGATTGCAGTAACTATCAATCTTGGTCTCTTGAAACTACAGAATGGATGCAAAAAAAGTGTTGACCTAATAATAAGTGTGTCTGTTTGGGCAAAGCTTGACAGCGAAGGAGACCGTCCTCCTTCTCTCTGGCCTGTTTGTACACAATTTGACCATCAAATTCTACTAACCTGCCATGGGCCACGGAGGTCATCTGGAAAGAGTAGTACCATTTTGCTCAGTTGCTTTAGGGATTCTTTTCCACCAATACTCATCCCTTCTTGCTCCGGTCGCTGGGGCAGGCATTTCAGCTTTGATGTTCAGGGAAGGCTGCACTCTGGTTGCAATTAGGCTGCTGGTTCCTGGCAGTCCCTGGTTGGAGGCAAGCTCTGCCTCTCTCTGGGTCGCCTGGAGCAGCCTCTCTTCGGATAGTCCACTCTCTGCCATGGTTTCCCGAGTTTCTCTGCAAGCAGACCAGATGGCGGGGAATGACTGGAGAGGCCAGGACCCAGGAATCCCAGTAATTTTGATTAGTTTAAGGAGAGAGCTGACTTGCTGTCAGGGTTCCGATGGATGCCCTAATTAAGCCATGAGTCTTGAGCCAAGTCTCAAATCCAGTAATTTATTAGGAGCAACATGTCAGCATGTACCCAAGTGAAGTCAGCTCTGCCCCACATAGTTTACGGCCCACCTATGACCCTGTTTCCCTCTTCCTCCCAGAGTGTGTCATAAATCACATTCTCCAATGGAGCACTTTCCCGGGCTGCAGAAATCACGCCTCTCTGGCTGGTTCTGGTAACCTGGGATACAGCCTTGAGAAAGGTATGCGTGGAATGTACTTCTGGTTGTGGCTGCTGTGCTGCTCCATCAGTTTTCTCCCCTCCTGCCTATGGCAACTCGAGAGCAGGCCAGGAATGCTTTACGAGTTGACACCGTCCTTCTTCTCTCCAGCCTGTTTGCCACAATTTCACCACCAAATTCTACTAACCTGTCATGGGCCACGGAGGTCACCTGGAAATAAGAATAGTACCATTTTGTTTTTTGTTAGCTTTCATAGGAAATTCATCTGGAATATCTCAGTGTTGAACAACATTGGGGCAAAGGAAGTAGATGTTGGTTGGTTGGTTGGTCCATTCCTTGAGGTGGTTCCATGCCATTGAACATCCACTTGCATCTTTGTCCCCCATTTGTATGGCTGATCTGCCTGGATGCTCTTAGAAGCCAGAACTTCTCTGGAGTAATTTTTAATTTGCTGATTGGGACAACCTGGTCAGGAGGAAAAGCTCTTTTGAAGATCCTCCTCTTCTTGAAAGAAGGGCAACCATTAAGCCTTACCTTATATTTCTTGTCTCAAGCCTTGCTGGATCTAGGTGGGTGATGGATGCAAGATCCCGTCCATATAGAACAGTGGATGGTCTCCTGCCTCTCTTCATCATTGAAGGTTGGCCACTAGAGGCCTCAGCTGCTTGGGCAAGTCCCAGAGAAATTGCTTCAGTGTTTGCCATTAGCTGGACTTCCTGAGAGACAGCAATCTGTGTTTGGCCTATAGGTTAATCAGGTCTTTAGATTCACAGCTGGTTCTCTCTCTCTCTCTCTCTCTCTCTCTCTCTCTCTCTCTCTCTCTCTCTCTCTCTCTCTCTCTCTCTCTCTCTCCCTATCCCCCCCTCTCCCTCCTTCCCTCCCTCCCTCTCCCCCACTCCCTCTCTCCTTCCATGTTCCTTTCCTGCATCTCTGCTGTTATTTTATTCCTCTTCTAGGAATCTTCTAGGATGGGATGGGCTTGGGATGGGAGGAGAGGAGAGGAGGGAGAAGAGGAGGAGGAGAGGGAGGAGAGGAGAGGAGAGGAGGAGAGAAGGGAAGGGAAGGGAAGGGAAGAGAAGAGGAGAGGAGAGGAGAGGGGAGAGGAGAGGAGAAGAGAAGAGAAGAGAAGAGAAGAGAAGAGAAGAGAAGAGAAGAGAAGAGAAGAGAAGAGAAGAGAAGAGAAGAGAAGAAGAGGAGAAGAGAAGAGAAAAGATGTATTGTCATTTTTTACTCTGGGCACACTGGCACACATTAAAAATATACCTATATACCTACACCCATAAACACACACACACACACACACACACACACACACACACAGAGACTTCGCCCTGTTCTTGCTTGCCCAGTATCAGTTATCCTCAACATTCTTTCAATTTCTTGCTCAGAATTTCTCAGCATCGCAGTGTTGGCAGGAGCCTCATAATATCTGTGTTAGGCAACTGAGCGAAGAAAAAGAAATGCTATTTCTGAAGTCAATTTTCAGTCATTTGCAGGCGTGACCCAATCAGCCCTCCAGTTGCTGTGATTTATTCCAGCTTCTATCATTTCTCCTAGGATAACTTTGTGTTTCTTCTCTTCTGTGTTGCTTCGGTTGTCTTGTTTGGACTGGGGGAGAGTGTATTTTCCACCTGATGTATCTACAGAGAGAGCCAATGCAGCACAGAGGTTGCTTCTAAACTTTGATGGAGAAAACCCAGGGCTACATCCCAGTGGTGGGATTCAAAAAATTTTTCTACTGTGGGCATGGCTTGGTGGGCGTGGCAGGGGAAGGATACTGCAAAATCTCCATTCCCACCCCACTCCAGGGGAAGGATACTGCAAAATCCCCATTTCCTCCCGATCAGCTGGGACTCGGGAGGCAGAGAATAAATGGGGGGATGGGCCAGTCAGAGGTGCTATTTACCGGTTCTCTGAGCTACTCAAAATTTCTGACACTACCGGTTCTACAGAACTGGTCAGAACCTGCTGAATACCACATCCCCATGCAACCAAAGAGCCCAGCCCACTTTCAGCTCAACTGCCTCAGAGCGAGGGTTGTTGAGATGATATGAGGGAAGATAGCCATGCATGTTGACTTAGAAGTAAGTCAATGAGAGTATGAATGCACTTATTGACAAGTATGGGGACATCAGCAGGGCTGGGAGGGAAGGGCTGGTGGAAACTGCTTCCTGTTGTGGCTCCGTTACCTGAGCCTGTGTCATCGGCAGGAGAGGACTCCAAGAGTGAAAGAGAGGAGTTGGCAAGGCCTCCCTCTCCAGGACCCTCCTCTTTGGCAATGCCTTCGGTGTCCGCTAAAGGGCAAGAGATAGGGCCGGGGCACGTCCACACAGCCACAGGTGGACAGTGATGAGAGTAATGAGTCTTGGCTGGATCCACGCCAGCGTCGCAGAGATAAGCGCGCGCAACAGAAGAAAAGGCGTGCCCGAGATTAGGCTGAGTCACTGGACCACACCCCACAAGGTATAAAAGGGAGCCAGTCAAGCCTTGTGATGAACAAAGCTGAAAGCTTCCATGCCATTCTGCATTGCCGGACTTTTGCTATAGACTTTGCTAGATTATCTTTGGACTTGATTGTAATTATTGAGCTGTTTCCTTTGATGTACCAGAAGTGGGGAGAAGTTATCTCTCCTCTTCGTAAGTAATAAACTCTTGGCAGGCAGCCACTAGGTTGTTGCCAAGTTCCGTTATCATAAGGAAAAGGATTTTGCCGGCTGGTTTGGTCTTTAACTCTTGAACGTCTGTTGGTGTGTGTGCGTGTGGGACGGGGACAGAACACCTCTAAGGTTCGGTAGGAGGAGCACAACTATTCCTCCCTTGATCTTCTGGCCATGGGGCTCCTTCCTTCATCTGCTGGGGAACAGACACAGGGAAGATCATTCTGAAGAGGTGTGTGTGTGTGGGTCTTTCCTGGTTGAGCCTCTAAGATGATTTCCGGTCTTCTGAATACAGCAGGAGGGCTCTTGTGAAAGCAGTCAGCCAAGACAGTCCTGAGAGGGGGGCTATCGTCTGGACAAAGGAGAATAGGTCATTGACCTCCTCAGAGGCCAACTGGCCCAGCTGCAGGGGGGTCTCCCTAGACAGCCTCCTTTTGTTATGACACATGGGAACCCAACTTTGAAAGGAACTGGCGAAAATCAGGATTTGCACTCCCGCTGTTGTGCAACCCAGGAGAGCCTTGCAACCTGCAATTTTATATTTTCTTGTTGCTCAGCCAACCTTCACTTGCTGAGAAGACTATAAGGAAACAATAATGCAGGCCAGTTTCAATTGAAGGTGTACTTTTGGTTCAGAGTATTATTATTATTATTATTATTATTATTATTATTATTATTATTATTATTATTATTCAGTTCTTGTTATGCAAATAATCCCTGTCTGGGTCAATCTGCTAGATAACCTTGGCTAGTGGCCACTGCCCAAACACTCATTATTTCTCATTATTATTATTTTTTTCACTTTCAAACTTCAGAATACACACAGCATCATTCTGTGTCTCATTTCCTTGTCCACGGATTCCAGCAGGGACCAATTGATGCTGTGGGGTTGAATCTCTCCTTCTCCATCATTGTCCTCCTTCAAGGCATCTGGCTAAATCTCTTGGCCTTCTTCACTTCAAAATGCAAACCATAAATATGGCAGTAATGACCAACAACCTGGGCTCTATTGAAGGGACCTTGGGGCTGCTCATCTCTTTTATCATTGCTTTCATGAGTCCTCAACTCCGTCTTGCATTTCAGAATTGAGTCAACCATAAAAGTTTAGGCAGCTCTTTACCGAGTCCTTCTTTTGGTGAGTGTCAGCTCCACAAAGAGAGATATAGTGGGCTGTACACAGGCTGTCGAGCAGCGGCCTCCTTCAAAATATTATTGATGGCAATGGAGATTGAATTGATCTTCCATGAAAACACAGCTCATAACACGGGGAGAGGTTTGCTCACAAGCCTCAAATAGACTGGTCCCCCACCCCCCACCTCCCATGAGGTCTTCTGGGCTGCTGTAATTCCTGGTCGAAATACCATTCTGCAGCTTTAAACTGGGCAGGAATTCAGGATAATCTTTCTGTGGAACTGGGAGATGTTCATTGCTTCAGCCTGTGTGTAGTTGGCCTTCAGTTGCCTTTGGGATGCTTGGCTGTTGTGGTCTTCATGCAAAACACCAGAAGATGGGTTTTAAGGATCTGGAGGGAAGATCTAGTATTTCTTGGGTGGATCGTTGATCTTTTCCCATGCTCTGGCAAATCAACCGTTTACACTTTGCAAGAGAGCATACAAACTGCTAGAGAGAAGCTCCCTGAAGATGGGCTCCAACATGAGTCCAAAAGCTCAGATTAAACCTCTGGTTCAGTGGTGAAATCTAAATTTTTTTACTAACGGTTCTGTGGGCATGGCTTGGTGGGCATGGTGTGGCTTGGTGGGTGTGGCTTAGTGGGCATGGCAGGAGAAGGATACTGTAAAATCTCCATTCCCTCCCCACTCCTGGGAGAAGGATATTGCAAAATTCCCATTCCCACCCCACTCTGGGACCAGCCAGAGGTGGTATTTGCCAGTTCTCCAAACTGCTCAAAATTTCCGCTACTGGTTCTCCAGAACCTGTCAGAACCTGCTGGATTTCACCCCTGCTCTGGTTCCAAGAACCGACCGAAATTGGTGTTGGAAGAAATGCCCATCTGGGTTCAATTCCAAGTGGGGAAAATGTTACATATGTAAATAGCAAGTGAAGCCAGGGATGTAGTCTTCACTCAGGTCCGGGTTTAGCTGGACATTTGCATGCCCACCACTGATTGGTGGATTCAAACAGGGCCCGCTACTGATTGGTGGATTCAAATGGAGGGAAATGTAAAGTGTTGTCAGTGGCTGAATCGGTGGGACTGCTCCCTTTAAAAAGGAGTGCTGCTGGCTCAGCCTTAGCAGAAGTCACTTACTTAAATAAAGAGCTGAAGTTACTGTCTGTCCTCCTGCCTCTTCATTGCCTCCCACGATCTAACAGAAAAAGACACTGGAAACATGGAGACTCCTTGGAAATATGGTTTTTTAATGGTGGACAGGATCACATGGCTTGAGATCCCAGGCAAAACAAAAATCACATGGATGAGAGAGAGAAAGAGGGATTTATACCCTCTGTTGGGCTTTGAATTTGAGTTTGTGTTCTGATTGGTTGTCAGATTCCCATGGGGCCATGCAGGGGTAACTCTGTAGGTTGTGTTTTGAGTCCCAAGCTTGGTTGAGCCTTGCTGGGTGATGATGTAATGAAAGGGTTTTGGGCAATTCCTACTATGGCTCTGCCTGAAGGAGGTAGATCTTTGTTATGTAGAATAGACTGGCCCAGGCCTTAATGTCCCATTGACAAAGATGGGGGGTTTCTGCCTCCCTTTCAGGGAAAATATTCTGCCCTTTTAAGATTTCCCAAAATATCTCATTTTCCTAGGAGAGAGGTGGGTGCTAACTTCCTACATTGGATTCTGCAACATTATCAGGGGTGGGTTTCACTTACCTTTGCTATTGGTTCGCTCGCGAGGGCACCACTTTTGTGCATGCGCAGAGCCTATTTGATGACGTCCAGGCAGATGGGCGGAGCCTCCTGTCACTGCTGCTACCAGTTCGCCCGAACTGGGGCAAACCAGGAGCAACCCACCACTGAACTTTACCTTAGGTCAGGTATATTATCCTTCATTTGCAACCATTTACCTGCTTTGGCCAGGAGGGGCTGCAGAAGCAGGAAGAGATCCCTGCACTGAGTGGAGGAGAAACAATAATGATCATGTTATCCCAGAAAGAGAGAAGCTCTGAAATTTGCACAGGGAAAAGTGCTATGGAGTCTGGGGGCACCTGGTCTCTGCAAACTGAATTGTATGTTTTCCCCTGTGTAGCTGGGGCAGAGTTCAGAGGCCTGAATTGGGGTTCCCTTTTCCTCAGGAAAGAGTGGGCCCCTGAAGGAAAACAGCACAATATCCTGGTTTGACCAACACATCTTTTTGTGGGTTATTTCATTGCTGTATCGCTCATTTTCCTAGTGTATTAATTGGAAAAAGACAAATTTTGACAATCCTGATCTGTAAAGCAAGACAGACGAAGGGAGGGAGGGATCTTCTGAAAATGGGCCCGAGAATAAATTACTATAAACTCAAAAGAGTATTCCTCTCTCCTGTCCGGCAATCAAGGGTTAAATATTCTCTGGATAGTTGACTTAAACTTAAAAAAAATAATTTGTCTGGAAGTATCCAGGGGTTTGCAGGAGTTCGGGAGAACCTCTAGCTAAGATTCTGTGCAGTTCAGAGAACCCCCAAATCCCACTCTAGGCTGGCCCTGCCTTGTCCATCCCGCCCCTCCCCTCCCAGGAGTCCCCATGTGGTCCATTTTGGATGCAGGTAAATGCAGGGCACTCATGGAGGCTCGGGGATATGTGTGAAAAACGGGCCTACCAGAAGTTCGGGAAGAGCCTCCGGAGCCTGGGGAGGCCGTTTTTGTCCTCCCAGAGGCTCAAAGAAAGTCTCCAGAGCCAGGGGAGGGCAAAAACGTCCTCCCCCCTGTCATGGTGCAGGAGACCAACTAGGCCACACCCACCATGGCCACGCCCACCCAGCAACCAGGCAGAGAACCCCTTGCTAAAATTTTTGAAGCCCACCCCTGGAAGTATCCATCTTTGCAGGATGATTTAAGCAACTTCATCTTAGAAGTTTCCCAGAACTTGCCCTGCAACAGAATAATTAAGATAGAATCTTAATTAATAAGAATCTTATGGAGGAATCAACCAGGAGAGCTGGGAGATAAGTGATCTGCAAACTGATGAAAAGCATCAGACTTCCATTTCACAATAACTCAGCCCACAGAATCGCCCATCATCTTTCACTTGGCAAGGTGTGAACAGGCATCTAAAGGCATTTATCGCTGCTTTTTAATTATTACAACTTTAACATGTCAGATCCTGTTTCTTTTTACTTACACGAATCCACGTTTAAGTAAAACAAAACCAGCAAAAGTGTTTAACCTTGATTCGTTTCTCTAGCCCAGGAGTGTCAAACTCGATTTCATTGAGGGCCGCATCAGGGTTATGTTTGACTTTGGGGGGGGGGCGGGGGGGCAGGATGCATGTAGCCAGCTCAACATCACTTGTTTTCAGCTGTGACAACCTCCTGCAGCCCTCTGCCAGTGAAAATGGAGCCAGGGGCAGCGGTGTGCACATGAGCTCCGTTTTTGCTGGCAGAGGGCTGCAGGATGCCATTGCAGCCGAAAATAGAGCCTGGAAGGGCCGTGCGCGGGCCTCCCAAGATCCCTTTTCTCTGGCAGAGGCACCGTGGGCCGGTCCTTCATTGTTTCCTGGGTGGCCCTGCAGGCCAGATCTAAACACCCCGTGGGCTGAATCCAGCCCACGGACTTTGAGTTTGACACCCCTGGTCTAGCCACTTGATCCAAGGAGTTCGGAGGGCACCCTGTCTGCAAGCTGAAAAGGCAGCTGGGGTGCATGTGTGAATCTCTGCTGAATGTGTGTGGTGCCCGTCTTCTCTTCCGGTCTCCTGACCATCTAAAGGGCAGGTAACCCTTTTGGATTGTACGCTGGGACTCTGTGTAGAAAGTTAGCACCCAGCCCTCTCCTAGAAGAATGAAATATTTTGAGAAATATTAAAAAGGCAGAAGATTATATTTCCCTAAAGGGAGAAATGGAGAAACATGCTCTTGGAAAGCAACCCCCAGCTTTATTAATAGCCTTCAGCAGATGTCAGTACTTAAGAGATAAAGAGATAGCTAGCTCTATTCATAAGCAAATAACCTCACCCAAGATCCAACAAAGGTAGGATTAGCCCTCAGTCACAATTAGAATTGTCCAAAGCCCCTTCATTGCATCATCTCAGTTGCACCATCCCCAACAATTCAAACTTCAACCAAATTTAGCTCAACAAACCCCTAGGATTTGTACTTTGCCTATAGAGCCAGCTATGACCCCTACCTAACCCCTCCATGGCCCCATGGAAGTCTGACAACAGCCAATAGAATACATGTTCTTGCACAGGGACAGGAAGCTCAAGTGCAAAGCCCAAGAGAAGATATAAATACCTCCCACTCTCAACTCCATATGGTCAGCTGCCCAGAATCACGTGTGCTTGGGGGTTCCGCTTCATCATTAAATCATCTTTCCAATCAGCCTCCGTGTTTCCAGTGTCTTTCTCCCCACTTGGAACTGAACCAGATGGATATTTCTTCCAACACCTGGATGGAAGGAGGGAAACCTGTGTTAAGGAATTTGCAGAGCAACCCTTGAGTAGCAAGGGTGTGCACATGAAAGCAATTGAGAGTAGTTACAAAATAACACAGCCAACACAGAGATACACTGAGTTGTGTTTACTTTCAGGAAATAGTAATAAGGCACAGTCCAATAAACAGTCCAGGTCATACACAGATAAAGCAGTAGATAGTAAAACAATAGTCCAGGGATAATCCAATAACGAAGTCTTCTTACCAGTTGTTGTAGTCATACACATTAACAGTTGCAAACGGTAGCAAACACAGCAAAGAGCAGTAACGATCAGCAAAGGGAATCAAAGAGAGACAAACCATGTTTCTAGCTCCCTCTTAAGTACATTGGCTACAGAGCTAACCAATCAGGACACAGTATGATGCAATACAGCAATTTTAAATCTATATTGATGGTTTATATATTGCCAACCCAACAAATTAGGTAATCATCATTTCCTAACAACCTGCATCAACTGCCTGATGCTCACACAACCCTCAGCCTCTCTGCATCTTGCGAATTGCCCTTTGCAGCATCCAGAACGCTCTGGGTCCCCCTCTCTGTTGCCCTTTCTTTGTGCAGAGGGTGCCAGCGGGCCAGAGGGTGGGGTCAACAAAATTTCAGTCCTATTTAAGCATTCGTTTTATCGTCTGGATCAAAAATCATCCAGCAATTTCCCTACCTTTTCCTCCTGAGTCGATCTTTTTGAGATGGGAAGGGGTGGGGCAGTGGGCAAAGTTTATTTATTTGTTTGCTGCAACATCATATTTCGGTTAAAAAAAAGGAACAGAAGGGTAAAATACAAAACATAGAATATAAAATCTGAAATCTTAACAGGAAGATTGCAAAACATATATCTAAGTTGCAAGCGTAGCTTTTTATTTCATTTTTCGCAGCCAGGAAACTAGCAAAATGATAAGCTCTCTTTGACACTCGGTCACTTTGAGTTGAATAGTTTGTTTTTTAGCCCCACAGCCACAATCCAGTGATGGTATTTTGCCCACTGATAGAGAACGGAACAGAACAGAACAGAACAGAACAGAACAGAACAGAACAGAACAGAACAGAACAAGAGTTAGAAAAGTCTTTGGAAGATTTCTAGTCCAACTCCCTGCTCAAATTTTTTTACCACTGGTTCTGTGGGCGTGGCTTGGTGGGTGTGCCTTGGTGGGCGTGGCAGGGGAAGGATACTGTAAAATCTCCATTCCCACCCCACTCCAGAGGAAGGATACTGCAAAATCCCCATTTCTTCCCAATCAGCTGAGACTCAGAAGGCAGAGAATAGATGGGGGCGGAGCCATCCAGAGGTGGTATTTACCGGTTCTCTGAACTAATCAAAATTTCCTCTACCGGTTCTCCAGAACTGGTCAGAACCTGCTGAATGCCACCTCTTCCCTATGCCATTTCAGACAAGTGGCTATCTAGTCTCTTCATAAAAGCATCTGGTGATGGGCCGCCCACAATTTTTGAAGGCAAGGCATTTCACTGGTTAATTTTTCTCATGGTTCTCCTTAATTCTAAGTTGCTTCTCTCCTTCATTAGTTCTCATCCCTTGTTTCTTGTCTTGCCTTCTGGTGTTTTGGAAAATAAGTTGACCCCTTTGTCATTGTGGTAGCCCCTCAAATATTAGAGCACTGATATTTTGTCACCCCTAGTCCTTCTTTTCATTAGACTAGACATTATCCAATTCCTGTAACCGTTCTTCGGATGTTTTAGCCTCCAGCCCCCTAATCATCTTAGTTGCTCTTCGCTGTACTCTTTCCAGTATCTCAACATCTTTTTTTATATTGTGGTGACCAAAATTGGATGCAGTATTCCGAGTGTGGTCTTACTATTGTAGGAAGTTAGCACCCACCCCTTTCCTGGAAGAGTGAAATATTTTAGGAAATATGAAAAAGGCAGAATATTATATTTCCCTGGATGAGAAATGGATAAGCATGTTTTGAAGCAGCTCCCATCTTCCTGCCCCCACCCTTTGTCAATGGGCCATTAAGGCTTGGGCCAGTCTATTCTACATAACAAAGATCTACCTCCTTCAGGCAGAGCCATAGTAGGAATTGCCAAAGATCCAACAAAGATAGGATTAGCCCTCTACACAATAGCAACAGAAACTCACCACATGTGACCTGGGAAGCACATGTGACCATCAGCCAGCAAGGCTAGCTAAGACCCCCACCCCCTGGGAGTCTGACAACCAATCAGGATACTCTTTCGGGGCCCCAAGAAATGCTAAGCCAGAGAGAGCATAAAAGCCCCGAGAATTTACTGTATCTGCCCTTTTCTGTTCAGGAACTCAAGCCATGTGATCCTGTCCACCATTAAACCATCTTTCCAAGCAGCCTCCATGTTTCCAGTGTCTTTTCCCCACTTGGAGCAGAACCTAGAAGGATGTTTCTTCCAACACTACGGCAGAGGATCACTAGTATTGACAGTACGGATTGTATCTGAGGCAGTAGATGGTGTACTGTCACATGATCTATCTATATTTGTAAAATATACTCCCCTTCTATGTGTATTTTAATTTGGTCTCTGACCGCAATAAAAAGCTTACTTACTTACTTACTTACTAAGGCTTTGTAAAGTGGTACTAGAACTTCACGGGATCTTGATTCTATCCCTCTGTTAACTGAGCTTAGGATGGCATTGGCTTTTTTTTGGCTGCTGCACACTCTACCATAACCAGTGGGCAAGAAAGCTGCAGGTCCAGGTGGGCAGGAGAACTGCAGGTAGACAACAGCGATTGCACACAAGGAATGGTCCCTGAATGGCTCAAAAGGAGGATGCAATCAAAGCTACCTGGGAAGCCTCTTCCTATCTATTTGAGTCCATCCACCTGTTCATGGGAACAGGTTCTGTGCCCAGGAAGCACCAGTAGATGGCAACCTCCCTCCCTACTCAACCCAGCACAGCCTCCCCGGCAAGCTTATTTCTCCAGCTGCTTTTCCAGAAACCCTCCCATAAAGATGTAAATATTAGAACTGCCTGTCTGTCCACACCCTCACCCTGGGATTGTGTGTTTTGTAGGGGTGTGGTTTGCCGAGCTTTTGTTCAGTGATGGTAGGATGACACACACCGTCTCCTGGTCCTTTCCAAGCCTTTGCACAGAGAAAGGACTGGGTGGGGGTGGGGGGGAAGTATTTGCACCTTATCTCAGCCACGACTTTGCGCTGACAGCACCTGGCTAGATTTCCAGGTAACAGCTGGCTCTAATCCAGTGGCCTCTCGTTGTTTGGCGCAATCTAGCTGTTGGGGAGAGGGGGTGGAACTCATCTTTGCACACTGGCTTCGGAAGCTGCTGTGCAAGATGTTAACACGGGAGAACAGCTTTTCCCAACTCACACCCTGCAGATGTGTTAGGAAAGCAGTTCCCAGAATTTCTAACCAGATTGTTCTGGCAGGTGTGTACACAAAACAAAGATTCTCAGCATTTGCACAGGAGAAGTCCTGGTGTACCACCTGGGATCAGGGAAGGGGGCACTTAGTACATGCTCTGGAGATTTCTCCTTTCGGGAAGAAACCTGCTGGGCTTTACTGGGACCCAGAGACATCAGCTTTTTTTAAAAAAATATACAATTAACTGGTTGTTAATTAACATTTTAAGAAGCACCCCCTAATTACTTTGCCTGTTGGGCTCACTGTAAATACCAGAGGTGGGTTTCACATACTTTTACCACCGCTTCACTCTGCGTACGTGTGCTCACTTCATGCGTGTGCGCACCTTCCACGCATGCACCTGGCCTCAAAAATGTGGCTAAATTGGACGGCATAGCATCGGGGTGGGGAGGTGCCCACCCACGATCTTCGCTACCAGTTCGCCCAAACCGCTCCGAACCGGCTGAATACCACCACTGGAAAGTACCCCACCTCTCTTAGAATCGAAGAACTTCCGCTGCATTTGATGATCTTCTTTCACAGAAGGGGAGTTGAGGCCTCTTTGTTCATGATCTGGGGAGGGGTCCAGATTCCTCTGCTTCCTTGACCCCCTTTTCCTTGTGGAAGGAGGAGTATCTGATTTTCACCTGTCAGAGGTTAGAATATGAACATCCAAAAATATTATGGGGGGGTCCGTAAAAGTTGGGAATAGGGACACAGTGGCTCAGTGGCTAAGATGCTGAGCTTGTCGATCGAAAGGTCAGCAGTTCAGCGGTTTAAATCCCTCGTGCCGCGTAATGGGGTGAGCTCCCATTACTTGTCCCGGCTTCTGCCAATCTAGCAGTTCGAAAGCACATCAAAAATGCAAGTAGAAAAAGAGGGACCACCTTTGGTGGGAAGGTAACAGCATTCCGTGCGCCTTTGGCGTTGAGTCATGCCGGCCACATGACCACGGAGATGTCTTTGGACAGTGCTGGCTCTTCGGCTTTGAAATGGAGATGAGCACCGCCTCCTAGAGTCAGGAACGACTAGCACATATGTGCGAGGGGAACCTTTACCTTTAAAAGTTGGGAGGAGAAAACAGTTGTCCTAAAATTAATGTAGAAAGATTTATGTAAAAAGGAAGGTGTCGGGATGAAGGTCCAGAGTTGATTTCTAGTACCCTCCAAAATTCTACCCACTTCTCCACTTCTCCGTATCTGTTTTGGAACAGCTGATTGGTGGGGGTCTCAACTTTAATAAAAGCTCTTAAACAGGTGGGAAAACTGGCTTGCTCAGAATTATTTGTCTTCTGGTAGGGGGATATTGGAGAAGCTGGAGGGGTCCTTGATGCTCTCTGAGCTTGGTCGTTTTCTTGCAGACGATTCATTACCCGTCAGTGCTCGGCACTGATTATGTTACTTAGTTTGAGTAATGAAATGTCTACAAGACAACAACCAAGCTCAGAGAGTCCCAAGGACCCCTCCTTTCAATTCTGAGCTACAAATGTTCTCCTTTTATTGATATTGGAGGAGTTGCATGTATAGATGGACAGCTTCCTCGGATTCAAAAAAGACCCCTTTGGTTCTGACAATGGAAGAAGAAATGCAGAGCCTGCAAACATTAGTTCGAAAAAGAATCCCAAGCCTCTCTCTGTGTGAATCGCGTTAAAAGTGTTTTTTTTTTTTTTTTTTTTTTGCGGGGGTAGCTCATCCTTTATACGAATCTATCACTCCTACTTGTGTCTGTCAAAACAAACAACGTGGCTCCTTTGCCGTTTTGCACAACACAAATAAAGCCTTGGAGCTCATGCCTACTGTTTTCCGGGCTACATATGTGTGCATAATGGGTGAGCATCTCAGGTGGCTGCAGTTCAGGTAGTGCCGAGCCTGCCTTGTGTTTAGAAATGAAGAATTCGGGTTCTCTGTCCCAGGACAGGTGGAAGTATGTGGCGGTCACGGGGTGTGGGGGTGTGTGGAATTGCCCAAACATTGGTTGGCTCACAGCCGAGGAGATCCAGACTGAGGGGCTTTGCTAAGAGCTGGGTTGAGGTTCTTCAAAGTCAGAGGGGGACAAATGAGACCTGACATGCAGTGGTCATAGGGATGAGCCTGGAAATGGAAATGCAGACCCAGCATGGCTGGAAGCTGACCCCTTGGCCTCTGCTCCCACGGCACCACACCCACCAGCCTGCATTTCATCTTCCGTCCAGACATTCCCCAGGACGTCTCGCTAACGGCTGCCTCCCTGAGCTACAGGAACCAAGGATATCCATGGCAACCAGTCTCAGTTTTAACCCCAGAGAGGAGCCGGTGGAATTGAAAAGGGCCGGTCCTCCCTCCCCACACTGTCACACAGCGCACTGACAGCTGACTAGTTTCCTGGCTCCATTAGATTAGGATGTTCACTGCTCCTATCTGCTTTTGTTCCTTTCTTTTCAGACTCTGCGGTGCTTTCTCTCTCTCTCTCTCTCTCTCTCTCTCTCTCTCTCTCTCTCTCTCTCTCTCTCTCTCTCCCTCCCTCCCTCTCCCTCTCCCTCTCCCTCTCTCTCTCGTTCTCATTCTCTTTCTCTCTTTCTCTGTCTCTCTCTCTTTGTGTCTCTCTCTTTCTTTCTCTCTTTCTCTTTCTCTTTCTCTCTTTTTCTCTTTCTCTTTCTCTCTCTCTCTGTGTGTGTCTCTCTCTTTCTCTGTCTTTCTCTGTCTCTCTCTCTCTCTCTCTCTCTCTCATTCTCATTCCCCTTCTCTGTCTCTCTTTCTCTTTCTCTCTTTCTCATTCTCTTTCTCTCTTTCTCTCTTTCTCTCTCTCTCTGTGTCTCTCTCTCTCTCTCTCTCTTTCTCTTTCTCTTTCTCTTTCTCTCTCTTTCTCTTTCTCTGTGTGTTTCTTTCTCTCTCTGTGTGTCTCTCTCTCTCTGTGTCTCTCTCTCTCTTTCTCTGTCTCTCTCTGTCTCTCTTTCATACACACACAAACAAACACACGCACACATTAAACACACACACACACACACACACACACACACACACACACACACATTTCTAGCTAGCGGGTGAACCTTTCCTGAGTGTTTTTCCTCAAAGAGCTGCTTTGGCTGTTAATCGAGGGGCAGGCTTGCTCAACATTGGAACTCACACGTTAGAGATTAGTCACAAAGATCCTGCGAAATCCCCTGGATCAGGCCAGTAGGATCAGAGGATTGATCTCATAAATCCTACCACTTGGTTAATAGGTGGAGTTTTAATGGTGCAATTAACGGGCAGGATGAAAGAGCTGCAATAATTGTCCCAAGTTTATTGTTTATGGTATAGAGATGCCACCAGCATTCAGGTCCATGGAGATCCAGGCTCTCTGAAGCACAGGATGACTCCAATGGGGTGGCTTACAGGGACCTTGCTGGCTGCCCCCCCTCCTTCCCAAATGGTTTAGGTCACCCACTCTACCCAAAAGAATTTCTCAACATCAAAAGCTCAATTCTTGATTGCACAGCTTGGCGTTATAGAGGAGATCAGCTACCCAAACCATTTATGGAAGTTTCTTTTTGCACAGATTGGCTCTCTTCCCATAAATCTGTATTGTATTGCTCCATGTAGTTTTTAATCTTACTGGTGTATGGCCGAATAAGTTGAATGAATGAACAAATAAATTAATTAATTCTGAGTTGTCCTCGGCCTTATGGAGCCTCATCTACCTATCACGGGGAGGGGGTGAAATCCAGCAGGTTCTGACAGGTTCTGGAGAACCGGTAGTGGAAATTTTGAGCAGTTCAGAGAACCAGCAAATGCCACCTCTGGCTGGCCCCAGAATGGGGTGGGAATGGAGATTTTGCAGTATCCTTCCTCCAGGAGTGGGGAGGGAATGGGGATTTTGCAGTATCCTTTCCCTGGAGTGGGGTGGGAATGGAGATTTTGCAGTATCCTTCCCCTGCCATGCCCACCAAGCCACGCCCACCAAGCCACGCCCACAGAACAGGTAGTAAAAAAAATTGGATTTCACCACTGGGAAGTGTCCTTAAGTCCTAATTTAGACATGGCTCCATTGGAGTTTAGATGTGGAGTAGCACTGTTTTCAGAGACAATGGTCACAGCTCATCCCAGGTTTTTCTCAGCTGCATGGTGGTTTTGATGTGGTTTTCTCTGCCCGGGTAGCATCTTCAACACTTCTGTTCAAGCCTTAACACAAACAGTTGCCATCCTGTGCTTAAAAGCTCCTTTTTTTTCCAGGCAATAAATCAGGGCTGGGCAGCTTTGGGTGAGCCGATCTACATGATGCATTGGCCTTCTTTGCGTTCTGCTCCATTTCTCATCATTTGTCTTTCTTTGCATTGTTGATGAAGATCTGAACAAGCTTCTCTTCAGATCTGGCCTTCCTGTTTCCGGCCACATTGGGCTGAGTGTTGAAACAAAGGTGCTTCTTCTGAGAGGCCAGGATATCATTCTTCACCCTCCTCCATGTCAACAGGTCAGACCTGTAATCAGACCCACCAGGATCTTGAGAGCATACCTCAACCTTGGCTGTAAGCTAGCCAAAAGTCGTTTTCAAGACAGGCAGTTGTATAAAGGTTTTAAATACATGAAAATAAAAGTTGACATTTTCAAGTGAATGCAAGGTTTCTGGCAAATGTTTTGAAGTCAGGGAAACTCTGTTTGGCACTTTGGATACACAGTTGACTAGGATGGCTTGATGATGATGGAGATGGAGGAGGAGGAGGAGGAGAAGAAATAGAGAAAGAAAGAAAGAAAGAAAGAAAGAAAGAAAGAAAGAAAGAAAAGAAAGAAAGAAAGGAAGGAAGGAAGGAAGGAAGGAAGGAAGGAAGGAAGGAAAGAAAGAAAGAAAGAAAGAAAGAAAGAAAGAAAGAAAGAAAGAAAGAAAGAAAAGCACATTGGGTCCACAGTTGAGTAGGATAGCATGATGATGATGAAGAAGAATATAATGAATTATTTCAATGTTTTTCAATGTTGTAAACTGCCCAGAATCATGGGATTACGAGATGGGCAGCAAATAAATTTTATAAATAGATGATGTGATAGGAAAGAAAGAAAGAAAGAAAGAAAGAAAGAAAGAAAGAAAGAAAGAGGAGGAGGAGGAGGAGGAGGAGGAGGAGGAGGAGGAGGAGGAGGAGGAGGAGGAGGAGAAGAAGAAGAAGAAGAAGAAGAAGAAGAAGAAGAAGAAGAAGAAGAAGAAGAAGAAGAAGAAGAAGAAGAAGAAGAAGAAGAAGATGTAGAATGATGATGACTTTATCCATTCAGTCATGTCCAACTCTTGACAATTCTATGGGACAGGTCTAGCCACATCTTATGATCTTGCACTACTTCTTAGAGTTTTTCTCTTCTCTGGCTGGTGTCAGCTTTGATGGTGTCCATCCACCACGTTCTTTGGTGGCCTCATTTCCTTTTACTACTAATTCTTCCAAATATAAGATGGCCTGACACCTATATAAATGTTCCCTGGATCCTAGAAGCTAGAATCTAGAATCTAGAAGCTAGAACCAAATCCCTGAGAACTTTTCTCCCATTGATTTTCATAAGCTAAATCATCAACAAAATAATGTAGCACCCCTAAAGTCTTGGCAGGCAATAAAACCATATGGGCTTTAGCATCTTACACGATGGCCATTAATATTCTTTAAATATCTCTGGCAATACACATGGATAATATTGATGTCTTTATAAGACAGGGGGAGATGCTGGAAGGCAACAGAGAAACTGTGTTGGGCCCTACACTTCTGCTGTCCAATAGAAGGAACTTCAAGTAGGTCACCCAAACTTCTCCCTCTGATTCTGGGACATAGTTAAAAACTGAAAGGTCAAATCCAGAGCCCATGCCTGATCCGGACAATTTTTCTCATTAGGAACATGACTTCACTCTTGCTAAGTTGTCACAGGATGAAATTTGACCTCTCAGTTTGCAATTACAGTAAGACTTTTGCAAGATCCAATTTATTTTTGACACCATCAGTACTTGAAAGACATGTTATTGATTGTGTTTTCTTCATTATTTTATCGAGCAATGACATCCTCAGGATGATGTAAATGGCTTTGTCTGGAGCTCTTTGGGGCCTCTTGAAATTGCCATGAAAGGAGATGGAGCAGCTTGCCTGGATTGAGGAGTTTACACCAGGACTGGGGAATCTCAGGCTGAAGCCCACATTCAGCCCTGGAAACTTCCCAGGGTCTTATAACAGTGTTGGAAGGGACCTTGGAGGTCTTCTAGTCCAACCCTACACTCAAGCAGGAGACCCTACACCAGTGATGGTGAACCTTTTAGAGACCGAGTGTCCAAACTGCAATCCAAAGCCCATTTATTTATCGCAATGAACCAACACGGCAATATAACCTGAATACTGAGGTTTAGGTTTACTACCTAAAATAATGATAATTTCCCTCTCTCTTTCGCTCTCTCTCTCTCTCTTTCCCCCAGGAGTGAAATCCAACAGGTTCTGGAGAACCGATAGCAGTAATTTTGAGCAGTTCAGAGAACTGGTAGCGGAAATTTTGAGTAGTTTGGAGAACTGGCAAATACCACCTCTGGCTGGCTCCAGAGTGGGGTGGGAATGGGGATTTTGCAGTATCCTTCCCCCAGGAATGGAGAGGGAATGGGGATTTTGCAGTATCCTTCCCCTGGAGTGGGGTGGGAATGGAGATTTTGCGGTATTTTTCCCCTGCCACACCCACTAAACCACACCCACCAAGCCATGCCACACCCATAAGCCATGCCCACAGAACTGGTAGTAAAAAAAATTGGATTTCACCACTGCTTTCCCCCTCTCTCTTTCTTTCTCTCTCTCTCTTTCCCTCCCTCTGTCTGTTTCCCGCTCTCTGTTTCTCTCTCTCTCTCTCTTTCCCTCCCCCTTTCTCTACATCTGTTTCTCTCTCTCTCTCTTTTTCTCTCCCTCTCTCTTTTCCTTCCTTCCCCCCCTCTCTCTCCATCCATCTGGGGTGGGGAAAGGACCCCCTGAACTGGAGCTGGGTGGTGGGAATCTGACGTCCGTAGGCCGATGACTCCAGGAGCAGTGCGCCAAAGCTCAGCTGGCCAGCGGGGAGGCAGGGCATCCCAACACAGGCAGCTCTGCAGGAAAAGCAACTGACATCTGGGAGGCCAGAATGAGCCGAGACGATGCAGGGTCGCATTGTTGCTCCACATCGTAATGGGCTTCAGGAGGAGGGGACCTTGTCTCCCCCATTGTGAAGGGTGCAAGTGAAAAAGTTCACTCAATCGATTCCAACTTCGCAAGATCTTTTTCTTTCCTGAGAAGTTGGAATTGATTGAGTGGATTTTTTTTTTAGTCTCACAAACTTGTTTCCCTGCAAATGATGGCGGGAAATGCAATGGAGAAATGCGATAGAGATGGGTTGGGGCAACAGCGCGTGTGCATAGGTTTGTCACCATGGCCCTAGGCTATTTCAGACTTCAGACAGTCTCTTCTTAAAAGCCTCCATTGATGGAGCACCCAAAACTTCTGGTGGTAAGTTGTTCTACTGGTTAATTGCTCTCACTGTCAGGAAATACCTCCATAATTCTAGGTTGGGTCCCTCTTTGATTAGTTTCCATCCATTGCTTCTTGTCTTGCTTTCTGATGCTTTGGAAAATAGGTTGAACCTCCCTTCTTTGTGGCATTCCCCCAAATACTTGAACACTGCTATCATATCACACCCTAATGACATGATAGCAGTGTTTGGGCCAGCCCCTCTCCCTCTGCCTCGTCTGCCTCATGGGAGGAGAGGGTTTACAGTACATATACTCCTGGAAGCTCTCCTGAACAATCTAAATAAAATAAATGCTTTCATTCGAATATAGACTTTTTCCAGGCAAACTTCCCGCAGAGTCTTTCATCCATTCCTTCCAGGTCTGAGAAAGCTGATACACTTCTCTAATCCCTTGCTTCTGAATGTGCTATCTAGTACCAATCGTACGGTCTTTGTTTAACAAATCAAGATTTAGATAAACCACGGGGTAAGTGCATCCCATCGACCAGCCCAAAAGCTCTTTCTGAAGGTGCTCAGGATTTGCATCTGCAGCAGTAGTGGGTTTCAGATCCCGGTGCTGCCGGTTTGCTATCAGTAGCACGCGAACACGCTCGCTTGCTTCACAAACGTGCTGCGCTTCTGCACATACACAGAGTGTTTTTGATGATGTCTGGGCAGTGTTGTGGTCCGCCAGCAGCCTGTGGAGCTGGTAGCGGAGTCGGACAGCGATGAGGCTGAGGAAGAACATGGGCCAGTCCTGGAGGCTGGGGAAGGCCCGGATGAGGGCTCTGCGTCGGAGGCAGAGATGGGGCCAGGGCCATCGGGGAGTGAGGTGCGGACTCCAGAGCCTCCAGAGATTGATATGAGTGAGGCAGAGGAACAGGAGAAGCCTGTTCCTAATGCACGCATGAGAAGAGCTGCCAGAAGGCAAGAGCAGATAAAGCAGAGAGGACACTCAGGAGTAGGGCCAAGAGATGATTGGCCCCTCCCATAAGGCTTAAAACAGACCAGCAATGGCATTTGGGTTTTGTCGGAAAACAACATTGGTAGCTTCATCTTCTTCGTCTACTTCTTGTATTTATTTTTGTATCTGTGATTTCTTTGCCAAGAAAGGCCTTTGGCAGTTTGCCTAATTGGACCAAGGTTTGCGATAAGACTGAGGAATTTGTGTTAGGAGAAATTTGCTTTAATTTAGGTGAACGACGCTGGGAATGAAGTAATTCTCAGCTATTCGAATAAAGTTTGTTTGTTTTTTCACTGACTGATTTTCCTATTACTTACTTGGGCCTGGGTCACAACAGGCAGATGGGTGGAGCCTCCCACCGCTGCCGCTACCAGTTCGCCCAAACTGGGGCGAACCGGTAGAAACCCACCACTGATCTGCAGGCATCGTTTCTGGACAAGGCAACACTGGGTGTCAAATTTAGTTGAAGCGCAGCTTTCTTCCTGTCTGTGGAAGAAAGGCATAGCTCTCGTAATAGGAATGTTTCCATGCATAATTAAGCAGAAAACTCACCAAGCTTCACCCACCAGTTTGTTAAACAAAATTCCGCATTGTTATAAAAAGGATAGATCTGAGGAACCAAATCATTGCTCTCCAAATGACAGAAGGAAGACATGGAGTTCTTTGAGCATTATAGTCTTGTCCTGGCAGAAACGGCATATAAACTTGGATATTAGTCATTCTGAGTTTGAAAACAAAGGCATACAGGAAAATTGGCTGTTTAAATATGTATGCTACGAAGCTGAAAACTGAAGGAAAGTTAACATAAATAAGGTAATCTGGCAGAAAGATTCTGCTACTTTGCATGGCTGGCATTTCTTCCCAGAGTCATGCGAAGAAGGTCATTGAGAAACTCTGGGTGTCTCCTTATCTCTGTCTCCATCAGTCACATCATGGGCACCTTATTTTTTCCAGGCCTCCATCATCCCATAAATGTCTGTAAAATTGCTCCTGGTCTAGGAAAAGCACAAAACTGGCTCCTTGTGTCTTATGGAAAATTTCTGGGAGGCTGATACCTCAGTGTGAATGACTCTGCCAAGTTCAACATGGCTAAAGGGAAGTGTCATGCCCCAGCATATAACTTTTATATACTGTTGTTGCGCTCTAGCCCCATCTAGTGGCCAGAGAGACAATTACCAATGATATTGTTTGAAGCTGATCCCACCCCATTACCCATCAGCCCACACTTTCAAAACAAGTGCACTCTGGGAATCCAGACTCCATTTCCTTTAGCATTTGGAGAAGGCAGAAGCACAAGAAGAATCCATCTTAATCTATGGCACATGGTCATCCAAGGACAAACCCACATCACACACACAGAGGTGAGATTTAGATTGCTTGTATTTGTTCATTGTTATGTTCAGCAGTAACCCAATACTGCCCATCTTGTATTTGTTTCTCATTGTATGTATCCCTATTTTCCCCAGTTTCACCATATCCTGTTCTTTCAATAAAACATCCAGATCTACGCACACGGTCTGTTTTATTGGAGAATAGGTGGGTTTAGCTGCATGTTGAGCTGCACACAGACTAACTTGTAGTGAGGACAGAACAGGCAATAAAAGGTTGGAGTGACTTAGGAACAATTGCCACATTGAACGCTAAGGAAAAGCAGTTCAGTGGAAGAAGATGATCATCCCTGGCAGGTATGGGTCAGAACTGGAGTTGAAGGCCACTATCATCCAGGTAAGCTCCTTGTGGAATTTTGGGACAGTCAGTGTTCTCCAGCTTGACCTGTGTCATGTGGTAATGGTTCTGAAAAGATAACATAAGTGGGTAGTTATATGAATTGCCTCTTCATGAAAGGTAAGATATGAACTTGCACACATAAATTAAAACAAGGATTTTCCCACTCAACTTTGGGCTTGATGTGCTACAGAAAACATCCCAGCAAGCCTGTCTATGGAAATTCTCAGTCATCCAGGTCATGGTTGTCTCAAAGGTGTTTTTTTTCCCCCAAAAGGCAACTGGACTTTCTTTGTTTTTCTCGAAGATGTTTCATTTCTCATCCAAGAATCTTCTTCAGTTCAGACTGGGTGGTGGGTGGGATGGAAGGATTAGTTTGAAAGAAAAAAGTCACCCTTTTGAAGACAGCAAAGTCCACATTCTGGATAGAGAGGACCATGGAAAGAGGGGTAAAAACAGGTCATCCATGTTAGAATTGAATAGCTCCTCCCTCAACATAGGGGGAGGAATACAACATCACCTATCTCCTGTCTACAACACAGTCCTTACAGTAGTTCCAAGAAGATTCTGCCCCTATTTGCACTATGATTTAGGTGACTCTAAGGGTACAGATCAGTGGTGGGATTCAAATAATTTAACAACCAGTTCTCTGCCCTAATGACTGGCTGAGTGAGCGTAGGCATGGTGGGCATGGCCAGGGGTCCACTTGGCTTCCTGCACCTCCCCTGGGAACAAAACCAGGCCGTGGGGGAGGGGATATGCCCTCCCGTGCCCCATATTGGGCTTAGTAGGCCTCCCTATAGCCTCCTGGTAGCGAAAATGGGCTGTACCCCATTTTGGGCCTAGGAGACCTCCCTGAAGCCTCCTGGAAGTGAAAATGGGCCGTGGGGGAGGCACACCGCACCCCTGTACCCCGTTTTGGGCCTAGGAGGCCTCCCTGAAGTCTCCTAGGAGTGAAAATGGGCCACAGGTGGGGCACACTGCACCACTACCACCCACGCCTCGTTTTGGGCCTAGGAGGCAATGGGGCACGTGGGGACTCCTGGAAGGGGCGGGGCGGAGTCAGCCAGCAATTTAACTACAGGTTCGCCCGAACCGGCCCGAACCGGCTAAACCCCATCACTGGTACAGATAAACCCCTAAGTGGGCTCAAGAGCTCTCAGAGAGAGTACTAACAACCAGATGACTGCTAAGAAATATGATCCTTCCATCTCCACCACCATCTCAGAACTAATCCTTCCATTCCACCCCCCACCCATCCCATCCAGTCAGAACTGATAAAGATTCTTGGATGAGAAGCAAAACATTTTCTTCCTCAAGGAACAGACATAGTCCAGTTGCCTTTTGAAAAAGCACATTTTGAGATTGCAGCAAGCAATGGTGAAGATCCAGATTAACAAACTTCCCATACTCCTGGGGCTCAATAAGACAGCTCCTTGAAGGCATATCCTGTCCCCAGTCAAATCCTGTCTATGTCACGGTCTCTCGTAACACCGCAGCCATTGACTGATGCAGCTGGCTGCTCCTTCTAGAGGTGATGTCGTCTCGCTGGAAATGGTTTCTTTTTCAGTGCTTTCTTTGAAGAAGAAAGCAGTACGATAAAACAGGTTTCTTTAGAGAATGGATGTCTACCTCAAGGAGGAACAGAAAGGAATTCAAACTCCAGAAATAGATTAAAAGGGGTAATAAGGGACAAGGAGGACTGTGTCCTTCACAGCATGAAGACCAATAATTCAAAAAGTGAAAATGGAGATGGGAAATTACCAGATAAGGAATTCTTTTGATGGAAACCTCAGGGGAAAAAATGATCCATGGTGGGGGTTGCCATGATAAAGGGATATCCCGCGTGGAGGACCATTAGGACAATTTTTTTTTAAAGGCAAGATAGTGCAAAAATGTTAGAAGATGCTTTTATCTTTTCTTTATTTTGTTTCCATGTAATAGCTTTGCAGTTGAATTACATCTTTCATTGTCAGCCAGACAGTCTCAAAGAATATAATAGATGGATACACAGACATGGAAGGAGACACACAGAGAGAAAAAGAATGCAAAGGGGAACAATATTATGTAGAGAATACAAAAATAAAAATGTACTTTATGTCAGCAACTAGAACTGATGCAGAAAAGACCAATCAATTTTTTTAAATGTATTTTATTTTGTCGAGTACATATTAGATAATATATATATATAAGCGTGAATTGAATGCATAAAATGAATAAAATTAAAGGGAACATTAGGACAGGGATGGTAGGCACCAGGGGTGGGTTCTAATTTTTTTTACTACCGGTTCTATGGGTGTGGCTTATTTTGTGGGCGTGGCTTGGTGGGGGGGTAATGTGACTGGGTAGGCGTGGCCAACTTTTTTTTTTTTTTACTTTTAAAAGCATTTTTTCTACAACCTTAAGAGGTTGCAGAAAAAAATGCTTTTAGGAGCCATGTGACTGGGTGAGTGACATTGAGTTGGCCACGCCAGGGGTGAAATCTAAAATTTGTTACTACCAGTTCTGTGGGCGTGACTTGGTGTGTGTGTGTGGGGGGGGGGGTAATGTGACTGGGTGGGCGTGGCCAACTTTTTTTTTTTTTACTTTTAAAAGCATTTTTTCTACAACCTTAAGAGGTTGCAGGAAAAAATGCTTTTAGAAGCTTCTGATGATCAGGCAAGTCAGCTGGGATCGCCAGAGGCTTTTAAAGGCATTTTTTTTTCTACAACCTCTTCGGCCGAAGAGGTTGCAGAAAAACCTTGGTGCTCTTATGCACGCCCCTTACAGACCTCTTAGGAATGGGGTGAGGTCAACAGTAGACAGTTTTAGGTTAAAGTTTTGGGGGTTTGGGGATGAGACCACAGAGTCTGGTAGTGCATTCCAGGCATTAACAACTCTGTTAAATTTGAAATGATGAAAGCATGGAGCAAATTGGAATAAAGTTAACATATTTGAAGCTTTGAAGTCACACACACATACACACACACACACACACACAGCCCCAGAAGGTAAAGGAGACCACAACCATGTCTAGGAACAGAGGTAGTAAGATAGAAGTGACGAAGAGGCACTTTTTCTCCTTCTTTCAAAGTCTTTGAATGGGAGATCCCTGAAAAGAAAAACGTAGGTTTTCAAGAGCTCTGGAAATTGTCTCCCGAAATCAAAAAGATGGCTTCAAAAGTTGATTATATAAATTAATCAAGGACAAACGCAACTGTAACTGTCATGGACTACATTTTCCATAATGCACTCTCTCGTTCTACATCTCCCAATGCAATCTCTTAAGGAGACAGCTCTTAATCCTTAAGGTAACTAACTCACCACAACTAAATATAATCTGCATGAAAACCTGTTTGCTAGAGTTTATCTGCCTGTTCCCAGTGGAGCCAGATGCCTGGGGAACAGAACAGTAACCATGTATTAAGATGGTTTTATCTTTAAACTGGTGTCAAAAACATGACATTTCTCAGGACCAGTCGCTCAAAAAGCATGGGTTGACTTTATTTAGTTGCTGTTAAGAGTATCGATCAACAAGCCTCATTTTCACACGGAGTCCTTCTTCCAACATGCCGCTGAATTAGCCAGAGACACTGGACAGAGCAAAGAACTAAAAAATGGAAAGGAAATGGGATGTCTTGATCCCCTAGGTAGGAAACATCATCTTTAACTATAGTGAAGGTAAATTACTTTTGTGAACAGAAACACACATTCAGGACAAAGTGACGAAACGTGGTGTTAAAAATGAACATTAGTCCTGGGGAAGTTGAGGTTACATTTAAGAAATGGACTTCTTCCTCCAAGTAAACCACAGGTTACCTCTCTGTGTTGAACTTATTTTCTGATGACCACATGGCTTCCTCAGCAATGCGGTGGATGTGAGTGTTGTGGCTCCGTTACCTGAGCCTGTGTCATCGGCAGGAGAGGACTCCGAGAGTGAAGAAGAGGAGTTGGCAAGGCCTCCCTCTCCAGGACCCTCCTCTCTGGTAATGCCTTCAGTGTCCATCGAAGAGCAAGAGATAGGGCCGGGGCCAAGCACGTCCACGCAGCCACAGATGGACAGTGATGAGGGTAATGAGTCTTGGCTGGATCCACACCAGCGTCGCAGAGATAAGCGCGCGCAACAGAAGAAAAGGCGTGCCCGAGATTAGACTGAGTCACTGGACCACACCCCACAGGGTATAAAAGGGAGTGTGGTGGCCAGTCAAACCTTATGACGAACAAAGCTGAAAGCTTCCACGCCATTTTGCATTGCCGGACTTTTGCTATAAGACTTAGCTGGACTATCTCTGGACTTGATTACCTCCGTAATTATTGAGCTGTTTCTTTTGATGTATCAGAAGTGGGGAGAAGTTATCTCTCCTCTTTGTAAATAATAAACCCTTGGCAGGCAGCCACTAGGTTGTTGCCAAGTTCCGTTATCTTAAGGAAAAGGATTTTGCCGGCTGGTTTGGTCTTTAACTCCTGAACGTCTGTTGGTGTGTGTGCATGTGGTTGGGGACAGAACAGTGAGCTGCTCCTATAGACCACACCAGGGATGGGCTTCAAAAATTTTAGCATGGGGTTCTCTGCTTGGTTGTGGGTGGGTGTGGCCATGGTGAGCATGGCCTAGTCGGCCTCCTGCACCACGGGGAGGGAGGAGCTTTTTGCCCTCCCCAGGCTCTGGAGGCCCTTCCCAAACTTCCATTAGGCCCATTTTTCACCCTCCCTGAGCATCCAAAACATGCCACGTGGGGACTCCTGGGAGGGGCGGGGTGGGGTGGGAGGGGCCAGCCAGGAGTGGGATTTGGGGGTTCTCCGAACTGCACAGAATCTTAGCTAGAGGTTCTCCTGAACCCCTGAGAACCCCTAGCAGCCCACCCCTGGACCATATCATTTTGACTTTCTGGTCTGGCTTCCAGGCCTAAAGGTCTTCCATGTCAATAAGTCCACCCCTACTTAACTTTCCAGCCAATCAAGACACAGCTGCGGTGCTATGAGTTGCCAAGACTCACAAAAGGCAAGACCTTAACCCAAACCACAGAAGGAATATAAACACTGATTACATTTTAATAAATTCCCCAAGGAAGAATATCTCTAAATTATTATTGGGCTCACAATGTATTAACTGAAGCATATAATTAAGAACTACAATCCTGCAAACACATCATTGTAACCAGGGCTTGGGTTCTACTTACCTTTACTACTGGTTCGCAACAGGAGCAAGCAAAGATCATCCATTATGATGTCCGGGCAGGTGGGCGGAACCTCCTGCCGCTTTTACTACTGATTCGCAAGAACCGGACAGTACCGGGAGCAATCCACTACTGGCTGTAACCTTCATTATGTTGTCCTGGATCCTGTTTTGGACAGAAAGGTTGTAAGATTAGCTCTGAGGGCCAATTGACCAAGATTTTTAACCAAAATTGCCCTGATATGACTAAATCAGACTCGTAATGCAATTGGGAATGCGTTAGGCAGAGAAGTCAGTTTGGCATAATTTGGTTAAGCTGACACGAGCAATGTTAACTTGATTTAACAATTGACTGCATCCCTCTTGATTGAATTAATTTTGTCGAATTTAACGTAAATGTGCAACTCCTTGTTTCCCTCCACTGATTTACTGTCTTTCCTGTGAAACTGAATTTTTCTTGGCTTCGTTGTTAGAGGGAAATTTTTTCATTTGTTTCAGAGAATAAATGTGTTTGAGTGCCCAGTGCTATCATTATAAATAGTATTAGCAGTCCTGGAAAATTATTTTTTTCATCTTCAATGTCTTTTCAAACTACTGGGCTCCAAGGATTAGGAACAGAAGCAGTTAGGAAGCGAAATAGGCGGGACTGCATGGTGAAATGACAGTCCTTCAAGCATCTCATTGGTCGCTTGGAATTGCGCCTGGACAGCTTGACCACTCCTGGTTTTCCATTTCTGGAGACCTCTGGGCTGAAATCCTTCAGGAGGAACTTCAGGCCACTCTAGGCATAAGAGTGCTCTGCTGCTGTCTCCTTAATCATGAGAACCTGTTCTTATGGTTCCTTTAAAAGTCTATGCCAGATCTGGTTTCCCTGGAGACCTTCCTTTCTCCTGTAACCACAACGCAACACAGACTGGTGAACCTCTCACTTGAACAGCCATATTGAAAACAAGGAGTCACCTTTTCATTTCCAGCTCAACCTCAATGAAAGGAAAAAAGGTTACAGAAGCTTATTTCATTCTGGAGATTATGGCAGAGAAGCTTTCTGCCTGCCATTTTCTGTTTGACTCTTGTGGGTGTTCCTTAGTTACAACTAGCTTAGAGAAGAACAAAGAAGCATGACTTGCTTGCTCCTCTTGAAGATGTTGGGGTCCTCAATGGATCCCATGTCAGATTTTTAGCCATTTTCCAGAGTGGTAGGAAAACCAACCAACCAACCAGCCAACCAGCCAAACAACCAACCAACCAACCAACCAACCCAACCAACCCAACCAACCCAACCACCCAACCAACCCAACCAACCAACCAACCACCCCAACCAACCAACCCAACCACCCAAGACAGCAGTTCATAAGAACCATAGGGGTGCAGTGGTTCGAATGCTGTATTGCAGGCTAACTCTGCCCGCACCCGGAGTTTGATCCTGACCATCTCAAGCATGACTCAGCCTTCCATCCTTCTGAGGTGGGTAAAATGAGGATCCAGATAGTTGGGGGCAACATGCTGACTCTGTAAACTGCTCAGAGAGTACTGTAAAGCACTATGGAGTCTAAGTCCATAAGTGCTATTGCTATTTAAAAACTCTAAACTGGTAGAAAGGGAAAAGGTCTGATTTGAATGTTTGATGAAACACAATTTACTTTTTCTTACCCTGAAACTCAGTATGGAGATGCCAGCTTATCATATTTCTTTCTTGGGGCATGGATGAAGTTTGTCTTCTCAGCTGCACACTCAGCCCAGGGAGAGTAAAACTCCACTGGTACAGGGTGAAATCCAGCAGGTTCTGACAGGTTCTGGAGAACCTGTAGCGGAAATTTTGAGTAGTTCGGAGAACTGGCAAATATCATCTCTGGCTGGCCCCAGAGTGGGGTGGGAATGGAGATTTTGCAGTATTCTTCTCCTGGAGTGGGGTGGGAATGAAGATTTTGCAGTATCCTTCCCCTGCCATGCCCACCAAGCCACGCCCACCTAGCCACACCACACCCACTAAGCCAAACCCACAGAACCGATAGTAAAAGAAATTGGATTTCACCACTGCCTGATTGTTTAAGCAGAACCTGGACAGAATCTATTCCCCCAAATTGGGTACCATTCCTGGGCAGGCAAGGTGAGACACCCTATAAAGTCTCTTTTTGTGCCTTGCTTGCCTTCACCTTAAATGAACCAGGCTGTCACCGGAAGGCAATGAATCCACTCACCAGCCTGTTCGGATAGTTTGGATTAATAATAGAAACATATGTGTGATGTTTCCTCTCTGTCCGGAAAGCATTCGGGTGTGAAATACGGTACTGCTGTTACCCGAACGAGACTGCTGTGTGCAAAACCTCCAATTTTCTAAGTAAATCTGAGATCAAATTATACCTCATCCTATCAGAACCAAGGTGCTTTAACTATTGATTGCAGTTATTTCTTCACTCTCCTTTGACCATAATGGATGCTACTCACCAATTTTTATTGAAGGTGTTATTATCAACCTCTCCTATCAAATCTAACATATACCTTTTTGTCTGAAGAGGTAAGGAAGGCACCTGGCATTAAGAAGCAGAGCTAAACAGACCCAGTTTCCTCGTAGCTGAGATACCTACAGAATGATCCGTTAGCAGTGTTTCCTTCACTCAAGTTGATATTTGAAACATCTTCCCCCATCTCTGTCCTTCCATTCCCCACCATCCAGTCAGGGCTGAAGAAGTTTCTTGGATGAGAAGTGAAATGTCTTCCAAAGAAAAACATAAAAGTCCAGTTGTCTCTTGAAAAAGCACCTTTGGGACAACTGTGATCTGGATGACTGAGAACCTCCAAAGACTTCCCCATCTGTGTTCACTTTGTGTCCCTCCATCCCATCCATGAATACCTACATTCCAGCAGGCAGACAGGAAGTTATCCTGTAAAAGTTACTCTTGCAAGAAATGTTCTGTTTAGGAAAGCACTTGAAGAATGGTTGGATGTAGCCAAAGCCTGCCTCAACTGGTTGACTTGGCCATTCAAAAACTACTAACTGGTGGCATCTCCTGGGCACCCAGAAGGATCAAACTTTGCCCCAATATTCTGCAGGTCAGGAGCAGGGGTGAACTCCAGCAGGCTCTAACAGTTTCTGGAGAACCAGCAGTGGAAAGTTTGAATAGTTTGGAGAACTGGCAAATACCACCTCTGGCTGGTCCCAGAGTGGGGTGGAGATGGAGATTTTGCAATATCCTTCTCCCAGGAGTGGAGAGGGAATGGGGATTTTGCAGTATAATTCCCCTGGAGTGGGGTGGAAATGGAGATTTTGCACTATCCTTCCCCTGCCACACCCACCAAGCTACACCCACCAAGCCACACCACACCCACCAAGTCACACCCACAGAACCGGTAGTAAAAAAAATTTGAATTTTACCTCTGGTCAGGAGGCAGAAGCCAAATCCCTTGGCATAAACTGGGCATATGTTGTGGGTCTTATAATATTGACTTATGACCATAATTGAACCCAAAATTTCCATTGCTAAGCAAGTCAGTTATTAAGTTAATGTTGCCTCATTTTACAGCTTTTCTTGCCATAGTTGTTAAGTCAATCACTGCAGTGCTTAAGTTAGTAACATGGTTGTTAAATGAATCTGGCTTCCCAATCAACTTTGCTTGTCGCAAAAGGGGATCACATGACCCCAGGATCCTGCAACCGTCATAAATTTGAATCAGTCGCCAAGCATCCAAGTTTTGATCACGTGACCATGGGGATGCGGCAATGGTCGTAAGTGTGAAAAATGGTCATAATTCACTTTTTTCAGGGCCGTTGTAGCTTCAAAAGGTCACTACAGGAATAGTTGTAAATCAAGGACTACCTGTATCCAAAATTCCCTCCATTTCTGAGACATGCTCCTGAGCAGCCCTAAAGTTCAAAATACGTTGGTTTTCATAATGCCCACAGACCTTTATTGTTCCTGAGGAGAATCTATAAAATGATATCGAATATTTTCATATGGCAGTGTTCTTCATTCCGTTCTTCGTGCCGCCAATACCTTTTACATCTTTTAATCCCCTTTAATTGGAAATATATTGCATGTTATCGTTCTGAACTTCTGGAAACCTCCAGGAACAGGAGAGATTGAAATTCTGTGGTAATAGGTTTTCTCAGCATAAAGAAAGGACCTTAATTCAAATGACAGCAAGAAAAGAACAGCTTTGATTTGGTAAAAGGTTAGAATCCTGCCGGAATAAAGGGAACCCAATATTCAAAAAAGAAAATCTTCGCCTGTTAGAACTACCAGAAATGCTAAAAGTGCTCACTTTTAACTCTTCAAAAAATGGTTTTCTTGGACTTCTGTTGAAGATGAGAGAAAGAGAGAGAGAGAAAGAGAAACACAGAGAGAGAGACACAGAGACAGACAGACACAGAGAGAGACAGAGAGAAAGAGAGAGAGAGAGACACACACACACAGAGAAAGAGAGAGACAGAGGGAAAGAGAGAGACAGACAGACAGACAGACAGAGACACAGAGAGAGGGAAAGAGAGAGAGACAGAGACAGAGAGACACACAGAGAGAAAGACAGAGAGAGAGAGAGAGAGAGACAGAGAGACAGAGAGACAGAGAGAGACACAGAGAGAGACAGAGACAGAGAAAAAGAGAGAGACAGAGATACAAAGAGAGAAAGACACAAACATATACAGAGAGAGAGAGAGAAAGAAAGAGAGAAAGAGAGAGACAGACAGAGACACAGAGAGAGAGAGAAAGAGAGAAAGAGAGAAAGAGAGAGAGAGACAGAGAGACAGAGACAGAGACACACAGAGAGAGAAAGAGAGAGAAAGAGAGAGACAGAGATAGAGAGACACACAGAGAGAAAGACAGAGAGAGAGAGAGAGACAAAGAAAAGAGAGACACACAAACATATACAGAGAGAGAGCGAACAATTACTATATCGAGTTAGTTGACTTCCTTCCAAATATAAGATTTTTATTGTGCTTTATTGATCACATTGCTTTGTATTTCCATTGCCATTATTTATATAATATTTTGAAAGACATAAGAATCCTGCATATACTTATTTTTTTTCTGTCTGCAAATGATCACACATGCACTAGCACAGGCAGGAGTGTGAAAGCTGAAGATTTAAATCTTTTACCCAGGACCGCCTTATGTACCTATCATTAAATCATAAACCAGAACCAAATCCCAAAGGAATCTGCAGAGTCAGAGGTGAGAGGAGTACTCATGATGTACCTGGTTTGGATAATGAAACATCTGCCGGAAAACAAACAAGCTCAGAGAGAGCACCAGGGACTCCTCAGAGGAATCCATGGAACGTGACCCAAAGATTCAAGATGGCAGCCACAATGGTGTGATCAAAGTTCTTGACTTTTTGACCACGTCTTGCGGTCCCTCATTTAAGCAAAACAATGCCTTGCTTTAGATGTAAAATGATTCACCTATTTTTGAATCATGACTACTCGAATGTTTTTTTAAAAAAATACATCAATGAAGGCTACCTAGATCTGTACTGTGGATAAAACAATTTCCCTTCTGAAAATTTAAATTCTTCTGCACCTCAGATCCATTGTTGGAATGCCACTCAAACTAAGGGTAGGTTGAAGAGAATTTTTGAATATACATTTCATAAAGATGGAAATCAATGGTAGGTTGCCCCCGGTTCGCACCGGTTCTATAGAACCGGTAGTAAAACTGGCGGGAGGCTCCGCCCACTGACTTTGATGTCATCAAAATGCTTCTGCGCATGTGCAGAAGAGCGCACGTGTGAGCAAAGCAAGCGCACGTGCGCGCGCAGCCCCATCACAAACCGGTAGTAAAGGTAAGTAGAACCCACCCCTGATGGAAATGTCTTTCCTTTCAACTCACCAAACTTGGCGGAGTTGTTTTCATTCTCCAGATCCTATCTATTTGACATCTTCACTTTGTGGGAGTCCAGAGTCATGTTTCTCTGTTGCTATATTTCCTCTGGCACCCACATGTCTGAGATCTGGATGGCCCCCATCCTGTCAGCCTTTCCCAAACCTTTAAAGACTGGTTGTCCTTATAGGCATTTGGGCCAGAACTTAAATGAGTCCTTCTGTCTGACTGTTATTGCTTCAGTTGTTTCCAAAAGAATGGACACTAGGCCTGTGCTATGGAATGGCTTCCAAATACCGTTTTTAGGAATTGTTACCGGGTTTAATCCAGGGGTGAAATGCTCCCGGATCGGACCGGTAGCGATCTTGGCTGTTGGTTCGGCGATCCAGTAGCAATGGCAGAGCGAAGCTCCGCCCACCCGCCCAGATGTCATTACGTACTGTTTTTTTTTTTTTAAATTTGATTTATATGCCGCCCTTCTCTGGAGACTCAGGGCGGTTTACAATGCGCTAAGCAATAGCCTTCATCCTTTTTGTATATTTATACAAAGTCAGCTTATTGCCCCCACAAACTGGGTCCTCATTTCACCTACCTTAGAAAGGATGGAAGGCTGAGTCAACCTTGAACCTGGCGAGATTCGAACCTGCAGTAATTGCAGGCAGCTGGTCTTAATAACAGGGTGCTTTAGACCACTGTACTACCAAGGCTCCTTTAACCAGGAAGTAATGTGTTTTTTACCTTCTGCGCACGCGCAGAAGATTTTGTGCATTTGCAGAAGGTCTGCCCATGCATGTGACGTGCGCACCCGAGCACTTCCAAACAGGTAAGGAAGATAAGTAGATTTCACCCCTGGTTTAATCCTGTACACTGACTAGGGTCACCTTGAGGTAGCTAGGTAGCTACGTCAATTGCCAAATACATAAATAAATAAGTGCACATTCAGAGTTCATTGTAAGAGTAATTATCTGTTTTTGGACTGCCAAATGAATGAGGGAAATGGCTCGGAACCAACATTGACTTCATTGCCCTTTCTGGTGCCAGAAATACTGGAATGACCTGAAGAAGTTGTGAAGGAACAAAGCTTTGGCTTCTACCAGCTTCTGTCAAAATCATCGTCACATTTTTGGTTTGAGCAGAAAAATGATCCAGGAGAATATGCAGCCCCACCGTAGTCCAAATGCATCAAATTAGATTGTTCAGTCGTACTGAAATATTTTTTTCTTTCCACAGATACATTACTGGATAAAACAGCCAGAGCTCTTCCTATAGCTCAGCTATCCATAGTCATGGCAACATTCCCATATATGCAGAGAGGGACAGTTCCATGCAGATGGTGGCAAACTCGTTTCACTGCCATTTATTTGTTACTAAACATTCAAGAATTTGAAGAGCTGCCGGCCCAAAACATCTGCAGTGCACCAAAGACTTGAGGCTATTCTTTCTGAGAAACTGGTATTGTGTTTTGGATAATTAGATGCCAGTTTTGCTGGCCAAACAGCTGAGAAGTTAGGAAATACATCTTTGGCGATGTCTCCGTTCAACATAAAAATATTAAATGGATCCACTCACGCCCAGATGGATTGGAATGTCATGGTGGTAGTAGCACAGGAGTTATCCAGAAGGTAGCAGCTGAGACACTTTTTCCACCACAGGTTCCATCATCAAACAGAGCCTTGGTGGCGCAGCAGACTAAAGTGCTGTTAAAGTAGCACTAAGCTGCCAGCTGCCTGCAATTACTGCGAGTTCAAATCTCACCAGGCTCAAGGTTGACTCAGCCTTCCATCCTTCCGAGGTAGGTAAAATGAGGATCCGGATTGTGGGGGCAATAAGATGACTTTGTATAAAAAAAGAACACCGCTTGGGGGGGGGGGGAAAGCCCTACTAAGCAGGTATATACAAAAGTATGAAGGCTATTGCTTAACACATTGTAAACCGCCCTGAGTCTTCGGAGAAGGGCGGCATATAAATTGAACCAATAAATAAATAAATAAATAAATAAATAAATAAATAAATAAATAAATAAATAAATAAATAAATAAATAAATAAATAAATAAATTTTCCTTCAGGAGAAATTGTATAAGGTACATACGTTGGCCCATTCCTTCCCCTGAAAGGTTACAGAGGCAAGAGAAGGAGAAGACTTTATTATGTCATGGATGGTGCCTGCTACCTTGAAGGAGGTGAGTCTGATCTCTTTCAAACAGAGCAAGACCTATAAGGACTTTGAGCGCCAAAGAATTGAGGCCTTTGAACTCTGGTGCTGGAGAAGACTCCTGCGAGTCCCTTGGACTGCAAGACAATCAAACCAGTCAGTCCTAGAGGAGATCAACCCTGACTGCTCTTTAGAAGGCCAGATCCTGAAGAGGAAGCTCAAATACTTTGGCCACTTAATGAGAAGGAAGGACTCACTGGAGAAGAGCCTAATGCTGGGAACGATTGAGGGCTAAAGAAGAAGAGGGCGACAGAGAACGAGGTGGCTGGATGGAGTCACTGAAGCAGTGAGCTTAAATGGATTCTGGGGGATGGTAGAGGACAGGAAGGCCTGGAGGGTCGTTGTCCATGAGGTCGTGATGGGTCAGACACAACTTCGCAACTAAGAACAACAACATAGCTAAATAACTTTCTATCAAGATCTTGGGAAAGTGGTTGGCGGTTGGTTTCAAAACTTCTTGGAGCAGAGATCCATTCCAAGTTTAGTTTCAAACTGGTGTTGGAGGCTGGAATAGTCTTGAGGGCTCTGATGAAAGCACGAGGGAAGGGTGACCTTCTGAATCTTTCATCAGCTTTTGATACCATCATCTTTGACCTCTTGCTCTCAAATCTCTGAATAATGCATACATTGGGCCAAAAGGCCTTAAGTTTCTTCTTCTTAACGAAACCTTAACTTCTTAATGAAACCTTCTTAAGTTTCATTTTCCTTGGATTTAGAAGCATGAGTGGAAATTGCCATCCTGTCAATTGCTCTTCTATTGACTCAACATTAGCATGTTTTCTTCCATGGAACTTCTAGATTCAAAAACTCTGTTTCTCTCAGTGAGTAGAACAGGCAGTTGATTAAAAAAAAACAACCGAGGATGCTCAGATTTCAAACATTCTGACATAAGAAGGAAAACCACTTACTTTGGGATTAGACTAGAGCCTCGGTGGCTCAGTGGTTAGAGTGCAGTACCGCAGGCTACTTCTGCTGTCTGCCGACTGCCTGCAATTTAGCAGTTCAAATCTCACCAGGCTCAAGATTGACTCAGCCTTTCATCCTTCCGAGGTGGGTAAAATGAGGACCCAGATCGTTGGGGGCAAAATACTGACTCTGTAAAACTGCTTAGAGAGCTCTGTAAAGCGGTATGTTGTGGTCTGTTGTGTGGATGTTTGGGTGGTTTAGGGGTGGGGAATTGTGGTGGGTGGGAGTGTGTTTGGGGATTGTTATGTGTGTTGGACCTGGTCTTTGGGTGTTAAGTGAATTTCGTTGTATGGGTATACTGTGTATACATGTACAATGACAATAAAGTTATTTACTTACTTACTTACTTACTTATTTATTTATTTATTTATTTATTTATTTAAGTTTAAGTGCTATTGCTATTACATAAATAGTTACAACAATTAAGTCTTTCCCTGTGAAATGATATTTATCCCTCTGCCCTCCCTTACTCAATCTTGTTTCATTCCAGCAGCCTCTTCATTCATTGACAAGCTCTTTTCAGAGCCAGGAAAGACATCCAACAAGATGACGTTTTCCATATGGTTGTCATATTTGTGACCAAAAACACAAACCTTGAGAGATTTGTTGGGCTTGTTCTTTTTTCTCACACCCATGGGGCTTTTGTCGCCAGCCAATAAACATGCCTTTACAAAACCACAACGTTAGACGGTCCTCGGAGAGTCTTAGGAAGCCTCCGTTTGTTTTAAGAGCATACAGGTTGGTGGAGTGCTGGGGTGGCCTTCAAAAATTTTAGCAAGGGGTTCTCTGCCTGGTTGCTGGATGGGTGTGGCCATGGTGGGCGTGGCCTAGTTGGCCTCCTGCACCACAGCAGGGGGGGTGTTTTTGCCCTCCCTGGGCTCTGGAGGCTTTCCTTGAGCCTCCAGGAGGCCAAAAACAGCCTCCCCAGGCTCTGGAGGCCCTCTGGAGGCCAGAAACAGGCCTGTTTCCAGCCTTCTCGAACTTCTGGTATGCCCATTTTTTGCCCTCCCTGAGCCTCCGTGCGCACCCTGCACTTACCTATATCCAAAACGGGCCGTGTGGGGACTCCTGGGAGGGGCAAGGCGGGTGGGCGGTGCCAGCCAGGAGTGGGATTTGGGGGTTCTCCGAACTGCACAGAATCTTAGCTAGAGGTTCTCCCAAACCCCCAGCAGCCCCACCCCTAGTGGAGTGTCTTTTGCCCCACTCCCAACTGCTTCTCATCATTTGACTTTTTTTCCTTGATTCTTTTTCAGCTCAGGAGTTTATTCATGTGGCAGAAGAGCTTCTGCTCTGCTTCTAAGGAGGGCATGGGGGGGGGGGTCCCTGATCTTCTTTCCAAAGATGGGCAGTGCCAACTTACCTTCCCTAAACCACAAGACATGACAACCTATAGAGTGGCCCAGGGAAAGAATGTCTGCATTTCTCTTTGAAGGCTAGAACTCTCTGTCTCAGCATTTTCCTGCTCTTTTCCACTGGGTGTAGAAAGAAGCAGAGGTTAGACCCACGTCCTGGATCTTTACCCAAGCCAATCCAATCCCAACATCAGATTTCCTTCCTTCCTTCCTTCCTTCCTTCCTTCCTTCCTTCCTTCCTTCCTTCCTTCCTTCCTTCCTTCCTTCCTTCCTTCCTTCCCTTCTCCTTCTTCTTCTTCTTAGAATAGAATAACAAAGTTGGAAGGGACCTTGGAGGTCTTCTAGTCCAACCCCCTGCTTAGGCAGGAAACCCTACACCACTTCAGAGAAATGGTTATCCAACATCTTCTTAAAAACTTCCAGTGTTGGAGCATTTACACCTTCTGGAGGCAAGTTGTTCCACTAATTAATTGTTCTAACTGTCAGGAAATTTCTTCTTAGTTCTAGGTTGTTTCTCTCCTTGATTAGTTTCCACCCATTGCTTCTTGTCCTGCCCTCAGGTGCTTTGGAAAATAGCTTGACTCCCTCTTCTTTGTGGCAACCCGTGAAATATCGGAACACTGTTATCATGTCTCCCCTAGTCCTTCTTTTCATTAAACTAGACATACCCAGTTCCTGCAACCGTTCTTCATATGTTTTAGCCTCCAGTCCCCTAATCATCCTTGTTGCTCTTCTCTGAACTCTTTCTAGAGTCTCCACATCTTTTTTACATCGTGGCAACCAAAACTGAATGCAGTATTCCAAGTGTGGCCTGACCAAGGCATTATAAAGTGGTATTAACACTTCACATGAACTTGATTCTATCCCTCTGTTTATGCAACCTAGAATTGTGTTGGCTTTTTTGGCAGCTGCTGCACACGGCTGGCTCATATATAATGGTTGTCCACTAGGACTCCAAGATCCATCTCGCAGTTACTACTATTGAGCAAGGTACCAGATATACTGTACCTGTTCATTATTATTTTCTTCTTCTTCTTCTTCTTCTTCTTCTTCTTCTTCTTCTTCTTCTTCTTCTTCTTCTTCTTCTTCTTCTTCTTCTTCTTCTTCTTCTTCTCCTCCTCCTCCTCCTCCTCCTCCTCCTTCTCCTTCTCCTTCTCCTCCTCCTCCTCCTCCTCCTCCTCCTCCTCCCTTTCTTTCTTTCTTTCTTTCTTTCTTTCTTTCTTTCTTTCTTTCTTTCTTTCTTTCTTTCTTTCTTTCCTATCTCATTATCTATTTATAAAATTTATTTGCTGCCCATCTTGTAATCCCATGACTCTGGGCATCTTACAACATTGAAAAACATTGAAATCATTCATTATAAAAGCACAGCAATTAAAAACCTTAACGGATGAAATCAAGGAGGCAAAGAAGGGAGCCAGACACAGGGAGGGGAGAAAAGGTGGCATTGAACTTTAATTAGTCAACCACTTCAAGTATGAAGCTCCACCATTAGACACCTCCCCCAAAACTATATCTTTTGAAATGTCAGGAAGGTGAGAGCCAATCTCACCTCAGAGGGTAAGGTGTCCCAGAGGGCAGGGAAGCAGAGAAGGCTCTTCTTCTGGATCCCCTTGACTGACAGAATCCACAGTATGCCCCCTTTGCTGGTTCGAGTCCCATCAGGGTGAGAAAGTTCCTCAAGTAGACTGCAGAATTTGGGCTTGGCTAGTCTAAAGAAAAGAAGAATTAGGGATGACATGATAGCTGTATTCCAGTATTTGAGGGGCTGCCACAAAGAAGAGGGGGCCAAATTATTTTCCAAAGCACCAGAGGGAAAGGACAAGAAACAATGGATGGAAACTAATCAAGGACAGAAGCAACCTAGACTTAAGGAGAAACTTCCTAACAGTGAGGACAATTAACCAGAATTGCCTCCAGAAATTGGGACAGTGGTGGAATTCAATTTTTTTTTTCTACTGGTTGTGTGGCCGTGGCTTGGTGGGCATGGCAGGGAAAGGATACTGCAAAATCTCCATTCCCTCCCCACTCTGGGGCCAGTCAGAGGCGGTATTTGCCAGTTCTCCAAACTACTCAAAATGTCCATTACCGGTTCTCCAGAACTTCTCAGAACCTGCTGAATTGCGCCCCTGCTTTGGAACCACAATGACCTGGAACTTGCATAGACAACTACTCTCCTTGGTGTTTAAAGTGCCCTCTTTTTTCTTTGCATCCTGCCAGTATTTCATGAAGACAGCCATCTTCTCTATTGGTCTGGCTGAAGCCACTGAATCCCATCCAACAATACATCAAAGCATTTTCCTGATTAGGAAGTTGGCATCTTGGCATCTAAGATGCCAAGAGAACTCTTGGCATCTTAGCCTTGAACTTCTTTGTCTCAGCACGTTTTTGTCCCACTTAACTCCCGCTTCTAGCTCCAAGGAACAGGGCCAGCTGAAGATTGGCTCTGCTGTTTCTCAAGAAGGCGAGATACTCACCAAGCAGCTCGAAATATTCCCTTTCATTCGACTCCGGGCTGCTAAAGCCCACATCCACACTTTCCTTTTAAAATGGCATGCTAGAGAAAACGTTTCGGAAAACTTCACACAGAAATCTTTAAACCAACGACGTTATCCAGGGGTAGGTTATTTTTAAAACTGGAGGAGAAATTTGCCTTCTTAGCCAACAATGCCCTCCCTTAGCCAACTTTATGGAACTAGCTGTAAACAAGATTATTTTGACCACTTCTCACGCATTACTGCAGCAGTAATTCACTCTGCAGTCGCTTAATGTGGGCTGCAGGGCATGGAAGGCAATTGAGGAACATTCTAAGAGCAACATTTCTCTTGGAATCATATCATGTGCTAGTGGTGGAAACCTCTCTTTTCCTTCCTTCCTTCCTTCCTTCCTTCCTTCCTTCCTTCCTTCCTTCCTTCCTTCCTTCCTTCCTTCCTTCCTCCCTCCCTCCCTCCCTCCCTCCCTCCCTCCCTTCTCTTATCTCCTCCCTCCTTCTTCCTTCCCCCGTCCCTCCTTTCCTTCCTCCCTCTCTCCCTCCCCTCCTCCTCCTCTCTCCTCCCTCCTCTCTCCTCCCTCCCTCCCTCCTCTCTCCTCCCTTCCTCCCTCCTTTCCTCCCTCCCTCCCTTCTCCTCTCTCCTCCCTCCTCTCTCCTCCCTCCCTCTCTCCTCTCTCCTCCCTTCCTCCCTCCTTTCTTCCCTCCCTCCCTTCTCCTATCTCCTCCCTCCTTCTTCCTTCCCCCGTCCCTCCTTTCCTTCCTCCCTCACTCCCTCCCCTCCTCCTCCTCTCTCCTCCCTTCCTCCCTCCTTTCCTCCCTCCCTCCCTCCTTCCCTCCCTCTCTTCCTTCCTTCCCTTTCCTCCCTCCTCCCTCCTTCCTCCTGCCCTCCTTCCTTTCCTTCCTCCTTCCCTCCCTCCCTCCATCCATCCTTTCCTCCCTTCCTCCTTTCTCTCCCCTCCATCTCTTTCCTGAAAGGCTGAAGAAGCTCCAGGAGATTACAAAATGAATAAAGATGCCCTAAAATAAAAATAGAGAGCAGAATATAGAGGTTGTCTGCCTTGATTTGGGGTACCTGACGGCATATACTGTAACTATATTCTGGACAAAAAAAAAAAATCTTATATTGACACCAATCTAATGAAGAATTTCTTAAAACTTCAATGAAGAATAGAGATAGAGATAGGAAGTCATGTTTTTCTCCCCCTATTCCCAACCCCCCAAAACAGAATTTGTTAGCTTAACAACCATTGGCAAATGCCTGACTCATTTGCCACTGAAATGTTGTGGCTTTGTAACTGGCCATCCAACCTCATTACAGCAATTTTCTGGAAACCTTCTCTGCGAAACTGTTACGTTTGGATTTAATGAAAGAAAACCACAAAAAACATCCACAATGATATGAATCACAGCCTTACAGATCAATGTTAGCCAGATATTCTGACATTCACCCGTGTCCCATTAATTTGATGGACCCGATCCATCTTTTCAAGGCAGATGGATATTCAACATTGGTCTTAACTGCATATTCTGTTGGTTTCTTGGAAATGTTACACTGGAATCAGCTAAAGACATTACTGTACTTCTTATTAATTCTTTGATTGATTAAATATTAGTGCAAAGACTCCTTCTTTCAACTCCTTCAGTCTACCCTCTTTTCCCTTGGGTGTTTTCATTTGCTACACATGGGTTTTAGGAAATTAAATGTGGGATTTTTGCGCTCCCAGAAAAAGTTTCCACCCCGAAATGTTTGGCTGCAGAGAAGAGCATAAATGTGTCAAAGCAATCCATAAATCATGTTCCTGACCAAGTGAGGTTGAAATTGGCAGGCTGTAGTTGCGGGGGTGTGAAGGGAAAAGGAATCGCTCCTGAGATTCACGGGGTTGAATTTGGTTCAGTTATCTGCGCTGTCCCAGGAAACTCCGCCAACATCCATCAGAAAGACTGAATGCTGCCAGTGGAAACTCCTTAAAAATTAAACAAAGAATCTGCTGCTTTCCAATATGACAGGAAAGGCATAAAAAACCCAGTGTGCTTTTGTGCCTTGGGAAATTGCTTTCTGGGATTTCTCCGACAAGGTGACCGTCCATGACATCATAACTCTGGGAGATTAAGTGCTACTGAAGTTGGCCATTGATTTTCTTAAACCTCTATTACCGTCATATTATTCGAAAGTGGCGTTTGTTTAATGTCAAAACTCCGGCGAGATGATTGTCTCCCTTCGGAAAGGCACGGGGATACAGACACACCACGATTTTCATTTGTGAGGGTTTTCAATCTGCGGCATTTTGGAAAGGATTAACAGCAGGGCTGGGAAGTCAGCAAAGGTTCGGCTGAAGGTGGAATGAATTGAAGGACGTGTTGGCAATGGCTATATTTGCTCTTCGCAGAGGACCAAATGGTCATTGGGGGTAATTGCTTCCTTGTAAATCAAGGACAGGCAATGGAGGAAAGGGAGCATGTTTGCTTCTTCTTCAAAAGTGAAAGGTTTTAAGCACTATCAGGTGGGGAAATTCACTAGAGAAAGCAATTATGTTGGGAAGAATAAGCGGTAAAAGGAAACTGGCCCTCAAAGAATATAACAGTGGCTGCACACCATCAAAACTGACACCAGGCGAAGCATAGAACAACTCAAAGAAGTAGCGCAAAATCAGAAGATGTGGAAAGACCTGGCCCAAACAATCACCACGAGTCGCACACAACTGAATAGATAACATCATCATCATCATCATCAATCATCATCATCATCAATCATCATCATTTTGATTTTTTTTGTTTGGTAATTGCACTGAAAGCATACTTTCTGATTCAAATGAATTTAATTACCGTATTTTTCGGAGTATAAGACGCTCCGGGCTATAAGATGCACCTACCTTTTTTGGGGAGGAAAACAAGAAAAAAAAAATCTGCCTCTGCCTCCCAGTAATTTGTCTCCTTGCAGCAAACAGCCTGCTTTAGTTTCATTTTCATTTTCAGCACAGCCTGATTAGCACAAGGGGAAAAATATCTCCCTCCTTGCAGCAAACAGTGGAGGCCTGCACTGCAATAGGCAACGGCAATCCCTGCAGCCTGAAACAGCTGAGGGTCGGGAGGCTGATCCAACCGACAATAAACTGCTTGTACTAATCAGGCTGTGATGAAGCTGAAAGGGGCTGTTTGCTGCTTGCTGCAAGGACGTAAATTGCTGGGAGGCAGAGGCCAAAGGGTGGGGGAAAGCGGGTGGGCAGGGCTACATTCGGTGTATAGGATGCACCCAAATTTTCACCTTCTTTTAGGGGGGGAAAGTGCGTCTTATACTCTGAAAAATATGGAAAGTCCCTTTTCCTGGCTCGGAAGATGAGCCTGATCATGGCACCAAGATTCTTTTCTAGAGGTCTATGGAGATTCTCAGTCATCCAGGTCATGGTTGTCCCAAAGGTGCTTTTTTCAAGGGGCAATTGCACTTTCTTGGTTTTTCTTTGAAGTTGTTTCACTTCTCATCTAAGAAGCCTCCTCAGCTCTGACTGGATGGTGGGGAATGAAAAGATTCATACTCTTGGAAACAGCTGGTCATTTGCATTCTTTCAGCAAGTTGTTAAGGTCACCTGGAGGTTTATGTGTGTCCTCAGGGTCACCTGAGTGGTACAAATGGATGTGGAACCTTCTTGGAACTGCTGAAAAGAAGGGGGGGGAAGGAGGTTGGAATGCATGTGTTGTGTCTAGATGACACAACAGAGAACTTACTCTTGAGAACCAAGGTCATCTCTACTGGCCACAGATAAGACTGGGGAAGGAGTGCCTGAAGAGCCTGTCAATTAACCCAACTGGCCAACATGACCTGTGACATGTGGGGATGGGGTTATTTCCTATTTTAATTATACTGAAACCACAGGAAAGGTTCAGAATTGGTTTTCCTTTGAAGCTGTGCCATTATGATGTACTCAATAAAGAAGACCTTTGAGGTGGACCTAGTCTCAGAGTTCTGATTTTTTGGGGGGTTCATTAATCAGAGCCTTGACAAGTGTTTAGTTGGGAAAATGTTAGAAATACCGGTACAGCAAGGATGAAATCCAGTAGGTTCTGACAGGTTCTGGAGAACCGGCTGGGGAAAGATTGAGTAGTTCGGAGAACCGGTAGTGGAAATTTTGAGTAAATGCCATCTCTGGCTGGCCCCAGAGTGGGGTGGGAATGGAGATTTTGCAGTATGCTTCCCCTGCCATGCCCACCAAGCTACGCCCACCAAACCACACCATGCCCACCAAGCCACGCCCACAGAACTGGTAGTAAAAAAAATTGAATTTCACCACTGTGGTACAGTTATTTCAAAAGTAGGTCCATGCATTTGGAGCCAGGTAGAACCACATCTAATGGATCTAATCAGCATAGCCAGGAGGGAAATGATTGATGTGGCAATCGTTGATTCTGCCAGTATGGGAAATAGGGTGCAAATAGGTACAAGTTCACCCCAAGTCTTGATTGGATGGGCAGAGAGATTTTTCTGCCATTTGCATCCCTAAGAGGTGGCCATCCCACAGCTGTTCTTCGTGGTTGGAAGGGAAACAGAAACCCATGCAATTCCCTCACTTCCTTCTGCTATCAGCCTGCAGAAACTATTTCATAATCATAATCATAAGTTTATTTGTCAAGCATATATAAGATAACAGATAAAAGTATAAACATAATTTGAATACATGAAAAGTGTAAGTAAAAAGGAATATTAGGACAGGGACAGTAGGTACACTGGTGCACTTATGCACGCCCCTTACAGACCTCTTAGTAATGGGGTGAGGTCAACAGTAGAGAATTTAAGGTTAAAGTTTTGGGGGTTTGGGGAACTATAGAGTCAAGTAGTGTTGTGGCCCATCAGCAGCATGTGCAGCTAGTAGCTGATTCCGACAGCGAAGAGGCTGGTGTGGTGCTGCGCCAGCAGCCTGTGCAGCTGGCACTTGAGTCAGACAATGAGGAGGCTGGAGAAGATGTGGTGCCAGAAGCGGGGATTCAGCCAGGGCCTTCAGAACCTCCAGAAGCTCCCTTAAGTGAAGAGGATGAAGAGAAGGAGCCTCTTCTCGATGCACGGGTGCGCAGAGCTGCCAAAAGGCAGGAGTGGCTCCTCAGGAGGAGGTCTCCTCGAGAGTAAGGCTTGGGGCTAATTGGCCACTCCCTTAGCCTATTTAAGGAGGAATGCTGACTGAAGCAATTTGCAGGGAACAACTTCGTTCACATACCTTCGTGTCTTGTCTTGCTTATCTTATCAGCTTCCTGCAAATTGCTTCTGCGCATTCTGCCAACCACAGTAAGCTATCACTATTAATCTTTGAATTCTTGGCGGCTGTTAATGCAGTTAATTAACAGGCATTGTTGTAAAAAACTGGTTTATTTAGTAAACTAAGGTTTGAACGGACTTTGTGTGTGCTGCGTTCTTTGGGGTCCGTAGCTGGGGCAGAACAGGTAATGCATTTCAGACATTGACCACTCTGTTACTGAAGTCATATTTTCTGCAATTGAGTTTGGAACGGTTTACCTTGAGTTTGTTTCTATTATTTGCTGGTGTATTGTTGTGGTTGAAGCTGAAGTAGTCATTGACAGGAAGGACATTGTGGCAGATAATTTTATGTACTATGCTTAAGTCAGACTGAAGATGGTGTAGTTCTAAGTTGTCTAAGCCCAAAATTTGGAGTCTGGTGACATAAGGTATTTTATTGCGGTTAGAGGAATGGAGGTACATCCACAGTATGCGGTTCTTAAAGCCGAATTACCTCTATTTGCAAATTGGATTAAGTAATTTTGCAGTGGAGATTTCTCAGCAGTCCTGTTCCGTAACATAATTAAGAATTAATGAGAATATTACAGAGTAAACAGACTGAGGATTACCGATAAATCATAGCCACACCATTTTATGCAAAACGGCATCGCGTTTCCATGGAATAAAAAGAAGAGATCAACTTTCATTTGAAGGTGTGTTAACGGCTACCTAATTGTTTTTTATCCCCATCTTTTAATGACGGTAACCGCAGCACAATGGCGTCTGCTGTTCTTCATGCCAGATTTCGTTGAGTTTTCTTGAATTTTGAGAACTCTCCGGGGCTGCTTTCGGATGCAAAGAAATTCTAAGCTTGTAGTGCAGCCCTGCTTGGCCTCTCACCTAGAAGCAGCTGGTGTTCGCGGGGAAATGAAAAACATGATGGCTAAGGTTGACATGAACCAGCTTGCTTTCAGCTGTATACTTAGGGACATTAAAAACCTGGACTGGCTTTAGATGAGAGGTCAGACGTAGCTGGTGGGATGCGAAGAGCAAAAAGTCACGAAGACCCTCATGGAATTTCCAGTCAAACGAAAAGTTGTCATCTTCTGGGCCTTGAGAGTAACAAACTGACATCTTTGGCTGTAAATGTTCGGTCGTTTCCTATTTGCTATTAACAACATTGCCAACTTATTTAAAAGGTCGGTTAGGATACACTTTATGGGGACGCGGTGGCTCACTGGCTAAGACGCTGAGCTTGTCGATTGAAAGGTCGGCAGTTCAGCGGTTTGAATCCCGAGTGCTGCATAACGGGGTGAGTTCCTGTAACTTGTCCCAGCTTCTGCCAAGCTAGCAGTTCGAAAGCACGTAAAAAAATGAAAGTAGAAAAATAGGGACCATCTTTGGTGGGAAGGTAACAGCGTTTTGTGCCCCTTTGGTGTTTAGTCATGCCGGCTACATGACCACGGAGACGTCTTCGGACAGCGCTGGCTCTTTGGCTTTGAAACGGAGATGAGCACCACCCCCTAGAGCAGGGAAAGACTAGCACCAGTGGTGAATCCAATTTTTTTTTTTTACTACTAGTTCTGTGGGCGTGGCTTGGTGGGCTTGTTGTGGCTTGGTGGCCATGGCAGGGGAAGGATACTGCAAAATCTTCATTCCCACCCCACTCCAGGGGAAGGATACTGCAAAATCCCCATTCCCTCCCCACTCCTGGGGGAAGGATATTGCAAAATCTCCATTCCCACCCCACTCTGGGGCCAGCCAGAGGTGGTATTTGCTGGTTTCTCCGAACTACTCAAAATTTCTGCTATCGTATCTCCAGAACCTGTCAGAGCTGCTGGATTTCACCCCTGACTAGCATATATGCGTGAGGGGAACCTTTACCTTTACCTTTAGGATACACTTGCTGATAGTCAAGATTAATTGAAGGAAGTTGATATTTTTTTTAATCAACAGTGGCAAATTTAGCATTATTGCATCAGGGATGTGGATGTCAGGGCAACCACTAGATGGCCTAAGGCAATATCTCCTTGCTGCCATCTAGTGACCATTTAAATGCTTGCAACTCATATTATGCAGTCTTATTTTATATAGCATGCTTACTTACTTATAGTCTAGCTCAACTCTCAAGTTACCATAAATTTAACCAACGTTGGCCAGGTATGCTGGGCTGCAGTAAATCTGTTGAGTTTCTGTTTTAGTCTTATTTGAACACAGGAAGTCTATCTGTTGTAATCCTCTAATCCACAACAATTGTGCACACATGTTAAAGCAGTTGTCAGAGGCAGAACAAGCAAGACACAGAGAAGGGAGGAAGTCCATTTTGGATTTGCAGACTTGAGGAAAAAAAAAACATTTTTCTAGACAAAAAAACTCACACATTCTCTTTGGAGAGATTTTGAAAATATTAGTCATTGTGACTTATCTTTTGCTGTTTTTAGAAGCAGACAGATGGGAACTGAATCAGTCTCAAACTGGAGTCAGATAATATCGTGCAGAAGGAAATCTGTTTTATGTTAGTGCTTATAAAGTGCTTGGAAATTTGGAGAAGAGATTCAGTGAATATACTGTATATATAGTGGTTAAATCTGGGGCTAGAACTACGAAGCTTACATATTTTGTTGAGCTGTTAAGTGCAAAGCTCTGATCGTAACTCTACTACAAAAACCGAATACTGGAACTGCAATATTGTATATATTGAGAGCAGATTTACTCCATATTGGTAGGTATAGGATTAAGTTTAATCTGATTGAAGGGATAGGCCAATGTTATTTACTCCTACAAAGTAGATGACTGCTTACACTTGGGAGTTTATCATGACTTATGAATTCCTTTGCAACTTGGTGAAGAAGTCTGATCTTCCACCTAAAGGTGTAGACCCAGAAGTGGAGTTAAGTGAGTCCCCTATTGTCTCCCTCTCATCATAACTGTGGGTTTGGTAGTGCCAGCAAGAACATGCCTTGGACAGCATCAATGCAACTTCTGACACTGTATCCCAAAGGTGCTTTTTCAGGAGGCAACTGGACATTCCTGTTTTTTCTTTGAAGACATTTCACTTCTCATCCAAGAAGCTTCTTCAGCTCTGATGGGATAGTGGGGAATGGAAGGATTTATATTCCTTGCAGACAGCTGGTCATTTGCATCCTTTTAGAGGGTCATTGAAGCCCTTGGAGGTTTATCTATGTCCTCAGGGTTACCTGAGTGGTGCTCCTGGTTCCTATAATCTGCAATTTCTTTCTCTGGAAATCTATTCTTACTCCCACACCATTCAAAGGGTGTTTGTCCCAAATTGTAAAGCTAAAAGTCTGTAGAGATTCTCTGTCATCCAGATTATTGGTTGCCCCAAAGGTGCTTTTTCAGGAGGCAACAGGACTTTCTTGTTTTTTCTTTGAAGACGTTTCACTTCTCATTCAAGAATGAGAAGCTTCTTGGATGAGAATCGAAATGTATTCAAAGAAAAAAAACAGAAGCTTCAAGTGCTTCAATGATCCTCTAAAAGGAGGCAAATAACCAGCTGTCTGCAAGAAGTATAAATCCTTCCATTCCCCACTATCCTGTCAGAGCTGAAGAAGCTTCTTGGATGAGAAGCAAAACATCTTCAAAGAAAAAAAACAGGAAAGTCCAGTTGCCTCCTGAAAAAAGCACCTTTGGGACAACCATGACCCGGAGGACTGAGAATCTCGACAGACTTCGGACACTGTGCTTGAATGGGTGGTTTGTGGTCCAGTGGAGAAGCCTCAAAGTTCACCCCATGTCAACCCTTTGGGGTAGCCTAGAAAAGAAGTACCAAACCTGAGTACTAATACTACCATTATTTTAAGGTTACGGGAACAGGATCTTGCTAATTTGAACTATCTCTCCCCTCGTTTATTTTACAAAACGGAGGGTTTGTTCTGAGATGCTTTCTCTTCTCCTACTCAAAGTCATTCCCATACATCATTCCGGTCTCACCTCTCAGCTCCTGAATCCCACCCTAGCCACATGCAGATATGATTAATGAAGGTGGGATAGCAATAGTACTTAGACTTATATACTGCTTCATAGTCCTTTACAACGCTCTCTAAGCATATAGAGTTGGCATATTGCCCCCAACAATCTGGGCCCTCCTTTTACTGACCTCAGAAGGATGAGTCAACCTTGAGCCCAGGGGTGAAATCTAAAATTTCTTACTACCGGTTCTGTGGGCGTAGCTTGGTGGGGTAGGTGGGTAATGTAACTGGGTGGGCATGGCCAATTTTTTTTTTTTTTACTTTTAAAACCATTTTTTCTACAACCTCTTCGGCTATGAGGTTGTAAAAAAATGTTTTCAAAAGGCTCTGAGGATCCCAGCTGAGTTCCCTGATCGACAGAGGCTTTTTTAAAACTCAGCTGGGATCATCATAGCATTTAAAAGAAAAAAAAACCCTTTTTTTCTTTTAAATGCTCTGACGATCCCAGCTTAGTGCCCTGATTGGAACTAAGGGTTTTTTTTTCTTTTAAATGTCTTTGACAAGCCGCACGATCATCAGAGGCTTTTTTTTTTTAAACTTTTAAAAGCATTTTTTCGGCAGTAGTTGTAGAAAAAATGCTTTTAAAAGTAAAAAAAAAAGCCTCTGATGATTGTGCGGCTCATCTGGGCATGGGGGGGGGGGCAGGATTTTTGCTACCGGTTCTCCGAACCACCCGCCTCCATCGCTACCGGTGATCCGGTCTGAACTGGGAGCATTTCACCCCTGCTTGAGCCATTCAGAATCGAACTCCTGGAGTCAGCAGTGAGTTAGCCTGCAGTACTACATTCTAACCACTGTGCCACCCAGGCTCATACAAGCAGAATGGTCAATAACAAATAAGAAGTGAGCTTCACAGGTCAACATAGGGAAAGCTGCCCATTTATTTTGGTGGGTGGGTGGAGATGGGGGATAGAGTGTTTTTGAAGCTTAATTTCAACTCATTCAACTCACACAAAGTCTTTGGAATGTTAACACTGCTTAGGATGAGAAGCCCCCATTATCTTAACTAATGCCTCCTGGAACCCCCCTCCCCCCATCCTCTCTCAAAAGGTGGAGCTGAAAATTATAGAGTGGTTTTCTTACGGTTTCTGATTCCCTCACAGAGACTAATAGTACTCTTAGTTTCTCCCTATCAGACCAATCTTTCCTGCTATGGGGTCCTCACAGAGACAAAAAAGCTTAAGATAAAGATGCTGCCTTTTAAACCAGGGGTCTCCAACCTTTTGGACCTCAGAGACCACCAAATTCATAATTTTAAATCCCGCGGACCACTAATACGATTTTTTTTTAAAAAAAAGATAAATACATTTGTAAAATAATGATCAGAGAACTTCCATTTTATTAATATGAAATGCACCTATTTAATATAACAAAATTATAAAGGCCTATTTAATTATAACAAAAAATCGTAAAGTGACCAATCCAGACACACAGCCTGGAAACCTCTTTTGTGTTCCTTCTCTCAAGAAGCTTGGTCAATCTGAGTGATGGAAAATGAAGGCGGGCAGACTGACGGTGGCTTGCTGACGTTGGTGGGAAACAGGGGTGGGTTCTAAAATTTTTCACTACCGATTCTGTGGCCGTGGCTTATTTTGTGGGCGTAGCTTGATGGTCATGTGACAATTATTTATGACAATTATTTAGGATTTAGCAGAGGTACTGGTCTACCAGGCTTTTAACTGCTTGCAGAGCTGTACCGATCTACCCATTTATTTTTACAGGCACTGGTCTACTCATTTGTTTTCTTTTAACACTGATCAGCTGTAGGGCAGCCCTTTGAAGCCCCACGGCAAGAGTTTAAACAGTTTTTTTCCCTCTAGCCATCAGCTGGGACTCAGGAGGCAGCAATAGATTGGGGGTGGGGCCAAATAAAAGGTAAGAATAACGCGGGAGGTGGGGGGGGCGTGGGAGCGTGGGGGGTGGGGGGGGCAGAACCGGTTCGGTGACATCATATCGTCACCGCTACCGGCTCGGGAGAACCGGGCCGAACCGGGAGGAACCCACCACTGGTGGGAAAGTCGGCCCCATATTCCAGAGCTGTAGTAGTCACCGGACTGCCCTTTGGTCATCCCAAAGCAGCTCCTACACCCAGGTGCACCAGCCTGCAGGGTTGGATTTCCCTCCCCCACTGTTGGTCTTACCTCCAGTTCCAGCTCGCGTGGCTCGCACCGCTCTACTCAAGGTAAGGTTTGCACTCGGCCGAAGGGTGGGTGGGGCGATATGGGTGGTGCACCCTTGTGTTCCCGCATGGGCCAGATTAATTGCTTTTGGGGGGCATATCCGGCCCAGGGGTCATAGTTTGAGGATGCCTGATTTAGTGCAATATAAAAAAAAGCAAAAATGCAAAGATTTCTCTGCAGGCCACTAAAATTTTCTCGCAAACCACTGGTGGTCCACGGACCACCGGTTTGTGATCATTGTTTTAAACTATCTGAAATATTTGCAAATGAAATAAAACTGGACAATATGTTCCCTCAAAAATATGCAAAAATGTGGCATAACTTCTCGCGTTCTTTACAACACTTCCAAGTAAGCAAGTCAAGAGCAGGAGATGGAAAAAGTGCTACTGCTGAAGCCAGAGGCGTCTTAAGGTAAGGAAGGAAATTGTCTTCATTTGCAACATCAGCAGAGCTATCTTGACATTCATAAAATCCCAGGCTAGAGCGGAGATGTCAGTGCAATAAAAGCATCACCTGAGAGCAGACGTAGGCTCTATTTATTTATGCAATCATTCCAATAAGCCTCCAGCGCACTTGTGATACGGAAGCAATAGCTGCTCTTTTGAGATATAAAATCCATCTGCTCCACCCATCATCTCCGTTTTTAAATAAAAGTCACAGATAGTGAATAAAAGATAAAATAAGAATAAAACTACATAGGTTTTTTTTTTAGTGAAAAACCTCAAGGTAAGTTTGCAGCTTTATTCAGGGGTTTCCCCCTTAGAAAATAAATACTGAACTCTTGATAATTGAAACACTCTTTCTTTCAGTAGAATCATAAATCTAGTATTAAACGATTAAATTTTGTACTTTTTTTTCCGAATACCGATTGGCAGCCATAAGAAGAGTTACAAGTTTCTTATTAAGATAAAGGTAAAGATTTCCCCCTTCCAGTTGTGTCCGACTTTAGGGCACAGTGGTCATCTCTGTTTCTTAGCTGAAGGAGCCAGTATTGTCCAAATATATTTTTTGTGGTCATGTGACCAGCATGACTATATCATGCTATATAGCAACAGATCACTGTTATCTTCTCACCAAAGTGGTACCTATTTATCTATTTGCATTTGCATTGTTTTGAACTGCTAGGTGGACAGGAGCTGGAGCAGAGACGGGAGCTCACCCCATCATGCAGCATTCGGGTCTCGAACATGGGCTGTCTGCTTTCCAGCTGACAAGTACAGTGTCTTTAACAGCTCAGCCATCACACCTCTCCTTATTATGATAGTGTCTTCATTAAGCCAATTATAAAACACATAAAGTAGTTGCCACCAAGAGAGGGTAAGATGTTAATTTTGGGAACATAAAGTCAAAACCATGATAAGAAAATTAGTCAGGTTAATTCACAGGCTTTATTTAAAAGGTGGATATTTAAAAACAACTAGAGAATATAAAGAACAAAGAAAAGATAATTCATAAACATCCATTTAAAAGGGCAGCTGCATATTTCTTTTAATTGGTGGGGAATGTTGGGGTTAGGTTAAGGTTAGGATCAGGTTGTTAGGGACAGCATGTTGCCTTGCTTGTTAGATTTTAGATTAGAGCTTCTAGCTTTCCTACAACAGCATGGAGACCCTTGGGGTAAAATTTGATTGTTGCACATCTGGTCTCTTGGTCCAAATGCCTTGGTCCAAATTCCTAAACATCAGGGGTGGGTTCCAAATCCTGTCCCTACCAGTTCGCTTGTGCGCACATGCGCACGTGGCACTTCTGCACATGCACAGAAGAATCTGGGAGGTTGGGTGGAGCCTCCCACTGCCGCTGCTACCAGTTCATCCAATCTGATGCGAACTGGTACAACCCACCCCTGCTAAACATGTTCTCCAATGGTTAGAGCATCTTCTCCAATGACCTGACATTTCCCAGATGTCCCTTTGGCATTGGAGCAGGGATGAAATATATGTGATCAATAACTTGGTTTGTCCAGATTTTGAGTACCTTCAGCACCACATCGGTCCTTCAGAGATGTGTGATTAGCCCACAATCCTACTGCTGTGGACTTTGGAGGTTGAAAGGCATCAGCTGGATGGATGTCAGACTGGCTGAATTAAGGTAAATCAATGGTCATTGCCAACAATTTTGGTATTGTGAGAAGCCTTCCCCCCAGAGAATGAAATATTTTGGGGCATATTAAAAGAGGCAGAGTATTTCCCCAAAAGAGAAATGGAGAATATTCTTTTAACAAAGGCAGAAAACAGCCCCAGTCTTCCTGCCGTAAGAAAACAGCTTGAAGCTTGAAGAAGCTGATCTTTAGGAATGCAGATTTTGTATCCATTCAGAAAGACTGGGCCAATCGATTCATAAACAAAACACTTTCAGCCACAGTTCCCATTGGAGCTGATGGGATTAAGAATTTACATTCCCCCCCCCGCCACCCAAATTCTAAGGACAGGACAGGACTTTTAGGACATAATAGGATTAACCCACCACCATTGGAATAGTAAAAGACACAAGGCTCATTACATTGCACAACCCCCTGGAGCATCTCAATCACAAAACCCCACAGAATCATCCAGTCACTCAGCCATTTTGTCAGCCACCCCAGAAACATGCTGTTGTCACTGAAGTTTCTGAAAAATCAAATAAACGGAGACCTTCTTTCCTTGTAGCCAGTCTCCATTTTATTTCCAGTAATTTTCTTCTGGTTTGGAACTAGATTAGATTTTTCTTCACACAGTATGGATTCAGGTTACTGATTGAGGAAAGAGGTTTTCTTCCTTTGGACTCTTGGGAGAAATTTGGTAAAATTCAGACCTCCCAAATCCTCAAGTTCCACGAGGATTTGGATCCACTCGAAACCACAGCCTCCAAAATAAAAAGCACTTTTAAAAATGGTTCGTTTCCCATGCTTTCTCATATTTTATTTCCTTGCGTGGAGAACTGTCATGTAGGGAAGTGTTCAGCACATAACCCTTGCAATTTTCTTCAATCTGGGTCCATATTATCTCTCCCTCCATCCTGAAAGCAAAAAGGAAAGAAAATTAGGCTGGTGAAGTTATCATGGTCCAGAGTGAGGAAGAAGTGAAGGCCAGAAGGTGGAACCCAATTGATGGCCTTCATTAGTCCAATCTAGAAAGGACATCCTCTCCAGATACTCTCCAAAAGGACTTTTGTGGCACCCAAACATTTTTCTACAGGGACCTCTTTTGTAAGACTTAGCCGCTTCAGCATCCCTGCCTGTTTCCTCCCTTCTTTTTATTAAAATAATCTTTTTTGAAAATGCCAGATGGGAGCAGGAACACCCAGAGGCACCCAAAAAGAAGTCTGAAGACACACTGGGCCCATAGGAGTTTGTGTTGATTTCCCTTCCTGGTTTCACAATTGTGCTTTAGGGGAAGGTCCCCTTGTCCAGCTGGCAGGATTTGAAAATTCTGGCCAATAAGTGAAAAGGAAATGAAAGTAACCAGCATCCAATGGAGTCGAATGAGCCAAAGTTAACAGTATATTAACATTTCATAATTTCCAACGTGGAATAGTGTTTCCCATTCCCTGGATAAAGTCCATGTTTATTGCCGTTCGTCGCCATATTTTAATGTGGAATCTTAGAAGAAAAATCGCAGCAAAGTAATTGAATTCCCCCTTTTTTCCTCCTTCCTTCTTCCCTGGTGTGATTCATTCTCTTCCAATGAAACAAGATAAATGGCATTTTTTTTTTGCTAGAATCTGTCTATTACAAGATGATCAAATTAAAGAACACTAAATTTACAGGCAATACATCAAAGTTGGTGAGCTCATTTTTTAAAAATTGGGCAAATCTGCACTTTGTATATATAAACTGGAAACCTTTAAAGGCCCTTCTGCATTGTCTTTTTGTTGCTTGAGCAGAATAAAATTGTGCTGCAGGACAACTAAATCTTTTCTCAGAGTCTCGCTCCTCTCATTCCAATCCAACTCTACCATCTGGAGGACCGTGGCATGAAAGGTTTTTCTTGTCACCATCCATCTCCTGAGCTTCTGTGAAGATCCTACATCTTCTTTTTGTTTCATGAAGTATTTCTAGCAGGACTACCAGATTCCGTAACAAATTTGTTCCCAAGAGGTGAGATTCAAATATTTTAGCAACTGGTTCTCTGCCCCGTTGCTGGGTGGGCATGGCCATGGTGGGCGTGACCTACTTGGCCTCCTGCACCATGGCAGGGTGGCATTTTCACCCTCCCCAAGCTCCAGAGACCTTCCTCGAGGGGAGTGTTCTGTCCCCGTCTTTCACACACACACAAACAGATATCCAGGGGTTAAATAAAACTGGCAGACAACAAATTCTTTTGATAAGAGGATTGGCAGCAACCCAGTAGCTGCTTGCCAAGAACTTTACTCATAAAGGGAGGAGTTCTTCCTCCGTCAGATAAACCCAAACAAGATACACACAGTTCAAGAATTGTCAAGTCCAGTCCGTATTAAATCCAAGGCAGATAACATTGTTTCAAAGATACAATGTGACTCGCTAGTAGTTAGTTTTGTCAGTCACAGAGTCTGAATGGCCACCTCACCCCCTTTTATCCCCTGTGGGGTGTGGTCCAGTGACTCAGCTTAATCTCTGGCACACTTCCTTTTCTGCTGTGTGCGCTTGTCTCTCTGACGCTGGCGGAGAGACAAGCATCCAAGACTTATCTCCGTCATTGTCCGACTGCAAGGAGATACCTGGCTCCTGGCCAATCTCTTCTCCTGCGGGAGACTCCTGAGGCATTGCCAGAGAGGAGGGTCCTGGAGAGGGAGGCCTGGCCAACTCCTCTCCTTCATGTTCGGAGCCTTCTCCCTCCGATAAGTCGGCCTCGGGGGTCGGAGTCACAACAGGGAGGTTGTCATGGTTGTCCCAAAGGTGCTTTTTCAGGAGACAACTGGACTTTTCTTGTTTTTTCTTTTAAGAGGTTTTGCTTCTCATCGAAGAAGCTTCTGCAGCTCTGACTGGATGAGTACCGTCAAAGAGTTTATTATCTCTAGTTGATTCCATAGTGCCAACTTTGCGGAGTTGCCCCAAAGCACAAATATTATAGCAATAAAGCTATATATTCCTTAAACACCCTGGAATATAACTGTATGAGCCGCGGTGGTGCAGTGGTTAGTATGCAGTACTGCAGGCTACTTCTGCTGATCACCGGCTGCCAGAAGTTTGGCAGATCGAATCTCACCAGGCTCAAGGTTGACTCAGCCTTCCATCCTTCCGAGGTTGGTAAAATGAGGAGCCAAATTGTTGGGGGCAATATGCTGACTCTGTAGACTGCTTAGAGAGGTCTGTAAAGCACTGTAAAGCGATATATAAGTCTAAGTGCTATTGCTATTTTATTCAAGAAGCTCTTGCAGTTGGGGGATGGAATTTCTATTTCTGCAGGTGTTGCTATAGCTCAGAGCAGGAGTTTTCTGCTTCTCTCCAGCAACTCAGGATTGGCAGGAATGAAGTTGGTTGCACTGCAAAACTTCCAAACTCCTTGGAAGGAGTTGGGAAATAAAAGCAGTATAGAAAATGAGACAGTTTATTTCTGACCCAGCTGTAGAATACCTAAAATCACACACAAAAAAAGCAATTATTTCCCTGAGAGGTGAAGACCATCTTGTTATTCGAGGATGTTTGGAAGCCAAAGGGGAGGGATATGTTTGGGTTTTTTAAAAAGTTTTGGAGGTTTTATTTTTTTGCACTTACTTACTGATCAAGCTGGACGTGATTTTACATGAACCAGCCATTTCAAGGCTGACAAAAGTGAGGTTAATTGCCAGGGCTGCGAAAGATCTGATGTCGAAATGCTTTGCTTTCATGCAAATTTAGTTCCTGACCGGCTCGGAATATAAAGCCTTTTTCTTCTTTGTATTTTGTTATGATTAAGAAGACATTTTCCATCCTTTGATTCACGAGTCTGCACCATTGCGCCCTGTGAGTTCACCTTGAGCCTATCATAAGTGTGTCACAATAAAATAATTGGGTATCGTTAACAAAATGATTTCTTGGAACAAAAGGAAGGTCTCCAAGTCTAAATCATTGATGCCCAAGTTCTCACGCACCGCCGCACAACACCCTGACATTCAAGGGTGTGCATTGATCCCCATCAGTCTGTTAATCACAACTAGCAGCTCGGTAGGAAGATGTAATTGAATGAGTGGCTAATGTGTGGGCTGTGGGAAGCCCTTTGAGGAAAATTATGAGATTGCTTTGCGTCTCCGGCTCTTCGACGATTTCACAAATAACAGACCAGGTCCATTTTTGAAAATTGAGGCTGTCACAAAACTATTCCACAGCCTGGGGAAAAAAATATATGATCTTGCACTGTTTCGAGCACCTTTCAGGGCAAATATCTGAAATTAATATTCATTGAACAGATGTCTATTATGGTTGGTCACACACAGTCAGCCAGATGGGACTGGAGCTGGCATTTTTATCTACCTCTCGAGACCTTCCCAAGGACCCTGAGATAGGCAGATGTTGTGGTTTGGTGGTGTTAAAGGTATCGTCGCAGGATGTAAGCTGTGCCAAATAAAGCTGCCTGTTGCAATTGATCGATGGTGGTTTTGTCAATGCCGATGGCATTCAAGTGGTACTTCAGTGGTTTTGGGGTTGCCTCAAAAGGTGCATTATCGGTATTATTTCCGACGCTTCCATTTCAGGAAATAACATGCAGTTTCATTGCAGAAGGTGGAGGAATTGAAGGCTAAAAACTCAGATGCACTATATATGGATGCACAAACACAAGGCATACTTGATAAAAAGAGAGAGGGAGTACTGACATTCATAGATGCAACAAAAATAATTACATGGAAGAATAGGGGTGATGCTATGACTTTATTGATAGTGGCCCATTTTTCAAGAATTGAGCACTTTTATAGGGGGTTTTTCTCCCCAGCTTGATATAAAATCCATTCATACCTGTTTCATCTCATGCCATCATTTTCATTCAATAGCTGAGCTTCTTCATTTGTGGATGGTTTAACTGCTGTGTAAGTGAAAAAAAATCAATAAATTGACTTTTTTTAAAAAAATCATATGTTCACCCATCCATATTATGTAAGTCTTGGCCACATCCTATTGGTGGCCTTTATCTGGGTTTTCTTTCTTTCTTTCTTTCTTTCTTTCTTTCTTTCTTTCTTTCTTTCTTTCTTTCTTTCTTTCTTTTTTCTGCCTCCTTCCTTCCTTTCTGCCTGCCTTCCTTCCTTCCTCCCGCCTTCCCTCTCTGCCTCCTTCCCTCTCTCCCTCCATCCCTCCCTCCTTCCTTCCTTCCTTCCTTCCTTCCTTCCTTCCTTCCTTCCTTCCTTCCTGAGTCCTTCGGGAGAAGAGCGGTATACAAATTTAATAAACCTAAACCTAAACCTAAACCTAAACCTAAACCTAAACCTAAACCTAAACCTTCTTTCTTTCTTTCTTTCTTTCTTTCTTTCTTTCTTTCTTTCTTTCTTTCTTTCTTTCTTTCTTTCTTTCTTTCTTTCTTTCTTTCTTTTTTCTGCCTCCTTCCTTCCTTTCTGCCTGCCTGCCTTCCTTCCTCCCTCCTTCCCTCTCTGCCTCCTTCCCTCTCTCCCTCCCTCCCTCCCTCCTTCCTTCCTTCCTTCCTGAGTCCTTCGGGAGAAGAGCGGTATACAAATTTAATAAACCTAAACCTAAACCTAAACCTAAACCTAAACCTAAACCTAAACCTAAACCTAAACCTTCTTTCTTTCTTTCTTTCTTTCTTTCTTTCTTTCTTTCTTTCTTTCTTTCTTTCTTTCTTTCTTTCTTTCTTTCTTTCTTTCTTTCTTCCTCCTTCCTTCCTTCCTTTCTGCCTGCCTGCCTTCCTTCCTCCCTCCCTCCCTCTCTGCCTCCTTCCCTCCCTCCCTCCTCCCTCCTCCCTCCCTCCCTCCCTCCCTCCCTCCCTCCCTCCCTCCCTTCCTTCCTTCCTTCCTTCCTTCCTTCCTTCCTTCCTTCCTTCCTGAGTCCTTTGGGAGAAGGGTGGTGTACAAATTTAATAAACCTAAACCTAAACCTAAACCTAAACCTAAACCTAAACCTAAACCTAAACCTAAACCTAAACCAACCTTCCTTCCTTCCTTCCTTCCTTCCTTCCTTCCTTCCTTCCTTCCTTCCTTCCTTCCTTCCTTCCTTTCTTTCTTTCTTTCTTTTTGTCTTCTTCTTCTTCCCCCCCCCCTCCTCCTCATCATCATCAAAAATCACAGAAATTCCTACAAGGAGAAGCTGCCAAGCCACCACGCCATCTTTCCCCTTTGAAGGGATACTGAAAGCCACAGGTTGGGAGGTAGGGTGAGGCAAAGGTTTTTGGCAGAGAAGGAACTCTATCCACCCATGCTGACAAAGCATTTCAAAAAAGATTTTGAATGTTCACATCAGCTGAATCTTATACTTTATGGATTGCATTACATTCTTTTTAAGAAATGGAATCTGGAAAAATGCAGAAATGAAATGTTGTGGACTTCCAGCTGTTGTGCATCATATTGTCACCGCTACCGGCTCGGAAGAACCAGGCTGAACCGGGAGGAACCCACCACTGGTATGTATATATTCTTTGTAGTAAAAACCATTATTTAAAATACAAACCTCTGTATACTGTCTTTGCTCCTGGGTTGTTTCACATAGTCACACTGTGCATACTCTGACAGACTGACTCAGATTGGATCCTGCAGCATTATCCTGCGACATCTATATTTGCCTTCATTTATGTAAGAAAATAAATTATTTCCCTTGCTTACAGGGAATATGTATTAGCTATATTTTCAATGATTCTTCAAGACATTGAAAGAGGTTCAGGAATTGATGGAAAATATACTGATCATTTATCCAAACTGTAATGTTGCGTTCACATAACTATTTTTTCTGGAACAACATGCAGTGTGAGGAGTAAACAGTTCATCTTCATTCCTATTAGACTCTCTGAAATAGCTTCTGCTATAATCTCTTCGATTTTGTCAATACTCATCTATGACTTTGAAACTGAAAAGTCTGTGAATTTGGCAAGACCCCAACTTCATCTTTCACTTAAAAATGACTGCAGCAATTGTGGAGAAAAATCTTTCATTCTGAGGGCACAACACAATTTCTGTGGGGAAAATTACTGAAAACAAAAAATTCGACTTTTTTAAAAGTAGTATATCCCAGGGGTGTCAAACTCAAGGCCCCGGGTGTGTGTGTGTGTGTGTGTGCAGATCTGGCCTGCAGGGTACTTAGATCTGGCCTGCGGGGCCATGCTGGAAACAGTGAAGGATCGGCCTGCAGTGCTTCTGCAGTGAAAACGGGCTCCCGAGCTCCATTTTCAGCTGCCACAGCCTCCTGTAACCCTCTGCCAGTGAAAACAGAGCTCAGGAGGGCTTCGTTTTCACTGGCAGGGGGTTGCAGCAGCCCGTAGCAGCCGAAAACTGGAGCTTGGGAGCCTGTTTTCGCTGGCAGAGCGTTCAGGCCACCACAGGAGCCCCTGACAGGAATGACGTTGAGCTGGCCATGCCCACCCTGGCCACACCCACCCCAGCCCCCCCCCCCCCCGAGATCAAACACACCCCTGATGTGGCCCTCAATGAAATCGAGTTTGACACCCATGGTATATTCTGTTCATAAATATGGAAGAAGCCACCACTCCAGGGGAGAAATGCTCCCGGTTCGGACCGGATCGCCCGATCCGGTAGCAATGGAGGCGGGTGGTTCGGAGAACCGGTAGCAAAAATCCTTGCCCCCTCCCCTGCCCAGCTGAGCCGCGCGATCATCAGAGGCTTTTTTTTTATTTTTAAAAGCATTTTTTCCACAACCTCTTTGGCAAAAAAATGCTTTTAAAAGTAAAAAAAAAAGCCTCTGATGATCGCACAGCTCAGCTGGGATCATCAGAGGCTTTTAAAAGCATTTTTTCTACAACCTCTTCCACCAAAAAGGTTGTAGAAAAAATGCTTTTAAAAGCCTCTGACGATCCTAGCTGAGTTATCTGACCAGCAGAGGCTTTTAAAAAGAAAAAAGCCTCTGCTGATCAGACAACTCAGCTGGGATCGTCAGAGGCTTTTAAAAGGAAAAAAGCCTCTGCCGATCAGGCAACTTAGTTGGGATCGTCAGAGGCTTTTAAAAAGCATTTTTTTTCAACCTCTTCGCCAAAGAGGATGTAGAAAAAATGGTTTTAAAAGTAAAAAAAAAAAAAGTTGGCCACACCCACCCAGTCACATTACCCCCCTCCCACCAAGCCACACCCACAGAACCGGTAGTAACAAATTTTAGATTTCACCACTGCACCACTCTCATCATACAACTGGGTCAAATGGAAGTGTCTGAAATATAGAATGGTGCCAACATTATTTCCTACCATTTTTAATGTGAACAAGTTTCACTGTCATTTTGTGTAATGTAACATCTGGCTTTTCCTATTACATTTTTATATGACATTTGTGGGAGCAATATGGCTAAATAAGATAAACGGGTTATTTTCCAAGTGCTTGAACTCAAACAAGAGCCCTCTCAAGAAGTCACCCCCCCCCAAATAAATAAATAAATCAAGCTCTCTATTTTCCTGGAGATGGTTGCTGTATGATTATGGTAACTACCTTGCAGTATGTCTCACCATGAAATGAAGCTGCTGTTGATTTTATCACATGCTGTGCATAATCAACACACCTCTGTCTCTCAGGACTACAGTCTTCCACAACAGGAGAAAATAAGGTAGTAAGAGACGACCTTTGGTTAAAGATACGAGAGAGAAATTAATCAATAGCAGGATTTAAAGAAAGCCCATCAACATGAAAAACGAGGAAATTATTCTGCCACAATCTTTATGAGGTTGTATGGATCCTGACATATTTTGCTGCTCAAAGGGCAACATCTTTGTTTGCTTCCATCGAGGGGGCAAAGCGGTTCAGGTTGGCCTTCTAAATGGACCTGATTCTATAGACTGTCTGTTAATGTTTTGGGAGTTCTTCCAGTTGTGTTCCACATGAATTCACTAGCTGGACGCCCATGCTTCGCTACAAAACTATGTGATTGGGCATGATAAGTTGACACTTAAAGCCTGAAACTTAATGTAAAATGTGTAACTCCGTAGCATCAGAATGTGTTAATATAAGGCAACTGGCAGTTGGAACAGAGGGGGAGGGGAAGTAGAATGTCCCAGCCCACAGGTCGGATGAGTCACACGCTGGCCATGCCCAAGCCCAGTTTAGCAAAGGAGTAGCATCAGAGCGTGTTAATATAAGGCAACTGGCAGTTGGAACAGAGGGGGAGGGGAAGTAGAATGTCCCAGCCCACAGGTCGGATGAGTCACACGCTGGCCATGCCCAAGCCCAGTTTAGCAAAGGAGTAGCATCAGAGCGTGTTAATATAAGGCAACTGGCAGTTGAAACAGAGTTCTTTTCAGGTGGGGAGGGGGAGTAGAATATCTAGCTCCTTAGCATCAGAGCATATTAATATAAGGCAACTGGCAGTTGGGACAGAGTTCCTTTCAGGTGGGGAGGGGAGTAGAACATCTAACTCCTTAGCATCAGTGTGTGTGAATATAATACTTTATATGAAATACTAATGATCTGATGGTCATTTCGAAAAATCCTTTCTTAGTGAGCATTTAGAAGCCAAGAGGAACATATGTGCCAAATTTCAAGTTTGTAGGCTTTACCGTTCTGGAGATTTCGTGATGAGTGAGTGGTATTTAACTTTTATATACTGTATATAGATTCATCACAGGGCCTACTAAAATGTTTGGTTCAATTCTATCATCAATTCTAACAAGGTTATCTCTCCATGGGCTCTCCCGTATTCTCCTGATCAGCAGAATTCAGAGTCGCCGACAAATAAGGTAGGAAACTTCCCTGATACTTTCAAGAAACAACTGGCTCCATCAATCGGGTGAGTTGGATCTTGGTTCTGCAGGGTTTGCTTTTGGATGCTAATCTAGGAATGACCTCTCCATGGCAAGGGAGGCACTCAAAACCTCAGCGTCTACCAGCTCCACATCAACAGAAAATCTGCTGCCAGTGTGGGATACACATCACTGCAAAAGTCCATTGCAGTGGTGGGTTTCTACCAGTTCGGCCTGGTGCAGGTGAGCTGGTAGCGATGATGATGAGCTGAGAGTGAACCGGTTCTTTCTGATGGTTAGGTTGGTCCTCCCGCCTGCCCCTGCGTTATACATACCTTATATTTGGTTGTTTTTAGCCCAGCTGAAAGACACGGCAGTGTGGATTGACTCATCTCAGCTGTTCCGTAATACACTGCGTTTGTGCAGAGCGCAAGTTTGGCATGTGTGCGAAACACACGCGAAGCACTTGCATGAAGCGAAGTGGTGGTAACACTGGTTGAAACCCACCACTGGTCCATTGTTATCATGGAAGATAGAAAATCTTCATCTGCCTTTGAGTGGGTAATGTCAGTGAGGATATTCTTCTCTCTCTCTCTCTCTCTCTCTCTCTCTCTCTCTCTCTCTCTCCCAGGAGAATCCAGTGCCAATAAGATAGAATAGGATGGGATGGGATGGGACGGGACGGGACGGGACGGGACGGGACGGGACGGAACGGAACGGAACGGAACAGACAGAACAGAACAGAACAGAACAGAACAGAACAGAACTGGAATGGAATGGAATGGAATGGAATAGAATAGAAAACAGAAAACAGAAAACAAACAGAAAACAGAAAACAGAAAACAGAAAACAGAAAACAGGGAAGGGAAGGGAAGGGAAGGGAAGGGAAGGGAAGGGAAGGGAAGAGAAGAGAGAAGAGAAGAGAAGAGAAGAGAAGAGAAGAGAGAAGAGAAGAGAAGAGAAGAGAAGAGAAGAGAAGAGAAGAGAAGAGAAGAGAAGAGAAGAGAAGAGAAGAGAATAATCCAGTGCCAATGTGGGCACTATCAAATACTTATTTTTGGTAGTGGTTTACTCTCCAAGCTTGTTTCAATTTCGTTTCTGAATTTAGTCTCATTTACCAAACTAGCTAACATCATCAACAGGATTTTCTTGTCCTATTCTCCTTAGCTTAGAAATGTCTTTTGTGCCAGTGTGGTCCGTTGGCCGGTTTGGTTACCTAACCTATCAAATACTATCAAAATACAAGTGCGATAAAATCCCACTTTTTAAACTGTGTGTAGACATTTATTCCTCCTTGTCTAAGTAGAAGTATTAATTCTGGATTATATCTCATGTCCTCAGACATCGCTGATTGATGTCACATAGATATACAATATTTGATAAAGCGTGGATGGAAAGGGTAGGGCAGCAGGATGACAGGAGAGATGATACATAATGATCCCCTCTCCAAGAAGATAATTTCCTGGCAGTTCATAAATGAGAATTATGGAGGAATGTCAAGCTTTATTGCAGGCCCTGGACTTCAGGATATACTTCTCTGATTACCCAACCGCAGTCTGTTATCACAGAAAAAGCAACTTTAATAAATTCACTTTTGTTTCATATGCGTACACTAAAATAAAATGCATGCAATAAAGCAAAATATAAAATAACCAAATGGGTTTGGATTTAGAAAAAGAAGACTAGGAAGACCGTAAGAGAATATTGAGATAATGATCTGTCTTTACAGCTTTCAATGTAAAAGCATTTTTACTGGGGGACAGTATATCTTTGACTGGATCATAACCAGCATAATAAAGCTTAACCTTAGTTATAATGGGTTCTCCATTTCTTTAAACTTACATCCTCTGACACTCATGGCAGAAAAGGCATTCTCTTGCTGCAATTCTTGCCAAAGCTCATTCGTTTCAGGTGCAACTCAAACTTATGTCAGACTTGGGCTATTTTTACATTTATACCATAAAAAGGAATTTTATGGTTTGTACGAATTTCTTTTTGCTCCTGCCAAGAGTGCATTCTGAGTCAAGCTTTCCTCCCCCTCACGCTTTTGGTGGTAGACTTTTAAATTTTATTCACCAAATATCTTGACGATCTTGTTGGTGTAAATGAGAGCTTCTAAAGAGTCACGGAGTCATGTGTTCTAAAGCAGTGGTCACCAAATGGTGGTCCGTGGACCACTGGTGGTCCATGAGAAAATTTTGGTGGTCTGCAGAAAAATTATTTGCATTTTTTTTATATTGCCACTAAATCAGGGATCCTCAAACTACGGCCCCTGGGCCAGATACGTTCAATGAACACATTTGTGGTGCTGCAGAGAGCCTCCTCCCTCGGGATCTTTTTGTGCAGGTTGGAGGGGGGCAGAAATTCTGACTTGGGGTCTGCTTCAGACTCCTGGTGCAGGGCTTTGGGCGAAGGCTGGAGGGAAGTGCCACTGGTGACGATGAGCCAGATGGGCTTGTTCCAGTGGGACTGCATCAATGGCGGGTTGCCCCCGGTTCGAACCGGTTTGCAAGAACCGGTAATAAAACCGGCATGCCATACCACATAGCAGGGATTCTTTGAGCTGTTTGCAGGTGTGGGCTGTTGGGGGTTGGAAGGGGTTCAGGAGAACCTCTAGCTAAGATTCTGTGCAGTTCCGAGAACCCCCAAATCCCACTCATGGCTGGCCCTGCCCACCCTGTCCCTCCCAGGAGTCCCCACGCAGCCTGTTTTGGATGCATGTAAGTGCAGGGCGTGCGCAGAGGCTCAGGAAGGGTGAAAAATGGGGCTACTTGAAGTTTGGGAAGGCCTCCGGAGCCTGGGGAGGCCGTTTTCGCCCTCCCGGAGACTCCAGGAAAGCCTTTGGAGTCCAGGGAGGGCAAAAACGGCTCCTCCCTGCCATGGTGCAGGAGACCAACTAGGCCACGCCCACCATGGCCAGGCCCACCCAGCAATTGGGCAGAGAACCCCTTGCTAAAATTTTTGAAGCCCACCCCTGGCTGTTTGGATGGCTTGTCAGTGTGTTGTAAAAGAACAAAAATCAAAAGGGAAGGATGTTTCCACAGAGGAAGACATGATGACCAACAATCTCAAAATGTAGGAGCCTGGTTTAGCTCAACAGACAGAAGCACTGTAATTTAACACCAGCTGTCTGCAATTAAAGTAATATCGAATCTCGCCAGGCTCAAGGTTGACTCAGCCTTCCATCCTTTCTAAGGTAGGTGAAATGAGGACCCAGATTGTGGGGGCAATAAACTGACTTTGTATAAATATACAAAAGTATGAAGGCTATTGCTTAACACACTGTAAGCCGCCCTGAGTCTCCGGAGAAGGGCGGCATATAAATTAAATTAAAAAAAAAAAAAAAGGCCCTTTGCTGCACTTTCAATAGAGGAACCAACTTTTCATAAAATGCATTGTTCTAATTCTTGCTTTAATGCTTAGGAGATTAAGTTTGCAATTAACTTGGGCACTGTTTAACTCCAGATGCAAATCCTTTGACAGGTGCGCCGGAAGATAACTTTTATTTATTTACCTTCCAATGCATGTTGATTGATTGATTGATAGATTGATTATAGGCCATCGAGTCAGTGTCAGCTCTTAACAAGCACATAGATAGATTTTCTCCAGGACAATCCGTCCCTAAGCTGACAACACATTTACCTACTGAATTTATTTGCAGTTTTCTGTTTACATTCCCCAACCCTGCACGACATAAATCAAGCTATCAGGCTTCCCTTGATGGCTCTTACTTGGCAGAAGCTTTCTGGAAGCCTGATGCAGAAGGGCTAGACAAGAAAATGCCTGGTGTATGAGAACGGAAGCCACTTCAAAGAATTGATTGATTTATGACGGGAAAGGGCACTACCAACAACTTATAGCAAGCTTTTGAATCAACAGATTTTTCTTCCTTGCCCTTCTGAATATATAAGAAAGGCCTGCTCTGTGTCTCTAAAAAGCCTATGCTGGAGGCAGTTGCTTATTTACATTTCTGTCTTGGAAATTCTACCTCCCTATGAATCTTCCAGGATAAACTAAAGAAAACCACTTGGGAAATAAATAATCCTAGTCCTGCAGAAGGTTGGATGCAAGGAGCACTCTTTGGACTGGCAAGCCTTAAGTCCACCTTCTACTAGGATGGATAGTTCTTCCTTCTTGTGCAAATGTCAAGTATTTGCAAGCCATTGGCACATGTATCATACAGACACTAGTGGAGGCAGAAAGTGCCCCCACCCCTATGTGGAGAGGAGGGGCTTACACTGAGTATAAAACCCCCTCTAACCTTTCCACCATGCTCTCTTTTACGTTTGTTCTCCATGAGACATGATCTTTGATAAGGGTAGTCACACACGCTGTGTGCCCCCTATCCTAATGGATATTAAGACAGCCTTTGTATATAGTTAATATGTTTTGTTATATGAATAAATACATTTATCACATTTATTCATGCATCTGGCTTTGGACTCTTCTATGCTCCTGGGTGTTTCTACGATCCCAATTTCCACAGCAAATAATAATAATGGGCTATATAATACGTGCAACTTTAGGGACAATGTCTTGGACTTCCTTATTTTTTTCTTTTGCTTCTCATCTGAGAAGCTTCTTCAGCTCTGACAGGATAGTGGGAAATGGAAGGATATATATTCCTTGCAGACAGCTGGTTATTTGCATCCTTTTAGAGGGTCGTTGAGGCCACTTGGAGGTTTATTTGTGTCCTCAGGGTCACCTGAGTAGTGCTCCTGGTTCCTGCAGTCTGCAATTTCTTTTTCTTTTTCTCTGGAAATCCATTCCTACTCCCACATCATTCCAAGGGTGTTCATCCCAAATTGTATAGCTAAAAGTCTGTAGAGATTCTCAATCATTCAGGTCATGGTTGTCCCAAAGGTGCTTTTTTGGGAGGCAACTGGACCCTTGTTTTTTTCTTTGAAGATGTTTCGCTTCTCATCCAAGAAGCTTTTTCAGCTCTGACAGGATAGTGGGAAATGGAAGGATTTATATTCCTTGCAGACAGCTGGTCATTTGCATCCTTTTAGACGGTCGTTGAAGCATTTGGAAGTTTATCTGTGTCCTCGGAGGTCACCTGAGTGGTGCTTCTGGTTCCTGTAGTCTGCAATTTCTTTCTCTGGAAATCCATTCCTACTCCCACACCATTCGAAAAGTGTTCATCCCAAATTGTGTAGGTAACTCTGTAGAGATTCTCAAGTCATCCAGATCATGGTTGTCCCAAAGATGCTTTTTCAGGAGGCAACTGGACTTCCTTGTTTTTTTTTTCTTTTGAAAACATTTCACTTCTCATCCAAGTCTCAGACCGCTCAGCAAATCCTGGGCACCCTAACAAACCACGCTGCAGCCGAAGGAAGCTTCAAACAGGAAACAGGTTTATTTGTTCTCCAGGCTTGCCGCAGACAACGCTGAGTTCATTTTACGATAACACAAAGTCGGCGTTGGGCTCTACTGCAACCCAACCCCGTTTAAATAGCTGCACCACCAGTCATTCAATCAGCGATGCTTCCGGGTTTTCAGCTCCACACCTGCGCAGCTCCGCTGCCCCAGAGACTAGAATGTAACAACACCCGAACGCCCCTATCCCGACCGCGGAGTGACTGTCCGCCTGCCTAGCCGCTAACACCCCCCAACACCGTGAACAAGTGAATATGTTCTATTCCCCCCCCCCAATGCAGCCCCTGAGTCGTCTTCTCAGAGTGGCCTGGGTTTGTATGGCGATCTCTTCGCTTCGAGTTTATCCCTGATGTGTCGAGTGGGGAACGTTTCGACACCAAGAAGCTATCCTGTCAGAGCTGAAGAAGCTTCTTGGATGAGAAGCAAAACATCTTCAAAAGAAAAAAAAAACAGAAAGTCCAGATGCCTTTTGAAAAAGCACCCTTGGGACAACCATGATCTGGATGACTGAGAATCTCTACAGACCTTGGGGACAATGATGTTTAACGCACTACTTTATTATTTAGCATATGATGAGAACATGATAGAAGAGAAGTAAACATATATACCTAGCCTATGAAATTATCAGTAAATCTTTTCTGGGGGTATCACAGTGGCTTCCTAACTGGATGTCCAATTCACTTATTCAGGTGATTGTGCAGATCTTCTAGGGAACCAAAGAACAGATGTCGTGGGAAATTTTGTACAATATGTTTAATAATATTCATATCACCACCACAATTGCAACAAGGGGGATCTTTCCACCCCCACTGATACAGGGTAGAGACACTTCTTCCAGTATCACACCAAATTCTGTTCAATTTCAACCAAATAGCCTTGGTAGTACAGTGGTCTAAAGCACCCTGTTATTAAGACCAGCTGCCTGCAATTACTGCAGGTTCGAATCTCGCCAAGGCTCAAGGTTGACTCAGCCTTCCATCCTTTCTAAGGTAGGTAAAATGAGGACCCGGTTTGTGGGGGCAATAAGCTGACTTTGTATAAATATACAAAAGTATGAAGGCTATTGCTTAACGCATTGTAAGCCGCCCTGAGTCTCCGGAGAAGGGCAGCATATAAATCAAATTAAAAAAATAATAATAAAATAAAATAAAATAAAATGAGGTAGGTCAAAACCAGGGTGGTTTGGCAGAAGAATCACTAATGGTCAGGCCACAAAGAACGTACCTTGGACCATTCCTCA